>NC_140487.1:119825214-120425214 GCF_964271855.1 Acomys minous
AATACATACTTTTAACCCCAGAACTCTGGGGGATGGAGGCTGGAGGAGGACTTCAAGTTCAAGGCCAGTCTAGGATACATAGTGAGCCAAAAGATCTTTTGAAGTTTCCAGAGCATAACCAGATTTGGAAATAATAAAGCAGCTTCAATCACTGCTTCAGAGCCCCCAGAGTTCTCTAGTCTCCCACTCGTGTTCTACTGGGACTTAACATATGCACTGCTTGTTGACATTCTAAGTAAATTCCTTACAACTTCTGGAGAAAATCAAAGAAAGCCATTTGGAAACTGAATGCAAAGATTACTAAACTAGCCCTGTCCTGTCCATCAGGCCAAGTTTGCCATGGGGTCAGGTGTTAGCTATCTGACTCCACGGGGACAACTGAATATTCTCAGTCAAAGTTCCCTGACTCTCACTGTAATCCAAGTTTAACAGTGTATTTAACACTGTATTCCAAGTTTAAGTTGGAAAAAAATTAAGACTCTGCTGTGGGACAGGCCATGACAGTAATGCTCTAGCTCAGTGGTGTGGTAAAGGATCTCAAGTGTGTCTAGGCCTGGATCTGAGTCTAAACTCCAGTGCACCAAATACACAAAACAACTACACACACACACACACACACACACACACACACACACACACACAGGAAATCAATTTTAAAAATTTAGTGATCACAGCAATTGGGAAATGGAGGCAGAAGGCCAGCATGAACCACATAGGGAGATCATCTTCAAAAGCAAAACAACAACAACAGAAATCTACTGTGGGATAAACACAATGAAGAAATGAACTCTAGCACTCGTTAAGAAAATTCTGTTTACCACTGCAGTTCTAACAGCACATGCCTATAATCCCAGCACTCAGGAGGTGGAGGCAGATAAGTTTAAAAATCCAGTCTGGACTAGGTGCAAAGTACGTAAGAGAGAAGGCAAGGGCAAAGAAAAGAAAGAAGGAAAAGGGGGAGGGAGTTATGGCCAGGATAGGTTGGGGTAACTCTTCCTACTAAGTCCCCTTTCCTATAGATTGAATCATGCAGCTAGGACAGGACCAGCTTCATCAGCAAACCTGACTCCCAAAGGTGCCACTTCCAACTGCTCACACTTGTTCCAAAAAGCCAAAGTGAAACATAAGCAGCTAACCTTCACAAATAAACATTCTGACAAAACGAGCAGAAAACCCAGACCAGACCACTTACCTATATCCTAAGACAAGGATGGAAATTAGCAAGCATCACTTCCTTCTACCACACCCGCACAATAAACCAGAACAGCATTAAATCAGTTTCTATAATTAAATTTTAGTCTATGCATTACAGCATGTTCATGATCCTTAATCTTTGACCTAAGAAAACTTTAAAGCACACATTATTAGTGGAACAGTGACAAGACCTCAAGTGTGCTGCAGAAGGAGACTAAACACCACTCTTCCTTGACTCCCAGGCTGGGCCATCAAGAAGGAAGAAAGGGAGGGAGGGAAGGAAGGAAGGGAAGGAGGGAGGCAAAGTGTTACTCTGCTCTCTCATCTTCATGACTGACGCCAAGGTAACGCAAAATATTAAAAAATCTTATACTGATAAACATGTCGATAGAAGTAACCTTGAAGTATTCTTCAAACAGTTTAATTTAGGACACTCAAAAGAATGAATCTAGTTTGATTCATAACCTCTCAGAGCCATTGACTCTCATTTTAACTTTATTTTCTACACCAAAGCTATTAAGTCAAGCACTGTCCACACATCTGAAATTGTACAGAAGAGTGGCCCAACTCATCCTGGCTACCTGGCTAATCAGCAAACCCAACAGCACATGGTTCACACAGAGAGCCTTTACTTTTCAGCAGTGCTGTGGATGAAAACTGGGCTTAGGCAAGACAGAGCCACTAACAGCAGTACTTGGTTAACAGGAGCAGTAGTTTGTTCTGTGAGAATAAAGATCCCTTCTTTGCAGGATTACCAGTAATAGTGCATTTACAACACCAAGCACAGAGCTAGAAAACAATAGCAGTGCTGTCACTTTCAGTAGTGACACAAGTGATGCATCATATGGAATGATGTGAAAGTGTCAAATTCTGGCATGTCTGAATCAAAATTCACCTAACAAATTAATTCAGCAGAGAATGTTTGCAAAACATCAAACTAGTTTGCTCAGAACAGCAAAAAGAAACAGCTGTTTTCACTGGAAAGTGGTGGTACTTGCCTTTAATCGCAGCACTCCGGCACAGGCCGGAGGATCTGTGGGTTCGAGGTCAACCTAGTCTAGAGAGAGTTCCAGGACAGCCAAAGCTGCACAGAAAACCTGTCTCAAAAGCAAAGCAGAACAAACAACCTAGCTGCTTTTGGTACATCTTTTTCACTTAGAGAAAGCAGCACAAACACTTTCCAGTGGCTCTGGCTTCTATCCTGTAAGCTCCCTAAACTGTTACTGTCAAGACCAAACTCCACAGCTCTCTGGAAGCATGAGCTGCACATGGGGAAGGCAGACTACACAGCACCAGGCCAGTTACCCTGGGCTGCAGCTGTAGCTCTGCATACAGCCTTTACTCAAAGACACGCCCACCGGTGGCCAACCCCAAAGTGTGCTCTCTTCGTAGTCAGCCAATTCCTGCTTGCTTTATTTTTACTTATTTGTTTATTATCACAGGGTCTCTCTATGTAGCCCTGGCTGTCCTGGGATTCTTTTTGTAGACCAGGCTGGCCTTAAACTCAGAGAGCCAAACTCAGTCTCTGGGAGTCAAGGCATACCTGGCTTCTGCTTTCTTTAGAGACAACTTCAAATTTAAGGTTCTGCCCCTCTGAGGTTCCATGCTTAGGAACATTGAGTTCCCATATCTAAACACCACCTGTGAACTGGAATGAGAAACTGCCTGGGAAAGAGAAGTACAGCTAGTTTTAAAACTAATTTTAAAACCAGTTATTTAATCAAAAAACCTAGTGTTTATATTTAAGGAAACAACAAAATTGTGGGTTTTAACATTCAAATTATAATCAGATTTTTAAAAAACTAATTTGAACTGATTATAAAGGCCTTATTTTACCTTCTAGAAAATGCAATTATAATCAAAAATTTTTTTCTCATTTATACTAGTCGCACCTATAGACTGAACACACAGCACATGGCACAGGTCCTAATGCACTCCACCAGATGTCTCAAATAGTTTTTCATATATCAGGATTCTAGGCTGGCAAGTGAGATGGCTCAGCAGATAAAGGCACTTGCTCTCAAGCCTGACAACCTGAGTTCAATTCCCAAAGCCTACACAGAAGTAAAGAGCTGGCTCCTCTACAAAGTGTTCTGACCCCCACCCCTACTCTACCTCCTGGCATGTATATGTGCACAGAGAGAGAGAGAGAGAGAGAGAGAGAGAGAGAGAGAGAGAGAGAGAGAGAGAGAGAGAGAGAATACAGTTGTGAAGAATGTTTTACAAAATTCTGGTTATTCCACATAATTCTTCTGTAAGCAAGGTTATATATAACTAAGAATCGAACATTTACCAGCATTTAGGCACCTGGGGCACCTCAGTGATGTCACAAGTAGAATTAGAAAAAGTCACAAGTTTTCTCCCTCTTGGTGATAGCTTAACTGAAACCATACTGAGCATTTAGACACAGTCCACAGCAGTAAAGGTGGGCAGCACATGCACTGCCCAGCACAGGCATCTCTCAGATGGACGGCAGCCAGGACTTCAGGAGACACAGCTGTTAAGACCCACCCACCGTACACAAGACAGCCCACTGGGTCCAACATGCCAAGACTGAAGCCGTAAGCGCAGGAACACAACTGCCTCTGGGAGCAGAAGTTCTGCTCCACACCTGTCAACAGGTGAGGGCCCAGTTACATCTATGGACATAAAAACTGTCCACCATCATCCATCCTCAGGCACTGCAGCCAGGCCTCTGTCACTCAGCTCCGGCCAAGGAATCTGAAACAGAGCTGCCGCCAGCTGCTAGAAGAGACCAAGAGATCACTTCATGGAAGCCCACCTGTTCTCTGCCTTTTAAAAAAAGGTATTTTGAGTAGCTAACTTCAGATCCTTTTACTACTGCCACTGCATTTCTAAAAGCATGGACACTTCTCCACCCCATGTCCCAACCCTTGTTCAAGTTGACATCCTTCATCAGAGTAATCTTGAGCAAGTCCGCCGCAAATGCGGGGCTAGAGGGAGCACTGGTGGGGTGCTTAGCAGTCTGCAGTCTCTCTTCAGGAGGGTGGGGAGCACCACTGTCACACCCTTCCTTCTTCACATTTTCAACATGCCTAACAGTTTCCTTTGACCCCGTATCCCAGAGGGAAAACTCATGCACGATAATCAGGAAGCCTCACCAACCTGCCTGCAATTATGTAGACTAGAAACTTCACAGGGTTGGCATCTGATGCCTGATTTAGCCATCTCCTGAATCTCCCCCAATCAACCCAGACATGGTACCTGGCAGAAAAGAGGCCAATACAGCCATGTACAAAGCTGAGATCCTCATTCAAGAAATTCTCACATGGGGCTCTTTGTAGAAAAAAGCTTGCCTAGATCACATGGTATCCCTCTGCCTGCAGCCCCTAGCCCCAGAGCTTCAAGTCACTTATGACACAGGCACAGAAAGGTTCTGACAACAGATGTGCAAGACCCCAGATACTTCTCACCTGTAGGGATGTTACTAGGCCTTGGCTGATGATCCCTCACTGGAAAAGTCACTCTGTGTGAGCAGAAAGCTTCTCTGATCTGTTCACACCCCTACCTGCACTGAGTTCTCTGCATGTGGAACTTTTCAGCTTTCCTAACTTGACTGAGCTGTTCAGCACCTTTGGGGAAGAATGTCAAGTATGCTCAATTTCAAAACACTTGAGTGTTCTTCATTACGCCAGAGTTTTCATTTGAACAATTCTATGGAAATAGATGAAGCATCTCCTTGTGAAGGCTGACCATAATTTAAATGTTGTGTAGTAGTTGAAAGTCACCTAGGTAACTAGTTGATGAAGGATCAACCCTCCTAACCTTAAGGAACATGTCCTGGGCAGCCAGCCTATCACCAGCTATAAACAAGACTTCCTCACCCTCCAGCCCTCAGGTCCCATCCAAGGGACTTCTTGCTGCTATAAATAATTCTTCTCTCCTAACTTGCTGCAACAGGGAGGTCAGTGGGTTAGAGAGGCCTCTAATAAGGGTGACTGAGAGTGAGGCTGGGCCTAGTGAGGATCATGGGGGGAAATCCAGAGCTTGTGTAGAGCCTCTCTAAGTGGTCAGAACATTCACCAGCTGAACAAGCCACAAACGCAACTGTCTTCAAGCTTCAGAAACCCCTTCCCCCTCTAAGTTAGCCCACTTGGTTCTCACAGTGACCAAGAGATCAGGTAGCTAAAGCTCAAGTGGCTTTACATTCACACTTCTAAAGTGTACCTCTGAACAGTTCAAGACTGGCCCACACCCGATAGAGACCTAGGGAGCTCAGGTTTCCCATTCCTGCCATTAAGCCCATCTGTGTAATGCTACTGTTGCTCTCCACACACACTGCGACTACAGTCAGGTTTCAGAAACAGCATTCATCAGACCTGGATTTAGTGCAGAGAGGTAGAGTACATGCTCAGGAGCACTACAAGACCCTGATTTCACCTCCAGTACCTTCCTCTACACAAGCAGAGAGTCACCAACAGTCATGGTTAGCCAACTCAATTTCATTTCTCAGTCATGAATAGGGGACAGAAATCAAGAAGGCAATAAAATCTCTAAATGTGGCCTTTTCTCTGCTACATTATAAATTATGCAGTTCATATTAAAACAGTTGGAGAAACCCAACACTAACCTCCCTACACACACTTTTCTACCTGAAAACTTTAGCTTGTCCAATGCAAGGCACTGCTGACATTCAACCTTACAGAGGCTGTTCAGACATGTATACAATTCAGCAGAAATACAAAACTGAGAACTCAAAAACTTCCAGTGAAAAATGCCTACAGCCTGGACACCTGTGACCATAGGAAAATTACATGCTTTGCCCATGTGCCCCACAGGTCAGGGATAGTATGAATTATCTTCTCAAAGCATTATGTACTGTTCTTCATTTATGCATTGTCTGAGTTGTCCTTGAGGGCCAACTACCTGCCAGCCACCCCAACACTTATCACTGCCTTCCTTACAGATGCACCCCACTCCCCCCAAGTTTTAGGTTGGAGGCACCTGAAGAATGACTGCTGTCTTTTGTTAACCAGGAAACTGCAGAACTGGCCTGAAAGTCCAGCACATGGCCGGGCTTAACAAACATTAATGTCAGAAAAAAGGGAAACAAGAGAGAGGGGGCCAGTTTGTGACAGACATGGGAACCAAGGCTTTTTTTTTCTTTTTTTTCTTTTTCCCTTTTTTTTCTTTTCTTTTTCTGGAGACAGGGTTTCTCTGTGTAGCCTTGGCTGTCCTGGAACTCACTCCATAGACCAGGCTGGCCTCAAACTCAGAGAGATCTGCCTCTGCCACCCGAGTGCTGGGACTACAGGCGTGCGCCATCACCGCCTGGCTGGGAACCAGGGTTTTTCATTACCCAACCCACCCAACAGTCCTCCACCAAGGATCTGTTGAGTTCCGAAAGGCCCCTCATGCAATGCGGACACATGGGCATAGAAGCTGCCATGGAAAGTAGCTAAAGCTCAGAACCGTTAAGAATCCAGTCCTTCTGTTTCAACAGTGTAAGATTATACCCAATGTCAACCCTGTAGTCAGCTGTAGGCCCCTAACATCTGGCTTTCAAAATAGTCCACACCGTCTCTGAAACAATGTACTCTGATTCCCTTTGATACCATTATTTAAAATATCTAAAGTCACAATGACTTAATACAAAGAGTTCTTCTGCCTTCAGATCTTATGACCTGTTAAGTTAGATTTCACAGCCTAATTAAGAAACATTTGATTCACTAACTTCTCCAAACTCTAGGTCACATGGAGCAAATAGGCCTCTTCTGAACTAGGCTGTCCAAAGCCAAGTGGCTCTATACCCTAAGCATGAACTCCACACAAGTCTTTTAATTAAAGCTCAAAAAGGACTCAGTGAGCTGTTTGCTGCCCAGACTCTTATCATAATAGTAATAGAGGCAGTAAGAACCACGGATCACTGCCAGGCAGTGGTGGGACATTCCTTTAATTCCAGCACTACAGAGACAGAGGTAGTCAGATCTCTGAGTTCAAAGCCAGCCTGGTCTACAGATTAAGAGTTCCAAGACAGCTAGGGCTACACAGAGAAATCCTGCCTCAAAAAACAAAACCAGAAGGCCAGGCGTGGTGGCACACAACCTTTAATCCCAGCACTCAGGAGGCAGAGGCGGGCACATCGTTGTGAGTTCAAGGCCAGCCTGGTCTACAAAGTCAGTCCAGGACAGCCAGGGCTACACAAAGAAACCCTGTCTCGAAAACAAAAAGAGCCCAAACAAACAAAAAAACAAAAAAATGGATTACCAAACATTATGGTACGAACTACTAACTACATCTGGCTATGAACTACGCTGAACAGACCAGTACGGAATAAAGAAAATGAGTAATGAAACAAGTTCTGAGTATGCACACCAAAGTTTATCACAAAGCCAAGTGAGACTGCCATAAAGTTACACATCTGATTAAATGTCACACCTAAGTTTAGTGGAACAGTAAGAAAGGCCCCAGACTCCTAATTTTCCAGTCTCCAAAAGTCATTACCTAAGAAGGCTGGTAGCATATGATTCTAGCTTACAAACAAAATATACACCAAGTACAGAAACAAGTCATATATGTAGTGGAAACAAAATGCTAAGTCTTGGCCCAACGAAATCTCAACACAGAGTTAAAACACTTGGGGGCGGGCAGGAGTTTTCTGGACTCTTATCATCTGACCCAGAATCAAAGTATTTAATGACCGAGAGAGCAACTAAATCACCGTCAATAAAGAGGAAAATGTGGTCAGCAAGCAACCCTCCAGCCACCCCCTTGGGCGAGCCTATTTCACTTGGCTGTGACAAAACAAAGAATATGGAATCGAAAAGTCACAATGAGCTCATCAAATATGGCTTGAGATTTTTCCAAAACCATGTTTATGCTTTTATTTATAGCCTCACTCCCACAAAATACTTTTCAATGCCTGGGGTTATACAGGCTTGTTCAGATTACAAAAACTTGCTGAGATGTAAGGGGTGCGCAAAAAAAACAACAAGCAGAAAACAAAAAACAACAAACAAAAACAAAAACCCAAACCCAAACCAAAAAGAAACCCCAATGTTCTTGTTTTAATAAAAACGACCGAATTGTGCCTTGGCCTTGTTTTCAAACTAGACTCAAATAAGAGATCCCTAAATTCATATTAAAGTTTTCGGTAAAAATATTCCAGCGACGTATCGGCATGCCAGCTGGAAATTTGATATCGTCAACTAAACTATTTTCCTACCCACAAATTTTATCCCCTCCCTTTTATAAATGTGACTACATTCTACCCTCTGTTCAAAACATCGTTTATCACAGAACTGTGAAAACTGAGGGCAAAGCAAGCCTCCCCTAACTTCCACAAAGCCCAACGTATGCTGTGCGGCAGCCCACCGCCCTCGGCCCCCGGTGCACCCCATCTTTGTCTCTCTCCCAGGTCCGGCTCTCCCTTCCCGTCTCCCTCCCCGGCCGCGTCCTGCGCTGTCAGCGGGGCCGGAAGGCGCAGGCGGCCCTCCCTCGCGGCGCGGCCGGCCCGATTCCGGGAGCAGGGCTGGGCCCGCACTCCGCGGCCGGGCCCGCACTCGGCGGCCGCACGCGCACTTCCCGCCGCGCGGGCGCTCAGGAACAAGTTCGCAAACAGGCGGAACGCGCTGGGACGGCGGTGATTCAGCAGCGGGCCGGGTGGGGACGGCCGGCCGAGTCCGGAAAAGGTCACCGCGACGCCACGGGCGACGCCCGGCCCTCTACCCTCACGGCCGGTGCGGGTGCGGCCCGGGCCGAGCGGCGGCGGCGGCGGCGATTCCTACCTCGGCGGCTCTTCGGGGAGCTCCGCTTGCTCCGGGCGCTGGCTCGCTCTTCCTCAATCGCAGCTGCTATCTCGGGGTTGTCTTCCCCATTGTACCAGACCAGGAGCTCCTCGCCAGGCGCGATTGGCTACCGAAGAGAAGGGACAAGAGGCGGACCAATCAGAGACGCGGTTGTTGGCGGGGGGCGGCGCGACGGCGGGCAGGAGCGGCGCGCCGACCGCAAACAGCTGTCGGGAGGGCGCCGCCGCCACGGGCGCGCGCGCGGGGGGAAAGGCGGGGCCAGGGCGCGCGCAGGAAGGAGGAGGAGGACCCTAGGGCGCAGGCCGGGGGCAGGAGGCGGAGCCGCGGTCCGGCCTTACAGGGCCAGGGCAGGGGACACTCAGGGCAAGCTGTCAAGGAGGCTAGCAGGAGTGCATGTACCGGCTGATCTGGGACTAGTGCTCAGCCTCCATAACCAGATTCTTAGTGCTTAGCTTTAAGCCTCATGCCACCCACGCAAGAGAAGAAAATAAAACATGGGACCATTTTGCCCGTGAAATTCGAGTGGATGAGAATTTAAAAGGCCGTTAAGAAGCAAATGTCATGGGGAGAAGTTAGCAGCATACATTCCGAGTCCAAGCACAAGTTAAGCAGGAACACTCTGCACTTTTATCCATGCACACAACTGCTATTTCTAAGTACAGAAGCGCTGAGCTCAGGCGCAGCCCAACCTAGCATCCCTAAAGCACAGTCATTAACCAGTGCAGGCCTGTGAAAACACATCAGGAGTGTACATCACAATTTCTGGTTACAGAAATGCCTACGAATACCTCCCATGAAATTATGCCCCTAAAACAGTACAGTCTTCACAGTCATACCTGATACGATCATATAACTACACCTGCAACATCCTGAAAAAAAATAGCTTGAGTAGAAAAGTAAGTCCTAACCAAGATTGGGAAGGTATCTTATAGATTTCTTTCACTCTCAAGGACCCCGCTGTTCAGAAAGTTCATGAAAAAGCCCACCAAAACCCACATGAGGACACCGATGAGCAAAGGAAGACACAAATAAAAGGTAATGTTCTTACTAAATGTAGAATCAGTAGGAATGAGGGGATTAAAATAATCCATATTGTGAGCCGGGCATAGTGGCGCAAGCCTTTAATCCCAGCACTTGGGAGGCAGAGGCAGGTAGATCGATGTGAGTTCGAGGCCAGCCTGGTCTACAAAGCAAGTCCAGGACAGCCAAGACAGAAAAAAACCTGTCGCAAAAAAAAAAAAAAAAAAAATCCACATTGCAATCACCAACACAAATTAATCCAGACAAGGCTCTGAAGTAGACCTAAGGGTAACGGGTGAAAGTTTGAGAAGTACCAGAACATTTGTCTCCTGTCAAAATCCTCTCCGCACAAACAGCAATCAGTCACAAAGGGAGGAAATCTTTATAATGAGGCAGAGGGACAGACAGCACCCGCCTCCTAAGACCAGGCACAGAGAACAGATCACTTCCGGGGTGCCCTGAAGGCACAAGTGGGATCTAATCAGAAAGAAGTCCAAACTGAGTCTCCTCAGAACTGAAAAGTTATCAAAGGACCAAAGTAACCACCCAAGCCTAGGAGCTGAATTCTTTTCCTATAAAGACATGACCGCAGCAGCAGACATGTCAGTTGTACAGATACAATCTTGGCTAAGTAGGTAGAGCAGCCAATTCAATACTGCCTAGGTGCTGGCTTCCTGGTGTGCCCCAGACTGTGGCTACGTAAGTCCTGTAGGTTTTTGGTGGTGGTGGTGGTGGTGGTGGTGGTGGTGGTTTGGTTGGTTGGTTTGAGACAGGGTCTCACTGTGTAGCCTCGGCTGCTCTGGAACTGTGTAGGTAGACTAGGCTGGCTTTGAATGCAGAGGTCCACATGCTCCCATGCTTCTCCCTCCCAAGCACGGGCCCTAAAGGTGTGTGCATCACACCTAGCCCTTGTTTTTGTTTTAAAGAATGAAGGCTCCTTACTTCCAGTTTAGACAGTACGACTTTGCTTCACTGTCTACAGAATCCCCACTAGTTCAAAATAGTCAAGTTGAGCCTGGCGTTGTGGCCCACTCTTGTCATCCCAGCACTCAGGGAGGCAGAGGCAGGCAGATCTCTGTGAATTTAAGGCCAGCCTGGTCTACAGTGTGAGTCCAGGACAGCCAAGGCTACACAGAGAAACCCTGTCTCAAAAAGAAAAAAAAAATGTTTAAGTTGCTTAAAATAGAAGAACCAGACACTGTTTACTTTGTTCCTCCAAAAATAGCTAAAATCTGCCACCTTACTGTTTTTGAACCAAGGTCTCAAATCCTTTCTTGAATCAGCTAAACTTAATCCAAACCCCTAATTTAACAATCTATTAATGAGCTAAAAACAGTCATCACAAATGCCTTTTAGCACACTGATAAGCTAATCTGTTTTGTTTGCTTTTCAAAATTAAACTGTTTTAGATCGTGTAAATTTCAGTTCTCTCTTTTTATGCCATATACTTAGGAAATGGTATTAAACACTACTTGAAATTATCAGGATTGTAGAAAATATATTTTTTAAAAGCAAAGTTTCAAAGTAAAAGGAAGTGAGGGCAAATGCACACTTATCGTGGTCTTCAGTCAACAGCATCATCAGAACACGGGCTAGAAGCAACCCTGAGACACTCAGGCCTCCAGCAACAGCAGCACCTGTGCGAGCTCAGCGGGCATCAGCCGAGCTGGCTGTACTTCACTGTGAGATGAGTCAAATGTCTGCACAGGAAGAGGATGAAGCTAAGCGCCCTGGGTTTCAGCCCCATGACCAACAGACGGAGAGGGCAGCAGTGAACACAAACTCTTCATATAAAAGGGCACTCGTGTCCATTCGACTTGTTCTTTACTGCAAAATGCAAGCTAGAATCCGTGTGTGCTGGAGATCGCATAAAAAAACAAATGTTGACAGGCTGGTGAAGCACTGAAGGGGAGCCTGGTCTCTTCAGTCCTAAGCAGCTTTCAACGATGTCGGTGACTGGGGTGTTCCTATCCTATGGAGCCACACACTAAGACACTCTCTTACAAAGGTGAAAAGAGTCATTTTAATTCAATGTCTTTTCTGCACGCCTTAACAGTTTCAATATTTCTTGCAACAAACTGAAGAAGAGTCCAGAGCCATCCCACGTAATTCATTTACAAAGCCTGCTCAAAGAATGCTGAACCCTGGAGAACACAGGAAATCACAGCTGAGTAACCTAAAGGCCTCAAGCATACCTCAACGACTACCAAAGGTCAGTGCTTCAGGTGTGCAAAGGTCAGAAGTGTGCTCTGCCAGCACAGCTCATTAGAGCACACTTGGAGTAGTCACTGACACTCTGCACCAATCCACTGCATACTGTCTGAATTAGTTTTAGTGTTAAATATCTACTCCCAATACAAAACTCTGAAACCAAAAGTGCTCCCAAATTTCAAACTTTTGGGTGGTAACAGGATGCACAATCATAAGCAGGACCAGCAGAGCCCCACATGAAGTTCCTGTAGGTCCCCCTGTCTCAGATGTACCTGAGACATAAGGGGATTTTGTATTTAGATGTGGGGAAGAACTAAGTGTATGCAGATGTTCACTATCCAAAGCACTGATCCTGAACACTCCAAATAAGGAACACTCAACCTTCCTAGCTGTCTCCATCCTCAGTTTACCCTACACAGCTGTCTCCATCCCTAGCTCACACCGCCTGTCTCACAACCACTTTGTCTCTACCAGGATTCTATCTTGCCAACAGAATCAGATGTATCTGCTGCGTGAGATGTGTTTGAGAAACAAAATGGATCCTTAGTGGCATCTGGAACCAGGCAGCAGATCTACTAGAACACCCGTGACTTCAATTCAGCAGAAAGAAATGGAAAGCAAGGTCTTAGACAGCCTAAGTATGGAAAATGGAAAAGAAAAATCCATATCCTGCAGGGCCAAGAAGCCAGGTTTAGGTATAAAATTGTCACAGTTATGCTGCAATGCTAGGAAAATACACTTGAAGAAAATTTAACAGCCACATGCTAACACAACTTGCAGAAGGCCTTATGCGACCACGCCTATGAACTCAGACACTGCCTGAAATGCCCAAGAGTTTCAAAACTCTGTGAAGATTTTAAAAAATGAAAAAAAAAATGTTCTGTACACTTGTCCCCCAGCCTGTGACATATATAAGGGAACCAAGTGAATGCAGAGCTATCTGTTTGTTACAGCAATTTGGACAGAGGTCTCTATTTCCAAAGAGGCAACCATCATCGATCTTTCCAGACCCAAGATTCCATTCTGGAACACTGCATGCATGGAATGTAGATCTGTCTGCTACAGAAACGTGACCTGTGAAGACAGAAAGGGCGGCAGAATCCTGCTCACCACAGAAGCCTACTAGCATGAAGGGCATCCTAGTAGTAAGGTTCCAAATGCGCTGGGGCCATCACTGCCAGCTCTAAGTTTGGCTGTCCTCTTCATCTCTGCAACCAATGTCCCCAAGAAATGTCCGACAAGAGCAAGAAATATATCCCAAATTCTATCCTAAATATAACCCAAGGGAAGGAAAAGCTGGTCCAAGGCGTCACACCGAACACTGTGTGCTTTCTGTTATCACACACCACCATGGCACTGATAGCCACTCAGTGGGATAAATCTTCCAGACAGTCCTCAGTACATCTGTGTCAGAGGAGAAGGAGGGGAGCAGCTGCCACAGATAATCAACACTATGAAGAAAGATGCAGTCTGTAATTACTCAACACCATCTTCTTGCTCTAGCTCCCCCAGCCACGCGAGGCCTCATCAACCATGTATTTAACACAGAGCCTGGGTTGCATGGATGAACCACTTCAAACACAACCCGTTCCAGGTCTGCAAAGTTGTTGTCAGCCGGAAGCAGACTGCGTTTAGAGAATGCACTAAGAGTAGCCTGAGTAGACTAACACCAACACTGTTACCTTTAAGGTTTTATAATAAATGGCTCTGTTGATTTCCAGTGGAAATAAATTCTGATCTTCTCCTGAGCAAGCCCAGTTCACATAGCGCAGCCAGTTGCCCTTCTCCGGATCAGTGGCATCAATGCACATCCACCCCAGATTTGGGTAGTACACCTAGGGATGGAGAAGAACAAGCAGGTGTGAGGGCAGGGGTGCCTAGAAAGTTTCGTCTTCAACTTTCCAAGCAGCTGTTTTCACTATACACAGCACTCTAAAGCATTTCAGAGAAGCAAGATTAAGAGGCAAAAATCCAAGCAGAAAGCAGAAGCCGTAAAATCTTTAGCTGTCTTTCTTTAGGCTTTGCCTCCACCCCAGCCCCGCCACCATATGAGGAGCTGACGTTTATATGCTTCATCTACAAATGTTTCCAGTACATGAAAACAGGTTACCACTACACGCTCTCAAATGTGACTTAGCAAAATGCCTTCTAAGAAATTCTGTCAGACCAGTCCAGGTCTGTACCGCTGGGCCACACAGTTCAGAGCTCTCTTACTGGCACGACTTCCAGGGACTTCAGGAAAGGAGTACACGTTCTGAATCAGCCATGTGGGTGACTAGCTGTGATGATTTTGTAAATCTCATTGTCCTTAACACCCACGCCATCCAGAATAGGTGTCAGAACTAAGGTTCTGGGATTCTGAAGAAAGATAACAGAAACCCAGGATACAGGATCTACTCTAGCGAGAAGCCGGGAAGCTTCCCTGATCATCATGTTCGCTCAACTCCTCTGAGATGCTGCCACCAAACTCTTAGCTGGCCATGCCTTCATTTGAAAGAACAGCAACTCTGTAAGCAGTCTGAAGTTTATATGTGCAAACACACGTTTATTCCCCAAAACCAGACTGCAAAACACCTAAGTAAACACTGAACCAGAACTACAAATAGTCACTCTTTTTAGGAAGACACACACCTTCTCCCACACACACCTTGATTCCTTCCATTCACGCCTTTTCTCCTCTCCGACCACACTAATCGCCTTTCCTGAGGTGACTTTCCCTCAGGACGAAGGTGCTGCTCTCAGCTGATGGCTGGGATGCTGACTTCCTGAGCAAGCCTGGGCCCCTGAGCTGGGACTCTCACCTTCCCAGACAGTGACACTACTAAGCTACATGCTCTGTGTCAGACTTCATTTATGATTTCCTCATTCCACATGTAGAAATCAGGGCTTGAAGATGAAACAGCCTTTCTTTCTAAGTCATTTAATTGGAGGAAAGACAGTCTTAACCCCAAGCCTGTGTGAACTCCATTTGTTGCTGTTTTCCTGACCACCTGACCACCCCAGAGAAGACGTCTCTTCCCACCAGCACACAAGCCTCCCTCAGCTCGTACAGGGGTAGACAGACAGACAGTCAGGATACAGGCCTGCGCATGTGCGCACGCGCGCGCGCGCGCACACACACACACACACACACACACACACACACACTTTCCTCTTCAAAACAAAGCACCCCTCAAATGGTATGTTATGAAGAGCCAGCCGTAAAATTTGAAGTTAAACACAATACACAAAACAACAAAGGCTGCTTTCCAATGTTTAAGGATGGTGACTGTCCCATTTGCTAGCAGAGTCACATATGAAAAGTGAAGTGAATAAAGCACAAACATTGTCAAAGCCCTGGTTATGCCCACTGACTCACAAATGTGTTACTATTCCCTTTGCCCCCTAGCCTTGGAGATGCTTTTTCTTTTATTTTTAACATATATTGGTAGAGATCTGGGTCCCACTAGGTAAAAACCCATACGCTGGTAGTGTCAACAGGTACCAGTGGGACTACAGAGACAGCAGCAGCTGCCAGGAAAACCCACCAAATAGAAAGTGAAGGTGGCAACTTGACTATCCATCTGTGTTAATAACAATGTGGGCTCTGCTGGAATTTCCTGGCTCTTAAGTCAATAAAAACTTTTGCAAAAATAACAATGTTCCAGTTGAGTGAATTCTTTATTTATGCATACCTCACTGTATCTCAATGGGAAATGAGGCATCTTCTAAGGTACCATGATGTGCTTAAAGACAAAGGTTTCATAGAAAAATATGAATATGTAAGAGGGGATTTGGGGGAGGTGTATTAATATTTGGGGGCTTGTTTACTTTTTGGTTTTGTTTTCTGAGAGAGGGTCTCACTCTGTAGTGAACTCATACATTCACACACACACACACACACACACACACACACACACACACACACACATCAATGACTAGCTAATGCCACTTAGTGAAAAAAAAAATGAACATTTTTAGCCTAAATGTAAGAATATATAATATATGAAGAGAAAATAATTTATAACTAGGTAATGGTTTTCTCTGAGAAAATGGGAAAATCAGTATTCTTTTCTTTTGCTTATCTGAACTTTCTGCTTTTCCTCCACTGGCATAGCATTACACTAAGCTGGGGGGAGGGAAACAGGCAGAGCAGTTACTGTCCTGAAAAAGGGCTACATCTGCAAGAAACAACCAAAGTATGCTGTACGTTCAGGGAAACCACAACTCTGTTACACTTTAAAACTTTAACAACAAGCTGGGAGCAATCCTGTACACTTGTAAACCCAGCACTAAAGAAGGCAGAGGCAGGAGGATCACAGTAAGTTCAAGGCCGGCCTGGTCTACAAAGCTAGTCCAGGGCAGCCAAGGCTAAAACAGAGCGACCTTGTCTTGAAAAACCAAAAAATTAAAAAATACATACATACATACATACATACATACATACATACATACAAACAACAGCAAAACAAACAAACAAAACACAGCTGGACTTGGTGTGCACACCTTTAATCCCAGCACTCAGCATTTAGGAGATGGAAGAAGGCAGATCTCTGTGAATTGGAAGCCAACCTGGTCTACATAATGATTTCCAGACCAGCCAGGGCTACACAGACCCCCTCCCTCACCCCCTCCCTTTTTTTTTTTTTAAGTGTGTAGTGCTCTTATTTTTAGAGTTTTGGTTTGTCAATGAGGAACTAAGATAAGAAAGTGATTTGATACAATTCCTATGTTTACTGGTCAACCTCAATTGCTAATCACATTAAACTCAGTAACTGACCCAAATATCTCCAAAATGTGATAAATGTTGCCTAATTACTAACTGTTAAACTGCAAAGGTACCACAACCTCATCAGACAAGAGTAGTGGAAGGACCGTGAGACCCAGCTACTATCTTCCAGCAGTCACAAGGCAGACTGCCCTCTCTCACAGGCTCAAACGCAACAAGAGACACTGAAGAAGTCTATTTCCACATCTCCATGATAACCAACAACTATCTGACTCGCCTGATTCCAAAGAGGAATCGCACACAGATTCAAAGTCTTTACCCTGGTGCAGTCCATAGAGCAGCCTCCTATAGGAGTGCATCCTTGTTACAACAGCTCTGACAAGCTGACTTCTAGACCCCGCCCCTCATCTGGAGAGGACTGAGGAGACTACCACTGTGGCAACGCTGGGTAGGCTGGGTGCTTTATAAATTATCCTTGTTCAACCTTTGTAAGGATCTACAAAATAATCTATAATATTATTATGTTTTGATATTAAAATTTTTAATATATTCATATTGCTGTGTCTATGGGGTAGGTGTGAGTGTGCACATGAGTACCGGTGTCCAGGGAAGCTAGAAGGTGTCAGATCCCCCGAAGATGGAGTTAGTGGAATAGAGCCCAGGTCCTTTGCAGCAGCAAAGAGCAGCGCTCTTACCCCCAAACTATCTCTCCAACCCCTATAAAATTTATTAAGCCCCTTGTAAAAATGAGGAAGCATAGCAGATGGGCAACTTTAGTAAAACAACAAACCTCTAAAACAATCACTTGCTCTTCATGTTGCTTCATTACATCAAAGGGAAGCAGATAAGCGGCAGGGAGCGTGGAGGAGAGCCCTTAACTACGACAACTCCTCCTCAACCCATCCTGACGGCTAGAGTGTGGCTCAAGGCAAGGCGCCGCTCCAGCAGGTCACCCCATGTCATCTCCAGAGGCTCTAAACAAAAGGACAGCCCTTCCTTTCCACCTCTGACTCCTCCAGGGGCTAAGGGAGCCCTAGCCCTTTCCTCTTTCTCATTGAACACACTAGGTGCTACTTCTTCTTCAAGTGCAGCGTGAGTGTCCTATAACAATTTCAATTCTATTTAGTCCAGTCATTCTGAAATAGTTTTAAAATAATCTAAGTTCAAAATGCAGCACAATACACCCGCCTGGCACGCAGCCTTTCCTGCGTGTGCGATTCTACGCTTGCTTGGGAGATTTGCAAGAGGGTGCTAAGGTCTGATTGAGAACAAAGAGCCATATGTATAGGCACAGTCCTCTAGGGGTGCTACTGAGAAGCAACAGACCTTTAAGATGCGGGGCCTAGTGGAAGGAAGGGACTCCATCATGTGTTCCCACCAGGATATGCCCCTGTCACCAGAGGCTCAAGCCCCAGGACCACTCAATGGTCACTTAGAAAACTGTGAGCCAAAGCAAAGCTTTCTATACTTCAGATAATCTGTCCATGGCATCCTGTCACACTGATGATACACAAGGGTCCACACCTCAAAATACTGTACGGTCTTAGCTATAGGAGTATTGACAACGAACCAGAGGCTGAGTCTGGTTCTGACTCCTCAGGCAAGCCACTAAGGGTCCAGACCATCATCTGCAGGAGTCTTTTCCTTGGAACCAACAAGCTCCATGAGATAAAGCCAGGATTTTATAGAGGACATATTTCTATGCCAAGATCAATACTGCAGAACACACAGAAAAGGCTTGACAACGAGACATTAAATGGGTGAATAAATAAACCAACGGAAAAAAAACTGCACCACACCAAGATACTAACCTAAGTAAAATTTAACTTGTTTGAAAGATTATTAAAGGGTTAGAGAGATTGGCTCAGAGGTTAAGAGCACTGGCTGTTCTTCCAAAGGTCCTGAGTTCAATTCCCAGCAACCACATGGTAGCTCACAACCATCTATAATGAGATCTGGTGTCCTCTTCTGGCCTGCCGGCTCACAAGTAGGCAGAATCATGTATAAATAATAAATAAATCTTTAAAAAGAAAAAAGGGAAAGATTATTTTATCTTCCGTATAGTAACACCCTGAACTATCATGAAATTCCTGAAACAGCAGATATCTGGTTCTGCTATTTCAACGACAACCATTTCTACAGGTGAAGTACCAAGTTCTGCAAACTGCTGTACCCTGCTCAGTCAGCCTAAAACATCAGACACCTCCACATTCACTCCTCTGGCTTCTTCGTCACACAGCCAAGACACAGTAAACTTTCCACAGAGGAATGTGAAAGTATTTGGGAGGCCATGAAATATGGCCCAGTGGTTAAAGAACACCAACTGCTCTTCTGGAGGACCCAGGTTCAATTCCTAGCACCCACATAGTGGCTCACAACTGTCTGTGACTCCAGTTCCAGGAGCCCCGACAGCCCCCTCTGGCCTCTGCAGGCACTGCACATACATAATGCAGAACACCCACACATTTTTTTAAACGTATTTTTGGTGTTATAGGTCATACAGCCCGTTGCCACTGTTCAAATCCACAGACAGCAGACTGTGGCTGTGTACCAATAAAACTTTCCTCATGAATTGAAATTTGAATTTCAAAATATCTTCATGTGCCACAAAGTTTAAAAGTATAAAGATGTTTCTTAATCTTAGAGCTTTAAACACAGGATGTAGGCTGGGTGTGGAGACAACCTTCTCTACAGTTGCCCTGACAACGCTCTACAGCTGGAGAAGAGCAGCCAGCGTGACTAGCGCTTCCTCAACACGGACGCTGAAGAATCCACTGGCAGTTTCCAGCAACATTCAATTACAAGAAAGGACACAGAGGAATCAGCTGCCACACACTTCCAGGGCATCCAGTTATAAGCCACAACAAGCACTATCGAGCTCACACATTAACATTTACTCACAACGGTCATAAAAAGAGGGTTTGCTCCTTTAAAAACCTTCTCACTATGGGGAGATCATTTCTGTACCACGTTTAATTAATAAGCAACTGTATCTCTTCCCTCTTTCCTCTAAAGTTTATTGCCAAGATGACCAAAAGAATAGATTTTTTTTAAAGGGTATTAAAAAGATAAACAATCCTAAGCTTCAAAGACCTAGGGAAAAAAATGCATTCTCTTACTGGTTTTACAAATCTTTCTAAGGGTTTTTGGTGACCAAAAACGTACAGAAGTTTATACTGCTAGGAAAGTGTCTTAAGGAATATATCAGACAAGTCAGTATACTGCATGTATCATGAGTCTATACTTTGAAGAACTGTACTCAGCAGAAGGTTAAAGCTATTTAAATGTTCAACAGAAGGTAAATCATGGATGGTATACAGACAGAATTGTGAACAGCCACAGGGGGAGATGGCACACACAAAGTCATTGGTACAGCCACTCCCTGGTACAGTGACAGGAAACAAGCGCAGTACATTCCTACATGTGGCGTGGGAACAGGCGCTAGTGTTTAAGAGACAAGGACAGCAGAGGCTCTAGAACCCAGGAAGGCCAGCCTGCACCATGTGAGACTCTGGCCAAAATAATTCCTTACTAGGTTAGTAAATTTTAAATGCAGATTTAAAAGAATGTTCATAGAGATGCCTGAGTGCTAGAAGTTCAAATGAATTTTACCTTTTGGAAAGCTTTTTCTGTACTGTGTCATATTACTATAATTTGTAGTAAACACATAATTTTCTTTGTTTTTGTTGTTGTTGTTGTTTTAACTAAGTCATCTGTTTTTATGTGCATTGCTGTTTTGCCTGTATGCATGTCTGTGTGAGAGTGTCTCTGTTTTGTTCTGCTATGATAAAATACCACAGCCTGGGTAATACACAGGAGCTTATCGTGAATGCTGAGAAGTCCAAGATCAAAGAGCTATGTATACCTGGTGAGGGCTTCCTGATCTGTTAGAGCGTGGCAGAAAGCATTACAGATCAGGACAGCCACAGATGAAAGTTGCAGCCTTAAATTCTTTTATAACCTGCATTCTTCCATCCACAGAGCCAGAGCAGCCACAGCTTGAGCACCCCACTAAGCCCTGTGTCTCTGCATGGTACCTGCACTTGGGGGCCATTTCTACCCTTTACCCCTGCCCCTGCATACCCACAGGTTTCCCACCCATCAGCATCTTCGCTATTCAGTGTATAACCCCTCAACCAGTGCAGGGATTAATGATGTGTGCACCCAACACTGCATCTAACTTACGCCTCATTGGGTGAAGGTGCTGCCTCCAAGGCTGATGACCTGAGTCCTATCATGGAGCCCACACAATGGAAGAAGAAAACTGACTCGCCCAAGTTGTCCTCTGACTTTACCTGCGCGTACGTGCGCGCGCGCGCACACACACACACACACACACACACACACACACACACACACACACTAAATGTAATTAATTAAAAAGCAAAAAAGGGTGCCACTGCCCTGCTTTATCCTCCAGGGCTGTTGAAAATACATGAAGTAGAAGAAAAATCTCTTGCAAAATTAAAAGTTCAATGTAAATGCATCACATGCTATATATGTCTACTTTCTGACATGCAGAGAGAAATCTAATACTGTTCTTTGCCGCCTTTGGAGTATATTTTATGGTATATCTGTGTCATTTGTAAATGACACAGAAAGTCAAGGTCTTAGGTGCAAGGTAAAACGCCTTGGACAAGGAATACAAAGCAATGGCAGATGCGTCATTTACCATCAAGAATAACCAAGCAGCTTCAAACTATACACACACACACACACACACACACACACACACACACACACACACACACACCAATCTACCCAGAAAAGTTATTTTCTCTTTAACAAAAATATTTAAGTCTTAACAAACATATTAAAATGATCATTTTAACTTTAAAACGTCAAACCATGTGACACTAGGGAACAGCCTCTTTAAAATGATTGAAGCGCTCTTACCTCCCACATGTACACATTATTCCGAACCTGGGACCTTTTCTTCTTGTCACCAACAAATGGCCCAAACTTTTTCCCTTTTAAAATTGGTTTAGTGGCCCAAACACCTAGAAAATAAAATCGGTAATTTTATAATGTAATGTGGTTATTTTAAACATTGAAAGCATCATACAGTTTTACAGAACAATTAAAAAGCTAGATTGTCTAACAGCAAAATAACTGTACGCCCCTCGGTGTTTTCTAAATAGTCTGTAAAGACTCTGCATTGATTATAACTTTTTAGAAGTTTATAATAACTTTTTTTTTTTTTTTGCTTTTCCAAGACAGGGTTTTTCTGTGTAACAGCCCTGGATGTCCTGGATTCACTCTGTAGCCCAGGCTGGCCTTGAACTCACAGCAATCCGCCTGCCTCTGCCTCCCAAGTGCTGGAATGCCTGGCTGTTTATATTAACTTTTATATGTAAAATAGACCATATGTAGTACAATCACAAAGACTTGAAAACTAACATAAGAAAAAAAATACAAATGGAATAAAACTACTAATTTAAGTTCTTTATTCTGTCTTTCTATGGATCTTAAACTGTCCCTACTAAGCATGAGTCATTCTCATCATGGCCTTATAATGAAGACTTGGGTGTTATAAATATTTTTGAAGTTGATTTGCCCATTAGCTTCATGAAACATAGTTCATGAGACATCTTGCCTTGCAGAGTTTCAAAGAGTCAAAATACAAGTTAACCCATGGCATCCCTAGGACTATTTCTATCTCCTAGTCACCTATCATAAACAGAGATACGATGAAGACAGGGTCAGTGGGATGAATGGCAGGAGCCCAGAAGTCAAGAGAATTGCACATTCTCGGTAGGTTTCCTCCTGCGTGGAACAGAAGGCGGAGGCTAGTCCCTCTGTGTGTGTCGAGGACGTACACACTCCACTCTGCCAACAGGCAGCTAGGAACCGCATCTGTGAACACTAACCATCGGATGGTTAAACTGTTGCGCAGCCACTATTTTTTTTTTCTTTTTTCTTTTGGTTTTGGGTTTTTTCAAGACAAGGTTTCTCTGTGTAGCCTTGGCTGTCCTGGACTTGCTTTGTAGACCAGGCTGGCCTTGAACTCACAGCCATCTGCCTGCCTCTGCCTCCTCAGAGATGGGATTAAAGGTGTGTGCCACCATGTCCAGCTTGTACAGTCACTTTTGTTCAGACAAAATAATATAAAAACCCCAATGCTCATTAAGTAAAGTTCCAATGAGAATTACACACACTCACTTACCAGAAGAGCATCTAAAAGACAAAAAGGAGGGTGTAAGCATGATTTGTTTAAAATTGTGTACTTACAAGATGTTTACAACTTACTCTTAACCTTGTACCTAAAACTTACAAGCACAAAAATCAAATACATAGCCAGCATGGTGGCGCATGCCTTTAATCCCAGGGCTCAGGGAGGCAGAGGCAGGTGGATCTCTGTGAGTTCAAGGCCAGCCTGATCTACAAAGCAAGTCCAAGATAGCCAAGGCTACACAGAGAAACCCTGTCTTAGAAAACAAAAAACAACAACAACAACAACAAAAATCAAATACATACAAGCCTGTGTGTTCAACAAGAAATTCTAGGCAGCTTTTGTTATTCATTCAAATCCTTCCTTAAGTGTCTAGAAATGGTGAGACAATGGGTAAAGCAGACTATCGATAACAGGGCAGATGTAAAGTCAACTAAAAAGTAAGGAAATAAACTCAATAACAATCACACTGAAGGCACAGTGAAAACAGAAGGAACCACCCGCTCTGTGGGATGAGGCTCATGGAGAGCAGAGGACGGCACACTGGGGCGCTCAACCAAGGTCAGAATGCAGGTTCAGGGTGGGCGGAGGCTAGTTTCCTTTTTATAACCCATGTCCACACTGGACTTTCATGTGGAAAGTACATTTACACCAGAAATCTCCTAAGTGAGGGCCAACCTTCCTTTGTTGGCCCACAGGGAGCGGCCTACTCTTTGCTGCCAGGCTCTGGGGCTAGAGCACTCACCAATCCGAGTCTTGTCAACTGCAGATGGTAAAAGTCTCACTTCCTCTGGAAGTCCTCGCAGCACGTGTTCAGGTACCTCAGCCAGAGTCTCAGTGGCTGCCACAGACTCGGTGTTCTGCAAGGCAGGTGGACAAGGAAGAAAACCAGGTGTTTTAAATTTGTTTTGCATTGCTTTTTAGTTTCTCATCCAATAAGCAAAGAACAAGAACTAACTGAAACTGGAGTATGCAAAGCAATAGTTGACCTCTGTGACAGCAAAGACCGTGATATCTCAGAGCTGACCAGGAATACAGAATGTTACAAATTATTTCTAAAAATTAAGGCTGGAACTCATCAGAATCTTAAGAAATAAGATTAGAACTAGATGTTTATGTAAGAAATAAGGAGACGGGTGTCAATGAAGGAAACAAGGATAGAGCTTTCAGAATCCAAATCAATCAACTCATAGAAAACTAAAAAGATTAATTTACCCACACCAATCACGCACTTTCAATTCTTGTTTGTTTGTTTGTTTGTTTTTCAAGACAGGGGTCTCTTTGTGTAGCCTAGGCTCTGCTGGAGGCTCAGCTTGGTCTACATATTAACCAGAGATCCTTCTGCCTCTCCCTCCAAGTACTGGAATTAAAGGCATGGGTCACCACTAGCTGGCCTGAAGCAATTGTAATCCTTAAGAATGTTTGTTAAGTGTGGGCCAAGCTTGGTAAGACACGCCTTTAGTTCCCAGCACTGGGTGACAGAGGCAGGAGTATCTCTGTGAGTTCAAAGCCAGCCCGGTCCAAGATAGTCAGAACTACATAATAGAGACACTCTGTCTCAAAAACAACAAAATGTTAGGTGGTAAGAAAACGAAACAAAAGCAGGCGGCTTTAACAAAAGTCAGCTCCAGTCATCATGGACTGCTCTCTAGCTGGCCTGGAGTCAGAAAGCCCAAGAAAACATCTCCCTTTGCGTCTGGTGCAGGCAAAACTGCCAGTGCTCCTGCTTCAGAAGCAAACACTTTGCTCTGCTCTGACTTACATCCTTTTCTCAACCAAACTCCCAAAGCACTTTCTAAAAATGGAAGTTTCAAATTGCCCCCAGAAAATAGCCTCCTGTACTTCTAATTAACTAAAAATACGAATAAACTTAACAGACATTTCTCGCTTCTACAGATGGTGTTTGCATTTAAAAATGTTTTAATCTAGAAGCTGGGTATTTAGAAAAATGAATAAGCTTTCTGCTAAAGGGGGAAAAGAACTGACCTGATAGTATCCTATAATGTGATTAATCCTATAATGTGGTAAATTAAACCAATTAACTAAACAACACCAATAAACAGTAGCCAAAATTATGAGTGTGTAGAGCCAGACACTTAGAATAATCAATGAGAGCTTTCTTCCTTTTCTTCAGCTGTGGCCTACCTATCCTCCCCAAGAGGTAGCCCCACACACACAAACACCCAGAAACACACATACACACCAGAGAGAGAGACAGACACGTACACATACCACATACAAATACCACAAAGAGAAAGACAGACACATATACATAACCCCCACATGTACACACCACACAGACACACACACACACACACACACACACACACACACACACACACACACACACACACACCCCACACACCCCCCCCTAGGAAATTGAGGCTCAGGGAAATGACCTAAGTTGCTCACTGTTGACTCTAAACACCTGTCTATCATTAAAGCCCAAATTCACAGTCACTGTGGGTTTCCATTAAGGCTCTCTGGAATCCTGAGATCCTCAACTCATAATTTCAAGACTCATCAGAACAGCAGTAAGAGATGGTGCCCAAGGCAGGGATGGTCTTCCATAGGAAACGAGTGGCTTCAATGGAGAGATGTACGAAAACTCCTGAAGTACCTGTGACTATACAGGACCACAGCTGGGAACAGGGGTGGGGAGGGTGGGGGTGGGGCTGTGTGGGGATGTGGGATATTAGCCTGTTTGGGATCAATGCCTTATCTGAGGTGTGTCTCATATTTTGTTTTGGTTTTGGTCTTGCTAAATAGCCTTGACTCAAATTCAAGATCTTCCCGCCTCAGCCTCTGAAGGACTGGGATTACAAGGATTAGATGCCACAACCATACTCAACCAACAATCTCTAATGTGGGCTTATCTTTCTAGTCGAGGCTCTCTTTTCTGCCCACTATAGTTGTCTTCAATGAAAATAAGACTCCACTAAATTCACAGAAGAACACTCTAGAAACTGTCAGCCGTGGCTTCTCCCCTTCTACCTGCCTAGCTGCTGGAACCTCTCCAGGGCTGCAAACTGCTCAGCACACTCTTAGAAAATCAATGGCTTGAGAAGTACAAGGCAGACTCAACCACTCCCATTTTCCTTGTTTTCCTTTTAAAATTCTTAGGCAATTTTTCCTAACTATTTGTATAGCTCTGTGTTGACCATGCATGGCTGTAAGACTAAAGTAGACACAGATGGTATCTCTCTCATTCCCAATGCTGTAAATTCAATATACTTGTTTGCATTTACATAGTTAAATAAAAATATGATTCTTTGTAAAATGACTAATACAACATCTTTTTTAAAAAAAATATAGCGTGGGGGGTGTGTTTGCTTACATGTATGTAAATAAATCTCATGTGTGCTTTGTGCCCAAAGGCCACATGCCAGATGCCCTGGAACCAGAGTTACAGACAGTTGTGAGCTGGCACGTGGGTGCCGAACCAGATCCTCCCCAAGACCAGCTCTTAACTGCGGAGCCGCCGCTCCAGCACCATCACGCTACCTCTCTCAAGAGGGATGGACTTGAACTAGCAGGGTCAGCTCTCAGGATGTGTTTTTTCATGTAGGCCAGAATATCTTAATTTTGGAATAGATACTCCTTGGGGCTGATACAGTGGGGGCCCCCACCCCCCGCCTGGTTCCAGGGCCTGGACCCATCCCACTCACAACCACACATCTGTACTAACAAAGTCCAAAAATGCTCAAGTTCCTTATAGTGCAGAATGCCCGTATGTTCTGTACACATCCTCTCATATTCTTTAAACCTGACCAGTGCAGGTTAAGCCCTATGTAAGTAAATGTTATACCTAATTATTAAGGGAACACAGGCAAAAAAAAAAAAAAAGGCTGTACAAGTTTGTCTTCCAAATAAATATTTTCAATCTGAACTTGGTAAAGTCTAGAGGTACAGAAGCCATGGATACTGAGGCTGACTACACAAAGAACCTCTTTATTAGAAAATGCAATTTTAGAAACAAGCAATTTAGAAATAAACTTTTGGAGCAAAAGAGCATTTTTTAAAGTTCCCCCTCCAGCACTCATAAGCCAGGCTCTTTTCTGCATTTACTTAGACAGTATCAGAGATATTTTCACACTCCGGAGTGACTGGCTTTGGCTCTTAGCTGAAACGATAACAACTGTTTCCCTCTCCAGTCTTATTCTTAAAAAACCTACACTACCTATCTACTTGATATTAATGTATTAATATTAATATATTTATGAGTCCCTACTACTGTGTAGACTATGTTCTGGGCATCCCAGTGTCTGCTCAGTGTTTTATGAATATTCCTTCATTTAATTATCACAAAGACCATACGGTGAGTGGACTCAACAGATTGTTTGCAAGAGATCAGACACTACTCTAGGACCACCCAAGCACAGAATGCCTCACTCGCTCATTCGCCTGCCCACCCACCCACCCGCTCGATCACTCGCTCGCTTGCTCACTCACTGCATCACAACCTGCAAGAGGTACTTTGATGGCCCCTATTTTACAGAAGAAGGTGAAACTGGACCATAATCACAGCCAGTGTGTGGCAGAGTTAAGTGATCCAAGTCAGACAGCCAGGCCAGGATCTAGATGTTTAGACCCCAGGCCACAGGGCAGCCATGAAGAATAATTTCGACACTACACAGCATAATACTGCAGTCAGATAAGACCCAGACAGTCCCTATTGCTCCAGCCGTTCTGGGGTTCACAGAGTCAGACCTACTATTATAATAACACCAAGAGATTATATGCCATTTTTGTCCTAAGTGTGGAGAGTGGGTTTTTCTGGAGGCTATGACACATGATAACATCATCGTTCTGACAGCTGGCAAAATGTGTGACTGCTTAATTTCTTAAGTCTCTCTGATTTGTGATTAGGCCCTGCAGTCTAAAATTATACCAAGCCAATGCCAGCTTTGTGTGAATGCTACCAGTGGGTAGCTGAATGAGGAAAAGAACATGCGATGACACCAGATTCCAAGGCGATGTTGCTAACCTGAGAGAACAAACCAGAACAATCTGGGATGCATTTCAGCCTAAACATAACCCCAGGAGAGACAAGAAAGCAACAGAACAGAGTTCCCACTCTCCACTGTCAGGTCCAGGGAGGAAGCCACACCTCACACCAGGACTTGCACCTAAAGGTGCCAATTTGCATTTATACTGCTGGCCTGCACCTCACCAGATCAGCCAGGCTTCTTCAAGTCTGTCTCCACTTTCCTCCCCTACAAGACTTCCTGAGGCTGGCATTTTAGTGATTCCCTTACTGGCTGGTCTATCAATTAAGAGCAAGTTTGAGGCATGCACACCTGTGTCTGATGTCTGGCCCAGGACAGGAGACACAGAAAAGTGAGGCGTTGAACAAATGAGCAAAGGTCCAGCTTCAACTGCTAAGAGGTCTAAGGCACAAAAGGGTGGATGCATGGATCCCTAGGAGTGCAGAAAGGTTCCTGGGAAGCAGAGAACTCAAGATACCATTATCCTGAGTGAAGCAAGCACAAGGGAGAAACTGGTCCTTAGAAGCCATGGCAAAAGGCAGAGGGATCCATGAGATAATGTCATCAAAGTGGGAAGGAGTTCCAGCAAGGAACGAGGGCTACAACAGGATGACTGGACCTTTGAAGTCTATGGTATCTGATGTTCTTATTCATTCCACAGCCTCCACTGCCCTGATGCCTGAAATAGCAAGGTAATCTCCCCTTGGCTCACACATGCACAGCAAGTGCTCCATGGGCCAAAGAAGTAGGACAGGTCTTACCTGTCTGCAGCAGCACACAAGCTGATACGGGACATGCAGGTAACCCATCAACATCAGCAACAGCAAGAATCATAAACAGAGTTGTAGATGTGGCTCACTGGTAGAGTCCTAGGTTTGATCACTAACTATATATTCATTCCCTTACACAGACAGACAGACAGACAGACAGACAGACAGACAGACACACACACACACACACACACACACACACACACACACACCAGAAAATTCAAGGTCCTGCCCCACTGAAGCCAAAGTCTAAATTGACACTTTTTAAACTGTCTTAATCAAGAGCAGCAAACAGGGGCTACAGACACATTGTCAGATGAAGTCTGTTTGGTCTACTGGGTGTTTTAAAGACAAAAAAGAGACAAACAAAAACCCCATAATTCTGTTGGAGGAAAAAAGGTTCCCATCCTTCCCTGGCTCCTGACAAGCACCAGGCCTGGCCTCTGCGATCTTCCTTCTCTGGAACTGGGCTCTGTCACAAGGCAGGCTTTCATGCAGCTACTGCTGCTTCTAGACTTCCACTCTTCCAGTCAGTGCCTTCCTCAGCTACCCAAGTTCAGTTTGAATCCCAGCTTATTCATGAAGAGAATCAACTCACTGAGACTGCACTTTTTCTGAGTTTCTATCAGTTTTCTGTCATATACACATAGGACTCAAGGACCATGGAAAAGCTGTCAGCAACACAACCCATAAGGTTGCTGTAACAGAACAAGAAAAAGTCAAGCACTTGTCATGCAAGCATGACTCGAGCTCAAACCCTAGAATCCACAGTGGAAAGAGAAAAGAGACTCCTGAAAGTTATCCTCTGGCTACCTGTGGTGTATCTGCCCCCCAAGCACACATTAAACAGCCCCACACAATAGTAATGTTAAATAAAGAGTTTAAATTAACAACAACAAAGGCACTAGAAGGCAGAACCACAGTGTCGCTGCTGGTGGAAGTAGCAGCAATAATTGACAGTGTTTGCCTGGCAGCAGCCTGGAGGCTTCCTTTTACTACTAATCCATTTACCACCAGCTGTAACCGCAGACCCATCCTTGCCCATCAGGAGGCTAAAACCAAGAAGTCCGGCAGGTCACAGAGGGAGTGGTGCTCAGAGTTGAGCACGGGAATGAATGAAAAAAACCACAAAGACGAGGCAAAGTCAAACTGCCCTAAACCTTGTCCGCCCCATCATCCACTTCTAACAGCATTAAAAACAAACAAACAAAAAACCCCAAAGCTTCCCAGTTGTTTCCGTTGTTTAAAGCAACACAGTCCACGAGATTTTTCCAATTTTCAGATAATCTAATTGTTTCATTAAAACACACACACCCATGTTTATAAAAATTGCCAATATATCTAGTAGAATACAGGATTCAAAATGAAATTTAAGTGACATTATTAGAATATAGATGTCTTATGCTAACATTTATTGAAATCCAAATCATAGCAAGTAGGAATATCTTATGGAAGTCTTTTTAAATCCGAAGAAACTTGTGTTTATAATTATAAACATTTCTTTGCTACATAATTAGCATATGCTAAAACAGTCTATTTTTAGTGTTACAAAATAGAGGGAACAAGACAATAAAAATGAAAGCAAATGCCAGCCACCACAGTACTAACCACCAGGTAGAATCAGACCTATGAACAGACTTGGCTATATACTCACAGGGTCTCAAAATAAAAAAATAAAAATAAAACCCAACTTTTATAAAGGAAATGAAGCCACAACGCAGGCAACAACTTGGATAGACAGAAAAACCATCAGAGGATAAACACCACAGAACACGCTCTGTATAACTGCATGTCGACAACAGGCCAGTCTTGGAGACACAAAGCTGCTCAGTACTGCCTATGAGGGGCTAATCAGCCAGGGAAGCCTATGACAAAAATGTCCCGTCACCAGGAAATGGCCATACCGCCAGGAGTGCAGACGCGTGTCCAATGGGTAGACGGTGCTGCACACAATCGCACCTCAGGGTGCGAGCCCAGAAGTGAAAAGGCCTGGAAGTCTCATTTACTATCAGACAACTTAACGTTTAAGCTCAGAGATAAATATTTGAGGTAAAACGTTAATGAAATATTTAGAAAACAGAAAAGCAGTTACAACTACAATGGCAAGCTAACAAGAGTTTAACTAATATTGCAGAAAAACAGTAATACAGAGGGTAAACTTCAGTAGCAAACTATATTTAGCAAAAATGAAAATGATGGGAAAATATATTAAAATACAAAACAGTGTCAAATTTAAAAATGCCTATAGAGTGTACATATATACATGTGTGTATACCTATATACACAAATATATATCAAAAAAAGGAAATTGAAGTATGTTAATTAAACACCTCCTTGCAAGAAAACACTCAGCAAGCACCTGCAGCTCCAGCGCCAAGGAATACAAGGCCTCCATCAGCGCCTATATACAGACACATGCACACATACATAAGTAGGATAAATAATTTTTAAAAGTATGAAACTAAAATAAAGTTTTATTTTTTTAAAGATTTATTTATAATGTATACAATGTTGTGCCTGCAGGCCAGAAGAGGGCACCAAATCTCATTATAGATGGTTGTGAGCCACCATGTGCTTGCTGGGAATTGAACTCAGGACCTCTGGAAGAATAGACAGTGCTCTTAACCTCTGAGCCAGACGGCTCGAGCCCCTAAGATAAAGTTTTAAATGTTTTATATTTATAGACAGGAAAGCCAACTTACACACAAAGACATAAAAAAATCTATAATTTATAATCCTAAATAGGTATTAATCTTTAAATCATCATTAAACCAAAATGAGCTTTTAGGACATCAGATTTATAGAACAGGAATACCAATAGAATAGAATAGGAAATGTAGTTTTAATTAATATTTATTTACTGGCCCAATCAAACATTTCCTCTACTTAAACTCTCCCAAATCCCCCTATCCCTCTGGTCTTTTACAAGGCCCATGAAACTGGCCTCCATCATCTCTTTGCCTGGATCCATATGGCCTCAGAACCCTCCTCCCCTCCCTTACCACACTCTGCTAGCTGCCACTGGTAAAGCAAAGTTCATGGCCTTCCATAAGAATGTATACAAATAAGTAAGTCCGCTTCTACACTTTGCCCAATTGCAGTCAAATACAAACGGCTTCCCACTGACTCACACTAACATCACCCTTTACTAGAGGCTCTGATGGCGCCAGTCTTCTAAGCCAAGCTCATCCTCTCACCTAATAATTTAATGTGTGTCACTCTGCCTATTGCCGTCTTTTCCCATGTTGTTGTGTTCTCACTCTGTGCCACCCTGGCTCTAAGATCAGCCCCTAACTCTCCCCACCACTCTTCCTCACAAGCCCCTGCTGCACTGACTGTCTTCCCGGCCCTTCCTATGCACTGGAAACTGCCTGGCCTGCCTCTGAGCACACAGACTGCAGAGCCTCATCTACTTGGCTTACTGCAGTGTCCATAACATGCTGGGGGGTGTTCTGTGCATGGGAACAAATAAACACCCCGGAAAGCCAAGATAAGAGAACTGTAGATAGCTTAAAACCGTGTTCAGAACTGGATGTTCTGAGTGTCTCAAGCTTTTTTGGTTGTTTTTCTGTCCTGCTACCGGTTAACTGCAGTAACATAACATAGGTCACTGTTTGGAACGAGAGATGCTCTAAGTACACTTTCTATAGTGCTATAAAGTTGCAAATATTAATAATAATTTGAGCTATGAAAAGACTCCAGGGGGCGGTGAGAAACTATATTACTCAGTAAATTAGGAATAAAGGTAGTCACAGTAAATCTTCTTAGCTGTCCTCCAATGTTATGGGTTTTCTCTGCTATTAGACACCTGATGGGATCACACACACACACACCCCACCACACTAATTTTAAATGGTATATGCCAACCATTGTAGCCAATGAGTATCACATATTAAGACCAAGCCTCCACGGTCCCTTGTCCCTGTATAACTACAGCAGCAGCATAGTACCACAAAGGGTATACAGCAGAGACCAGGAATAAGTTGGTATTGTGTTAAGCCACTGAGCTGGGCAGCGGCTTGCTACCTCTGCAGAGCTGAGTATACCCAGGCTGCTACAGTAACAAGCTTTACATCTGGCCGGCTGTTGGCTTCAAGGCCCCTTTTCTTACTCTTTGGCCTCAATGTCTTCAGTCACAAAGTGGGAATTCTAATGCCTGCATTTCATAGGGTGCTTCACAAAGACTACCAATAGAAAATTTATACATTCTTAACAGAATGCTTGGCTAGTGTGCTGAGAACTCAACAGACACAATGTAGAAGGAAACTCTAGCATATCTAAGCTAGCTACTTTGAGTCTATTTACATTGTACCACTAAATAACCTAGGAGACAGGAGAGCATCACAGAGATCATCCCCAATTTGCAATAGTCTGACATACAAAAGAAAATAATGTAATTTCTTTGGCTTTACAATGAATTTAGTAGGATGTAACTACACTGAAAGTCCAGGAGCAACTGTAGGGGGTTAGTGTGGAATGCTAGCGACAAAGGGCAGCCATGATCCCTGAGAGCAAGGGTGACCCAAGTGCCAGCCAGACAGGCGGGGAAGGGAACGAAGGACTCACCTGCTCAGCAAGCTGTGCTCCCTCTCAAGATGAAAGAGATGGCAACAGAATAAGTACCAAATGAGAAACAGACGAGGAAGAAAGACAAAGAACACATGTTCTGGGGGCATATGGAGCCCCAGAAATGGCTTCAGAGGGAGAGCCTCGCAAGCTACCTCTACAGGAAGGACTTGGGGTACACCAATACAGCAGAGTGGTGTGTACAATCTGGGCAGGCTTTGAGCTCTATCGTCCCTCCTAAAGGATGCTCATAAGCAATCTGACTCAGCCCAGATCATTCTTGAACCTTCCCTGGCTCGTCCATGGGTAAGAAGTGAGTCTGTGCTAGTGTCTCAGAGATCGCAGGCATCTCGTGACAGCTCTGACTCTGAAATGCACAGAGATGCTAAGCATTTCCTAGAGAGAAAATTCCAGCCAACCATAAAATAACTTTAGGATTTTTGATTATAAGTCAGTCTTGCTCAAGTTCAAACGTTTTTTTCTACCAGAATTTTGTTGTGCAGTTATGTGGAATTTTTTAGTATAATTTAGCTGCCAATGAGGATGATAAATGCAGGAACAGAAACTATAAACTATTCTGAACATTCTTATTTTTTTAATTACAAGAAAAATTTGAAAAATACTGATGAACTTAATGTTACAGCATAATAAAGAAATTTAACTGAAAATGCTAAAAGTTTAAGTCAGAAAAAGTAGAAAGGTTTTATGATCCCAACAAAACTTGCTTCACTGTCAGCCCATTGAAATTACACACAAATCAAAAACGCACTAGCCGTCAGAACACACGTGGATACTCTTCTCCTGATACTTGGCACTTGGCATCAAAGGAAGCCCTGTACCTAGACTAATATTGAAACTTGTCAAAAGTACCATGAGATTGCTAAAGAGCCGAAAAATGAAATGGTTACTACCACACCTCTTTTGGAATAGTCTGTACACTCTTTGTTAGACATAATTGAGACGTTAAAGCAAAAATAACAACAAGTTTTAAACACACTTGAAATCTTACTAACTCAGTAGAGCATAAGAACCAATGCACAAATAAGCCTAAGCTTAACCGTCAGCTCCTCAGATAAACGAACGCACAACAACAAGCAGGAACAAAGTCCGCATTCAAGTTCCACTTTGGAAAGTCACCACCACGCTAGCCCAGAACTGCCTCCTCAAGCAGGCCCCAGACTGCAGGAAAGCCAATGCCTTTGAGTGACCAGGTTCACATTAAGAATCAATCTTAAATTAGGAAAATAAATGAAATGCGTACATAAATATACCTCCAATGGACGATGAAGTCATTTTGCTTTTTCCCTGCCCCTCACCATTTCAAGTACAATCTGCCTTCAAAAGCATGTCAGTAAATCTTCAACTATCACTGTAATGGAGACCATGTGCCCATGTGCTCACCAGATTCGTGTTTATGAGGTATAGTCCTCTGTGTTAAAATAAACATTTCTGATAATGGAAGCAATGAAAAGAAATCCGAACAATCCACTCCAACAATTTCATCTCTCTCAATGTAACATGGAACAGAATTTATTAAACTTCATCACCTCACGAAATTAAACTTGTGGTTTCTAGTTAGAAACACCTGGAAAGGATTTTGTATGTGTGTCTAAAGTTTCAATTGATAAGATATAAAATGTTTTCGGGTCTTAAGAGATTTAAGCCACGATATTTTTTAAAATTACATTCTTCACATTTTTGGATTTTATATCTTTAAAAATTGCTTATGCTCTGGTTGTCCTGGAACTAGCTCTGTAGTTGAGGCTGGCCTTAAACTCACAAAGATTCACCCGCCTCTACCTCCTGAGCACCAGGATTAAAGGCGTGCTTACAAAAATTTTCTGACATCCATATTGTCTGTAACTGTGAGAATGAGACAAAAAATAAGAGTATTACTCTAGAATGCATTAAAGCCACACAGCTAATACTACTTATCAGAACACCCTTGAGGTTACAGAAATACCCCATAGCAGAAAAGTTTAATCTCGCAGTAACCATACACCTTCCTGCAGGAGGAAAACATCCTATCATTTGTAACTGCATTCCATATTTTATATAAAGAACTTTTCAAGGACAAGATAATTAAAAGTTTCTGTTTGATCAGTAGTAGACTCTAAAAATGACTTTCAATCTCAGCAATGTACAAATAAAACGTTTAGAAAACAAAAACTTAATATGCACCAAAGAAACACAAAAACCCAAACACTGAGTGCGGCAGAAGAGAGGTTAAGAAAGTCTGAGCTGACGTTCCTAAGAGTTAGGACCCCTCAGGAACACCAACACATACCAAGCAATGCACATGCCACCACACACACAAACTCACGCTTAGAGAGCAATGGCCAGAGAATGGTTAGGAAACAAAAGCAAACATCCAAGAGGAGGGAAGGAGAGAGAGAGAGACAGACAGACAGACAGACAGATAGAGAGACGGAGAGACAGTCAGAGACAGAGGGGGAGAGGTGCTATTATTTAAAATAAAATCAACAGCTCGCCTAACATCTAGGTCATGAACTGGTATAAATTTTTATTTTTAAACTCACCTGATGCATTTTCAATTCCTGTTGTGTTCTGTAAAGATACACACAACAAAGAAACTTCTTTGATTACATGAGCCCTAAAAAGAAAAACAGACAATTGTAATATGTACCTGCCTATAAGTTTACAGTGACTTAAAACCACGTATGAACTACAGAGTGCGCTCCAAGGGTATTTATAAAGCAACCTGTGCCAGTCAACCTCAGTCCACACTGACAGCTTACTCCTCAGATTCATGATAACAATAAATACATTTCTCACTAAACCTTACTAGGGTTTCACTGTACTCTATAATCAAAGGAGAACCACCAGAATGACATCATATTTGAGGTCGTAAGTTACATCACTCATAAGGAGAAGCTTTGTTAATAGTCAGAAATACGCTGGGCACAGAGCATGTCTGTAATCCCAGCACTCAGGGAAGCAGAGGCAGGTGGATCTCTGTGAGTTTGAGGCCAGCATGGTCTACAAAGTGAGTTCAGGACAACCAAGGCAACATAGACAGACCCTGTCTTGAAAAACCAAAAACAAACAAACAAAAAAAAGTCAGAAACAGGAAGCCAGGAGGAGTAAGTGTTGTGCAACACAAGCATCCTTCTTTTGCCTTTAGTATTTGCTGCATGCGAACACATTTAGACTCAATTACTCTGTTTTTCAAGCTCCTGAAGCAGAAAGGTGGATTGACTAAAATAATTTTATTCCAAAGGGTATTAAAAAGTAGATAATACCATGCAAAGGCTTTTAAAAACAGGTCTGGAAGCTGGGTGTGGTGGCGCATGCCTTTAATCTCAGCACTCGGGAGGCAGAGGCAGGTGGATCTCTGTGAGTTCAAGGCCAGCCTGGTCTACAAAGTGAGTCCAGGACAGCCAAGGCTACAGAGCAGAGAGACCTTGCCTCGAAAAACAAAACAAAAAAAAGAGGTCTGGAAAGAGCTACAATTGTATCTCTCAAGTGTTACCTTTGACATAGCCATGGCATAGTAAAAGAAATGACAACAGAAGGTCTTCTCATAAATACATATGGCATACAGGCACATACCTCATATCAATAGTGCAGTCAACAACTGACCACATAGACAATGAAAATCCCATCAGATTGTTATGTTGTCTCATGTGTAGCAGTGGTCTCAGCAATATTATACCAGGACATTTATGACATTCAGAAACAATACTGTCCAATGCTACATTGTCAGGACACATCCTTAGTGATGTGTGACTGTATTCATTTCTAAATAATAATTTACTAGACAGGTGTGGTGTCCCATTTTAATACCAGCACCTAGGGAGAGACAGGAAAATGTAGAGTTGAAGGCCAGCTGGAGCTAAGTAACACTGCTATCTTTAAAAAATTGATACAGACAGCCCTCTCGATATAATGTTTGCCCTTGCCGGCATGATGGCTCATGCCTGTAATCCCGGCATTTGAAAAGTGGAGGCAGAAAAATCAGGAGTTCAAGGTTATCCTGAGCTACATGAAACAGTGTCCAAAACAACAGTAATAAATTAATGTAGTTAAAATTTTAAAAATAAATTTTAAAAAACTATAAAGATATAATGTATGCCTCAAGTGAGTTTATACTTATATGCAAATCATACCGCTTTCCTCTTTTTTTTTTTTTTAGACCCTCCACTATAGCATCATAAATGTCTCCAGTAAGCACACATACACATACCATGAAGTGTAATTCTTTTACAAGACAATGCTTACATGGTAACTGTCTGATGGCATGTGATGTGCTGACACACACTTTAGACTGGAAGAATAAAAGCCTGCCCCATCAGAAGAAAACAGTGCTTTGATGAGCTACATTTTTAGCTGGTTCTCTAAGGGAGAGGGCTTTCTGTTTTTTTTCTTTCCTGGAGCTGTTGAACCACACTCACCTGATGCATGGCCTTTGACAAGCAAGGTATTATGTTTAAATCTGGCCTTGCTCATGTGAACTGATTTCTATGTGCACTATCCACAGCATCCCATCTTGTTACGTGGGTCTATTCCGGCTAAGCCAATATAAACTCTTAGTATACTTGATAGATAAAATGCCAAGGTAACTGAAGGACAAGCCATGGAGTCAGTACTTTTAAAGCAGTAGTTCTCAGCCTTTGAAGTTTAACACTGAGCCTCTTTCTCAGTTATTCAATATGACCTTCCCAGCATACATACAATACAGTGAACACAACTGCTCCTATGGCCTGAGACTCAATCTGTTATCCTGTCAGAATGTGGCTCTGGGGTATGCAGGGGTACTAGGACCCATGGTCTCTTAGACACGCTTACCTGACCCCATATAATGTCCACTGGCAACTATCAGGTCCTCTAGGCCTGTGTGACATCTTATGCTCCCACTTTCTCTTGTCTTCCTCAAGCTTTTATATGGGAGTTTATGAATTTTGCCATGGGAACTTCTTTGAGAAGGTGATAAAAATACTGCAGTAAAATACAATATTTTGCTGAGAGACGTCTGGAAGGATGCGACTGCTATGCCACTTCCCTCGGAGTCATTTTTGCTTCTCTTGAGGCTCACCAGCATCACTGTGACTGTCACACAGGAAGCTTCTTACAGGGACACAGGCCTAGGCTGCCTTCACACGCTTAGTTTGGCAGTCTGTTTGGAGGCAAGCACTGGCATCTTCAGCTTCAGGCAGGCTGAGAAAACTCAGCTGCGGTCTACAGACCTGCCTCCTACTATGACTTAACAGTGTGATGCTGCCGTTTGAGTTTGTCTGGGTTTGTTCATTTAATAGTTTTACTGGGCTATTCGTGTATCATGCAACTGATTCAATAGAAATGCACAGTTCAAGAGTGTTTACTGGACTGGAGAGACGATGGCTCAGGAATTAAGAGCACGTGTTGCTCTTGCAAAGGATCTAGGTTCCGTTCCCAATACCTAATAGTGAATCACAGCCTTTTGCAACTCCAAATCTAAGAGATCTACCACCCTCTTCTGACCTCTACAGGCACCAGACATGTACATGCACACACACACACGCACGCACACAGGCAAGCAAAATACTCATCCACACAAAAGGAAACAAATAAATCTTAAAGAGAGAATCATACTTGCAGAGTTGTACAACCATCACACACAAGGAAACCTTAGCCGTGACAACACCTGCTCCAACTCCTACTCCTCACCATGCAGCATCAGCAACAACCAACCCACTTCCTGTCACAGAGATGTGCCTATTCTGAGTAAGTGTCCCTTCACCTGCCTATTACTCCTCCCACCTGAGCACCTACTATGTGTTAGGCACTGTTCACGGGCTGTGAACAAGGGAGATCCCTGACCTCTGGGGAAGAGGTCCACAAGAGCAAATACAAAAAACCAACAACCTGAAATGTGGAGAAAGGGCTACACAGAGGAGCAAGGAGAGGTTTGGCAAGAAGATGCATCACAATCTGTCTCTAGACCTGCTCTAGAGACAGGGAAAAGAGCTGTGACCTGAAAGGGTATGGGGAGAGGAAGAGCATCAGGGAAGCCAGAATATGAGCTGAACGTCTATAGGCGACAGATCTGGGTGTTTAGGCACCACAGTGACACAGCTTGCACATGGCAGTCAGACAAAAGACAGTTCTCAGTGCTGGTTTGGCATGGTGAAAAAGAAGGAGGAAGTGGTTGGACCCTAGAGAAAATCGCTAACTACAGCCTCTAACTTCAGTTGCCAGATTAGAGATGAGTTATGAAAGAAAGGGCAAGTCAGGCGGACCCCACGGTACCCATCCTCCCAGAAGGGAAGAGAGGATGCAGCAGTTGCTCCTGGGAGCACTGCCCTCCTTTCCATCTGCTTTGTAGTTGCTTCCCTGTTTATTTCACATTTTTCTTCTTTCCTTTTCTTCACCCTCAGTAGTTGCTAGCTCACAGGCACAATTCAAACAGCAGAGTACCTGTTATCTGACACTGGACAGATAAAACAGTACAGTACTTAAAACGTGTCATTCTTTGATGCAACTTTTTCTTTAAAAGAAAAAAGCCTACTATGCAACTTGAACTGTTACACGATGAAGCACAGTCTAAGACTTCCCACACTTCCCTCCTTGTCCAAATAAAAACTCACTCGGCATTTCCTGTTGTAGAAAATAAGAACTTTAACACTTCCTTTTTGTTTTGTTTTGTTTTTCAAGACAGCGTTTCTCGGTGTAGCCCTGTCTGTCCTGGACTCACTCTGTGGACCAGACTGGCTTCAAACTCAATGATCCTCCTGCCTCTGCTTCCCAAGTGCTGGGGCTAAAAGCATGTGCCACCACCACTAGCTTAACACTGTCTTTTAAAAGTTCACTACATACTCAAGTTCAAGGGACCCTCTTCTCTGTCACTTCTGATCCTAACTGCTAAAAAGTACAGCTTTTTCCCCCTATCTCCTTCTTGATTCCAAACATGGTAAATTACATACCTAAAACTTCACAACCCAGGAAGATGTCTCTCTAGGTAAAGGCACTTGCCGCCAAGCCTGACAGCCTGAGTTCTCCGAGCACATGTGAAGAGAAAGAAGCAATTCTCACAGCTGTTTTGACCTACAGACACTGACATGCACGCACCTGCACATAAATACACACAAATACAATAAATAAGTGAGTCTTTTAAAAATATTTCACAGTAACAGAACTGGTACAAACTCAACAGGATTCTTAGCTGATTTTTTTAGGATGTATATGTGTATACTGTGTATGAGGGTTTTTACACACGTTCACACATGAGAATGCCAGTGTGCAAGTGTCCATAAACTTATGTATATGTGCATGTGGAGGTCAATAGGTTGACATATGATGCCTTCCTCAGTGGCTTTCTACTGTATTTACTTAGTCAGGATCTCTCACTAGGCCAGAACTTGCTAATTCAGCTAGTCTACATAGCTGGCTCGCCCTGAGACCCTGCTTCCACCTCCTGAGTGCTGAGACTACAGGCAGGCAAGCCACCATTTTTATATGGGTGCTGGGAATCCAAACTCCACCCCTTACATTTATGCAGCCTTCCTGGTTTTTTTGTAGGTTGGTTGAATTCTTTAAGGTATGTCAAAGTAAAGCCATGTATGGTAGTGTGTGCCTGTCACCCAAGCTACTCAGGAAGACAAGTAGGAGGATCACTCTTGAGGCTGGGAGTTCAAGACAAGCTTGAGCAACCTAGCAAGACCCTATCTGTGACAATAAAAAAGGGGCAGTCTCTCTGCGAGTGTCTTGTGTACTGAACTGAACAGCCACTGGCCTGAGACTGTATCTTTCATCATGGGCATTTAGCACTGCCCCGGGCCATCAATGCCAGTGGTGTATCAGTCATTTTCACAACCGGAAAAAACCCACATACCTTCTCAAACACAAGCTCAGGGACTCGGAATAAGGGTCTGGAGTAACCATGTGACTAGCGTAACAGAAGAGCATGTGCTATCTACAGCAATGACAAACCCCAAACCCTAATCTGAAGTAACTTTTTAAAGATCTAGCAGCACTACTCAAAAGCCCCAACGCCCGGGCAGTACTCTGATGCCAGTACTGACTGAGACAGCTCCACTTCCACATTCCCACTTAGTTAAATGGCATCTCAAAGCCAGTTTATCCACAAGAGATCCACAATGGACCCTAACAATGCAGAGAAGAATCTTCTCACACAAATCATCAAAAGCATCCCAGCAAATTTTTTTTTTAATAATTTTTTAAGATTTATTTTAAATGTATGTGTGTGTATGCACCATATGCATGCCTGGTGCCCAGAGAGGTCAGAAGCAGGTGCTGGGTTTCCTGCAAGTGAAGCTACAGTCAGTTGTGAGCTACCATATGGGTACTGGGAACCAAACTCCAGTCCTTTGCAACTTAACTACTGAGCCATCTCCCCAGGCCAGCAAACTCTTTTAATACTAAAAATTCAGTGCTTCTGACTTTCTACTTACTAGTAAGTACTGCAAATAGGTATTAAAACAACAGTAGGCAGATGTGTACACTTGAGCCTGTGACTCTCAATCATCCGTTATTCAAAATAGCATGGATCCCTGCAAAGCACGAGCTTCGGCTCCTCCTTGTGCTGTTGATGTTCCAATCACATGCATGCACTTATTTTCTTTTTAGATTTACTTATTTTATTTCATGTGTATGAGTGCTTTGTCTGGAAAAATATATATATATTACATGTCTGGTGCCCACAGAGATCAGAAGAATCTCATATCCCTTAAAACTGGAGTTAGGGTTGGTTGTAAGCCCCCATATGGGAACCAAATCTGGGTCCTCTGCAAAGGCAACAACTGATCTTGATCACTCTCTCCTCTCCCCACCTCTCTCTCTGCCCCTCCCTCCCTCCCTCCCTCCCTCCCTTCCCCCCTCTTTAATGGCCTAGGTTACAGGAAACACTATTCTTTTTTAAAAAGTTCTGATCCTCCTACCTCTGCATTCTGAGTGTTAGGATTCCAGGAGTGTGCTGCCATGCCTAGTTTATAGAGTGCTGGGGATGAAACCCAGGACTTCTGGCACGCTAGGTAAAGTCTGAGAATACGGCCACATTCAGATGTACTTTTCAAAGATACTGCTTTCAAATTCTGGAACAAATCATCCTTATCAATAATAACTTGTTATTATAAAGGTCACTTGATTATTGAAGGTCAGACACACTAGCACAAATCAAACAGATGTGACTGGTTAGGCTATCTTTGTGCACATCTGCAAACTTGTAACCTTTACAAAGCTATGGGGAAAGCAATTATTTTTTTTAATGGATTAAGTCTAAGAAAAAGGAAGAATGATAAAAATACTTAACACATTAACCCATAAATCATTCATCTTAGTTATTTTTAGGACCAGTTTAGATCTTTTGTTCTTATTTGAAAAAAAACTATAATGAACTTCAGAATTGTTATTTTTAAATTACACTCATTTATTGCATGCATGTGTACATGTATGTGTGTGCTTGCCACTCTATGTGTGTAGGGGTCAGAGAGCAACCTGTGAGTCTGTTGGTTCTCTCCTTCCAGAGAGTTCCAGTCACCCGGGATAGTGGCAAATGCCCTTACTTGCTAAGCCATCTCTCTGGCCTAATAGTCATTTTTCCCACACTGCAACATCAAGTAGATAATTATTTGACTTCTAAGATTCTGGAAGCTCATGGGCAAAGAATAAAAGAGATGTAAGCTGTGCTAGAGTTAGGATGCGATACGCATTGTTTAATGCAAAATAGAGTAAAGACAGACAAGGAGCAAGGAAACAGCACCCTGTATAAGAGCTGGACCAGAAGTGCAATGAACACAGACAAGGAGGTACAAGGGGGAGGCTTGAAAATGGCACTTTGTGAAAGGAGTCATAAGTCTACATAATAAAAATAGTCTAGTCACTACAAAAGTAGTTCTCTCAACAAATAAGCATCACGGTAGCAAACAATATGGAGATGAAGCCTTTAGCTATGCAGATTTACCAACTGTGACTTACTCTCACCAAAAGACTCTCATAACCCAGAAACTTAAAAATAAAAATATTAGATCCATGTCAACTCCTCAAAAGCAAATTTTATTAATTTACAAACACTACTAAACTGTCAGGATCCCTACCAGGAGGGTAGTGCTGCCAGGCCACAATCTGGAAACAAACACTGCTCACCCTACACCTGCTCAGGAATTTGCTCAGAGAAAAATGCATGTTTTCTTTTCCAAAAATAATATAATTTTGTAAATTACCTAGTTTTACCCTAAAAACAAAGCTCCAACTTTTCCTCGAAGATAGAAATTTTATCAGTGGCTTGGTGGTGGTGTGTCTGCATAGCATGTGCAAAGCTGCACAGCACTTCCAAAAAAAAAAAAATAAAAGGAGAAAATGTAGATGGTATTATCATGCTACATAAACTGTGGCAAGAACTGCACTGAAATGTGAACCATTTTAAGAATAGGGAGACTTGTGTGTTTATGCGTACATCGTTAAAGCAGGAAGATTGAGCAAAAGCTGACTCACAGGGTGTGGCCTCTGCTAAAACCTGTCTCTCACCCCCAGAACAACTTACACCCAATACCAAAGACAGAGGGGACAGAGCAGATCTCAGAGACATCAGCCTACAGAGCATGTGAAGACGCACAGGGAACAGACTGCTGACACTTCAGTAAACTAACTTCCATCACATAGCCCAGAACACAATACAACTGCTCCAGGGCCTAAGTCCCTGAATGTGTATAGCACAGAGTATTCTGTGACACAAACCTAAATAAGGAAATGGGGCTAGAGGACAGGGTGCCTTTGCTACAGGTGCTGGCAACAGTTTCCATGCAACAGACTGAAAAACAGGGTTTTCTATCCCAGAGCTACAGGCGTAAGTGAGAAAGTGGGGCTGATTAAGAGCTCTGCTTAAAATATGTAAGTCAGAGAGCTCTGAGGTCAACAGCTCTTGGCTCTAGAGGGCCCTAAGCAATTAAACATCATCATATTAAAATGTCAAGTAGGAGGACAGTTGATGCCATAAGAAAGTACTAGAAACCTTCACTTAGGCTGTGGTTACCCAGGGGTTTTCCAACCAACTGGAACTTTTTTCTTTTTACTTTAGAACTGGAGTTCATTATCTTTGGGTAGGGACTCCTTGGGGGTTGAACAACCCTCTCACAGGGGTCACCATGAGAGAACACTACAGTTGTGTAGTAACAGTGAAAATAATTGTACGGTTGGGGACCACCACAACAGGAGGAACTGTATTAAAGGGTTACAACATTAGGAAAGTGGGGAACCACTGCTTTAAAACAAAAGGAGATGGGCAAATAACTCAATTGATAAAATGTTTGTTGCTGCATAAGCCATGTGGACCTGAGTTCAATCCCTAGCACTCTTGTTTAAAAAAAAAAAAAAAAAAGTCAGGTGCCCCGGTACACACAGATAATCCAATGCTGATACAGGAGCATGCAGGGTGCTTGCTGGCCAACCAGTCTAGTCAATCAGCAAGCTCCTTTAGTGAGAGAGCATCTCTCAAAAAGTAAAGTGGGCTGAGGAAATGGCTCATAATTAAAATACTTATTCGTCATGCAAGTGAGATTCCCAGAACCCATATAAAAGCTAGGCACGAGCCAGGCGTGGTGGCGCACGCCTTTAATCCCAGCACTCAGGAGGCAGAGGCAGGTGGATCGCTGTGAGTTCAAGGCCAGCCTGGTCTAACAAAGTGAGTCCAGAACAGCCAGGGCTATACAGAGAAACCCCATCTCGAAAAACCAAAACCAAAAGCTAGACACAATAGTAGTAATCCTCACACTTCTACAAAGAGATGGGAAGTGAGGATGGAACGAGTCCCTGGAAGCTCACAAGCCAGGAAGCCTGGCTTACACAGCAGTGAACAAGAGATCCTACCTCAGACGAGGGGGAAGATGGGGATCAACACCAAAGCTGTCCTCTGACTTGCATCTGTGCCCACTTAGATGCAACCCCTTCCCCACCCCCACCCCCACCCCCGCACTGCCAAGGGAGGGGGGGAAACAGAGCTGCTAGCATCTGTTAATAGAGCTAAGCTTAGAAATAAATGGTTGGCTACTGTAGATTATCATTTACCTGACTAATATGGAAGACATCTGTTAATATTTCCCCTTACCTCCTTAATCAAGTATCTATGGCTTTTTCATTGAGCATGGACTTCAGTATCCTGAATCTCAAGCTTCTACAACAAACACCGTCTCTCACGGTAGCACTTGCTGTTCCCTTGACCGTATCAAGACCAAAAAGATCACTGTCAAATTTCTTGGATGAGGTAATCCTACCCCCATCAAAATATTGTTGAATTAAAAGCTTTCTTTCCTCATTTTAATTGGAAAAAAACCCCACACAAATGTAAAGATCAGCATGAGAGGTGGAGATGGGGCAGGAGCACTTGGGCTTTCTGCTCAAACCCTGAGCTCTGACGTGACCACTACAAACTCAAGGTTAGAGCAACTCCCAACCAAAGTACTGCAACCTACTGCTAACTCCACAGTCTGTGGAACAACACTAACATAAAGAAGTTTCCATTAAGGATACCTTTGTGATACCTTGTCAGTTGTATAAAAACTTGCCATTATTAGAAAAGGAAGGGCCCGCCCCTATAAGCACTGCAGGTGTGGCTGCTGTGTCACAAGTCTGTCAGCAGATGGCAGAGGAGAGAGACTATGTCTACACTCAGCTCATGAACTTACGACTTACGAACATCTAAATGATTAATAGCCTAACACTCCCTGAAAAAAACCAAGCTTGAGACCACCACAGTCTGGCGCCACACAGGCCCCAGCAGTCCCCAGGACTGGGAGCAAGCCTGAGAAGACCTCACCTGGGACCAAGGACTCAGGTGGAAATGAACCCTCGCATGAGGCCACTGGGGCAGCCCGAGCAAGGAGTGAGACTAAGATGACCACCAGACTGGTGCCATGGGGCCTGGACAGGGAGCTAGCCTGTGACAACCACCAATGGGGCACAGTGAAGGCCCAGGGGTGCAGAACATGCCCGAGATGACCTTTGCCTAGCGCCATAATGGGGCACAGGACTCCTGAGACAATCCCAGACACTCAGAAATCCTGGATGCAACTAAGAGGAACAAGTAAGTGGTGGAGAAATGGAAGAGAAAGAAAAACAGAAGGCTGTGGACACAATGAAGAGAGGCAGAACTGGAGACTTTCAGGTAATGACAAACAGCCTGATGTGAGTAGCCAGTGCTGCCACCTGGGAACATGGTGAGGTCCCGGCCTGTGCTGTCACCAGGGGCTATGTCTGGGTCCATGGCCCTGCAGCAGCAGGGGTCTGTCACCACCAAAGATCAGCTGGACATTCCTGGTCTGGGATGCCACCTGGGGCTATATTGATGTCTGGGGGCTGTGCAGAACTGGTCCCACCCCTCACCTGAGCATCCTGGGAGATCTAGTCCTGGGGGCATGAGAGTAGAAGAGTTGACCCTGCCTCTTGCTAGCTGCAGTACTCTGGGAGAGGGTGCCCAGCACATTACCCAGGAAGCATAGCAGAGCCTGTCCTGGTTGCAGGAGTTGCAGGTGAACTGGCTCCTGAGGATACAAGTGTGGGGGATTTGGCCCTAACACTCATCGCCTGTGAAGTGGCTCGGACAAAGGAGAGATACTCTCGTCCCCTTCGACACTCCCCACCAGCTGTGAGTGGGAGGGTTGGCCCCAACAGTGTAAGAGAACAGGAGATATGGCCCTGTCCCTCACTTTGCACCTTAACCTGGGCAGCACAGCAGAGCTGATGCTGATGGCAAGGGCATCAATGAGCCAGCCCTGAGGGTGTGAGCGTGGGAGAACTGGCCCCACAATTGTTTCACATGCAGTGACATGGACAAGGGAGAAATGGCCCCTTCCCTTCGCCCCCAGCCACCTACTGCAGGCAGGACAGCTAGCCTGAGGTCATCAGAATGGGAGAGCTGTCCCTGCCCCTCACCTGCTGCAGCACTAGGAAGAGCAGGCCCTGGACTTCTCCTGTGCGGCACAGTAGAGCTGGCTCTAGATGTGGGGGTTGCGGGTGAGTGGACCCAGAGGACGCCAGCCCTGACTCTTGTCTGCTGGGCAGTGGCGAGGATGAGGAAAATACCACCCCTTCCCCCTCACTCATCTCCTCGCCATCTATGGCAGGCAGGAGAACCAAGGGTCACGAGTGTGGGAAGACAGGCCACATCCCTCACCAGCTGCAACACCCGGGAGACCAGGGCATGACAGTGAGACAGCCAGAGGGCTGACCGACTCAGATACCTCTCAGGCACAGGTCCAGGGTTCTGGATTGGCCCACTCCAACATCTATCTACCCCATCGATGAACTGCCGAAGTGCAATGAAGGAGCTGGTCCTACAGATCGGAAACTACGAGACCTCAATGACCCAGAGCAACAGCAGGATGTCAGAGAGGAATCCAGTGAGGTTCTATTATCAACAGAGTAGCCAAAGCCAGAGGTCTCGTACCAGACCAACGAGTCACTGCAATGAACATTTGCAAGCAAAGATTATAAACAAAAGGCTATACTGTGGGACACACTGTGACACACTGCAGCTTCCACAACATTTTTTTTCTCTGTTGTAGGGGAGATTGCAAGGGTGGAGGGCAGTGCAAGGGGAGGAGGAGATGAGCAGGACTGTAGTGCATGATGTGAAATTCACAAAGAATCAAAAAGTTTTAAAAAATAATCAATTCTTCACTAACCCTCAAAATACAAGCTTCATGAAGAACATCTTAAATGAAGAACAATGTTACTGCTGATTCCACAGTTATCCTATAAGTCTTAGCTGATTGTTTTTTTAAAAAAAAGATTAATTATTATGTATACAGTGCTCTGCCTGCATGTACAACTGCAGACCAGAAGAGGGCATCAGATCTCATTACATATGGTTGTGAGGTACCACATGGTTGCTGGGAATTGAACTCAAGACCTTTGGAAGAGCAGTCAGTGCTCTTAACCTCTGAGCCATCTCTCCAGCCCCCAGCTGATTGCTTTGAGTGAGTTTTTCCCATCAAAAGTTTCATCTGGCCCAGGGCATGGTGGTGTATGCCTTTCATCCAGGCACTCAGGAGACAGAGGCAGGGGAATCACTGTGAGTTCAAAGCCAGCCTGGCTTACAAAGGGAGGCCAGGGCTACACAGAGTAACTCTATCTCCAAAAAAAAAAAAAAATAGTTTCATCTGGTCATGCTTCAGAGGCTATGTGTATTGCAGAACACAGGAAACCCCATTTTGCATTTTGCACATAACTCACACCCACGATGGGCTTCCTTACACTATAGGTGAACAACCGAGAACTGTGGCCTCCACCAGACAGTCAGGACTGGCACTGTGCTTGAACAAGGAGCGGGCCAAGGATATCACAAGATTCATTTACCACTTTAGTGAGGGATATTTTTTTTTTTAATTTGAGGTGGGAGTTAACTTGTATAATCAGAAGTTTGAGATTTACACTCTAAATGTGTAACAACTGTTCTCAAGACTGCTTAAAAATGACTTTTTAACCCTGAAAAATCCATGCCAAGGTTGGGGGTTGTCTTATATGCTGGGTACTTAACTGCAGCTTGCTTCCCCTTGCTTCATATGTCTCACGTATATGGTGGGGGGTGCTGCAGCCGATTCCCCGCTCTGTGCAAGGAGTATGAAGCAGGAGGAGCAAGCTGCACACACCTTTCTGTACCTGGAGGAGGGCGCGAGCCTGGATTAGCTCTCCACCAGGACCCGTCCATTTAACTCAAAGGGCTACACATCTTTGGGTTGAGTATGGAGAGCACCTTACAGGGCAGTGTGGGCTGGCACAGGCTGTCTGCCAGGACTTAATAAAGCACCTGGCTGTCTGTGCCCTGCTTGCAAATAGACACATGTCTGCTGCACAGGGTGTGTGTTGGAAGAGGGGTAGTCTTATACAGTTAAGCTGTATCTTAACTGGAAGTTTGGAGTTGTCTTATATGCCGTAAAATTCAGTATATGCCAGAAATTTCAGTATATGCACTGCTTTAAAGTTTAAGAAGGCCTTGAATACACAGTTGTTGATAGAGGTTTTAGTTGGTTGATTCGTTGTTTTGGGGTTTTGTTCAAGACAGGGTTTCTCTGTGTAGCTTTGGCTGTGCTGGACTCTCACAGAGATCCACCTGCCTCTGCTTTCCTAAGTGATGGGATTAAAGGTGTGCTCCACCACGCCCGGCGGTTTTTTGTTTTTTTAAGAAAGATCCATTTTTTCAAAATAACCTATTTGTAATTCCCAATTCAACATAAAAGTAGATATCTAGGAATGTATGATAAAAACATGAAAAAAAAAAAACCAGTCTCTTGATACTGGCCTGCTATGGTCAGTAAAATAGTGCCCTCCATGCAAGGGTCTAGAAAGCAAAAACAAAACAGGTAAGGACAGTTAGTTCCAGGGGGCTTTGGTTTCCAGGTTAAATCTGAACCTGACCTTGTGATAGCCATCCCAGTTTGCTTTCTGTTGCTGACCTAACTAACTTGGGGGGGGGGGGTACAGCTCACAGTCCATCCCTGAGGGAAGTCAGGATAGGAACTTAGACAGAGATCACGGAGGCAAGGTACTTATTGGCTTGCTCGGCTTGGACTACCTGTCCAGGGCTGACACTGTCCACTGCAGACTGGGCCCTCTCACATCAATTAGTGATCAAGAAAATGCTCCACAAACATGCCCACAGGACAACCTGGTAGAGGCACATTCGCCACTGAGATTCCCTCTTCCCAGATGTCCCTAGCTTGCGTCAAGCTGACAAAAACTAGCAAACACGGTAGGGCTCCCCAGACACTGCTGCCCTCTCACCTCCTGCTCCCGAGCTCTGGAGGTCTGTCTAGAGAGTAAGCAGGAAGTGGGATTGCTGAAAAGTAGAGCCAATATCACCTACAGGAGGACAGATATTCTCAGGGAAGTCTATAGGAAGACCTTTTACCTAGGAGGAACAACAAAGCTTTTCTGACAGAGGATATACCACAAACAAAATAAAGTTCAATATTTAAGGAAAACTTAAGCAAGGAGCCACAAGATAATAAGCAATTAAGAACCTAAACCACACAAGAAAACTGGAAAGATACACAAAAGCATCCACACTACATGGTGGCCACTCAAGAGAAAACAGGAAGAGATGGTGAAAACAACCTAAAACGTGGAAGATGACTAACAAGGAGGGCTATGAAGACATTTAAAACCCAAGCAACCAGGAACAGGGATCAGGCCAAAGTGCAAAGTAGTGAGTTCCATGTTGACATCTGATGCCCAGGAGAAGGTAAACATTCCCACAGAAAGCCACGTCAGCCAAAGGGGAGAACTGGTCCCCACGCAGACTGGCATGGAGGTCAGAGATGGAAATTTGGACATTTTTAGTGTCACTAGGGTGACTCAAAAAGGGGATAAATTTGTCTACAGCAGGAAGATGCAGGATTTGACTCTGTGGAAAGCAGGGAACTGACTAGAGTAGGCACCTCCTGCACTACATACAGGGGAAACATACTAGTAAGCCTAAGGAGGGCTATTCTCTCAACATGTCACATTCTCTCTCAAGAGAAACTAAGAAAAACGTTAAGTTTTTCAAAAACATTAAACTGCTTGCATTTTTAAAAACTTTCTTTAATCACACTGTATGTGTATGTGCGTGTGCGTATGTGTAGCCATCACAGGTCAAAGGACAAGTCCTGGGTGCTCTCTTTCCTACTGCTAGGTCCTGGAGAGTCTTAACATGCTGAGCCACCTTGCTGGCCCTACTTGCATATTCTTTACCTAGTCAGCTCAAAATACCGCAGTGAAAGGGAAAAAGCAGTATCTGTCCCCATTTTTGCGGAGATTAGGAAGTGAGAAGAAAAGCTGGGTGCTATGACGCACACCTGTAATCCGAGCACTCAGGGAGGCAGAGGCAAGCAGATCTCTGTGAGTTCAAGGCCAGCCTGGTCTACAAATAGAGTCTAGAACAACCAGGGCTAACAGAGAAACCCTGTCTCGAAAAGCAAAAACAAAAACAAAAAATGACAAGAGATGCCACCTACATCTCCCTCACACAGGCCAGCTGTGTGGTCCTGTGGTCCTGTCATCCTGTCCACTGAGGTAGGGTTCTGCTAAATAACAACAGGACTGTATGCAAACAGTACGTCTATGACGTCTAAAAAGGGAACACAATTAAGATCTAAATTTACCCCCAAGAGTCTTCTTTTTCAAACCTTCTACTGCAGGTATATTTTAAAGCCAAGACTTGCTGAATTATGGTAAAGTCTTTACGCCTCAGAGAACCAATCTGAATGCCATTTTTATAGTCTCTAAAATACACTTAATGTACATTGTTTGAATAAGTCTTGGGAAATATACAGGATTCATGCTGAAGTATAATACAGGATTAGGGAAGATCTCACAATTCTTTTCAAATTTTGAAAGCGTCATTTAAATTAATTTCTCATTAGAGCTTAATAAAGACTTAGGAAAAACTACATGCAAGTATATATAAAATATGTATATTTGCCAATTTCCAGATGGGCTGTCTACAGTAATCAAATTAAGAGTTCCACTTAGCTTTATATATTTCAGACAAGCTGTGCCAAGAGGCAATTTAGCTTTCTCAAAGCAAAGCCTACAGTGATTTATTGCAAGGGCTACAAAATATTATTTTTGCCAAAATAGCTAAAAAGTATATAAATTCATTAAAACTTTTAATTGCACATTCTAAGGGGCTAGTAAATGAGAACACAGCATAGGTATGACATAAACCAAGATTCCACGAATAAATACTATGCAGAATTAAGAAAAAATATAAGTATTTATCATTTTGGTGACCAAGTTTACTATTCACAATGATTCTAATGCATACTTCAAGGAGGTGGGGTAGAGAAGGAAAAGCACTTCCTTTAAGAAAAAAATATTTAAATGACACATGCATCCAACTGCACTGAAATTAATTCAGATGTTCCTGTGATTTAAAAAAAAAACACTCATTACCAAATATCGCTCCAATGACAGATTTTTCTCATGTTTTATTTAGTGATACAGTCTGACTAAATATTATTTTACAGACAATATAAAGAAAGAACCACAACTAATACAATCTTTACTTAAAATGATTACAAATAAAGATTTGGAGGCATATTTCCTCTCACAGAGGAAAGTGCATTAATGACACAAATCCATGAAGATCAATTAGCTATCTTTAAAATGCAATATACTAAAGTTAGATCAGAATTTCAAAAGACACAGAGAAACCTTGTCTCAAAAAGCAAAACAAACAAAAGAACTTCAAAAGTAAGCCTTCTCTCCTTAGGACAAGTTTCTATGCATAACTCTCAAGTGGTTGTTTGGGGTGGGGTTGCTTGCTTTTTTGTTTGGTTGGTTGGTTGTTGTTTGATTTTAAAAAGGGGGAAACATAGTAGAGTCTAGAAAAAAGTACAGGTCTTTTCTCATCAATCTTAAAGGGATTACCTCAAAGTCTCTTTTTATAGAAGAGTTATTTCCGTGTTATTCAGCATAATGGACCAAATGCTTAAATTATCCACCAGGCATCAACCCTATGCAAATGTATTTACATTCCATTACAATGTAATCTTCATACTGGGAATGATGATCCCATGTCTTGACTTCTTCCTCTCCAGGCTAGCTCACACTGCCATCTATCTCTCTTGCCACAAAAGGATGCCGATGTCCAGCTACAGGAAGTGAGTTACTCTAGGATCACGACAGCAAAAGCTGAAAGGACTGTAGATAGGAAGCCACAGCATCTGAGACTCAACCTCCCAACTAAGCAACTTTCATTAAACGAGGTAGTTTACAATCATACAATGTGTCCCCCCTAATGGACATTTGGCAACGTCTGGTAACTTCACAGCTCGTCACAACAGAGGGAGGGGACCACTGGCACCTGTGGGGCAGGAAGCAGCTAAGCAGTTCACGATGGACAAGAGAGACACCCACAATAAAGGCTAATGCCATCCAAATGACAACAGTACAGTAGCTGAGAAGCGTCTTATTAGAACTCAATCTGCCAGCCCTACCAACAGACTCTGCCGGTTTCCCTGACCTGCTCTGGAAAACCATTTTCTACAGCTCTAACTAAAAATGTCTACCTTCAAAAGGTAAGCACTAGGACACCACACCAGGCCTTACAGCAGACACTGTAATTGCTGATGGGCACTAAATACCTGTCAGCAGGGGTGGAAAGAAGCCCTGCTCAGCAGGTAACATCCCCCACATCCAGATTTCCCTGTAGATGCTTTCTGCACGCGAGCTTGGCAGAGCCCTCAATGTGCACATATTGTTTCACTATGGGGTTTTCTAACGAAAGCTGAGATTTGCTGTTGGGTTTTTTTTTCTCCACCCTTATACATGTATTATAACCTGAAGCTAGTCAGAAGACATTAAAGAATAGTCTTTAATAGGTAAAGAACCACAGTGCTTTCCACTCTGAAAACTGTGATTTAACAGACCCTGAAAGGTTTCTAAGTCAGATATAAACTTGAAAAGATATCAGCATTCTGGGAGGGAAAAAAAAACAACCCATGAATAAATAAATAGCGAGTGTGAAATAATCATCAAAAGAAACTGTGTGCAGATACACGAGAGGTATACAGACACCACAGAGCAAATGGAGAGCTGAAATGGACTGTTACTTCTTAGAAAGGAAGCTGAAATAAAAAACGTGCAGTCAGACACTAAAAGGCAGATTTTTCCAGTTTTCACATCTTAGATAACTATAAAATATCTAAATTCAACAGAGATAAAACTTACAATTTTAATGAAAAGAAATATCAAGAAGCCTTGCAGATCAATGTGCAGTTGGCTGATGAATGATGCCCCCTCCACATAGCAGACAGCCATTAAGCAACAAACTGATAAACAGTTAAAGACATAGATACACACTTACAATAGCATAATGGGAGACAAGCTGCATCAACACACACATATATCATACCCACTCTGTATAGAACATTATAGAATGCTTGTGTATATAAATGAGTGCCTAAAGAAATACAAGCAGGAACACCGTGAGGGACTAGTGACAATCTGCTACAATGTTAACAATAGCCATCTGTGGAGGCGGAAGGTTAAGGCTTGTTTCTCTTCCTTCTTTGTGCTTACAATGAGGCTGTTTTTGCTGGTTTGTGCTCACAGAATTAATACACTGTTACAAAGTTACACCTTATTATCTGGGGCACTGCATAGAAAATAAAAAATAAATCCGAATGATGCTAACTCACTGAGCATTATCACTATATGCCTGGTTCTAAGTGTTGCTTCCAACAATAGATTTACAGCTCAATTTCCATGGCTTGAAATAAAGGGGGCTTATAAAAAAGATCTATGATGGTCTTCAAAGCGAAGCTGAGATTTCACGTGAAAAAGAATTTTTACCAAATAAAGTGTATGTAAGAAAGCTTGGAGGGTGGCAGCTGCGTACGATCTCAAAAACAGAAGTCTACAGAAAAGGAAAACAATATGATGACTCTCACTTCCTCCCAATATCTGGATTCGAACTTCTTCTTCTTCATTTTTGTTTGGTTTTGGTTTTTGGTTTTGCCAGACAGGGTTTCTCTGTGTAGCCTTGGCTGTCCTGGACTCTCTTTATAGACCAGCCTGGCCTCGAACACACAGCGATCCTCCTGCCTCTGCCTCCCTGAGTGCTGGGATTAAAGGCATGTGCCATCACGCCCAGCTCTGGATGCAAACTTCTTAAATCTTTTTTAGTACCACCATGGGCAGGAATAATCGAACAGTAGTCCGTGCTACTATAGGTAAAAGAACCATTGGGAGGTTTTCTTTGCTGTAAATATTACTTTAAATAATAATCCTGAAGTAAACAAAAACTTTGAGATACATTTTAGTCATGTTCTGGGGACATTTTGTACTAAAAACAAACATTCCAGGGTTTGGTTAAAGGGTCCTAAGGGCAAGGCACTGGAATTCAGCAAAAAAGCAGTCCACGTGTCACATACACCCACATCTTCAATATAGGAAACATCGGGGGGGGGGGGGGGGTGGAGGGAACCCCATTTCTCCAGGCGCAAATTTCAGCTGCGTAGTAAAGGGCAACTGGGCTCCTGGGTTATCTGTGGAATTGTTCCCGAAGCTCGAGGCCCGACCCAACGGTAACAGGCCGTGGGCTGGTGCTTCACGCGTGGATCGTGGAAGAACACCCTAACTGACCTGTTAGGGTGTATTTCGTGCCTCACTTGTCAACCCTCAGAGACATGGTAGACCGACCGCGCTTTTTTTTTTTTTAAACTAACCCAAACCAGTCGTATGTACGTTAGTGCACACCTGTGACACACGCACGTACGCGCCAGTGGGTAGGTGGAAACACTCAGGGAGAACCCCTGCCAGGTTTAGACCCCACAGAAACTGTACGGGAGACACAAAGGCTCGAGACGCAGAACCAAGTCGAGGATGCGGATTGCGCTCAAGACACTCAGCCAGGGACACACAAAAGAGCAGAGACCAGGGCAGCCCTGCGGATGGGGGACCGCCCGGGGCCCACGTGCGGTCGGTCCCCGCCGACCCCGCAGCCGCGCACCCCGTGTCCGCCGCGCCGCCACAAAGCGGGAGCGCAGACTTGGCCGCAGGGACTTCAGAGCCGCCGGGCCGGGAGGCTCGCGTCGCCGCCCGCCGGCGTCCGTCAGCGCTCGCCACCGGTCGCCGGCGGTTCGGAGGAAGCTCGGAGGGGGCGCGTCAGCTCGCCCCGCAGTCCCCTCAGCGCCCGACCCGGTCGCCCCCGCCGCAGTGGCCACGCTTCTCACCGACACTAAGCGGCAATCCCCCGAGGCCCGCCCACCCATCCCGGCTCCGCCGCTCCTCACCAGAGCGCGACGTGCCAGCGCTTCAGCGAGCCCAGAGCCGCCGCCGCCGCCGCCGTCGCTCTGGCGCCCGCGGCCGCGCCGCCGCCATCTTGGCTCCGGCCGGAAGTGACGTCGGCGCGGCGCCCGCAAGCCCGGACACCGACCCCGCGTAGATCTTGGCTCGCGACTCCCGTGGGGTCTGGCACGACTTCGTGGCGTGACCCTGACGATCGGTGTCGGCCTCGCTGTCAATCACTGGTCCACCGTTCACCCCAAAGTGTTCCTAAGAGAATCCCACACCCTTCAGATGGATGATCAGGGCTGCACACACTTTAGTCCCAAAACTCACCAAGTAGAAGCAGGCAGGTATCTATGAGTTCGAGGCCAGCCTAGTCTACATAGTAAATTCCAGGATAGGCAGGACCATACCGTGAGACCTTGCTTCGAGCAAACAAGAGCAAATAGACCTCTTAGGTTGTGTGCAAAGGATCAGTGTAGCCACATGCACTAAAATAAACTCTAGCAAGACAGGTGCAACTGGTTGGCTGTCTTGATGTCACCAGAATATGTGCTTAATATGACACAGGCTGCCATTGGATTTTAAATTCTTGATTAATGCCTTACAATTTAATCCCTGCCTCAAAATCACCTGAGGTATCTGAGAGAAAATGAAAGGCCACCACCTCGTCTACCACCAAACTGCCACACAAGTCATCGTTTTAAAAAGAAAATTTATATGCCACTGTCAACCGATAAAATACAAACAGAAAACAGGGGACTGTCAAGGCAAAAGTGATACGGTAAAACCAGAGCTCCATTCCGAGAGAAAGCTGACAAGTCAGTCCTTCCTGTCTTTAATTTAAAATGACAATGTATTTTCCTTCTGGGCTGCTGTTTCAGATTTGATGTCTTAAAACAACAGAAAGTTAATCTCTTACAAATGTAGAGGCAGGAGTCCAAAACCAGTATCAGGTGGCTGAAGCTGAGGTGTCAATAGGCTCATACTTCCTTCCTCTGAAGCCTCTAAAGGAGACTATTTCCTTCTTCCAGCTTCTGGTGACTGCCAGCATTCCTTGGCTTGTGACCATGCCACCCAATTCTTCAAGGGCAACGTCTTCACACCCTCTGCTCTATCTTCACATCACGTTCTCTTTCGTAGGTAGTGATTTTTCCCCCTGTGTTTTCTTAAAAGAATTACATACAGTTACAGTGCGGACACCCAGAAAAGCCACAGTTTATCTCTTCGTTGCTTAGTCATAGCTGTAGAAATTCTGTATGAGGTAACGCTTAAAAACGCAAGGGATTTAGATGAGGTCAGATATTTAGGAACCGTTACCAACAGGTGCAACATGACTGAAACTCCAAGCTGCACATGTCACCTGGCTCAGCTCTGGTGCGTCTTGTGCATTAGGTATTCACATGGCGGTGCTGTTCTTGGGAGACAGGGAAATTTTACTACCTACAAAGGAGAAAGTGAGGTGAAAGTAGAGCAGAGAGTGTGAGCGTGCTGGCCTTGAAGAATTGCTTGGCACAGTCACAAGCCACACACTTAACTCAAAGCCCGGAACAATGTCCTAAACAGTAAAGAGATAATTTTATTTGGGGGGGGAGGGAGGGGTAGCATCTTTCTGAGTCTGAAAAATGAATGGATGAAAGCAGTTATGTATAGCCCTAGAGACTCTGTGTGTGTGTGTGTGTGTGTGTGTGTGTGTGTGTGTGTGTGTGTGTGTGGTATGTGGTTATAACTAAAACCTCAACAATTTCTACAGAACTGCCCTTTAAAAGATTAAAATTCTTATATTTAAAATCAAAGAACTTAAACTACAATATCAGTGATAATGTAAGTGGACGTAAGACTCCCTGAATGACAGACAGTACTGGCTCTGCACTAGGTTCTGTCCTAGACATCGTGGATGGATTGTCTCATGTTCATCACAGCCATGTGTGGTGAGATCGTGTGCAGCTGTGGGAACCAAGGCCAACATGGAGGAAGAAATTTCCCACCTGAGAAACGAGACCAGGTTTTTAACTGGACCATTCAGCTCCATACAAAGCAACCACATCATCCTTGGTGCACGTACATGCGCAGGGGCACACACTTGGGAGCTAGACCAGTAGTCATGGTGGACAATTATGCAGTGTGTATATGCTCTCAAGCATAAATTCTAAGGTAAATATCATCATGATGGCCAATCCAGTCATGGTTATAAACTGTCGCCACATTCAAGATCATCACGCCTCCTCTAAGGCAGGAGGAGGCAAAGGTGTAGTGGAGGTTTTGGTTTTTTTTTAAAAATTCAGTTATGTTTTTAAAAAAAAATTTTTTTTTTCAAAACAAGGTCTCCCTGTGTATCCTTGGCTGTCCTGGACTCGCTTTGTAGACCAGGCTGGCCTTGAACTCAGAGAGACCCACCTGCCTCTGCCTCCCTGAGTGCTGGGATCACAGCCGTGCGCCACTGCACCCAGCTAATATGTTTTTGTTTTAATACCAAATGTGGGATATGGGACTGCCTTAGTTTATCCATAGATAACAGCCTCCAGCAGCCCAGAGAGGGGCATGGTCTTCACCAGCTGCAGTTAGTTTAATTCTGAGGACTCTGGGAGGGTATAAACATCAGATCCCAGAGAGATAATAGGGTTCAGAGGAGATGCACAGAGAGAAAGGGAAGACCCTCAGGAAAGAGAGAGAGAAAAGGATGCTTCAAGGATGCTCAAGGGAGGCTACTGCTGTATTTGCTGTATTGTTTAGCTGGACTTCTGGATAATCTGACTGAGATTGGTATTTTCTCAAAGAACATGACGACTCTAACCAGCTGGAATTAAGTTTTAAGAGGTCTATGGCCCCTGTCCCTCTAACCTTGTTTCTCTCCTACCTAGGGTCAGGGGTTTGGAATGGAGGTAGAGGCATTAAGGAAACCAAAATAAAATAGAGTTTTAAAAGGTGCTTATGGGCTGGAGAGATGGCTCAGAGGTTAAGAGCACTGGCTGTTCTTCCAAAGGTCTTGAGTTCAATCCCCAGCAACCACATGGTGGCTCACAACCATCTCTAATGAGATGTGATGCCCTCTTCTGGCCTGCAGTACACATGCACACAGAATACTGTAGAAATAATAAATAAATAAATATTTAAAAATAAATATTAAATAAATATTAAAAGGAGCTTACATAAAAAGGGAAGAGAGACAGACAGACAGAGAGAGAGACAGACAGAGAGAGAGAGAGAGAGAGAGAGAGAGAGAGAGAGAAGAGAGAGAGAAGAGAGAGAGAAAGAGAGAGTGCATAAAGAAAGCTAGGACTGATGACACAAGCCTGAAATCATATCTATTTGAGAGGCTAAAGCAGAAAGATCCTGAGTTCAAGGATGCCTTAGTCTACAGAGGAAGCACAAAGATGGACCAGGCATCTAGCGAGCCCCTACCTAGCAAGTGCACAGCCCTAGGTTCAGTTCCTAGTATAGCAAAGTATGAGGCAACATCTGCATAGCGAGGCCAGACCATCCTAAGTATATTCCCTGAATGCTCAGGCAAGAACAGCTTTGAAAAGGACAAAGATGTGCTGATCGGAAGTGGCCCCAGAATCTGAGGAAACTGTCTCACAACCTTGCTTGTCGGGCCATGCACTGCTCACCCTGAACAACAAAATGAAAACAGAACAAAACAAAAATCTCTTTTCTTATGAGTATACATTAATTTTTCAACAAGAAGCAGTGCCTCCTGGGTTTGGTGATTTTTGTTTTTCTCCATCCTCCATCTCTCTGCCACCTCATTTGTCCAAGCAAAGAATGACATCTTAAGCAATCACGGGCCACCAAAATGGCGTGAAGCTTATATTCTGGATTCCCCTTAGATAAAAATGAATGAAGTTCAAAGCTAGGCATTCTGGGAACAAAAGCTGCATCTTGCCGTATGACAAACACTTGGAGCTACACTGTCTGATAAGAAAACTGCTGCGTCCTCACCACCCAGCTGCTACTCACCATAGGTAGGGGATGGATGTCACCGGGACTGAGTACCTTCCCTGCTCTTGACTGTGACTTCTCAGCAGCCTTGCAACAGCTTGACAGCTGCTGTTTACAAAGGAGACCGGAGCTGAGATTCCCTGTTGACAGACAGCTGGTAGCAAGCCAGAGGCAGAGCCAAGGACTTTGTGGTGTCAAAGCCTAGGATGTGTCCCTTGCTTGTGCTGCATCCAGTGACCTGGGGACGAAGACACTGCCCCAGCTCTGCAAGAATGTGGAATGGAGGCTGGAAGCCTGGATTTACAAACGCAGCTTTTACAGCACAGTCGGGGCTTAAGACCGCACCCTCCTGCTATTGCTGTGCTCTTTGCGGGCTGGCTTTAATGTGCATATGTGTGTAGTGTGTGGGTGTGTGTTTGCATGTGTAAGTGCACGTATGTGCATGTGGAGGCCACAGGCCGACATCAGGTGTCTCTTGACTGCCCTCCACTTTATTAACTTAGGCAAAGTCCCTCACAGAACCTGAAACTCCTTATTCATCTACAACACCATCAGCTAGTATAGTTATCCCCAAACCCCTCAGAGTCCCCTGTCTCAGGCTCCAAGGCTCTGGGATTCCGGATAGGCTGCCACACTCACCCACCATTTCTGTGCATGCTGGAGAGCCAAAGTCTAACCCTTTCCTCTTATTCTGCAAGTAAGAGCCCACTGAGCCATCCTCCTGCCTGCGGCAGGGGATTTGTTTTGCTTTGCCTTTTGTCTTGTGCTTTTGTTTTGTTTTGTTTGAGACAGTCCCCTATCATTCGGGCTGGCCTTAACCTTACTAAGTTGCTGGAGATGACCTTGAACTACCACCACCACTACTACTGCTGCTGCTACTACTACTACTATTACTATTACTACTGTCTTTACAATTATAGGCATGTGCCACTATACCCAACCTCACAGGCAGCCCTCCCCCCCACCCCCACCCCCACCCCAAACCCCAGCACTTTTTTAAAAAGAAGAAAAAGAGGGCTAGAAAGATGATTAAGAGCACTGGCTTTTCTATCAAAGACCAGGGTTCAATTCCCAACACCTACATGGCAGCTCACGATAACTCCAGTCCCAGGGAACCCAATGCCCTCTTGTGGCATCTGCAGGCACCAGGCACGCAACGGGTGCACAGCCATACATGCAGGCAAAAACACCTGTACATGTGAATAATAAAATAAATACATTTTTTTGAAATAAACTTTTGAAAAGAGAAAGAACAACTCCAAAATGATAAAAAAAAAATAACCATTCTAGCAAAGATAATTTTGTTCTATCCCAAATGAACACTGGATTCTTCAATCTTTCCTCTGCAGCCTTGGAGCCGAACATGTTAATGAATGAGTTAGGAGATCCAGCCTTTCCCCAACAGCTGCCCTTAAGTAGCCATCTTCACTCTTTCTCAGAAGCTGCAGTGTGCGGAGCTCAAAGACCCTCGTAGTTTGTTCCCAGGAACACAAAGGGAAGGTTCCATCTCTGCCGTCCTCGAAGGCAGAATTAATTCACTAACACACCACCGCGATGGCATGAATAAAACATATCCGTTGGCAACAAAGACGAAGTGAAATGTTTTTCTTCGGGAAACAGTGGCAGCGTAGGAGGGAACCGAAGATAAATCAGGTGCCGAAATCCACAGGCTACACCGAGGTGGCCACAGAGGGAGGTGAGTTTTCTTCCAAAGGTTAGAAGCTGCGTTTTCTGCGTTTGATGGGTAACCACAGACAGGACAATCTGGCCTTTGCCTATTGGTCATTTCTCACACATCCTCAGCATCAACCATCGCTACACAGGGGGCCCAGCTCGTGGAAAGATGCTATCTCTAGAGCCCCACGCTCCAGAAATGAATGGTTGCATCGCTGCTGTTTTGCTGAATGTTTCCCGTGACTGCTTCTATTCTTCATCCATACTTAGCCTTTTTTTAATGAGCAGCCAGCTTCTGGGTGGGATCTTCCTTAGTCACGTGCCTTTTGTAGACAACCACAAAGTCGGTGGGTTAAAGCAACACACAGGCATTTTCTCACCAGCCTGCAGGCATGGGTAAGGGTTAGGTCCTCCTGAATGTCTCCCTCCACATTATGGGTTTGCCCCTGCCCTCCTCAGCTTGCAGAGCACATCCCATCAGCAGCCTCTACCCTCACAAAGGGCTCTTGGAAAGAACTCCAGTCTCTGTCTTCCAGGCCCCCCCTACACGAGGGCAATAGTCTCAACGGATTGTGTCTGCAAAAGACACCATTGAAAGGTTGCATTCTCAGGCCACAGGGTAGGTGAATGTCGGAAGGCTTTTCCCAACCCATAAGTAGAGCCCACATGAGTTGCTTCTTCTTCTCTGGATCTCATTAAAACCAATATCTGCAGCTACCTGTGTACTCTCTATCTAAGAAGTGCAGCTCCTGAACGTGTGTGTGTGTGTGTGTGTGTGTGTGTGTGTGTGTGTGTGTGTGTGTGTCTTAAGGCCGCGAGAGAGCAACACTCATATAACAGATTCATCGCGTTTCAGTGACAGACACACATCTTCCTCACAGAGACTGTCAGCTAATAAACACAGTGCTCTGTTCCGCCACTTAAATATGATCTCTAGAACAGAAAACCTAGCCACAGCCAAGGCTGGGATGCAGCTCAGTAGTAGCATGCTGGTTTAGCTAGAGGCAGAGCCTAGATTCAGTCCTCCACATTGGGGAAAACGATGCCTTAAATTCGGGTTTCTTCCCTCCTTCATCGTGCCTGAGGGATTGGGACGCTGCTTTCCTTATAAGACTCTTGGACTACCAACAGAAATATGAATTCTTAGGCATTCATGAGAAGAATCCCTCACATTCCTTTGCCACAAAGGTTATTTCAACAATATCAGGCAACCATAGAAGAGGGTCATAAGCAAGGCAGTGCCTGTCAGCACTGAAACACCAAAGCTGGACTGTATACGCAGCGACACAAACCCCCATGAGCCAGTTTGTGACCAACTTTAATTGTGAAGCTGGATGAGACTGTTTACCTTCAGGGGACATTTTGCAAAGGCAGCAGCAGTGTCATCCTTAACTAGAGACAGGTCTGCCTTCTAGTCAGTCCCAGCCAGGCAGGCTGCTAAACATTCTACTTGGTAGGAAACCATCTCCCATATCAAAGGTATATCTCGCTGCAAATGCCACAGCCGTCCCCAAAGCTGGGCTGGATAACTGTGCATTGGAATATCCAGCCTCACCTTGAGATAGGTTTCTGCTTGCCTGGAATATGGAATATGGAGCCCAGATTCATGAAGAAGAAGAAGGAGGAGGAGGAGGAGGAGGAGGAGGAGGAAGAGGAGGAGGAGAAGAAGATTGTCCATTTTTTATTATTTTTCCCATCCCAAGAGCTCCTTCAGATTTTTTTTTAATCCCTCCCAGTGGTAGTTTGAATAAGAAACATCCTCCAACGTTTCAGCTATTTAAAACCTTGTTCCCCTGAGGCCTGGTCAGAGGTTAAGAGCACTGACTGCTCTTCCAAAGGTCCTGAGTTCAATCCTCAGCAACCACATGGTGGTTCACAGCATCTATAATGAGATCTGATGCCCTCTTCTGGCCTGCAGGTGTACGTGCAGGCAGAGCACTGTAGGCATAATAAATACATCTTGAAAACAAGCAAAACCTTGGTCCCCAGTTGATGGCACTGTCTGGGGAGGTTTCAGAGCTGCATGCTTGCTGGAGGAAGTGTGTCACTGGGAAAAGGCCTTGAGGTTAAATTCTCTCTGCTTCCTGCTTGGATTTAAGAATGTGCGTTCACAGTTTTCTGCCCCTGCTGCTCACTGCTATGCCTCCCTGTCATGATAGGCCCCTGTCCCTCAGAAACCACACGCCCAAATAAACCCTTTCTTCACTAACTTGTTTTTTTTGGGGGGGGTTTCTCTACTTAACCTTGGCTGTCCTGGACTCACTTTGTAGACCAGGCTGGCCTCGAACTCCCAGAGATCCATCTGTCTCTGCCTCCCTGAGTGCTGGGATTACAGGCATGCGCCACCAATGCCTGGCTCCCTTCATGAAAATTTAATATCACAAATACGTTAGCTTACACGCTGTACAAGTATGTATGCATTGAATACTCTAGGCTAAGCTAATCTTGTAAGACTACAAAGAGCATTGGGGGAAATAATGGCCGGAGCTAAGGGTGTGGCTCAGTGGTGGGGTACCTGATTGACATGCATACACGAGGCCTTGGGTTCAATCCCCAGCAAGGACAAAAGAGTGCTATGAGCCTGGCGTGGAAGTGTTTGCCTGTAATCTCAGCTGTGAGGAGGCTAAGAGGACTATTTGAACCTGGGAGTGCAGGGCTAGCCTGGGCAACATAGTGAGACTTCTTTTTACTGGTATATCAATATACCAAGTGGAGAAATGGGGAAAAGGGTAGGAAAGTACAGAAGAGGAAGGGCTTGCAATACAGATAACTAACACTAAGTATGTTTGAAAAAGGCATATAGAAATCTAATAATATACACACACACAAACACAACACACACACACACACACACACACACACACACACTTAAGTTTAGTTGGCGTTACCCTACATAAAAAACATAGGTAGCTTAAAAAAAAAAAAACAACTCCTGTGCCAGGTGTGAGATATGTCTCCTTCAGTTGTTAGTCAGGGGTATCCTGGAGACCCCCAAACAATACAGGCTATTGCTCTTGCCCCTGGTTGCCAATCAGCACATAATGGTAAAACTCTATTGCTGAACCAGGTATTGTGGCGCATGCCTTTAGTCCCAGCACATGGAAGGCAGAGGCAGGTGGATCTCTGTGAGTCTGAGGCCAGCCTGGTCTACAAAGAGAGTCCAGAACAGCCAGAGCTACACAGAGAAACCCTGTCTCGAAAAACAAAACAAAGCTGGGCGCGATGGCTCATGCCCTTAATCCCAGCACTTGGGAGGCAGAGGCCAGCGGATCGCTGTGAGTTCGAGGCCAGCCTGGTCTACAAAGCAAGTCCAGGACAGCCAAGGCTACATAGAGAGACCCTGTCTTGAAAAAAAAAAAGAAAGAAAGAAAGAAAAAAAGAAAAACAGAACAAAACAAAAAACGACAACAAAAACTTTATTGCTGAAGACATTGCGTGCTTTTGTCACAGGTCACGGAGAAATCTACCTAATAGATAGGTTTTGTAGCACCAGAGAGTGCTATACAGCCTCTGGCTAGGAGAGGAATCAACATTCTTACCCAGCTGAGAATTCCATGTGCTACAATAATGGCTGGCTTGGCAGTGTTATTATGGGGGTAATGGATTACTCTTTAGTTGGCTTTAAGATCTGATCCATAGGAGCGACTACATGTTTGCCACTGTAAATCTGACCAAGAACCCATGGCTGGGGAGATCACAGGACCCAGAGGTGAAACTACCCCTACTATTTTGCTAAATGGACATATTATCAAACTGCCCTCTAAGTTCATATCTCTATGCCCATTATTATAGATTAGTTCTGCTCTCAGACCTCATCAGAGAAGTTTCTCTGTGCTGTGGACAGCATCTAACGCAGAATCAAATAGTTAAAAGTACCGAAAATAAGCGCCACTATAGTGCTCAGCCACAAACGGAACATCTATACCACACAGTTCCCCCCCCCCCCCCCCCCGCAAGGCTCACAGATCATTGTAGAAGAGAGTATGGAAAATTGTAAGCGAGAGGGATGAGTGAAACAGCGTCTTCAAGACATGACAGAACTACCGCACTCAACGACTCACCGCGACTGTGGCTGCCTGCACAAGACCTGCACCAGATCAAGCCAGCTGACACCAGCATGGAAGGACAAGAGGCTTAGGAGCTCCCACCATAGCTGAGGGGTTATTGACAGTTGGTAGCTTCTGGAAGAGGGAAAGACAGTTTCCTTTAGGGGTGTGGCCACTAGTAGGTCAGCCAGGCTCCAGTGAATGACCTCACGTGCATGAGTATAGGGGCAGCACAAGTTGGACTTTGTGAGTTATTTTTTTTAAGGGGCGTGAGGTTTGGGAGGGGCGGGGGTACAGTTGGGAGCAATCATGGGAAGGAGTACAGAGTAAATATGATCAAGACGCATTGTGTGTGTACATGAAATTATCTGAAAATAATAAAGATATTACGTTTTTAAAAATAGTAAAATCCAAAAGTGTTGCAAAGCATATTTAATGTAAAAATTTACTATCTAAGGCATGTTTAAGTGTGCAATCCAGGGCCATTTGGGCCATTTGTAGTTTAATTGTTATAGCCATCTAATTCCAGAAGTTGGTTTCCACCCCCACCCACCCAACCCCCACCCTCCACCCCCAAGAAAAGGTTTCTCTATGTAGCCTGTCCTGGACTCACTTTGTAGACCAGGCTGGCCTCGAACTCACAGCAATTCACCTGCCTCTGCCTCCCGTGTACTGGGATTAAAGGCGTGCACCACCATGCCCGGCACTCCAGAAGTTTTTATCTCACACAGCTGATACCATGTCCTCATGAAGCGACAGTTCCCTGCTCTCTCTGCCAGTCCATGACAACCACGGTTCTGTTTTCTGCCTTTGTGAATCTGAGTTTTCTCTCTGCTGGCAATTAACATCTGCTACTCCGTATCACCAAGTAGCATCTGTGTCGCAGCGTGTCTCAGAACTCCTTGCACTTGCAGAGGTCAGAGGACAAGTTGCGTCTTCGGGGCACTTTATGCGCTGAGCCGTCTTGCCAGTCCTCTTTCATCGTGAAAGCTGGATAATATTCTATTGTATGCATATACTGTATTTTGTTCTGTTTCTTTCTCTTTGTGTGGACACTTGAGTCGCTACAGACCTTTAAACTGTTAAGAATGATCCTGTTACCCACATGTGTGTAAAACTCTTCCATGCTCCAATGCTCCCTTTTCATTTTTCTTTTTCTTTCTTTCTTTCTTTCTTTTTTTATTTTTGAGACAGGGTTTCTCTGTGTAGCTTGGCTATCCTAGACTCACTTTGTAGACCAGGCTGGCCTCGAACTCACAGCGATCCAACTGCCTCTGCCTCCCAAGTGCTGGGATTAAAGGCATGGGCCACCATGCCTGGCCCCATGCTCCACTTTCAAAATTTTTTTTCTTTTGCTTGCTTTCCTTCCCCCCCCCCCCCACAGGGTTTCTTTGTGTAGCCTTGGCTGTCCTGGACTTACTTTGAAGACCAGACTTCAAACTCACAGAAATCTGCCTGCTTCTGCCTCCTGAGTGCTGGGTTTAAATGTGTGGACCATTACCCCCGACTTCCATTTTCAATTTTTAAGAATGTTTTAATTTTATGTTCATGGATGCTTTGCCTAAATGGAGGAAGGTGTACCACATGCATGCAGTGCTTTGGAGGCCAGAGTCTCCTGTAACTGGAGTAATAGGTGGTTGCAGGCTGCCATGTGGGTGCTAGGAGCTGGGTACTCTGGAGGGTGCTAGGAGCTGGGTACCCTGGAGAGTCAGCCAGCGCTCTTAACCAACCACTAAGCCACCTCTTCAGCCCCAGACTTTAATTCTTCGGGGTCTATAGACAAAAGAGGAATTGCTGGATTGCGTGATAATTCTATTTTAAGTTTTTGTTGCACTCTTTTCTGTAGTGACCACTAATATACAACACAGTCATTGCAGTCTCCTGGCATCCTCAGCACCACTTATTTTTCTGTGTGTTTTGGTGTTTTGGTTTGGTTTGGTTTTTCTTACGTGGCCTGACTGACAGGCATGAAGTGATGTCATCTTCTTCTTCTTCTTCTTCTTCTTCTTCTTCTTCTTCTTCTTCTTCTTTTTCTTCTTCTTCTTCTTCTTCTTCTTCTTCTTCTTCTCTTCTTCCTTCTCCTCCTCCTTCTTTTTCTTTCTTTTTTTTCTTTTCTTTTTAAAAATTAATTAATTTGGGGGCTGGAGAGATGGCTCAGAGGTTAAGAGCACTGCTTGCTCTTCCAAAGGTCCTGAGTTCAATTCCCAGCAACCACAGGGTGGGCTCACAACCATCTGTAATGAGGTCTGGTGCCTCTTCCGGTGGACATGCAGGCAAAACACTGTATACTTAATAAATAAATAAATAAATAAATAAATAAATCTTTTTTAAAATTTTAATGAAGTTATATTTATTCACTTTATAGCCTGATCACAGGCCCCCTCTCTCCTCTCCTCCCAGTCCCACCCTCAAACCCCCTTTCCTCACCCTGACCCGTTCTCCTCAGAGAAGGAGAAGCCCCAGGGAATACCAAGCCACCCTGGTCCATCAAGTCACACAACAGGACTAAGCGCATCCTCTCCCACTGAGGCCAGACAAGGCGGCCCAGCTGTGGGAAAGGGATCCAAAGGCAGGCAACGTGGTCAGAGACAGCCCCTGCTCCAATTGTTAGGGAATAGGTCAGTATCATCTTGATTTGCATCTCTCTAATGACCCCCTGGTGGTATTCGTTTTTTTCTGTATCTATGACAAAATAACTGATGCAAGCAACTCAGAGGAATAAGGACTGTTTTTCCGCTCTCTGCCCGTTTCAGAGGTTTCAGTCTATCATGACAGGACGTGTCCAGCACAGCAGTTTGCCTCATGGCGTGCAGCTGAGAGAAAGAGAGTTCCATACTACCGCAGGCCTTCTCCTCCTCCTTTTATTCCATCCAAGCCCCAGCCCCAGTTCTGGACCTACCCTCATGGGCTCACAGAACTGTGCTTTATGGGCAACCTCCATCAAATGAACAAGCAAGAATAATCATTGTGTGGGGGCGTGGGGAGGGTTGTGCACATCTGTCCTCCCAACACTGAGAAAGCAGAAGTAAGTGAGACTTTGTAAGTTTGAAGTCAGCCTGGTCTACCCAACCAGTTCTGGGCCGGCCAGAGCTACTGTTAGGACCCTGTTGCAAACAAACAAACAAACAAACAAACAAAAAACCAGCCAAACAAACAAAAACAAAAACCAAAAAACAAAACAACAACAAACAACAAAAACATAAATGAGTTGGTCACATGAGGGTCTTGCCATTTTCTTTATCCAAATTGCATCCTTTTATCTGATCTTTTTTTTTTTTTTTAAGACTGAGCACATCCATGCTGAATAGACCTCTCATGAGGAGACTGAAACCTCAGTCTAAAAATGTCCATTCACTCATGATGCATTAGGAGTGGAGAGGGATGGCCCCTGCCTAGGGGTTTCTCATGCAGAAAAACTGCATGGCAGACACGGCATGGGAAGAGCTGGGTGCACAGAACAGCCTCTGTGTTCTGCTCCAGGAGCAGCTGTCAAAACAATGTACCTGCAAGACTGACAGCTTATTAGCATCCTCTTAGCCTACCAGGGATTCAGGCTACTTTGCAGCAGGCAGAGCAAAGGAGAGAGGAAGCAGCTGCCCTGGACCACGAGGCTCAAGCTTCCCTTCCTCTGACATGATTAACCATTAACAATAGGCATGCCTATGGACTGGGCTTTTATTCACCATGGGGTTGTCATTACAAGTGGCAAATCCTCCACTGCTTCTTATAACGGACTGTGATGAAACATCATGACATCCTCACAGGAGGGAAAACAAACATTTTAGCAGGGGAAAGTCATCGTTTGTGTGAGAGATTTACAGGCAGCGCTCAAATGTGAAATGGACTCCTGCGTATCTTTATAAAGTATTTATTTTAGCCTTTGAAAACTGTGGTGCTTTGCTTTTTGTTTTTCAGTGTTGGTGGTTTAGGCACTTGCACAACCTGGTGATGCCCAACGTCCCTGGGTCTGTTTTATATGATATTTGTAAAGTAAAGGGGTTAAGCTAGCAGTCTATAGTTCTAAAAACTTTATGGCTCCGCTCGTGTTTATTCACATTTCTCCAGGGAAATTTCACAACTGGAAACTAGAACCAGCCATAATTTATGGGAGGTATTTTGAAATATCTCTTAGGTTGTTAGAAATGATCTAAAAAAAATAAATATTATGAGCTGAAGAGATAGGTGAGCAAGCAAGAGCACTAGGTACTCTTGCCACGGGCCTGTGCTCATGTGGTGCACAAACATGCATTCAGGCAAACACCCATAAACATAAAACAAAATAAATATTTTCTAAAATAAATGTTTTGAGCAGGCAATGCACGCCTGTAATTCCAGCACTCTGGAAACACAGGCAGGAAGACCTTGAGCGAGAGGCCAGCTGGTCCACATAACAAACCTCTATCTTAAAAAACAAAAGCAGGTTGGGCGTGGTGGCTCATGCCTTTAATAGCAGCACTCAGGAGGCAGAAGGAGGGTGGATCTCTGTGAGTTCGAGGCCAGCCTGGTCTACAAGGTGAGTTCAGGACAGCCAAGGCTACACAGAGAAACCGTGTCTCAAAAACAAACAAACAAACAGACAGACAAAACAAAACAAAAACAAAAACAGAAGACCCCAAAAGAAGAAGAAAATCCAAGCTACCCCAAATTATAATGGTTGTTTGTTTTTGTTTCTCAATACAAGGTTTCTCTGTGTAGCCTTGGCTGTCCTCGACTCTCTCTGTAGACCCGGCTGGCCTCAAACTCACAGAGATCCATCTGCCTCTGCCTCTTGAGTGCTGGGATTAAAGGTGTGTGCCACCACCTCCCGTCTATAAACATTCTTTTTTCTGAAACTTTCTGAATTTTTTTTTTTGGCAATAACAGCTATTTAAATAAAAAACACGAAAGTCATCTACTACACACAACATACAAAACAAATGATAGCACACTATTGTATACCTTGATACTTATTACCTTATGTCACTAGGGAATTTGGACATTTGCAATTCGATGGGGATTTTTTTAAAGTGAGGAACTCAATACTGAATAACATATATACTATTTAGACTTATGCATATGACTATATTATTTAAATTACATAAGACAGACATATATAAAACATAGTCTGAGATAGGAAAATATACTTAATAAGAAATGTATGTGTTCTCTTATATAAAAGTCACTAGCCAGGCGGTGATGGCGCACGCCTTTAATCACGGCTTTTGGGAGGCAGTCTCACAGGTCTACAGAGAGAATTCCAACACAGCTAGAGCAGTTACAGGGTTCTGAGAAACCCTGTCTCGAAAAAAAAAAAAGCCACTATTCTGATGAGGTGTGGTGTTGGTGCACACCTATAAAATCCCAGCGCTCAGGAGGTTAAGGCAGGACAGTTGTTAGAAGTACAAGGCTCCTATGGGCTACAGAGCGAGGGAGTGTTTTGTCCCTCAACTGTGGGTTCCAGAGACTAAACTCAGGTCATCAGACTGAGTGGCAGACCCTTCAAAAACTGAACCATCTTGCTGGTCCCCTTCATCTCTCTTTACTGAGTTCTTTATAAGATGAACATGCCAGAATCACGTAGGGGAAAAAAAAACATTTTGCATCACTAAATCAACTGGGTGTCAACACGAAGTTTGTCCTGTCCAGATTCATTTGTTCACTCAGCATGGATTTACTGAGCCCCGCGCAAGGGGATGGAGATTGACTGCAAACTGACAGACCTCGACCCTCACATGACTGGGGATTTACAACGTGTATTCAAAGGCGCCGTGTATCTCACCTGGAGGTCAAGGCATTCTGGAGTCATGAACCTCGACTTTCTGTCACCTGGGAGCTACCGTGATAACGCATGTACAAGCCAGACGGGTAAATCTTCCTGTCTTTGGGTGGGAGGGGTAAATCTTCCTGTCCTTGGGTAGGCGGAGACTTTCCAGTATGATGAGCTCAAGAGAAGGAGAAATGATTTGGAGCTTATCAAATTCAAAACCCAGTAACAGATACCGCCAGCAAGAACAAGGCGATCCAATGAGAGAAATAGTTATAAACTGTGTGTCTGTGGGGAAGGAGAGATGACTCAGCAGATATGAGCTCTGGCTGCTCTTCCAGAGGACCCAGGCTCAGTTAGCAGGACCCACACGGCATCACATGACCATCCATAACTACGGCTGCAGAGGAGCCAACGCTCTCATCTGACCTTCACTGGCACCAGGCACACATGTGGTGCACAAACATACATATACAGTCAAGCAAAATACTCATACACATAAGATAAAACGATCTAAAAAACTATTTTAAAGCTACATCTCTGGTAAATATCTCATATCCAGATTATGGGAAGAGGTTTTTACAACTCAACGATAGAAGAAAATTAGTCTGTCTTTTTAAAAAATTCTTTTATTTTACATTTATTTATCTTACGTGTGTGGGCGTTTTGCCTGCAACGTATGTACGTGCACCACATGGAGACCTGGTAGCCATGGAGGTGAAAAGAAAGCTTCAGATCCCATGTGAGTGGAGTTATGGGAGGTTGTGGGTCACCAGATGGGTGCTGGGAACTGAAGCCAGGTTCTCTAGAAGAGCAGCAGATGCTCTTAACTGCTGTGTCCTCTCTCCATCCCCCTGCTTTTTAGGAGTTTTGTTTGTTTGTTTTTTAAGGAAAAAAATACTTAAATATACATTTCCCCCAAGAAGACATACAAATAGCCCCTAAGCACATTAAAAAAAAAAAAGAACATCACTTGTTTTAGGGAAATGCAAATCAAAACCACAACAAGCTGGGCGTGGTGGCGCACACCATAAATCCCAGCACTTAGGAGGCAGAGGCAGGCGGATCACTATCAGTTCATGGCCAGCCTGGTCTACAAAGTGAGTCCGGGACAGCCAAGGCTACACAGAGAGACCCTGTCTTGAAAAACCAAAAAGACAAAAACCACAACGATATGCTCTTTCACGCCCACAGGGGAGGCTGTCATCAGTAGGTGACAATCACAAATGTTGGCCTGGCCTTGCAATGGTTGAGATGCGTATGTGCTACTGACAGGGATGTGAAGTAGAGCAGCATCTTGGGAAATTGCTTGGCATGTCCTCGAAGATCGATGCATAGTTACCACACAGCCCATGCCTAGATGGTGCCATACTGCACGGCCCATGTCCAGATACATGTCCAAGAGTGCTGAGAACACGTGTCCATACAGAATCCATACTCAAACAGCCAAGGCAGCACCGTTCATATGAGCCCCAAATGCAAGCACCCCCACAGGCTGTGCTCATGCAAAAGGAATAGCATCCAGTCATAAAGCAGGTCAGAGACTCATAGACGTGTCACTGAGAATGAGGCTTGACAACATTGTCCTAGGTGAGAGAAGCCAGGCACCAAAGGTCCCAGATTGTGTGACTTCATTTATGTGATGAGACATTGGGACTCGGCAAAACAGAAGCAGAAAGGAGATCCGTGGCTGCTTTGGCTGGGGGCATGGAATGGCCGCATCTGATGATGGGGTTTCTCTTGGGGTCCCCACTTTGGCAATGGCTGTGAGGCTTTGTGGGTATGCAGAACATCACTGAACTGAGTGTGTGCTTAGAAGGATCGGTTTTGTGACATGTGGATTATACCTCATTTTGTAAGAAAAGAGAGAGAGAGAGAGAGAGAGAGAGAGAGAGAGAGAGAGAGAGAGAAGACAATCACATGCCAGTGACTGACGTCTGTGCTGTGAGGACATCGCACAAGTGACAGAGCACACCGATCCCTCAGCAGAGGTCTCGTGGTGACTGAGGGGAGAGACACAGGAGGAAGGGGCTTGGGACTGACGAATGACTGGATGGATATTCCTGTCAATGCCAAAGCGAGTTAATTTTTTTTCCTTTCCCCAACATCAGCGCTGGGGAAAGTGCTGGAAGAAAACAAAGATGCTAGGAGAAATCTCCATCAGCAAAGCACATGAGGACCTGAGCTGAGATCCAGCCCTCATGAAAATACTGTGCACGGTCAGTTCCTGTAACTATAGCCCTTGGGTGGAAACAGGCAAACCGCTGGAGCTCATTGGTTTTAGCCTCTGCTTGTGCACAGATAGGCGTGCACACACACAAATGAAATGAAATACAACTAAGTGAAAGAGGGGGTAGAAGTGTAGCTCAGCAACAGCTTGTCTAGCATGCACAGGGCCTGGGGTCCGTCCCTAGAACAAAGGGAGGAAAGAAGAAAAGGAGAGAGGAAAGTGAGGAAGAGGGACAGGAAGGGGAAGGAAGCCAGAAGGTGAGAGGGAGGGAGAGTTAAAAAGAGGGAAGGTGGGGGGGGGGGTTGCCGCTGGAGAGATGGCTCAGAGATTAAGAGCACCGTCTGCTCTTCCAAAGGTCCCGAGTTCAATTCCCAGAAACCACATGGTGGCTCACGACCATCTGTAATGAGATCCAGTGCCTTTTTGTGGTGGGCAAAATACTGTATAATTAATAAATCTTTAAAAAAAAAAGAGGGAGGGGGCTTCCACAAATAAACAAAACTACAGCAGTACAGGTAGATCTCCTCTGGGGAAGCTACAAGGCCCAGCTGTGGGATAGGCATCAGCCTAGCTATCCTAAGAAGCAACTGGATGCCCCTACAGAGAGGCAGGCTGGAGGAGGAGCCTTAACCTTTCTGGTCCTGCTTCTTTCCAGGGCGGCCTTGTGCCACTGTTGTCACCTATCTTACTGCAAAAATCCTAGGCCACTGCCGTCTGAAGTTTCCAGAAATCCTCCTGGAGCTGAGGGGCTGATCAGAATATAAGAGCCCTGGCTGCTTCCGGTCTCTCATACTTACACTGTGCCTGGGTCCCCTGCCTCTTCTCCAGACACAGATACCCACGTATGCCGTGGACTCTCGGGCCTCAGCAGGTACTAAGAACAGCAGCTTAGAGATTCTCAAGAGAAAGAAGTGGGGTGGGAGGCTGCTAGAGAGAGATCACCCAGAGAATGTGGCAGGAGAGATGGCTCTGCGGTTAAGAGCACTGGCTACTTCTTCCAGAGGATAAAGGGTCATTGCCAGCACTCATGTGGCAGCTCACAGCAGTCTGTAACCCCAGTTCTCGGGGATCCAACGGCTTCCAAAGGGTCCAGTCACACACACAGTACACAGGCAAAATACTCATACAGGTAAAATAAAAATAAATAAATCTTTAAAAACAAAAGCCAGACAGCAAAGATTACAAAAGTGTAATTAATAAACCCAGTCTACATAAATATGTGATCACAAATGCATGCATATGTATGCATATCTATTTATATTATCTATTATAATGCATACATGTATTATGTATGTGTATACGTATAGAGAGAAGGGGGAAGAGAAAGCAAATGCTAACAAAAACTGCACTTCACTTTTTGCACATTTTTGAGAACATATGGAAAAAATTACTTCGAAATTAGACCACAAACTGGGCCATAAAGTAAGTCTCAGTAAATTCCAAAGGTGCAGGATCATAGCCACGCAGACCTGGCTCCTCAGCTCTGATGCAATAAAATTAGAATTTAATAACAAAGGCAGAGCACAAAGAAGCCCAGGCACACAGAAGAGCACTGAGAAGCTGGCTGCAGTGTTTTGGAGGAGACCCAAAGGGAAATTAAGACATTCTTAGGGTGTGGTGATAATGTGTACATTTGTCTGTGGTGCTGAGAATCCAGAATGAGCCCCTTGCTTTGTGGCTGGCATTGTGCCCAGGAGCTCCCACGGCCAGGCAGAGTCATGTGGTTTTAATGCTGAGGCTGGGGCGGGGCGGTTTGCAGCTCTCTGTCTCTCCCCCAACTCCCCGAACTTGGCCTTGAACTCTTGATGTGGTGGTTTCTTGTTGTTTGTTTTTGTGACAGGGTCTCACTGTGTATCTCTGACTGGCCTGGAGCTCACTAGGTAGACCAGGCTGGCTTCGAACTCACAGAGATCCTCTCGTTTCCCAAGTACCAGGATTAAAGGTGTCTACCATGATGCCTGTCCCTTTGCCACCATTCTTGATGACAGACTGTAAATTAGTAATGTCTAGGTTAGTGCATGAGGTAGCTGAGTGGTGGTGGTGGGGGGGATGGGGGCGGTGCTTGCCCTCATGTGTGCAAATGTGGAGACCAGATATCAATGTGTCTTCCTCTGTCTCTTTCCATCCTTTTTTCTTTTTCTTTCCTTTCTTTCTTATTTATTTATTTATTTATTTTTGTGGCAGGGTCTCACTATGTAGTTCTGGCTGCCCTGAAACTCACTATGTAGACCAGCCTGACCCAGAACTCACAAAGATCCATCAGTCTACGTCACCAAAAATGGTGGCAGGAGGCCAGGCATAGTAGTGGATGCCTTTATCCCAGCACTTGGGAGGCAGGAGGATCTTTGTGAGTTTGAAGCCAGCCTGTTCTACATAGGTCGTCTGCAAATGTATGTATGTATGTATGTATGCATGTATGTATGTATGTATATTTGTATAAATATAATATAACATAATTATATATATTTGGAGATAGATGCTCACCACGGAGTATACTAGGATTATGGTGTGTGCCACCACACCTGCCTTGGTCTAATTTTTTGAGACAGTTTGGCTAGACTGGCTGGTCAGTGAGCCCCAGAGATCCCCTTGTCTCTGTCCTGAAACCCCAAACCCTGGAGTTACAGATGTGCACTGTGCCCGGTTTTTCTGTGGGTTCTGGAATCTGATTTAATTCCTGATGCTTATGCAGCGAACACTACACTTATTGAGCCATCTCCCCAGCACTGGACAAGTGCTTTGATCTGCAAGGTCTATGCCTCACTGCCCTTGACTGGAGCATCCTAAACTTTGGGAGGAAGCTAACCCTCTGCTTACATAGTACTGTACAGTCTCTGCAGATGACACCCCAAGCTTGAGTGGCAGCAGATCCAGGTCGGCATAAGGAAACCATTGTTTCAAAGGCACCGTGCCTGCTTTACAAGTGGGGATATGGAGCCGGGCCATGGTGGCGCATGCCTGTGATCCCAGCACTCAGGAGGCAGAGGCAGGTGCATCTCCATGAGTTCGAGGCCAGCCTGGTCTGCAAAGCAAGTCCTGGACAGCCAGAGCTACACAGAGAAACCCTGTCTCGAAAAACCAAAACCAACCAAACAAAAAACTCAAGCCTTTCTCAGTCTCTTCTCTCTCTCTCTCTCTCTCTCTCTCTCTCTCTCTCTCTCTCTCTCTCTCTCTCTCTCTGCCTCATGACTGCTCTCTCAGCATGTGAGCTCTCAGCTGTTGCTCCAGCACCATGCCTGCCTGCTGCCGCCACGCTCCTAACCATGATGGGCAGGGACTCTGGTACCCTCCGGAACTGTGAGCCCCACATGAAATGCTCTCTTTTTTTTATTGAAAATAGATTTTTTTTTTTGGCCTGACATGGTGGCACATGCCTTTAATCCCAGCACTCAGGCAAGGCAGGCAGATCTCTGTGAGTTTGAGGCCAGCCTGGTCTACAAAGTGAGTCCAGGACAGCCAAGACTGGTACACAGAGAAACATTGTCTCAAAACACACACACACACACACACACACACACACACACACACACACACACACACACATGAATCCCATAAAAACACAAACCCTAAATAAATAAATAAATAAAACAAAAAAAAAAACCCACACAAATTCCAAAACTATAATATATGCAAAACCTATAGGATAAAATTAAATTAAATTAAATTAAAAATTAAAATAAAGAGCCTTGCTATGACATCATGAGACAAGGGACTTCCAAAATTGTCATCTACTGCTGGGTATGCCACCTACTTTAGGAGTAGTTTGTTTCCCAGTTATGCTCCCTTGGAAAAAATTAATTTTGTTTTGGGTTTTTTGTTGTTGTTGTTGTTTGCTGGTTTTTTGTTTTTTTGTTTTGTTTTTTGCTTTTCGAGACAGGGTTTCTCTGTGTATAACTGGCTGTCCTGGACTCGCTTTGTAGAACAGGCTGGCCTCAAATTCACAGCGATCTGCCTGCCTCTGCCTCCCGAGTGCTTTTCTTCTTCTTTTTCTTCTTCTTCTTCTCCTTCTTCTTCTTCTTCTTCTTCCTCCTCTTCCTCCTCCTTAAAGATTTATTTATTTATTTATTATGTATACAGTGCTCTGCCTGCATGTACATGTGCACGCCAGAAGACAGCATTAGATCACATTATAGATGATTGTGAGCTGCCATGTGGTCGCTGGGAATTGAACTCAGGACCTCCGGAAGAGCAGTCGCAGTCAGTGTGCTTAACCTCTGAGCCATCTCTCCAGCAGTAAATTATTATTATTATTATTATTATTATTATTATTATTATTATTATTATTATTATTATTATTATTATTTACAAGCAATTATCAATTGGAGCTAGTTTCTGGCTTAGTGATGGGGGCATGGGTCCACTTCTTTCTTTTTGCTGTTCTGGAATTTACTGTGTAAATAAGGCTGGCTTCGAAATCTCAAAGCCACCTGCCTCTGCCTCCCCAGCGCTGAAATTAAAAGTGTCCGCACCACGCCTTGCTAAATGCTTTCTTTCATAAATTGCCTTGGTCATGGTATTTTGTTATAATCTGGAACATGCGCAGTCAGACGTGACCCGCCCCCTGTTGGTGGTGTCCCTCTACTCCACTGAGGACGCCCACCAATTTCTCTTTGATTTATTCAATGTTGGCTCCAATCCACTCCCCTTACTGGCCAGCTAGCTGCATATAGCCCTTTAAAGGCCGCGGAAAGTCCCAGGCTTTCCCATTCTGACCCAGTTTTGTCACCTCAGGGTACTTATCACTGCTCCCACTTCACAATGTCTCCCTGAGGACCAAGAATAAGATAGCAAACTACTGGGATATATTGGTCCCCAGAATAGATGGCCAGTGTCAGCACTGTATTGTTTCCTTTTCGATTTTTAGCAGCAGAAGTAACATCTATTTAAATCACCTCTTCTTCTCTTCCTCCTTCTCATCTCCTCTGCCTTTCTTCCTCTTTCTAAACATAAACACTAACTACAGCCTTTTTGTCGCGCTTGCTGCTAAATCTGAAACATTCCCTTCCTTTCTAATAGCGATGCTGTCTGCGTAGAACACGGAGCCCCCTCGTGGCCATGTGGAACAATTGCAGCTAATTTGTTTTACGGGTTTGTTTGAGATGCTGACGTTAGAGTTTAAATGATAAGAGATACAATACGGAGGTTGCCTTTTAAGAGATGAGATGTCCATCTGTCTGACTGACTGACTGACTGACTGACTGTGGAGAGTTGAAAGATTACCTGGGACCCCGACGACTTTCACTACTACATGAGTGCAAGATAAGTGAGGTTTATTTTTCTCGCTATGCAGCTGCGCGGAGTGAATCACGGGGCTGGTGCTTCAGATGCAGGCAAGAATTAAGGGCTGAAAGATGGTGCAATTTCCTGACAGGACTTGGCATGGGTTATAGAGAGGGGGCAGGTTTGGGGGAGCTATAGATGAAAGACCTGGAGCAGGAAGGGGCGGGGGGGGGGGGTGGGCAGGGGGCAGGGAGAGCCAGGTGAGAAATCCTCTAGGCTGAAAAGAGGGGAATATGAAGACATTGCTATCTGTGCATGTCACTGTTGGAGGTTGTGCAGATTGACGGTGGGTTTTTACCAAACACAAAGCTCTCTCCGGGCTAGAGAGATGGCCTGGTGATCATAAGGCCCGACTACTTTTGTAGAGGATCCAAGTTCAGTTCCCAGTGCCCACAATGAGTTGTTCACAACTCCCTGTAACTGCAGCACCTTCTTCCGGCCTCCACGGGAACTGCACACACATGCACATACATCATTTAAAATTTTAAAAAAAAAGTATCTGGGAGTAGTGGTGTCCACCTTTAGCACCAGCACTTGGAAGGCCGAGGCAGGTGGATCTCTTTGAGTTTGAGACCAGCCTGGTCTGTACAGAGCTAGATCCAGGATAGCTGGACTACACAGAGAAACCGTGTCTCAAAAAGCCAAATACGTATTGTTCATATTTTATGCTTACTAGTGCTTTGCCTGCATGCGTGTTCAGAAGAGGGCGTTGAATTCCCTAGGACTGGAGTTATAGATGGTTTTGAATTACCATGTGGATGTGGGGAACCTAACCTGGGTCCTCCGAAAGAATACCAAGAGCTCTTAATCATTGAGCCATCTCTCCAGCCTCTAAAATAATAATTAAAAAAAAATGTTTAAAAGCTTTTACATTCCTTTCTGTACTTGTTTCCACCCGAACCATCCTCTCAGGAGTCCAACAACTGTCAGGACTGCTTGCTGGCTTTTTTTTAAGCTGTTAAAATCCTTCGGCTTAAACAACAACAACAACAACAACAAAATTCCTTGTGTGTGTGTGTGTGTGTGTGTGTGTGTGTGTGTGTGTGTGTGTGTGTTCCAGCAAGCGTGTGTATGTAGGGGTCAGAGGACAACTTTCAAGAGTTCATTCTGTCCTTCCATTATGGGAGTTCCAGGGATGAAAACCTCAGGTCACCGGGTTTGGCAGCAAGCACCTTTGACCTACTGAGCCATCTCACCTTCGTCCTTCAATGCTTTAAGTGTAGATGTGTGATATGTGCACATGTGGGCAAAAATCCCATGCCTAAGAAGAAGTTGAGAAGCAGACCTAAGCTCCTCCGATGCCAAGTGCCTTTTCTTGGTTTTTGTTTCGGTTTTCCTCCTAGCAAGTGACGTCCTCCTTCCTTCTTGCCACTAGCTGGTGCTAGGATTCCATCTAGCAAGCACACAGGGACACCACACCGGCCATGGTCAGCCACCCGCAGTTCCCTGTGTTTGATGAGATACCTTTAAGTCTGGACCACTGATCAACACGGCGGCAGCAACTTCTGTCTTTCCTGTCACCTCAGCGATTTCCGTTCGAATGAGATGACTTCTTGAGCCTCTCCAAGAGTAGAATTTCTGACTTCATCATCACTTTCATTTGGGGAACACGCATTTATTTTAATATACTTTTGGACTCCTTCAAAAGATTTGGCCAGAGATCTTTAAAAGACAATGATGACAACACTAGTCACAATATTTGTGCTGTAAGAGCTCCCCCTCAACAAAGCAACAGAGGTAGTTAGCCAGGGCTCCATTTGACTGTTTTACATTATAACGTCTGCACGTGTTGAATTGTAGGATGTATGTTTTCCTATGAATTTTGTTAGTATATCCCTTTTTGTTGCTTTTGGGGTTTGTTTGTTTTTGTTTTTGTTTCTTTTTCTAAAATATTTTTTTATTTTTTGCATATGAGTGCTCATCTGCAGAAGAGGGTATCAGATTATATTATAGATGATTATGAGCCACCATGTGGTTGCTGGGAATTGAACTCAGGACCTCTGGAAGAGCAGGTGGTGCTCTTAACCACTGAGCCATCTCTCCAGCCCCTTGTTTTTGTTTCTTGAGACAGGGTTTTTCTGTGTAACAGCCTTGACTATCCTAGATACACATTGTAGACCAGGCTGGTCTCGAACTCACAGAGATCCACCTGCATCTGCCTCCCAAGTGCTGAGATCAAAGGTGTGCACCACCACGCTCTGCTCAAGGTTGTTCTTTTTTTTTTTTTAATGATTTATTTACTTTTTTAATGTGTGTATTTTGTCCGTGTGTGTGTGTGTGTGTGTGTGTGTGTGTGTGTGTGTGTGTATTTGGTGACAACCTCCAGTAAAATCATTAGAGTATGAATATGTGAGATTCATCTTTCTACTCCACTGGTAATGCTCCTTATAACTTGATTTGTGTGGAGGTCAGAGGGCAACTAGCAGGCGTCAGTTTACCCCTTCTACCATGTGGGTCCCAGGGGATCAAACTTAGGTCCTCAGACTTGGCATCAGGGCTTTTTATACACTGAGCCATCTCACTGCACCTTGATCAGCTTGCTTTGAGGCAGTGGCTATACTCAGATGTTGCAGTTATTTTACCACTATGACCTAATAATGCTTACTGTTAGGCCTATAATTATTATTGTAACAGTATTTTCTAACCCACTAGCAATCGATCAAGACAAAGACACCTGTCGTATTTTTAAAATAGCCTTAGTTAACCTGGGGTACGGCAGATATTAATCTCCTAAACTACTTTCCATAGTGGGGCAGGTAAGAGATACCTACCCCGATCCCATGCCATCTGCTTCTAATAATTTCTGTCAAGATACCTCCCATCCACAATCCCAAATACTTGCTAATTATCATCATCTGGGCCAAGTCTCCATCCATGCTGGTCCTGTGCTTCTCCTCCACCTAACCCATGACGCAGCCTCCTTCTTCCTCTGCTCTTCTCCAGTCTTTCTTCCTCCCAAGATTCTCTCTGTCTCCCCTAGCCCTGGAACCTTAGCCACGCCCATCCCATTTGCCCTGCCCAGGTGTAATGGCCTTTTATTGGTCAAACAGGTTAGGCTGTTAGGCAAGGTACAGGTGGAACACAGAGACAGCAAGCAGTAATTAACATCAAAATACACCAAGCCAACCTCCAACACTTGAGCATCTTCAAGAGATCACTGAAATCATGTCTGGAAATGTGCGGTGTTGTGAACCTTTCAGCATTGTTGGCTACCTCCTGGCCACATCTTTTCAGATGTGTTTATTTTATTTTATGTATATGAGTGTTTTGCCTGCATCTATGTTTGTGCACCATGTGTGTGCCTGGTGCTTTCTGGGTCCAAAAGGTGGCATGGGATCCCCTGGGACTGAAATTTCAGATGGCTGTGAGCTGCCATGAAGATGTTTGGAACCAAACCTGGGTCTTCTGCAAAAGTAGTCAATGCCCAACCTTGTTGAGCCAACTCTCTTGCCTCTCTGCTGGATACTTCAAATACAGGCAAAAGGGAAAAGAGATACGGATTTCTGTCATTAAAAGGAAAGGACTATTTGTTGATCAAGACACACACACACATATATATTCCAAAACCTTAAAAATTTTCTCACATCAAGTTTCATTTTACTATGGTGTTGTTATCATGAATTCTGTATTAGAAACTGTAGTGGATGTAAACATGGTTTCGTTTTGATCCCAAGTGTGGGATGTGAAAGAGACTTGTGCGTGGGTGTGTGGTGTCTGTCCACTGGAAACAGACTTGTGAGAGGACATGTGGGGTTTTTGTTCTTGTTGTTTTGTTTTTTTTGTCTACTAGAAGAGGAACTGCTTCTTGTGAGGGGCGGGCATGGTCTTTAGTATGGAGTCTGAGAGGATATATATGGGCTCAAAACACGAGGCTGGGCCTTTTGGGTTTGCTATTGCTTCCCCTTATTTGGCTGTCCGTCGCTCTGCTTTGAGACACTCCTAGAAAGAAACACTCCAGAGAATGCATTGAGGTTCTGGGTTCCAGCTGCTGAGACTGACCGTCACCTTTGCTGAATTGCTGGTTTACTGTTTAACCATCCTTCCTGGGATCCTAACGAAAAACAGCGGAATCACCCCCAAGGAACCGAGTCTAAAACGGTCTGCTTCTCTTCCCATTGACCTCTTTTCTCTCATATCTAGGGTCGGTGGGTTGGAAGGGAGGTATTAAGTATTAAGGAACCCCAAACAAAGTAAGTTTGAAAAAGTTCAAAGTCTACAAAAAACAAAATCGAGCAGATAAGAGATAGATGACTACTAGCCCAGTGCAGTGGCTCCCGCCTGTAATTGCAGCACTCGGGAGGCAGAGACAGATGAATCGCTGTGAGTTTGAGGCCAGCCTGGTGTACAAAGTGAGCCCAGGACAGCCAAGGCTACACAGAGAAGCCCTGTCTCAAAAAAAAACCCCAAACAAAGAAACAAGGGATATATCATTGGTTACAACACTCTCAGTTGATCATCTGAAATGTTGATTATAGATTTTTTTTTATTACATTTAGTTATTTGGTGGGAGTATCATAATGCCTGTGAGAAGGTCAGTCAATAACTTATAAAAGTTAGTCCTTCTACTTTGGGGGTCCCAGGGATTGAACTCAGGTCTTAGGGCTTGGCAGCAAGCATCTTTATTCACTGCGCCATCTCTCTTTCTCCAGGCTACTGCATTTATAAAAGTGACTTCCCTGCATGGAGATCAAGGACAGACCCTGTGTTCAAGAATAAAGCTTTTTGAGGCATGTCACCATCTCTGTTTTACAGCAGCAGGGGTTGGATTCTCTTGTTCCCTTTGTGCCTAGGAAATAATATGTTATTGAAAGAAATGGGAGGACATCATCCTGTCAGCTCAGATGTCACTGTGCATAGTACAGACACTAAGACAGCAGTGTGAGAAGTGGAGCTGTGGAACTCTAAATGACAGGGCTGCCAGGAGGTGACAATAGTTTCCTATAGTACTGCCATATACTTATCAGGATGTTCTTAGCTCTTAGCCTGTTGGTCACAAGCTGCTGAAGTTTGCTTTGGTTTTTTGTTTTGTTTTGTTTTTTGTTTTTTGTTTTTGTTTTTTGAGACAGGGTCTCTTTGTGTAGCCTTGGCTGTCCTGGACTCACTTTGTAGATGGGGCTGGCCTCAAACTCACAGCGATCCGCCTGCCTCTGCCTCCCGAGTACTGGGATTAAAGGTATGCACCACCACGCCAGGCTAGGTGCTGAAGTTGGCAATGGAAACAATTTTACTTTTGATCCAGTGTCCAGGACATCAGTCATGTCAATGGATCCAAACACACAATCAATCTCAGACAATTGGAGAAGAGGGGGGTAAAAAAAATCCATCTGCTGCATGGTCACCAAGGTTACCTCTAGCCTAAGATCTAAGTTTTACTTATTTATTTCCTTCATTACTTTCGGGGGAGGTTGCCAGTACCATAGTGTCAATGTGGAGGTTCAAGGACCACTTGCAGGAGTCAATTTTCTTTCCACTATGTGGGTCCCAGGGCTCAAACTCCAGTTGTCAGGCCTGCACGGGAATGCTTTACTCGCTGAGCTATCTCACCAGCCTCTGAAGATTTATTTTTAATTAGCATTCCTCTTTCTTTCTTTTCTTTTTTCTTTTTTTAAACTGAAAAGTATTAGTTGTACATCATTACGAGTACATTATAGTAATTCCATAAATGTCGACAATGAGTAATGATCAAATTAGGATAATGAGCATCCTGTCTCTTCAAACATTAATCATTTCTACAAGCTGAGGATGTCTTCTTTGCAGCCGTTGAAGGGAAATCACAGGAATCGGAGAGACGGGTCAGCAATTAAGAGTATTGGCTGCTCTCCCACAGAGTCCCAAGCGTCCACATGGCGGCTTACAACCACCTGTGATCCACTTCCAGAGCCTTCCTCTGGTGGTGCTCGCCTTTAATCCCAGCACTTGGGAGGCAGAGGCAGGAATGAGGGGTTTTTTTTTTCTTCTTTTGGTGGGGGGGTCGCAAGGGTGGAGGGTGGTACTAGGGGACAGGGACATGAGTGGGATTGAGGTACATGATGTGAAATTCACAAAGAACTAATAAAAAGTTAAATATATATGTGTGTGTATGTGCATATATTATTATAATTTGCAATGTAGAAGCAATATAAATGATGGCGGTTCAAGTATTAAACATTTTAATGACTTACTCTTTAAAAAGGCACACAGTAAACAGACAAACATTTGGTACATTTCAAAGAATATGTAACAAGAATGTCTAGATGCTGAAAAAAAAAACACCTAATTTTAAAAAATGAAAGTTACAGCTCACAGAACATCAAAGTGAAAAAAAAACTTTTTTTTCCCGGCTTTAATCCTACCACTTGTGAGGCAGAGACAGGCAGACCTCTGTGAGTTCGAGGCCAGCCTGGTCTTACAAAGAGAGTCTAGGACAGTCAGTGCTCTGTTACCCTGTCTCGAAACAAAAAACCAAAACATTTTTTTTTCTAGTCCTGGGAATAGATTCTAGAACTCTGTGCGTTCTAGAAAAACTTTCTTCCACCAAGTGACTCCTGATCTAGCAACCGATCTTCCTTCTTTTCTTCCCTTCATTCCTTCCTTCCAACAAGATCTCACTTTGTAGCCCTGGCCGACCCCGGAACTCACAGAAATCCTCCTGAGTCTGCTTCCCAAGTCCTGGGATTAAAGGCCTGTGCCACCACATCTAGAACAATTTTTAAAGATGCAAAAGGGTTCTCCAACTCACTCATACTAGAAGATCTGAGAAAGTTACACTGAAGCACTGTCTGTCACTTCTTGAACTGACCAAACTCTGCAGGTGAGGCTACGGAAGAGACAAGGACTTGCATACATCACCAGTGGGTGTGAAGGCTAATCTCGGTGGCGATTCGCTGGGCCTGAATTAGCTGAAGCATACGCCACAGGACTCTCCTAGGAGGGCTTTTCTAGGTCAGATTCTGTGCTGCAGGAAGAGTCACCCTAAATCCAGGCGGCACCTTATAGTGGCAACCCACAGAAAAGGACCCGGATGAGGGAAACTTTGGTCTTTGCCTGCTTGCCCTCACTCTTGCTGACAAGTCCCTCCATCCTGTAGTTGCATCACTCCTTTACCTATATTAAAACCAACTGCTTTGGGATTCCAAGATAGACTGAGGACCGTCAGCTCCCCAGGAATCCCCCAGATCCTCAACACTGGATTGGTACTGCCAAGACATTTAGCTTAGTGGACAGAACAGCTGCTGGTTCTTTCTTGGCCTCCCCAGTGTGAGACAGCCATTGTTAGACTACCTGGTCTGCATCCTGACAGGCAACCTAATCAACACATATACACATATATAATTCATTCTTATTAACTCTGTTCCTTTAAAGAACTCTGACTAATACAGTGGAAATACTGAATAAGATGAGGGCTGTGAAAGAAAAATTAGCAATATGCAAAAAAAAAAAATCACAGATGCATTTATCCCCTAACTCAGCAACACTATTTTGAGGTCTATTTCCAAGTGGGGAGTGTGTGTGTGTGTGTGTGTGTGTGTGTGTGTGTGTGTGTGGTGTGACATACACATAGCCAAAATGGCATATCAAGTCATTGACTACAACATTTATAAGAATAAGACATTGGTAACAACTTAACATCCACCAATAAAGAAACGATTGACTGACATAAGAGGCACACTATAGAGACTCCAAGGGAGTGGGGAACACATGTTTGCCTGTGAGGTGGTAAAAGAAACACTGTAGATGCAACAAATTTGCCACAAATTATTTGAGCAGAGAGCAGCGTGCAGAGAAAAGGCCTAGAGAGCCCAAGGCAGCTGTATGAGCAGGAGCTGCTATTCGCCTGATTGCTCACAGCAGGTATTTGCCTTATTTGGGAATGGTCTAATGGAAGATTCTTAGGTGTGTAACCAATCAGCAGCCTGGGTGTTTCTAATTGGCTGAGCTCCCACCCCTGCTAAGTCAGTTACTAGAAATTGCAATGCCTCCTTGTTCTGATATTCTTACAGGAGAGATCCAGCTCTTAAAACCAACCTCAGGCTGACTTTTCTGTGTGGAGTTAATGGGAGTGTTGGCTAACACATTTCCATAGAAGAAACTTCTACCCACAAGATGTATGTATAGTGTAGCATACAGAAGGAGAAAGAAGCCAGGCATGATGGTGCATGCCTTTAATTCCAATACTCTTTTTTTAAAAAATAGATTGCTCTGTCTGCATTTACACCTTCAGGCCAGAAGAGGGCGCCAGATCTCATTATAAAGCCACCGTGTGGTTGCTGGGAATTGAACTCAGGACCTCTGGAAGAGCAGTCAGTGCTCTTAACCCCTAAGCCATCTCTCCAGCCCAGTTCTAACACTCTTGAGGCAGAGGCTGGAAGATCTCTGAGTTCAAGGCCAGCCTGGCCTACAGAGGGAGTTCAAGGACAGCAAGGGCTACACAGAGAAACCTTGTCTCCAAAAGCAAATATAGATGCACACATGCATGTACAGAAACATATTTCCACACTTTCAAAAGCAAATAAGAAAGATAGGCCGGTGGAAGCATCAGCAGAAGGAAACGAAGTCTTTCTGAATGTATCTTGCTGTAAAGCCTTGACTTTGGAATTGCTTAAATATTTTATATGTTCAGATTTTTTTGAAGTTAAAAAGGAGACGAGAAAGCACCCCCTAAAAAGCTGGAAAGAAATCAAAACAAGTACTAAATTATGTATCAAGTTGATGGTGCACTTTTAAGATAAAAGGCTTATTTCAAGTTACTTTCCGATCTGGCATTTGGAGCGCCCATCCAAAGGAAAGCATTAGTGGAATGCACTCCACAGTTAAAAGACAGCGGCAAAGAAAATGCAAACTTCCACCCGCAGCCTTTTTATTAGTAACAAGGCTGGTGTCTGCGGTCACCGTGCACATATAGCAGCTTCGTAAATCATCACAGCAATTATAACTGTAGTTAGGAGTCAAGAATTTAGACAGAAAAACCATACAGGCGTAATGCTGAAATGACACAGTCAAACCTCCGGTCAGGTATTCGGTTCAAAGGGGGAAATTTTCCTGTGAAGTTTTGAGGCTTTTCGTATTTTGAAGACTATGTTATTTTTTAAATCAGGCTGTAGAAGAGCAAGGTCACAGTAGCAATGAACGTTGACATCTCCGCCCAAGCAGACCAGAGCACCAGGAGAGATGCTGAAGGTTACGCGACAGGACTTTCTGGGGTGTTTCTGGTCCTGCTTCTGATACCCTCAAAGCCAGGATGTTGAAACCGGAGTAATGGCTCAGTGGCTGAGAACACTTGCTGCTCTCCCAGAGCACCCAGCTTCAGTTATCAGCATCCACAAGGCAGCTCACATCCATCAGCGACTCCGGTTCTGGGGGAATCCGGTGCCCACTCCCATCCTTGGTGGTCACTGGATCTACATGGTGCACTTTACATACATTCTGACACTCACAAACACACAGAAAATAAAAATAAATAGATATAATTTTAAAAGTCAGGATTAAACCAAAAAGAGAAAAAAAGGGGTTGTACCAGAAACCCAAGCTGAGGGGCTCCCATTGGCCCGAGACAAAAATAGTCTGAGCATCAAAAACTGAAACCGGCTGGGGTGCCACATACCTGAGGTGCCAGCATTCCAACAGTGGAGGCAGGAGGAGCAGAAGTTCAGGACCATAATTTCTTAAACCGTAGAACAAGTTCAAAGCTAGCTTGGGTTACATGTGATTCCTACCTTTCACTCAAAAAAGGCCTGGAGGGGCTTGGAGAGACGGCTTCACGGTAAAGATCACTTCCTGTTTTTGCAGGGTTCTTCCATCTGTCTGTAATTCCCAGCATCCTACATCCTCTTCTGCTCGCCATGGGCACTGCACATATGTGCCACACTCACATACATGCAAGCAAATACTCATACGCATAAAATGTTTAAAAATTAAAGAATGGCTATAATTGGCTAATACATATTAAATTTCAGTGGATTTACAATAATCCAGGTGAAATGGAGAGAGATAAGAAAGAAGAAAAAAAGGGGGCAGGGTGTCTTCCGGTCGGGCCGAGCTGGTTGCTGGGTTTGTTGAAGGACATCGGCTGTGGAATTTGTGATTTGGACGAAGACTGAAGTCATGGCCAGTACAGAAAGTGATAGCCAGTTCCAGTTCACTGGTATTAAAAAGTATTTCAACTCTTATACTCACACAGGTAGAATGAATTGTGTCCTGGCCACATACGGAAGCATTGCTTCGTTGGTCTTATACTTCAAGTTAAGGCCTAAAAAAAACAAAAAACAAAAAAACAAAACAAAACAAAAAAACTCCTGCTGTGAAAGCAACATAAATGGATTTTGAAATGTCTGACCTCATCTGTTAAGTCCCATGCCTGAAGACCCTGATGTCAACTCATCATGTAATATTCAATTTGTACAATAAATTAGGAACCTGCAAGGGGGGGGGAGGGAAGAAAAAGAAGAAAGAAAGAAAACCAGCAGCTCAAGAAATATATCAATCGGGCTGGAGAGATGGCTCAGAGGTTAAGAGCACTGTCCCTTCCTCCAAAGGTCCTGAGTTCAATTCCCAGCAACCACATGGTGGCTCACAACCATCTATAATGAGATCTGGAGCCCTCTTCTGGTGTGTAGGCAGACAACTATGTAAATAATAAATAAATCTTTAATAAAAAAAAAAAGAAAAAAAGAAATATATTAATCATATCAACCAGACCCAGCCAGGACACCAAATCCCGGCTTGGTCACTAAGAGGAAAGAACAAAGGGTCTCAGGAGAGCCCTCCTCTTCCGTGTGCACTGTCATTGCCATTGTCAGATGTCCCTACTGGTATGGGAAAGCCTGACATCACACGGGGGTCCCAGATGACAGAAGCAGCAAGGGGAACACAATCATTTCCTTTGCTGAATAGCCAGTCCAGAGGTTAGGCTGATGCAGAGGTAAACAGTAATAGTAACAACAGCAATATTAGTAATAACAATAGGAGAGTTGGAGGTGGGCGGTGGTGGCACACGCCTTTAATTCCAGCACTCGGGAGGCAGAGGCAGGTGGATCGCTGTGAGTTCGAGGCCAGCTTGGTCTCCAAAGCGAGTCCAGGACAGCCAAGGTTACCCAGGGAAACCCTGTCTCAAACCTCTCCAAAAAATAGTAGAATTGTTGTTGTGATAATAATAATAATAACAAAATAATAATAATAACAATAACAATAACAACAAGCAAAAGTCAATTGATGGGGCTGGGTATGATGGTGTCTGAATATAATCCCAGCCCCCGTGAGGTGGAGGCAGGAGGATGGGAAAGTCAAGGCTGGTTTCAGTTGCACAGAGAGCTTGAAGGCCATCTGAGCTACATGAGACTCCCCCCCCCCCCCCCGGGGGGGGGGAAGCAAACAGCTAAAAGAACCAGAGAACCTAAAACAAAGGAGAGCGGGGATGTTGAAAATCACAGTGGAGAAAGTATCCTGCCTTTACCTGCTCCGTCCACGTGGGTGGACCTCTGGAGGAGAGGAAACAGAAAGGGGACACTGATGACACATGAGCAGGGCGCCGATGGTGTGTCCTTGCAATGGGGAATTGAGCCTGTATGTCAGCCAACAAGATAAATGACTCCAGAACAAAATGGCAAACCAATGTAATGAGTGGGACAGGCAAGGAGATCCAGTTTCTAAAATAAGTGAAGGGTGTGTGGAAAACAAGAGTGAGACCAAGGTGGGGAACACTGCAGAAAAGTCCTAAGAGCCATGGTAATACAACTGGCAGGGGGGCTGGGGGGCGGATATGAGTATGGATTGGTTATGCCTTCTTCCTTGGAAACGTTAAAAAGAGAGGTGACCTCAGATACCTCGCAGACGCAGGACCCGGCCTTAACTGCTAAGCCATCTTGTCAGCGTCCACGCTTAGGAATTGTGACGTCAGATGTGATGATGAAAACGAGAGGAGAGGTGTGAAGATGACACTGCAGTTAGGCTGACAGCCTAGATCAGCCATCACAGGGAGGGAGGGGGAGGGGAGAGGGAGGGGGGGCAGGGAGGAGGGCAGAAGGCTCTGATGGAATCCAGTTCCACGTCCACAGAAGTGCTGGGGGCTGATAGTTGAAGCCACATCAGTGTACCCTAAACGGCATCATTTCCAACAAGTTCTAGCAATAAAATCTAATGGCTCCGTTTCAAAGGTGCCTCCATCCAACTTAGGGCCAGCTATAGATGAACAAAAACACTGGACCCCTGCTCACACTTGCTCATCTAATTATTACCTTCTCACCCTAAATCTGCTAAGCACCCCCCATACACACACTCACACATGCACACACGTGTGCACACACACAATACACACACACACACACATGTGCGAACAGGTGCGCACACACATACATGCACCCAACACACACACATGCACCACACACACATACATGAACTTTAGAGCAGAAAAATCTCCTGCAGCTCAGCTTGCACTCAACTAACAAACTTTAAGATAAACAGGATGTAAAATGTAGAGATGAGCCATGCTTCATTTTTGTTGAGAAAAAAAAAAAAAAGACAAACACAAGCAACAGAGGGGAATAGGAGACCCAAATGGCTGGAAGATTGTACCCTCCTGGCTGTTCAGAAAAGGGGTAAGCACCATGCCACCACGGCTAGAAGGATTGCACCCTATCTCAGGCAGCACGCCTGCTGGTCTAGGCTGATGCCCGACTGGGTCAGGTGGAGAAGAAATGCCTTTATTTTGGGTACTCTGAGACTCCAGAGCTCTTATTATGAAGTGGGGGTCTTTGGGTCTCATCAAGGCTTCCTGGACGTAGATGGTAGGGCACACAGACAAGCCCCATTCCCTGTGTTCTTGCTAGGACATAGGTAGTTCTGGATGAGTCTTTCCCCTGGGATCTAGGGGCCTTTATAAATCTACAATGAGTGGTGAAAAGATTCAGCAAGAGGTGAGCTTGCTCATCCAGAGTTAACTGCCAGAGGCTCAGCCCCTAGGGACAATGATAATGCAGTCAAAGAGGAAGAAAAAGGGGACTCCCTATGTTACAAACCTAAGATTCTGTTTTAGTTACTTTCTTGTTGCTAAGTTACAAAGAAACTTAATGGAAAAATGTCTTGGTTTGGCTTCCAGTTCCTGAAGGATATAGTGTAACACAGTGTGGAAGGCATGGCAGTGGGCAGGGAAGACATGGCAGTGGACAGGGAAGACATGGCAGTGGGCAGGGAAGGCATGGCAGTGGGCAGGGAAGACATGGCAGTGGGCAGGGAAGGCATGGCAGTGGGCAGGGAAGACATGGCAGTGGGCAGGGAAGGCATGGCAGTGGGCAGGGAAGGCATGGCAGTGGGCAGGGAAGACATGGCAGTGGGCAGGGAAGGCATGGCAGTGGACAGGGAAGGCATGGCAGTGGGCAGGGAAGACACGGCAGTGGACAGGGAAGACATGGCAGTGGGCAGGGAAGGCATGGCAGTGGGCAGGGAAGGCGTGGCAGTGGGCAGAGAAGACATGGCAGTGGACAGGGATGGCGTGGCAGTGGGCAGGGAAGGCATGGCAGTGGGCAGGGAAGGCATGGCAGTGGGCAGGGAAGACACGGCAGTGGACAGGGAAGGCATGGCAGTGGACAGGGAAGGCATGGCAGTGGGCAGAGAAGACATGGCAGTGGGCAGGGAAGGCATGGCAGTGGGCAGGGAAGGCATGGCAGTGGACAGGGAAGGCATGGCAGTGGGCAGGGAAGGCATGGCAGTGGGCAGAGAAGACATGGCAGTGGACAGGGAAGGCGTGGCAGTGGACAGGTAAGGCATAGCAGTGGCCAGGGAAGGCATGGCAGTGGGCAGGGAAGGCATGGCAGTGGACAGGAAAGGCATGGCAGTGGGCAGAGAAGACATGGCACTGGACAGGGAAGGCATGGCAGTGGGCAGGGAAGGCATGGCAGTGGGCAGGGAAGACACGGCAGTGGACAGAGAAGGCGTGGCAGTGGACAGGGAAGGCATGGCAGTGGGCAGGGAAGGCGTGGCAGTGGGCAGGGAAGACATGGCAGTGGACAGGGAAGGCGTGGCAGTGGGCAGGGAAGACATGGCAGTGGACAGGGAAGGCGTGGCAGTGGGCAGGGAAGGCGTGGCAGTGGACAGGGAAGGCGTGGCAGTGGACAGGGAAGGCGTGGCAGTGGGCAGGGAAGGCGTGGCAGTGGGCAGGGAAGGCGTGGCAGTGGACAGGGAAGGCGTGGCAGTGGACAGGGAAGGCGTGGCAGTGGGCAGGGAAGACATGGCAGTGGGCAGGGAAGGCATGGCAGTGGGCAGGGAAGACATGGCAGTGGGCAGGGAAGGCATGGCAGTGGGCAGGGAAGGCATGGCAGTGGGCAGGGAAGACATGGCAGTGGGCAGGGAAGGCATGGCAGTGGGCAGGGAAGACATGGCAGTGGGCAGGGAAGGCATGGCAGTGGGCAGGGAAGGCATGGCAGTGGGCAGGGAAGACATGGCAGTGGGCAGGGAAGGCATGGCAGTGGGCAGGGAAGACATGGCAGTGGGCAGGGAAGGCATGGCAGTGGATAGGGAAGGCGTGGCAGTAGGCAGAAAAGACATGGCAGTGGACAGGGAAGGCGTGGCAGTGGGCAGGGAAGGCGTGGCAGTGGACAGGGAAGGCGTGGCAGTGGACAGGGAAGGCATGGCAGTGGACAGGGAAGGCGTGGCAGTGGACAGGGAAGGCATGGCAGTGGGCAGGGAAGACGTGGCAGTGGGCAGGGAAGACATGGCAGTGGGCAGGGAAGACATGGCAGTGGGCAGGGAAGACGTGGCAGTGGACAGGGAAGGCGTGGCAGTGGGCAGGGAAGGCGTGGCAGTGGGCAGAGAAGACATGGCAGTGGACAGGGAAGGCGTGGCAGTGGACAGGGAAGGCATGGCAGTGGGCAGCGAAGGCGTGGCAGTGGGCAAGGAAGGCATGGCAGTGGGCAGGGAAGGCATGGCAGTGGGCAGGGAAGGCGTGGCAGTGGACAGGGAAGGCATGGCAGTGGGCAGGGAAGGCGTGGCAGTGGACAGGGAAGGCATGGCAGTGGGCAGGGAAGACACGGCAGTGGACAGGGAAGGCATGGCAGTGGACAGGGAAGGCACGGCAGTGGGCAGGGAAGGCGTGGCAGTGGGCAGGGAAGACATGGCAGTGGACAGGGAAGGCGTGGCAGTGGACAGGGAAGGCATGGCAGTGGGCAGGGAAGGCATGGCAGTGGGCAGGGAAGACACGGCAGTGGACAGGGAAGGCATGGCAGTGGGCAGGGAAGGCATGGCAGTGGGCAGGGAAGACACGGCAGTGGGCAGGGAAGGCATGGCAGTGGGCAGAAAAGGCATGGCAGTGGGCAGGGAAGGCATGGCAGTGGGCAGAAAAGGCGTGGCAGTGGGCAGAGAAGACATGGCAGTGGACAGGGAAGGCGTGGCAGTGGGCAGGGAAGGCGTGGCAGTGGACAGGGAAGGCATGGCAGTGGACAGGGAAGGCGTGGCAGTGGACAGGGAAGGCATGGCAGTGGGCAGGGAAGACGTGGCAGTGGGCAGGGAAGACACGGCAGTGGGTAGGGAAGGCATGGCAGTGGACAGGGAAGGCATGGCAGTGGGCAGGGAAGGCATGGCAGTGGGCAGGGAAGGCATGGCAGTGGACAGGGAAGACATGGCAGTGGACAGGGAAGACATGGCAGTGGGCAGGGAAGGCATGGCAGTGGGCAGGGAAGGCGTGGCAGTGGACAGGGAAGGCATGGCAGTGGGCAGGGAAGACACGGCAGTGGACAGGGAAGGCATGGCAGTGGACAGGGAAGACATGGCAGTGGGCAGGGAAGGCGTGGCAGTGGGCAGGGAAGACATGGCAGTGGACAGGGAAGGCGTGGCAGTGGACAGGGAAGGCATGGCAGTGGGCAGGGAAGGCATGGCAGTGGACAGGGAAGGCGTGGCAGTGGACAGGGAAGGCATGGCAGTGGGCAGGGAAGGCATGGCAGTGGGCAGGGAAGACACGGCAGTGGGCAGGGAAGGCATGGCAGTGGACAAGGAAGACATGGCAGTGGGCAGGGAAGACATGGCAGTGGACAGGGAAGGCATGGCAGTGGACAAGGAAGACATGGCAGTGGGCAGGGAAGACATGGCAGTGGACAGGGAAGGCATGGCAGTGGACAGAGAAGACATGGCAGTGGGCAGGGAAGACATGGCAGTGGACAGGGAAGGCATGGCAGTGGACAGAGAAGACATGGCAGTGGGCAGGGAAGACATGGCAGTGGACAGGGAAGGCATGGCAGTGGGCAGGGAAGGCATGGCAGTGGGCAGGGAAGGCATGGCAGTGGGCAGGGAAGGCATGGCAGTGGACAGGGAAGACATGGCAGTGGACAGGGAAGGCATGGCAGTGGGCAGGGAAGGCATGGCAGTGGACAGGGAAGGCATGGTAGTGGGCAGGGAAGGCATGGCAGTGGACAGGGAAGACATGGCAGTGGGCAGGGAAGACACGGCAGTGGACAGGGAAGGCATGGCAGTGGACAGGGAAGGCATGGCAGTGGGCAGGGAAGACATGGCAGTGGACAGGGAAGGCATGGCAGTGGGCAGGGAAGGCACGGCAGTGGGCAGGGAAGGCATGGCAGTGGGCAGGGAAGACATGGCAGTGGGCAGGGAAGGCATGGCAGTGGGCAGGGAAGGCATGGCAGTGGGCCGAGAAGACATGGCAGTGGACAGGGAAGGCATGGCAGTGGGCAGGGAAGGCGTGGCAGTGGACAGGGAAGGCATGGCAGTGGACAGGGAAGGCGTGGCAGTGGACAGGGAAGGCATGGCAGTGGGCAGGGAAGGCGTGGCAGTGGACAGGGAAGGCATGGCAGTGGGCAGGGAAGGCGTGCCAGTGGGCAGGGAAGACATGGCAGTGGACAGGGAAGGCATGGCAGTGGACAGGGAAGGCATGGCAGTGGGCAGAGAAGACATGGCAGTGGACAGGGAAGGCGTGCCAGTGGACAGGGAAGGCATGGCAGTGGGCAGGGAAGGCCTGGCAGTGGACAGGGAAGGCATGGCAGTGGGCAGGGAAGACACGGCAGTGGGCAGGGAAGGCATGGCAGTGGACAGGGAAGGCATGGCGGCAGGAGCTGAAGGCCCTCTGGTTGTTGTATTACATCTGAAGACAGGAAGCAGAAAGTGTCTAGGAGGCAGCATGGGCTCTAAAGCTCAAGACACACTGAGGCTTGTAGACGCTCCCACCATCCTCCCAAACAGCACTACCAGCTAGGGACCAAGTATTCAAACACATGAGCCAAGGGCAGGGAAGTCTGCAGTAAAAAATACAGCATATAGTTAGCTTGGTGTCCTTCAGTTGGTTCCCAACATGGCACTGTTGAGGAAATGACTTGCCATGTGGACACTCACCTTCATAAGTAGATCACTGGGCCATCTTAGAATGGATGCAATCAAACTCTCTCTGGCGTGCTTGCTCGGTTTCTACACATGTTGTCCTCTACGCTGTTACAAGGCAGCAAGAAGACCACCCAAGATGCTAGCACCATGCTCAGGAACATCCCAGCCTCTGTGACTATGAGGCGAAATGAACCTCTGCTCTTTTTAAATTACAGAGTCTGTAGTATTCAGTGATAGTAACAGAAACAAAACAAAACAAAACACAGCAATACCAAAATGCCCATACAAAGAGATCCCAGGACACCTGCCCGGTTCATAAGAATTTGCTGGAGAGCTCAGTGCCCAGGGGACCTTATCTTCTCTTGGATACAGTGAGGATAGCACACAGTTGGTCTCTGCACTGGGTAGTCTAACCCTGCGGACATGTGAACATGATCTTTTATGTGTGTGTTGGTGTGCACGCACATGTATGGATGTATGCATGAACATATGTGCACGAGTATTCAGGTGTATGTCTGGGTAGGTAGATGTAGGTGTGCCAATCTGTGCAGGTATCCACGAAGGTCAGAAGACAAGCCCAGCTGCTGGCCTGGAACTTTGCCAAGTAGGCTAAGCTAGCTGGCCAGTAGGTTTTGGGGATCTGTCTGTCTCTGTGTCCCTTTGCGGCTTAGATCATAAACATCTACATAGTGCCCGGCTTTTTACATGAGTTCCGGGAATCGAAATCAGGCCCTCCCTATTACAAGATTAGTGCTCTACCTACTGAGGCAGCTCTACAGCCCCAAATTAAGGTTCTTGGGGGTCAGGGGAGCTTAGCCTGGGTTATCTGAGTAGGCTCTAAGTGCAGGCACCTGTATTCCAGGAATGGAGGTGTAAAAGACGTTTGGTGTCATATACACAGCGGACAAGCACACAGGGAACAGGGAAAGATCAATTCACAGCACAGTGGAGAGTGGAGCAACGCAGCCACTGAAACGCCTGGCACTGACAGAGGCAAGAGTCTCCCCTGGACCACCCATGAGCTGAAATCAGACCAGTGGCCTCTGGAGCTGTTTTTTACACTATCCAATGTGTAGCTTTTTTGCTGCACTGGCCGTAGACAATTCATGTGGGAGTTTACGGTCCAGCTGGGGAAGGGATATTGCACAACCAAGCACACGGAAAGCCACAAGTGCACAGTAGTGACAGTGGCCGTGAATAAGCAGGGGGTGTTGATGCTTCAAGGCCTCATAGGGAGGTGGTCATGGAGAGGGCTGTGAGGCAGTGACCTTGAGAGGCAGCAGAGCCAAAGGCTAAGAGCTGGGGTATCTGGGTGCAGGACTCATCAGGGGCAGCAGATAGCGCTGGTGGCAGCAGCCTACAGGTTTGTACTGTGCAGGGTACAGCCACTGCACTGTCCGTCTACTCTAGGTGGGTGTGGTCTCCCGAGCTGGACTGGGACAGTATTTCTATTTCACAGACAGGAAAGGTGCTGTTCACACAGCAGCCTCCCATCTGTCCACACCGAACTCCACGCACTCTCTGCTTATTCTCCCCTTAGCAGAATCCCTTGGCAGCCCCGTGAGGGCAGGCTCCTGGCAACAGGCAGCGACAGGAGCCCGAGACCAGGAGGAAAAGAAGCAGCGAGGAAGTTCTTCTTGCTTTCTCTAGGGCCACCTTTGCAGTTGGTTGGTGCGTTACTGTCCATACATCTTTAGTGGCTTTGCTTTCTTTGCCGTGTTAAGGCATTAAAAGGCAGGAAGGACCTTAAGCACGGAAGGCAACACACTTAAAAACGGAGAAGCACTTGTGCACAGTCACGCGGACGGACAGACTCCCCGCAAGTGGACAAGCGATTCAGAACCGGAAGCCAAGTCCGTCTGGGGCATGGCTTCTCAACCTGTGGGTCCCAACCCCACGGGGTTGCATATCATATATCCCTGTACCGTGCTATGGTTTGTAACAGTAGCAAAGTTACAGTTACGAAGTAGCCGCAAGCTGGGTGTGGTGGTGCACGCCTTTAATCCCAGTACTCGGGAGGCAGAGGCAGGCGGATCGCTGTGAGTTCGAGGCCAGCCTGGTCTACAAAGTGAGTCTAGGACAGTCAAGGCTACACAGAGAGTCCCTGTCTTGAAAAACAAAAAACAAAACAAAACAAAACAAAAAACAAATGAAGTAGCCGCAAATATAATTTTATGGTGTGTGGGGGGCGGGTGTCGCCACAATGTGAGGAATTGTATTAAAGGGTCACAGCATTAGGAAGGATGCGAACCCACTGCTCTGGAGAGCTTGGGTCTTTTAAGGGCCTTTTTGGTATTAGGCGGGTCTCTTCCTCTCATTTTTGATTGGCCAGCTTAGATGAAGAAGGGGGAAGCTGGCAGGCCTGCGTTTTCATGCGTGCTAAGATTTGTCCTGGACTGATGTTGGGCGTTATGTAGCCAGTCAGGAGGGGGAAGGCGGGGGTGGCTGCTAGTGGCACCTTGTTTGAAATGAAGAAGCAGCTTGAAAGTTGCCAAGTTGTTTCCTCTTGGCCCCTTTCCTATCTGTCTGCCTGTCAGGGTGTTTACCTTCAACAGTATGCCGCCTGGGCCAGTCAACAAACGCTTTCACAAGTTAATCCGCTCAGGGCTTTGTGAATGAAGAATGCCCCAGCCCTGAGAACCTCGCCCTGTTAGCCACAGACCCAAAGGACAAAGGGCCCCCACATACTTTGATTAGAAGGATGCTTTCTCGCCAGGCATGGGAGTACACTCCTTTAATCCCAGCACTCAGGAAGCAGAGGCAGGGAGATCCCTGTGAGTTCGAGGCCAGCCTGGTCTACAGAATGAGTCAGGACAGCCAGGGTTGTTAACACAGAGAAAGCCTGTCTCAGAAAAACAAAACAAAACAAACAAAATCAAAAGAGAAGGAATCCGTCTTATCATTAACATGGTTGGCATAGGTCTCGTGACAGAAGATACTCAGAAAGTATGTCTTTAGCGCTCGTTGAGTAGAAGTTGGGCTTTGATTTACGTCAGAACGTTCCATAGCTTGTATGGTACATTTGAATTAAGCTTTGAGTAGGGAGGGTGTTTTAAGGCTAGGAACCATGACAAGTGTAGAAGTTGGCTCAGTTTGGTCTGCCCTTGAATTTCACTGTCCATTCCAGGCTTGGCTAGGCCTATTGTTCTGGGCCATGCGTCTTTCAACATGGATCCCTCCATCAATAACAATAAATTGGACTGACAGTCCGGTAAGGCTTAGGAACATCTGTTGGTCACAAAGGAAGCGCAGTGCCCGCCAGCCCATTGTTTGGCAGCATCAGGTGAGTGGCTCAGGGTCAGAGGGGAAGAGGTTAGGGGTGGCTTTCCATCTGGGATGGGCTGGGCATGAGTGGGGAGCTTCCTCCGGCAAGTGAGGTGGGTTACTCACAGGGGCGGTGACTTCCCAGGGCAGCTGTGACCGCTGGCAACAGATTGCACGTTTGGAAACAACAGGAGTTTGTTCTCTCTCGTTTCCTGAGGACTCACACCTGCAATCGATCAAGAGTGGGCCAAGCCAGGGGCCTCTGGGGAAGTGGTCCAGCCTCCTCCAGCTTCTGCAGGTTCCAGGCTAGGGTTAGCTCGGGATAGCTCTCCTTCCTTTCCTGGCATGGGAGATCCAGCTCCATCACTATTCTCTTTATATTTCGAGACAAGGTTTCCAGGTGAACCTGGAGCCAGCAAGCCCCCGGGATCTTTAGTCTTCCCCTGCCCTCTTCTCCTTCCCCCGTTGCTGGCATCACAGGTGCTCACTACTATGGCTGACTTTTTTTTTTTTTAATGTTATCCATGAGCACTGTATTTACATCATTTTCATCCCTCGCTCTCCTCTCTCCAGCTCCTCCTGTGCCTCACCTTTCAAATTCATGACCTCTTCTTCTATAATTATGTTGTCACATTTATACAGACAACCGAGAGTGTCCGTTTAGTGTTGCTTGTATGTACATTTATTTAGGGTTGACCACTGGGATTAGACATGCTGTCAGGAGACTTATCCCTGGGGGTGGGGTGGGAATTTTTCTGTGAGACTATGGATAAATATTAGAACACAGTAAAAGGCTATATTGATTTAGGAACAGGGCCATTGCATTTGCCCTTTAGTGCCTGTGACCTCTGTAGCCATGGGTGGTTGGTTACAGCGACAGTACCAGGCATGAATTTGCTCCCATTGTACAGGCCTTAAGTCCAATTAGACAGATGTTTGTTACACCCAAAACGTAAATGCCACTACTGCACCATTGCAGACGGTGCTGAAACAGTCATTCTGTGCTTTGTAGACTTTACACCTGGGTGGGATTACTGTTTGCTTTTCTCCCTTGGCAACTTGCCTGGCACTGTTGGGTCCCTGAGAGCTAGTCCTCATAAGACTTCCACGTCAGTTCCAGCTGGATCCCTCCCCAGCCTGTGTCTGTGGTGCCTTTAATAATAAGGTCTTTTTAAACTAATAGAGACAACCAAGAACAATGTCAGTATCCTGTATTGTTTTGGGGAGTCTCTTCAACTGCCCTGACCACCAACTGGAAAGGTTTCCCATGCCTGGCACACATGCACACTCTCCCTCACCCACCCCCACCTCCACCCCCCAAGCATGTGTGTATACACCACACAAATACACACATATGGGCTGGAGAGATGACTCAGAGGTTAAGAGCACTGACTGCTCTTCCAGAGGTCCTGAGTTCAATTCCTAGCGACCACATGGTGGCTCACAACCACCTATAATGTAATATGGTGCCCTCTTCTGGCCTGCAGGAGTACATACAGACAGAGCACTGTGTACATAATAAATAAATAAATAAATCTTAAAAAAAAAAAGTACTGACTGCTCTTCCAGAGGTCCTGAGTTCAATTTCCAGCAACCATATGGTGGTTCACAATCATCTGTAATGTGATCAGCCGCCCTCTTCTGGCCTGCAGATGTACACGCAGGCAGAGTACTGAATACATAATAATAAATAAATAAAATTAACACGCCCCCCTCCTGACAATGAAATGATCCACTTCAAGCCAAATTAAAGTATAAAGCCAGATTTATTGGGGACAGCTCTCAGGCAGTTTCACTGGTCCCAAGGAATGAAGCCAGGGAAGCTGCCATGCAGACTGGGGAGACAGAGATTCGGTGGAGGGAGAGGGGGAGGGGGAAGATCGGTCACACCCAGAGAGAAAGGAGTGGGGAGAAAAAACCAAAACATCTGGATTATATAGTGAAGAGCCTCTGGGGTACAGGAAGCCCTGCCGCTGCGCTGGAAAGTTCAGTGGAGAGGGCAGAGTGTGCCAGCCACGCCCTGAGCCAGGTAAGGACTGGGGGATGCTGGGAGAACCAGGAGGCCAAGTTGACTTTGATATGCTCAATAGGCACCTCAGCCCTTGTCCTGGACCTAAAACCCAGCAAAATCGAGGAAAATTGTTCCCACTTTTTGATAAATTGTCTTATACTTTACAAGCAAATGCAGTCCTTCAATTTCGCTAAGTTGTATTTATATTAAACTACCAGCTCCAAATAAATTTTTATGGAGTGTAGATGAGACATTTCTATCATTTTGAAAAGAAATAATAAGCACGCTGTTTCCAAATAGTTTTATATAGAAATGAAGTCACACAGATATTCACCTAAAGTAAAGTAGATGAAGAGGGGAAAAGAATCATTATGAAGTTATTGGCTGTAGAAATGCAATTAATTCAGATCTTAGGAACGAGATTACAAGAAAGATGCTAAATATTTAAATATTTAAAAAAATCAAAACCAAAAAGTTGGGTGGCAGGTGCTGAAGAGACGGCTCAACAGTTAGGAACACTTTCCGTTCTTACAGAGGACCTGAGTTCAGTTCCTGACACCTACACTTGGCAGCTGACAACCACCTGCAACTCCAGCTGCAGGTTGTTCTGCAGACACCTGAACACATGTTCACAGACATGCACATACTTAAAAATAAAGGCTAGCTGGGCATGGTGGCGCACGCCTTTAATCCCAGCACTCAGGAGGCAGAGGCAGGGGGATCGCTGTGAGTTCGAGGCCAGCCTGGTCTAAGGGAGTCCAGGACAGCCAAGGCTATACAGAGAAACCCTGTCTCAAAAAAAACAAAACAAAACAATACAAAAAACAGTCTAAAGCAATAATAACTAACAAATAAACTCACTTTTATTTCTTTGTGGGGAACAAAATTCTGTTCTCTGGAAAATATAAATTTTCATTAATTATGGGTGTTATCTTTAGATTTAAAAATTTAGAAGTAGCCTGGATACCCACTAATGGGGGAAATCATGAATGGTGGTGCAGCCATGACCCAATTCTCCACACCAGCTGCCAGGATGCATCCGGGTTTTGTGCCTCAACAAAGATGTAGCACACAGACCGAATGCAGCCAGAGGAAGCAAGTTCTAGAGAAAGATCCCTTGTTTGGGAGTGGCGTCCTGGGCCTCACACGCTGCACAGTGTTCTCTCTGTCACAGAACTACCTCCCGGACATACATAGTACCATACTTTGATTGTGGATGCACACGCGTGGAGTAAGAACGTGTCTGGTTCAAGGTGACATGCATCCAATGTAGGAGGGTGGTCCCTCTGGGGGACAGGGAAGTTCAGCTTTGCTGTCAGAAGGTGCCCAGGGAAGAACACACGCAAGTTTTTATTTCTGAAAGATAATTACATAGAATGGGTTGCAACTTGCTTTGAGATGGATGAGGAGTGACAGAGCTTTGCCACTGCCATACACTTATTATATGCACTAATAAGTACTTCCTACCCAAAAGCGCAGGTTTCTTATTCTTCCATTGGCTGAAGGAGTTATGCATGAAGGTAAAGCTAGTGGGGAGAACATTGATCTTAAACAAATGTGGCGCTAAAGCTGTTCCCTCAGTTGGTAGAGCACTTGCCTAGAATGGGGCAGTTCCCGAGTTTGACCCCCAGCAGCCATGGTAGAGTACAACTCTGATTCTGGCACTCAAGAAGTGGAGACAGGGGAAACAAAACAGTTCTATGTCACTGTTGGCTACATGTGGAGTTTGATGCCAGCCTGGGACACTGCCTTTAAAACAAAGAAATGGCTAAAGCAAAGGCTCGGGGGTTAAGAGAACTTTTGGCTCTTGCAAAGAATCTAAGTTTGGATCCCAACAGCCTATGTTGGTCAATTCATAACTGTCTACATCTCCAATTGCAGGAGATTTGACACCCTCTTCTGGCCTCTCTGTAGACATTTGCACTCACAGGTACAAATAAAAATAAAATCTTTATTATTTTTTTTTCTTTTGGTGTTTTGAGACAGTTTCTCTGTGTGGTCTTGCCTGTCCTAGACTCACTTTATAGACCAGGCTGGCCTCGAACTCATAGAGATCCGCCTGCCTCTGCCTCCCGAGTGCTGGGATTCCTTCCTTAGGATGAACTTTCTGTGACTAAGGTGTAAAAGATATAATCTTAGCCAGGCATGGTAGTGCACACCTTTAGTCTCAGCACCTGGGAGGCAGAGGCAGGTGGAGCTCTGTGAGTCTGAGGCCAACCTGGTCTACAAAGAAAGTTCCAGTACAGCCAGGGCTATACAGAGAAACCCTGTCTCGAACAACTAAACAAACAAACAAAAAAAAGTTATAATATTAGCTGAAATGACATCCAAAGTTGACGGAAGTGTTCAGTCAAAGGTTGGACTCACGCTTGTACACAATCATATTTTATTTGAAAAGATTATCTACACTGTATTGACTACCAACACAGGTGACCAAGACACCACAGCTCTGTCCCAGCAGCACTGAGTCCCCATGGAAAGATGTGGTATGTCATGAAGATTGGAAGTATCTTTTACTTTAACCTTTTACCAGACTGTTACATCCAACCATATAAAAGCAATCAAGATTATATAAGATTATTTTTTGCTTTCCCTGTCTTTCCTTGGAGGCAGAAGGCGGGTGTCTGAAACCGGTCGGTCTTACTTCTGTGGGAAAGATTGACAGGCTGACTGTCTGCAATGATCAACATACTTCCTATACCAAAGCATGCACAGGACACACTCTTTAAGGACCGAGTTCCGTCCTTGGTTCTAAAGCTGCTGAGCCTCTGGCATCTAACAGCTTTCTCAAGCATCTGGATGAGACCTCCAGAGGGCAGAGAGAAGCCGCTGAACTGAGGGTTTGAGTCACAGGGAGGTGAGGACATGGTCCTTAACTTGGGCTTTCAATCACCCAAGAGAGACAGAGGAGACTGACTTCTGGATCAAGACATCAGTGGCTTAGAGATAGCTGGGAGACTTGTAAAAAGCAAAGTATTTTCCTGGAAAGTGAAGCCCACAGTGGAAGTTTTCTGAAATGGTCCAGTCAAACTCCTTAGAGGGCTGCCTATCATCCCTGATTTTAAGTTTACACTTTCAATGCAATGATTCAGACACATATGAAAACAGATCCCGCTGGACTGGAACGCTAATGTACCAACAGGTCTGAAAAAAAAAAAACCCGTGCCTGTTTGACGTAACACTGGATCCGAGGACTCGACAAATTCAATAAACATTTCCAGATTCCTTTGCCTCTTAATGGTAACAGGGCATGGCCAGGGCAAAGGCATGGTTACAGTTACTAAAGCCAACTGGTGACACTGTCTTTGGCTTTGCTCCATTTTCTACACATGTTGTCATTTGAATCATCAATTATAAAATTTATATTAAAAATGTTTTGTTCCCCAAAGGCAGAAGCTTTGAGGGGCCATGGCCTGTCCTGTATCCTTCTTTCGGTACTGCTGGCCAGTGAAGGAATCACAACGGTTGTGAGTCGGTGGGTGTTCCATGGGTCATCTTCCTCCACAAGCAGAGGACGGGCAGCAGGGGAAGCTGGAAGCTCTCTCGTTTTCAGATATGTTGGGAGGACAACCTGATCCTGTCAGCTCTTTAGGGCCTGTGAAAATAAAGAGAGCGGTTACTTCTTTTTTTTTTTTTTAATATTTATTTATTTATTTTATGTATATGAGTACGGTATCCTCACGCACACCAGAAGAGGGCATTGGGTCATATTACTGATGGTTGTTAGCCGCCATGTGGTTGCTAGGAATTGAACTCAGGACCTCTGGGAGAGCAAGGGGCAAGTGATTAACTTCTGAGCTATCTCTACAGCCCCACGGTTACTTCTTTCACTGTTGTTGGGACTCGCCACTCCTTGCGCCATAGCCATTGATGCTACAGTCTCCCCCTCTCCCTCCCTGGAGGTTTCAGTCCCAGAACCTTGTTCCCTTGCTCCCCAGATATGCCCCTCCACACCTAATCCTTACATAGCTGGGGGTCAGGACCCCAGACATTTCCAAAACACGATGGATGGACAGCTGTGTACCAGTGCCCCTCCCGGTTGCAAATGACTCATCCTCTCCTCTCCCCGCCCATTATATTTCTCTGGTTTTCCTCTGGTCCTGAGTTGGAACATTCTGAATTCCAAGGAAGTTTAAGCAGGTGTCAGACTTGCCTCCTAACATGAACGCCAGGAGTATGTAATGATGTGACCCTGTGTGGTGGCAGCATGTGCAAGTGTGTGTGTGGGGGGGGGGGCTGTGCAGGTGTGGGGGGGGGCGCGGGTGTGAGGGACGTATCTAAATGCAAAAGACACCCCCCCCACCATCTTCAGTGCCATCCCTCCTCAGCCCCGGGGCCTGGCGCTGGGACAGGTGCTTCCCCAAACACCCCCTACCCGCTCACACCCCCCCCCAGCCTGACTCTAGCCTTTGAAGGCGGACGGAGCAAGGAGATTAGGAAAACAAGTTAAAACTCGGATTTACTTTCAAGTTTCAGTAGTTGGAAAATTAGGGCCACTGAGCAAATCCGCTGAGACTTCAAAGGAAATCAGGCTTGTGTTTTTAGAAACTTCTAAAGCCAATAATGGCATCTGTCCAGGGAAAATGTCAGAGGCTGCGCCTTTGGGGGCCACGGGCTTCTCAAGAGGACCTTGGGCAGGGGTTTCTTCCGTGCGTGCCAAGGTTTGAGTAGTAGCAGGACTACCCACATTCACACACCACACGGGGATTAGAGGTCACTTACGAGAACCTTCCAGAAATCTTCCTCATAACCACAATGATGATCCCTCCCACGAAGCCGATGGCTAACAAGACGCCGACTATGATGCCAACCAGGGTCGCGACTGCCAAGCCATCTGAAGGGAACAGGAGAGAATCCTGGGTCTCGGGAGGAACCAGATGCGCAGAGTCACAGCTCACAAGCAGCGCTAGCACACTGCCCTGCTGCGCTGTGCTCCTCCCCCAAGACCAGCTGAGTTGAGTGTGGGACCGTTGAGCTATGTTTCTCTTCTTGGTACCAGAAAGCAAACCCAGGCCTTCAGCATGCTAGCCAAACACTGTGCCACCAAGCCCCAGCCCCAGCCCCAGCCCCACTGTAACCCCATCTTGTGAATCGAGAGGTTTCCGAGTCCTAGATTCATCACACAGAGCACCCTGGCTTCACCACTGATGGGCAGCCTTCCTTATGGCTAGTCAGTGACACAGGCCCCCAGAAAACTCAGAATAGAAGCAACATATTTCAACAAAATAAAGGCCACAGGACAAACCTATAGCCAACATTATTTTAGTGAGAAAAACCTCAAATTATTTCCACAATGAACAATAAGGATGCAGCTTATTCAATATAATAGAGTAACTATGATATGGTGTCATTAAGTAAATACACTAAGTGCGTTTGTGTGTATGTTTGTTTGTGTGTGTGATTGGGGCTGGGGGAGTGTGTTTGTGCATGCACACATAGGCATTTATATAGTCCTGGGATCCCATACTAGTAAAGTACTTTACAACTGAACTATGGCCCCGCCCTATTTCTTTTCAAATATGCACAATTTCTTTTTCTCTCTTAATAACTAGAGAAATGAAAGTGTGCTGGGTGTGCACAGCTTCAATCTCAGAACTTGGGAGGTAGAGGCAGGCAGATCGCTGTGACTTCAAGGCCAGCCTGGTCTACAGAGTTCTAGGAAACCCAAGGCTACACAGAGAAACCCTGCCTTGAAAAACAAAAACAAAATGGGCCAGGCATGGTGGCGCATGCCTTTAATCCCAGCACTTGGGAGGCAGAGGCAGGTGGATCGCTGTGAGTTTAAGGCCAGCCTGGTCTACAAAGTGAGTCCAGGATAGCCAAGGCTACACAGAGAAACCCTGACTCAAAAAACAAAAAACAAAAAACAAAAACAAAGCAAAACAAAAGAAAAAAGAAGAAAGAGGAAAGAGAGAGAGAGAGAGAGAGAGAGAGAGAGAGAGAGAGAGAGGAAAAAGAGAGGGAAAAAAATGAAGGTGCTGGGCCTGGCAGAGTGGCCACTAATCTCAGCTGCCCATGAAGATGAGTCAGTGTCATCCTGGGCTACTGAGTTGTCAGCTTGGGCAAAACTTAGTGAGTCTGACTCAGAGTAAAAAGTTAGAAGTGGGCAGGGGATGTTGCTTAGTGGCTTCTCGTTGGCTTAGCATTGCATAAGGTTCAATTCCCAGTACTTTAAAAAGTGGGAGAGGAGGGAGGGAGGGCAGTAGGCAGGAAGAGAGGGAAGGAGGGAGGGAGGGAGGGAGGAGGGCACCATCTTTTTGGAAGGTGTTCCATTCTGTTCTTGTCTGAGATCCAAGAAAGAATGGAATTCTTCTTAGAAAAAAAAAAACAATTAGATTCAAAGAAATATTCTTTGTATCTGCCAACGGAATACCACAAGCTCATTTACCTTTCTTATCTGTTGTCTGTGTCTCCTCATCTGCGTTATCTGGAAAGAGGAAAAATGCCACAAGAGAATTATTGACTACAATTTAGCAGTTGGCAGATAAATTTACCTTAAGTGGAATGTAACAAAACATATGCAAAGACGGTAATTTCCTCAAAAAAAAAAAAAAAACCCTGATAAATGGCTGTTTTTGTGACTATTAGCATCAACTGTTACTCCCCACCTACACGGTCTCTGCACTTTTACACGCATTGCATTTTGTCTTATCTTAGTCTTAAGAGTCAAGGACCCCACGTCACAGAACTGTGAGGTAAATGGTGGGGGCTTTGAGACATGGAGATAGCAAAAGAATCCAGGCGTGGCTGCTTCACCTTCTTACCAAGACGCTGGAAAACACTGAAAGCGATAAGATCATCTGAGCCGTTTGGAGCAGGCTTCTAGTTTGGGAAGAGGCCACCCGGACCATGAGTCAGCTCCTGCTGTCTACTCTCTGGTCGTTCTTTGGGGCTCGGATCTGTACTTCACGGAGCACGGAGCAGCAGCAGCCTGCCCTGCCCTGCTAAGCTGCATGAGAACTGGTCCCTCGTGGCTCCCAGCCCTGTTCCTTGAGATTTTCTACGTGCAGTCCAGGCTCATAGACACAGTATCCGCTCTCTCTTTGGAGTTCCTCCTCCCAGTGCTAGGATTACAGCTGTGTACCACCATGCCCAACTATTTCTTTATTTCTTTCTGTCTTCCTTTTTTTTTTTTTTAAGATTTATTTATTATGTATACAGTACTCGGCCCTCATACCAGAAGAGGGCCCAGATCACATTATAGATGGTTGTGAGCCACCATGTGGTTGCTGGGAATTAACTCAGGACCGTTGGAAGAACAGGCAGTGTTCTTAACTTCTGAGCCATCTCTCCAGCCCTGCCCAACTATTTCTTTATCTAAAAGATTTATTTATTTATAGTGTGTGTGTGTGTGTGTGTGTGTGTGTGTGTGTAGAGAGAGAGAGAGAGAGAGAGCGAGCTTATGTGTACCATGTGCCTGCAGTGGCCAGAAGGGGTCAGCTAGAGTAACAGATGGTTGTTAGCTGCTGTGTGGTTGCTAGGAACTGGACCCAGGTTCTCTGCGAAGAGCAGCCAACGTTCTTAACCACTGAACCATCTCTCCTGCACTCGGCAGCTGGCACGGTAGCAGGGATGCGCAATGAATGGGGAAGGCCGCCTTTCCTATTGGCTGCTGAATCGCGCTAGAAATGAGGGATTCCCTACGATGTGCTCTGATGCTCCTTATCCTTTCCTTGCTCGGTCTGACTGGGTTCTGCCCGGCAGTTAGTGTTAATGTTCTCTCAACCGCCTGCAGCAAGCTTCTGATTTGCTCCAAAGCACTTTGCAGGGGGTAGCTTGGCGGTAGAGCCATTGCCTACCCATGAAGAAGGTGCTGCATCCCCAAATACCAAACCAACCATAAACAAACAGAACCCTACGGCACGTGAGGAAAAAAACAAAAATGTATGTGGCAAGAAAATTATGACGTTAATTATGGTTTTGTGTTTTGTTTTGAGACAGGATCTCACTGAGTAGCCCTGGCTGGCTTCTCTGGAACTCGATTTGTAGACTAGCCTGTCCTCAAATTCACAGAGATCCACCTGCCTCTGCTTCCTGAGTGCTAGGATTAAAGGTGTGTGCTACCGTGCCAGCCAACATAAACCCTTTTAAGATCAGTGGGATTAAGAATATCATGTACGGCCAGGCGTGGTGGCTCACACCTTTAATCCCAGCACTTGGGAGGCAGAGGCTGGTGGATCACTGTGAGTTCAAGGCCAGCATGGTCTACAAAGTGAGTCCAGAACAGCCGAGGCTACACAGAAGAGACCCTGTCTTGAAAAAAAAAAAAAAGAATATCATGTACAACAGTCACCTCCATCCATTTACCGAACTTTTTTGTTTTTTGAGACAGTGTTTCTCTATTTAGCTTTGGCTGTCCTGGACTCATTTTGTAGACTAAGCTGGCCCTGACCTCACAGAGATCTGCCTGCCTCTGCCTCCCCAGTGCTGGGATTAAAGGTGTGCGCCACCACTCCAGGCTCTGAAATCTTTTTTTTTTTTAAGTATTTTTTTAAATTAATTTATTCATATTACATCTCAGTTGTTAGCCCATCCCATGTATCCTCCCATTCTCCCTTCCTCCCACTTCCCCCCTACTCCCCTCCCCTCCCCTATGTCTGCGTCTGAGGGGGACCTCCTCCCCCTGTATATGCTCATACGGTATCAAGTCTCTCCTTGGTGACCTATTATCTTTCCTCTGAGTGCCACCAGGCATCTCCATCCAAGGGACATGTTCAAATATGGGGCACCAGAGTTTGTGTGGAAGTTAGATCTCCTTCTCCACTCACCAGTGGAGAATGTCTTTTTTTTTTTTTTAATGTGCCAAGGATCTAATCCAGACTAGGGGTCAGAGAGATGGCTCAGCAGTGACGAGCACTATGACTCCTCTTCCAGAGGACCTGGGTTCAATTCCCAGCACCCACAACTGTGTGCAATTCCTGCTCCAGGGGATCTGACACCCTCACAGACATATATCCAAGCAAAAACACCAATGCACATGACATAAAAATAAATTAATTTTAGAAATTAAACACACTAGACAGTAATTCCTCGTATATCCCTCCCTTAGCTTCTAGGAGCCACCGTTCTGCTGTCTGTGTCTGCTGCGTTCAGCACTTTAAGGTGTTTCATCCAAGTTGACTCACAATATCATCCTTTGTGTCTGGCTGAGCCAGCCTCACATATATTGTCACATGTGTCGGCATATCCAACTGTGTGTATGTATGTTTTATCCGCTCATCTGTTCATGAACACTGAGCTGCTTCCACGTGTTAAATATTGTTGATAGTGCTATGTGCGCAGGCGTGCAAATGTAAAAGATTCAGTAAAAGTGTGCTACGTAAGCGCGGCCCCACCTCTGCTGGGGTGACTTGTCTTCTCATCCGCCGAGTGGCTGGTCACCACTTTGACAGTGGTTGTACTTTTGTGGTCTGAGGTTCCTGGGGTTGGCAGTTCCTCGATGGCTGGCTTTATTCCACTCTGTGTGTGTGTTGGTACCTGTTCGACGTGAGGGAGGCGAAAAAAGAAGATAGAAGGTTTGAAATACGCAGTGTCTGGCTCCCCGAAGGAACGGTTTTAAGGTAGCAAATGTTCAAAAAGCACCCATATAAATTCCAGGTGGAAGCAACAACCAAGAGCGCAGGTGGGAATAACACCAGTTCTCTTTTTTTCCGAGACAAGGTTTCTCTGTGTAGCCTTGGCTGTCCTGGACTCACTTTGTAGACCGGGCTGGCCTCGAACTTACAGTGATCCGCCTGCCTCTGCCTCCCGAGTGCTGGGATTAAAGGCAAGCGCCACCACCGCCCGGCTATAACACTAGTTCTGATCCAGAAACGAGTCTTCAATATTAAGATATTTCACGTCTCTTAATTCTTTAAAAAACAAAACAAACAAACAACAACAAACCCACCAGCTAACTCACACCTAATTCATTCTCTGCACCCCATTTCCCCCCCCCCCCATTCTTTCCTCTCATTACATTGATTTGGCAGAACCATGAGGAAAGAGAAAGCTCGCCGCCACTGACAGCTTACTTTGTAGCTGGCCCTTTAAGTGCATTCCCACGGTGGACAGCTTTACGAAGTAATGTCAATGAACAAAGCTGCAGGGATTTCACAGTGTGCCAGAACTCACAGCCATTCCCTTGACAGTGGAAGGCTCGGAAGTGGTTCTGATTTTCTGTGGAAATGTGTGTAAGGGCGGAGGTGGGCATGGGAACATGTATTTGTTGTTTCCTGAGATAGGTCTGGGGCTTGCCACTTAGGCTAAGCTAGCTGGCCAGCAGCCACTGGGGAACCACCTTTCTCTGCCTGGCCAGAGTTAGGGTTACAAACAGATACACCATCATGCCTGGCTCTGAGGATTGAACTCAGGACCACGCCCTCTCTGGGGGAACCTTTCCCTACTTCCCAGAACCTACCAAAGCTCCCCGAACCCAGTCCTTTTTAGTTGGTTAGTTAGTTAGTCAGTCTATTTATTTATTTGACAGAATCTCACTATGTAGCTCTGACCATCCTGGAAGTCACTATGTACCGTATTTTTCGGACCATAAGATGCACTTTTTGCCTCCCACACTCACCCCGCAGAAGTGGGGGGGGGGGGGAGGACTAGGGTGTGCCTTATGGTTCGATCACTGTTTTTACTGTTTTTGTTTGTTTGTTTTGTTTTTTTAATGTTTTACTGCCCTAAAAACTGGGTGTGTCTTATGGTCTGAAAAATATGGTGGACCAGGCTGGCCCGTATTTACAGAGATCTGCCTGCTTCTGCCTCCTGGCCTCAGCTCAGGTTTGCAAATACTGATCTGGTTTCTTACTACTTTGGGAAGATGTAGTCTGTTGCTCTTAAATTATCTGTGCCCACCAGGCCAGGCCCCCAAGTTTCACTAGATGAAACTTGGATGTAACTCCTGTTGTGAGCCACACAATTATTTCTTTGTATGGCAGCTGCTTTCATACGTGAACACACATGAGACCCTGGCATGTGACAGCCTGCCTTTGATGCCACCTCCTCTTTACCCTGGAAACTCACCAGAGGTGCCTTGCCAGTAGATTCCTTCACTCCTCTAGTAGGAGCCGTGGTGGCTATCCTGTCTTCTAGACCTGGGTTCACCATGCCATCTCTTGTACTTGGGGTCACAACATCATCTTCTAGTCGGCCGACGGCTCCTGAAAAAGAACGACTTGTCAGGGTTGTGGTGTGCAAATGACATGGAAGAAGCTAATTGGCCACTCATAGTCATGATTGTGTTTTTATGTATGTATGTATGTATGTATGTATGTATGTATTATGTATGTATGTATGTATTAAAGGCGTGCGCCGCCGCCGCCGCCGCCGCCGCCGCCACCACCATGCGGCATGATTTTGTTTCTTACACCGAGCAGTGTGGCCCTTTCAGACCTGTCACAGTACCGAAGCCAACAGCACTATCCTGTGGTACCTCTGGCACACACCATGGCCTGTCCCCACTGAGAAGCAAAAAAAAAAAAAAAAATGGAACCACACGGTGACACTGCCAGCTGGGCAGTCAGCACAGACATGCCTGTGCCTCCCTTTTCGGTTAAGGTCCTCCTGGCTAACGTACTCAAAGGACAGACCAGAAAAGCTCCACAGAATCATCTGAAAGGTTTTCTAAATGTGCCTGGGTCCATGCTCTGTGCAAACCTCCAGAGTCCAACTAAATGAACATCTGTTAGATTTTTTTATAACCAAAATCTCAGGTTTAGGGGACTAGCCCAGCAGCAGAGCATAGGCCTGATATGCCCAAGGCCCTGGTCTTAATTCCCAACACCAAAGCATTAATTAATCAGTCAAAACCAAACCAAAAAACACAGGGCTGGCAAGATGGCTGGGAAGGTTAAGGTGCTTGCTGCCATGCCTGATAATCCAAGATCAAACCTGGGACCCACATGGTGGAGGGAGAAAACCAACCTGCAAAGTTGTCCTCTAATGGTCCCATGTGTGCCATGGCTCTTCTGCCACCCCCCCCAATAAATAAATAAAATGTAATAAAACTTAAAAGCTACAACAACAAACCAAATCTCCATTACTATTTAATTGAGATTTCTGCTCAGACTTGGATAATTGAAATCACTGACTCACTGACCTCATAGATTCATTTCAACCTCTTGAGGCAGGGCCCCCTCTACATAGCCCTGGCTGTCCTGGAACTCAATATGTAGAGCAGGCTGGCCTTGAACTCACAGAGATCCACCTGCCTCTGCCTCCTAGTGCTGGGATTAAAGGTGTGCGCTACCATGTGACATAATGGAGTCAGCAGTACACTTAAAGGTGTTGAGACAACAGGATGCTTAGTACCAAAAGCTAAATTTATTTGATCCCATTGCCCTGCATGCACGCATGCGTGCATGCATGTGCTATGTTATGTGTGTAGAGGTCAGAAGAAAACCTTAGGTGTCAGTTGTGGAGGTTTGAATAGGTATCACTCCCATAGACTCACGTGTTTGAATGTTTGGCCCATAGGGAGTGGCATTGTTAGGAGGTGTGGCCTTGTTGGAGAAAGTGTGTCACCGTGGGGGCGGGCTTTGAGGTCTCCTATACTCAAGCTATGACCAGTGTGGTACACAGTCTCCTGCTGCCTGTGGATCAAGATGTGGATCAAGGAGCCTCTGGGCTCCTCCAGCACCACGTCTATTTGCACAGCGCCATGCTTCCCCACCATGACGATAATAGACTAAACTGTAAGTCATTCTCAGTTAAGTGTTTGTTATCCTTTGTAAGAACTGTCCCATGAAAGTCTTCACTTACCAGATTGGGATAGACGTGAGGACATTTACTGGTACTCTAAGTGACACAAATATAGGAGATGGGAAAATAGAAGGACCCAGAGGGTCCTAGAAACCTACAAGAAGAACATCGTGATGGGTGGATCGGGGCTCAGGGGGTTCTGCTCAAACTATTGCACTGACCAAGGACAATACAAGTAGTAAACATCGAACCCCTACTCTGATCTACCCAAGGCTACACAGAGAAAAAAGCCAAAAAATAAAATATAATAGACTAATAAAATAACAATAATAAAATAAAGAGTTGCCATGATCACAGTGTCTCCTCACAGGAATGAAACCCTATGACATCAGTTCTCTGTGTCTACCTTGTTTGAGACAGAGCCTTGCCTCTATTGGATCATCATGTAGGATTATTGTGGGATGGTCCAGTATAGTGTGGGTGGTGCCACCCCAGGGGAAATAGTCTTGGGTTGTATAAGAAGGCAGACTGAGGTCTACGTAGTGAGTTCCAGGCCAGCCAGGGCTACACAGTGAGACCCTGTCTTGAAGGAGTGAGGAGGGGGGCAGGGAGAGGAAGAATAAAGGAGGAAGAAGAAAAAAAAGGAGGAGGAAGGGGAGGGGGAGAAGGAAGGGGTAGAGAGCTATGGCGAGCAAGCCAGTAAGCAGTAAAGCAGTCTCTACTTCAGTTCCAGCCTCTAGGCTTCTGCCTTGAAGCATCCCTTGATGATGAGTGTAATCTGTAAGGCAAAAAAAACCCTTGCCTCCCCAGACTGTATTTTGATCGATGTCTTATCACAGCAGCAGAGAGACAAACTAAGACCCGAGCAAGTGCTTACCCCACTGAGTTATCTCCCCAGCCTTGACCCTCACTGGTCTGCACTCACACTTAGATGAATGGTGGGGGGGCTGATGGATGGGCTGAGGCAGCAGCAGGTTGAATTCCATAACGGAGGAGCGCCATGGCCTGAATCTATCTCCCCAGATCCCGTGTGCTAGAAATCACATACCCCCCCCCCCTCACAGTCATTAAGTCAATGGTGTTTGAAGCTGGGGCTTTGGGGAGGTGATGAGGATTGAGTGACGTCATCAGGATGGGGTCTCCAGGAGGTGGCTGGTGGCTTAGTAAGAGGAGGGTAGATCTGAACTGACATGCAGTCTGGTTTTTTTTGTTTTGTTTTGTTTTTTTTGAGACAGGGTTTCTCTGTGTTGCCTTGGCTGTCCTGGACTCTCTTTGTACACCAGGCTGGCCTCGAACTCACAAAGATTCGCCTGCCTCTGCCTCCCGAAATGCTGGGATTAAAGGCGTGCGCTGCCATGCCCAGCAACACATGCACTCTTACGGAGACCTCACATCTTCTGCAAAATTATGCCATTACAAGATGTTGGCCGTGCTCTTGAACTTGCCAGTTTGCAGAGCCATGAGGAGACTACAGATCTATTCTTTATAAATTACATGGCTTGGGGGTATTTGTTACAGCAATGGACACTGGCTGGACCCGAACAGCGCGAGAGGTGACAAGCTTCTGTATTAACCGTACCGTGACATCTGCTCTTAACGCACCTAATCCTTTTCACGAGTTACAGATCTGACTCAGTGGCTACGGGCTTCCTCCCTAGACTGGAACAGCTCGGGAAACACCGTGACTAAATGCAGTTGTGAAAGAAGCCAGAGTATCCCAGGGAAAGGCAGGGAGGGTGCTTGGAGAGCGCTCTGTGTAATTAAAGAGCAGATGTTTGTCCAAGTCTCGGAGGCTGCCCTGCTGAGCAATCCTTCCTTGGAAGCTTTATTTTCGCCTCTGTTAAGATGGCCCAGCCAGAAGCATGGCTAATAAATATTTGATCATAACTACACTCATGCCAACAGGGCGGGGGCGGGGGGAGGGGGTTAGAGCAATGCCGCTCCGTTCCAGAGCCTTCTCTTTGCAGCTGGCCCTATCTCAGTTGCTGATGGATGGTTTCGGATGAGCTCCCTAGCATAGGAATCCTTCGTTTCATTTTTACTTTATGCGCATAGGTGTTTTGCCTGGGTGAGGGTATCAGATGTTGGAGTTCAGACAGTTGTGAGCTGTCATGTGGGTGCTGGAAATTGAACCCGGGTCCTCCGGAAGAGCATTCAGTGCTCTTAACCACTGAGCCATCTCTCCAGCCACCATCCAGACCCCCAGGCATCTTTAAAAAAAAAATCTCAGCAAATGCTTTAAAAACCTTAAAAACAGCCAGGCGTGGTGGCGCATGCCTTTAATCCCCGCACCTGGGAGGTAGAGGCAGTGGATCGCTGTGAGTTCAAGGCCAGCCTGGTGTACAAAGCAAGTCTAGGACAGCTGAGGTTAAAACTTGGTGCATACAAATGCTAGGCCTCCCCACGTGGTCATTTGCTACTGTGGGCTGAGGGCAGGTCTTATGGCTGTGGAGTAGACATGTCTAATGTCATTTTTGCAGACAAGTAATCCTTAGGTAATAAGAGGTAAGCATCCCATGGAGCAAACATTTCTTCAGTGGCATAGTCACTGGTAAGGTATCCACACTCCTGCAGGCAGACCCTCCCCCGTGCCCCTGTAGGCAGCCCTAGCAACTCCCTGGATCACACACACACACACACACACACACACACACACACACACACACATACACATACACACACACACACACACAAAGAAGACATGAACTCGGAAAGGGGACAGTCCGTTAGTTTGGAAGAGAAAGGAGATTAGAAGGGCTGGGAGGGACCAGAGAGAGAGGCGAATATGACCAGGATACACTGTGTATACGCACGAATGTGTCATAATAAATTCCAGTATCATCCACATTTAATACATGCTAATAGAAAATGTTAAAAAAAAAAACAATAACAAAGCCGGGCAGTGGTGGCGCACACCTTTAATCCCAGTGCTTGGGAGGCAAAGGCAGTCAGATTAATGTGAGTTCAAGGCCAGCCTGGTCTACAAAGGGAGTCCAGGACAGCTAGGGCTACACAGAGAAACCCTGTCTTGAAAAACCAAAACCAACCAACCAAACAAACAAACAAAACAAAACAAAACCAAAAACCACACACATACACACACAAAAAACAACAACAACAACAACAAAAAAAAGTAACAAAAACCAAACTAAACCAAACCATTCATCCCCTGGATTGAATTCAGTTCTTTAAAAAAAAAAATCAGATATTAAAAAGTTGCTAAAAAGGAATCAATTCGGCAAAATCATTTTTCCATTCGGTGTCTCTAGCTTAAAACAAGCCTTGCTTTAAAAACAAAAGCTCTGAATGAAGCTGGCTTCGATTCCTTCATAGAAAGCTCTGTTCACTGAAAGAGTAACTTGATAAAAATTCCTCCTTGTTCTCTCTTCTCCTTGGCCCGAGGAGCCGAGAACTGAAGTGGCCCTGAATAGACAAAGGGTGTTTTATGAATGAGCATCAAGATTACAATGCGTGTCTTTTGTCTCTCTGCCTTCATGGGAAAACTAGCTTTACGAGATTCTCAATTATTCTGGCTGAAGGCTTCCCCGTGTGGAGAGCGTCTACTAGGCCAGCTGCTGAATTTCCAGCCAGCAGCTGACATGCCCCTCTCTCTTTTCTTGTGACCTTCAAGCCATGGACTGATGTCTTTGGACTCAAGTGTCCTCCTAGGATACACACACCAACACACAAGCATTCAGGGCTGCACATCCATGCCCGCATACAAAATGCTTATCGTGGAGAGGGAAAAATGTGCGATCACAACCAAGGCTCACAGTCTGGCTCGCCAGGAAAGTTCTGGAAACATCTGTATCCCTTCCCAGTCACCTGAGTACACTTTCCTGACGCACTCAGCTGCAGCTGGCATGGAAGTGAGACTCAACAGATTTTTCTCCACATGACAGAAATCTACCCCCTTGGCATTTTTATCAGCAAAGGCAGAGGACTGGAGGGGAGGGGTGTGGCTCAGAGATTAAGAGCACTGGCTGCTTACAGAGGACCCCAGATTTGACACCCAGCACCCGCCTGACACATCATAACTATCTATAATCTCGGTTCCAGGGGATTTGATACCCTTTTCTGGCATTCATGGGCATAGCTTGCACTTAACGTACAAAGAGACATACAGACAAATATCCGCACACGTAAAATAAACAAGCCTCAAAAAAATTACTTAAAAAAGAATAGGCCAAGGGGACTGGAGAGATGGCTCAGTGGTTAAGAGCACTGCCTGCTCTTCCAAAGGACCCGGGTTCAATTCCCAGCACCCACATGGCAGCTCACAACTGTCTGTAACGCCAATATCTGACACCCTCACACCAATGCATATAAGTTAAAATTAAATAAAATATTTTAAAAAAAGAATAGGCCAAGCTCAGTAGCGGGGGGTGGGGGGGGGTAAGAGTGGGGGTTGTTGAAGAGTGTGAGGAAGAATTGAAAGAGCCAGAGGGGTCAAGGACACCACAAGAAGACCTACAGCACAGCGTAAACTAACCTGGGCCCAGGGCAGCTCACAGAGACTGAACCACCAACCAAAGAGTATGCGCGGGCTGGACCTAGACCCCCTACACATAGGTAGCAGATGTGCAGCTTGGTCAACATGTGGGTCCCCTAACAATGGGAGTAGGGGCGGTCTCTGACTCTGTCACCTGCCTCTGGGTCCCTTTCCCCTAGCTGGCCTGCCTTGTCAGGCCTCAGTGGGAGAGGATGCACTTAGTCCTGCTGCGACTTGAGGTACAAGGGTGGGTTGGTACACTTTGGGGATCTCCCCTTCTCTGAGAGGAAGGGGAGGGAGGGAGGGAGGGAGGGAGGGAGCATGAGGGTGGGACTGGGAGAAGCGGGAGGGGGCTGGGATCAGGCTGTAAAGTGATAAATAAATAAATACATACATAAATAAATACATAAATAAATAAATGGGGTAGGCAGGCTAGGCCAAAATTTGAACTCATTCCATTGAACTAATCAGTTTTACATTAAGGTTTTTAACCTTGGGAGCCAAGGCTCTAACTGGGTACCAGACTATTGTGCACAGTTGGCACAGTTGGCAGGCTGTTTTGACCTGTGACACGGGTCCTGGGAACCAAACCCAGGTTTGCAAGGTTAAGTGTCCTTAACCACTGAACAACCTCTCCAGACCCTATGAATGATTTTTGGCTCGGTGGTTAAGAGTACTTGTTGCTCCTGCAGAGAACCCAGGTTCAGTTTCCAGCACTCTCATGGAAGCTGACAACTGCCAGTAACTCCAGTCCTAGAGGGTCTGATGCCCTCTTCTGGCCTCCGTGGGTATTGCACTAACATGCATGTACATATACAAAGACACATAAAATAAAGAAATTGGTTTTTAAAAACTGAGTATACCCGGGCAGCAATGGTGCAGGCAAAAGCAAGTAAATCTCTAAGTTCGAAGCCACCCTTGTCCATAAAACAAGTTCCAGGATGGCCAGGGATACATAGAGAAGCCCTGCCTTGAAAAAAAAAAACCAATGAATAACAACAATAAAGCCGAGAATGATGACACACATCTGTAACCCAGGTGCTGGTGGCAAGAAGAGACAGGACAATCCTTAGAGCTTACTGGCCAGCCAGTCTAGCAGAACTGGAATGCTCCCTGAGAGCCCCTGTCTCAAAAATAGATGGGGACCCCATCAGTCACAGTCATAGGGAAGGGGAATGGGGTGAAAGCGGGAGGGAGGGAGGAATGGGAGGATGCACGGGATGGGATAGCAATTAAGATGTAATATGAATGATTTTATTTTTCAATAAAAAAAATAGATGGGGTGTAACTGAGGAAGGCACCCCAAGATCAGCCTTAAACCTGCACTAGTATACAGGTATACACACACACACACACACACACACACACACACACACACACACACACACACAGAGAGAGAGAGAGAGAGAGAGAGAGAGAGAGAGAGACAGAGACAGGGAGAAAATACACTATTTAGATGCTACAGCCTGTTTTTCTATTCGTTGGCATTTGCATCTCTTTTGCAAAAGCCAAGCTGGGTCAGAAATCAAACATCTTACTTTGTCCCTCTGACGCCACATTCACAAAGCCCTCCTCAGGTTATGTGAATACTCATGTCTGTTTTCCTGAGTCTCTGTTTGCATTCTTAATAGTTTGATTTGTCTGTGTTTACTTGAAGCGGTCCATAAAACAGGAACACGTAAGTGTGCCTTATGTAACAGGATTCAGTGCATAACATTTGTTCTGTAAGATTAAAATGGAGATCAAACATGGCATTACAGCTGTCATGGGGTCATGGAGCCACGCATTCCTCGGTGGAAGGTGGATTAAGGGGAGATGTAATTTATCCTAGAAGCATGCAACGTCTGGGTGCACACCCTAATATCACATAAAATAAACCAATAATGCTTACACACATGCATACAACAGAACACAAAGAGAGCTTTTTTTCCTGATGCCTGTAATCTCACAAGTGCTCCGGAACTGAGGCGGGAGGCTCATACGTTCAGGTTCACCCTGAGCCACAGTGCGAAACCCTGACTCAAAGCAAACAACAGAAATAACCGTGTAAGGGCCTCTTTTTCATGGTACAGCTGTGCCTGATGAACCGTGTCAAGGTGAAGGTGAAATCTCTCCTTCCCAGACACGGTTGTCAGAGAGTGACTGAAGTGGATGAGGAACATAGACTTTGTACTTTCTATGATAAATAGATAGATACATGGCACAGAAGGAGCCGCTGATGTTCCAGGTGAAAAGTGGAAGAAATTTGTGGTCCGAATCAGTGGCAACGACAAGCAATGTTTTCCCACAAAGCAAGGTGTCTTGACCCGCACAGGGTGTTATCTGTTGTTGGGTGAGGGGCAGTCTTGTTTTGTTTTGTTTTGGTTTGGTTTTGGTTTTTCGAGACAGGATTTCTCTGTGTCACCCTGGCTGTCCTGGGCGCTGGGATTAGAGGTGTGTGCCACCAAGCCTGGCCCTAGGGCATTTTGCTATAGAGCGGGGAGGCCTGGAGAGTAGAAGCGCATGTCTGTTCGTGGATGCATTGGGAATCCAATCTGAGTGTTCTCTACTCGGTTATTGTTTTAAAAAATAAAAATAAGGGGGCTGGAGAGATGGCTCAGAGGTTGAGAGCACTGGCTGCTCTTCCAAAGATCCTGAGTTCAATTCCCAGCAACCACACGGTGGTTCACAACTACCTATGCTGAGATCTTCTGGTGTGGAGGTGTACACGCAGGCAAAACATTATAAACAAAGCAAATAAATAAATCTTTTAAAAATAAGTAAATAAATAAAAATAAAAATAAGAGAGAAGGATATTTATTCCTGGACTGACAGATACTACTGTGTCTGGGTGGTTTGGGGCCCAAAAGAGCTAGCAGAATCTGAAAGCTTTCCAATCTCTCTAAAGAAGATGATGCCTGCCCGTGTGCAGTCACAAAGCCCTTAACAAAGAAAGTAAGACTCCCAGGACCAAAGCATCCAAGATTCAGCATCTTGTACTTCATGTGTCCTGCAAGACAAATGCTGGCATACTGTTCTGAAGGAAGAATGTGCCAGGAAAGAACTGGGCAGTTGATGGCCAAGGGACAGTGGCTGTCATCACCCTGTGGTGCGCAGAAACCTACACACTGGCCAGGAGCTGGACCAGAGAACTCAGGCACCTCAGCTCTACTGAGGTATCTCTTCCACACAAAGCCAGCCCCCCTCCCCCCGTGCCCTCCCCCCAACCCCCTACCCCCCACCCCCTGGGGAAGGACCCACAGTGAGTTACTTGTGAGGGTTTCCTCTGGTGTGATTGGGAGGTAGAAGCTGGAGGATCCCGAGTTTGAATTTAGTCTGTGCTTACTACACAGGAAGAACCGTCTTAAGCAAAACAAAACAAAAATAAAAACAAAAAACCAAAACAAAACAAAACAAAAAAAATCAAGCCAAAACAGCCTCCCTCGGAAACCCCAAAGCGATAAAAATATAAAAGCTCATTTTCAACTAAAATCATTATGTTTACTGAAATAATCCAGCCTCAGGAAGACACACAGGCAGAACCTAAATTTAAAATCCTGTGTGTGTGTGTGTGTGTGTGTGTGTGTGTGTGTGTGTGTGTGTGTAAGTCACAAAACTAGAAAGAAAATCCTAAGGGGAAGAGATCTTAAGGGAGGTGAAAAATAGACAATGAGACACAATAAGGAAAGGAGAAGAAGCAACAATGGGGAAGAAAGGGAGCTGGCAGGGGGAGGGGCGCGAAGGGCAGGGGGGTGGGGGGAATTGGGGAGGGACAGTAGAGAGGCACTTGAGAACAAAGCAAAATGTCACGTATGTTTGCAGCCGCCATGGTGCTGCCCATCCTATGCTAACCTGAAATTTTTAAAAACTTATTTATTTATTATGTATACAGTGTTCTTCCTGCATGTACACCTGCAGGCCAGAAGAGGGCGTCAGATCACATTACAGATGGTTGTGAGCCACCATGTGGTTGCTGGGAATTGAACTCAGGACCTTTGGAAGAGCAGGGCGGCGCTCTTAACCACTGAGCCATCTCTCCAGCCCTCACCTGAAATCTTTAGTTAGGAAAAATAAGGCCCCTGGGTTAGTGACATGGCTCAGTGGATAAAGGAACTTTGTAGCCAAGACTCAGGACCTGAGTTCAAATACCTAGGGCTCACACCATGAAGGTGAGAACCGGCTCCTGAAAGCTGCCCTGTGACCTCCACACGCACACGGTGACATGCATCTGCTCCTCCTCCAGGAAATAAGTAAATGTGTAAACCTTTGCTGAAGGCCTGAGTTCGGTTCTCAGCATCCAGGTCAGGCAACTCCCAACTGCTGGAAACTCCAGTTCCCAGGGGAGTCTGACTGACTATAGACACCTTCGTTCACAGCCACATAATTTTAAAAGAGGAAGGAAAGAAGGAAGGAAGAAAGAAAGAAAACAAGTGGAGAAGCAACACGTATGTTTGGCCTTCACACGTGTGTACAGTTCACACATGCACATGAACCCTTACATTACATCACACACACACAGAATCCATTTTGGAAAAAACAAGCCCTCTCTTTGTTCCTTTACCCACGTAAAGGCTTTTGCATCTCATTTCCCCATCGTATCTCAAAATAAACACACCTCACCCTGTAGACTGTGTTGGCCCCTGCTGACCGCTAGCTGGGGTCCCCAGGAGCTCCTGCCTCTTCCTTTAGGAGCTCTCCTGGGCTTACCACGGTTCTATACGGGCCCTGCTCCTGGCTGCGTTGCTCTTTGGAATTCAGATGCTGCAGCAGCAGTAGATACTTACAGCAGTCCTCTGATAAGAAAGCCATTTCCCAGAAGCCATGCTCCTCGATACCTGGTATTTGCTAGGTGCGGCTAAGGATTTCTTTTGGTTTTTTTTTTTTTTTTTTTTTTTTTTTTTTTTGGTTTTTCGAGACAGGGTCTCTCTGTGTAGCCTTGGCTGTCCTGGACTCACTTTGTAGACCAGGCTGGCCTCGAACTCACAGTGGTGATCCACCTGCCTCTGCCTCCCGAGTGCTGGGACTAAAGGTGTGCACCACCACGCCCGGCTGGATTTCTTTTTTTAAAATGTCTCTTCTTCACTCCTTGCACACTTCTTGCCAAATTGTTTACCTAACCAAGAGACAGGCACTGGGAAACTTCCCCTCTCTGAGTGTCTGTAATTGTGTCAAGTTCATGTGTATGTGTGTGTGTATGTGTGTGTGTGTGTGTGTGTGTGTGTGTGTGTGTGTAAGAGGTTAACCTCAACACCATTCTTCAGAATGCTGTCTACATTTTTATTTTTTGAGACAAACTCTCTCATTGGATGGAAACTTGCCAATTCCACTAAGCTGGCTAAACCAAGACCCGCTAGAGAGCCACCTATTTCTTCCTCTGGATTATAAACGTGCATCACAAACTGGGCGTGGTGGCACACACCTTTAATCCCAGCCCGTGGGAGGCAGAGGCAGGCACATCCACTGTGAGCTCCAGGCCAGCCTGGTCTACAAAGTGAGCCCAGGATAGCCAAGACTACAAGACTACTGTGTGTTTTTCCTTAGATGTTCAGATACATGTGTGAGCACATGTGGGCAGGTGTGTGCACATATATATGGAGACCAGAGGTCAGCCTCAGACACACTTTCTAGAATCTTCCCGCCTTGTTTTCTGAGGCAGTGTCTCACTTAAGACCCAGAGCTTGCTGATTAGACCCAATTGGCTGGCTGGCGAGCTCCAGGGAATCCTCCTGCCTCTGCCTTCCCCAGCACTAAGATTACAAACACTTGCCACCATGCCTGGCTTTTTGTGGGGATGCTAGCAAGTGGCCATGGGTTCTCATGCTTGCGAGGCAAGTACTTTACCAAATCAGCCATCTTCCCAGGCCTGAGCCTCTACCCCTTTAAGGAAAAAGCTGGGTAAACTTCTGACCACGGGTGGCTTCCACAAGAACTTGAAGCCGGGCTGCCGAGGTCCATCTTCCAATACCACTGCTGCCCACTCAAATCCTTCACCATACCTATTGTCCAGGGGAAAGCCCCTGTCTCCACAGGGAAGCCAGGAGGAAGTGTCTCCATGAATTAGCCCAGGACTGGACCATTCACTCTGTCTTCCTTTCACTGTTCTAGAACTTTCTTTTAAGCGACCTGCCACACTGCTGCGCTTGCTGTCCAGTCACCCTCACACCCTGAGGACACAGAATGACTAGGTGAGTGATAGATACACTTTTCAGGGCTCCGGGAAGTGAATCAGTGTACTGCCCCGCCCCGCCCCCCAACTCCTCAGCGGTGAGACAGAAACAGCTGAGTCCAGCTTTCATCACTATTACTCAACTCGGGGAGACTGTTTTTTTGCTCTTGACTAAGAGCAGACAGTTTTCCTGTAAAAGAGGAAACAAACTCTCAGTTTTGTGGGCAGGAATCAGGCCTCCTAGAAAAATTTTTTCCAGACCCAGCACAAGCTGGAGGCATGCACGAAAGGCCACCTTCTAGAAAGGATTGCTGAGTGGTGACCTCACAGGATGTTTTAGGGGTGCTGCCCAGAGAATCACATCACAGTGGGGTAGGAACACTCACCACATGCCGGGAACTGAGCTAGACTCTGAGCTCTGATTACTCAGGGACCTCAGCTGAGTGGCTGGGATTTCGAAAGAGTGGCAGCTGTGCCTCATTCAGATCCGACCTGTGATGCAGACAGCAGACAGCCCAACCGAGAGCCCAGGGCAGCAGCAGCAGCGTTTGGGGATGGGGGTGGAGGGGAGCGGGGGGCGCACAATGTGGCGGCTCTTGGCCTTGATCCTCAAGCCTGTTTTGGAAGCTGCATCTGGGGAGATTTTCATTTTGTTTTAGAACAATCTTGGTTTTGTTTTCATGGTGCTGGAGAGTCAAACCCAGGGTTAGGCAACTGTCTGTGATTGAATTTCACCTCAGCCCTCGGTAGATTAGGAATTTTTTTTAAAGCTGCTGTGGGCTAGTAAGGTCTCTTCAGAACTTCCCTCGCTGTCTTTCTCCCTGAGTTCTTGCATATGGAAGACTCAGGCACTCAGCCCTACCTCCTGGCTCACTGCTCAGACCCTCTCAGCATACCGGCCCCCACGCGCCTGTAAGATACATCTTGATGGATAAGGCCCATCACCTCAGAGTCTAACGTAGGGGCAAACATCGGCCAAACTCATCAACCCATCCTTGCCACCCGGATTTTCACAGATATTGAGCATGGGTGGGTTCATTGGCTAGCTGGATGTGTAGGCAAGTAGAAAACACCCCTCTGGCTATGTCTCTGAGGGTAGAAGGAGGTGTGACCCAGGAGAGAAGCACTGAGTGAGAGTGACAGCACCTGTGGGCTTGGGGTCCAGACCGAATACAAAGGGCAAAGGCGGAAGTAAGCTGAGCCATCAGCATTCACCTCCCTGCCTGCTCCCTGACAGCCAGTGTGGCAGGGTACCTCACACCCCTGCACCCACATCTTCCCTCCCATGATGAACCCCATGCCCTCAAACCATGGGCCAAAATAAACCCTTCCTCCTCCGCTAAGCTGCTCTTCAATCAGGTATCTGGCCATAGTGGTGACAAACTTGCCATGGCATCTGCCTCCTTTTAAAGGAGGTTTATTCTTATTTTGAGTACATGGGTGTCTGCCTGTATGTATGTATGTATGTGTGTATGTGTGTATGTATGTATGTATGCATGTATTATGTGTGCACACGTGCCTGGTGCTGTCGGAGTCCAGAAGAGGACATCAGATCCCCTAAAACTAAAAGTACAGGCAGTGGTAGGCCTCCGTGTGATTTCACAGAAGTGAACCCAGTCCTCTGTAAAAGTAGGAAGTGCTCTCATCTGCTGAGCCATCTCTCCCGCCTTACACTGTACTCACTGCCTTTCTTGCCAAAGGCTTTGGATAATACCACATCCGGGCACTTCATCCCAACAGATGCTGACGGTAGCCTGAGCAGATGCTTTTACACGGGGCCTCCCGTGCCAGGCAAGTGGCCTACTGCCGAGCCACAACCCAGCCCCAGCGTCCTTTTAAGGCTCTCCTAAGAGGCAAGATTGGTTCACAGACACTTAAAATACAGCGATGAGAGGAGAGAAAGCAATTCTTAAGACAGGACAAAGGGGAAGGCCTCATGTACTCTGACTTCAAAACATGGGGCAAAGCTGCAGAATCCAAGGCTGATCATCAGTGGACATGGTGTCTCTCTGTGAACCCAGCAGGAGCATCTCATAAGCCCAGGAACTCAAAGCCAGTGTGTGTAGCACAGAGAGAGCCCTATCTCAAAAAAAAAAAAAAAAAAAAAAAGATAAAATATAAATAAGCTTGGAGCAGAGGAGTCGCAGAGGGAGCGCCTAGCCTGTAGAGGCCCTGTGTTTTCATTTCCAGCAATGGGGAATTTTTTTTATTTTTATTTTACAAAAAAAAATTTTTTTAAACAAATGACTGCAGATTTTGCATCAACAGAATGAAATAGAATCCGGATATAAACCTTTAGACTCACAGGCAGCTGGTTTTGGTAAAAGTCCCAAGATGGTCAATGGGGAGGAGTTATCTTCTCATCCCAGAATGTGACCAGCCACATGGCAGAGAACGGAGCTGGGACAGGGGGTGGGGAGCTGGAGAGATGGCTCAGTGGTTAAGAGCACTGCCTGCTCTTCCAAAGGACCCGGGTTCAATTCCCAGCACCCACATGGCGGCTCACAACTGTCTGTAACTCAAGATCTGACACCCCCACACCAACGCACATAAATTAAAAAAAAAAAAAAAGAATGGAGCTGCTCCGTGGCTCACATAAAAGTACGGCAAAAGCACCAAAGCCCTACTGCCAGAATTAAAGCCCTACACCCCAGAACTAAGGGAAGAATGTGTTCAGCTACCCAATAAAAATCCAGTGTCTTTAATTTTTTTTAATTTATTTTTTTTTTTTTTTGTTATTGTTGTTTGGTTTGGTTTTGGTTTTGATTTTCTGAGACAGGGTTTCTCTGTATAGCCTTGGCTGTCCTGGACTTGCTTTGTAGACCAGGCTGGCCTGGAACTCACAGAGATCGACCTGCCTCTGCCTCCTGAGTGATGAGATTAAAGGCATGTGCCAGCACCACCTGGCTGTTGTTTGTTTTTTGAGATGAAGTCTCCATATGTTACCCTGGCTGGTTTGGCTTTTTCTTGTTGTTGGTGGTGGTGGTGGTGCTGGTGGTGGTGGTGGTTTTTCGAGACAGGGTTTCTCTGTATAGACTTAGCTGTCCTAGACTTGCTTTGTAGACCAGGCTGGCCTCGAATTCATGGCAATCCACCTGGCTCTGCCTCCCTGAGTGCTGAGATTAAAAGTATGCACCACTACCACCTGACCCTGGCTGGTTTGGAACCCACTATGTGGACCAAACCAAGATGGCTTTGAACTCACAGAGATCTGCCTTCCTCTGTCTCACAAGCGGTGAGATTAAAAGTATACACCAATACACACCTGTCCAATATCTAATATTGGGGGTTTTTTTGTTGTTATTGTTGTTGTGTTGTTTTGTTTTTCAGGACAGGGTTTCTCTGTGTAGCCTTGGCTATCCCAGACCAGGCTGGCCTCGGACTCACAGAGATCCACCTGTCTTTGCCTCTCAGACAGCTGGTTAAAACTGTTCAAGTCAATGCTTTTGACCAACAATTTCTTTTTTAAATCCCACTTTTTAAAAAATTGAACGAAGCCAAGCGTGGTGGCGCACACCTTTAATCCCAGCACTCGGGAGGCAGAGGCAGGCGGATCGCTGTGAGTTCGAGGCCAGCCTGGACTACGAAGTGAGTCTAGGACAGCCAAGACTACACAGAGAAACCCTGTCTCGAAAAACCAAAAAAATAAAAAATAAAAATAAAAAATTGAACGAAGCCAAGCGTGGTGGCGCACGCCTTTAATCCCAGCACTTGGGAGGCAGAGGCAGGTGGATCACTGTCATTTCGAGGCCAGCCTGGTCTTACAAAGCAAGTCCAGGATAGCCAAAGCTAACACAGAGAAACCCTGTCTCAAAAAAAAGGGGGGGGGGAGAGAGCAGCTCCTTGGAGGTCCGGCGGATCTGTGTCTTGAGCTTCAACAGTGTTTGGACAGAACAGACCCGGGGACTCTCTCTTTGTTAGCTTCCATCCACCTTACAGTCTCTTCAGCCGCAGCCTCGGAGACCATTTCCAGGACGAGGCTTCTAGGACCAGCCAGGACTGTTTCTTTGAGGTCAGCTCCATACTGGGGATCAGCCAGGACCTCCCAGGTTCGTCAGAATTACTCTACTGAAGTGGATGCTGCCGTGAACCGCCTGGTCACCTTGCACCTGCGGGCCTCCTACATCTATCTCTCTCTGGGCTACTGTTTTGATGGGGGATGAGGAGGTTCTGGAGGGTGTAGGCCACTTTCTCCAAGAGTTGGCCGAGAGAAAGCACAAGCACACCGCTGAGCATCTCCTCACGTTGCAGAACGAGTGCGGCGGCCCGCGCTCTCTCCCAGGATGTGTAGGGTAAAACCCAGGAGACCACGGAAGCTGCCTCAGCCCTGGAGAAGAACCTGAAAAGAACCTGAACCCGGCTCTCTTGGATCTTCAGTCCCCGGGTTCTGCTCGCACAGATCCCGATCTCTGGGATTTCTTGGAAAACCACTTCCTGGATGAGGAGGTGAAGTTCATCAAGAAAATGGACAACCACCTCACCAACATCGTAGGCTGCCTGGGCAGCAGCTAGCACAGACTGACATAGCGCCCTCTTTTTCTGTACACACACACACACACACACACACACACACACACACACACACACTTGTTTTAATCTGATCTGTGTTCCCCAAAGGGAAAGAATTAAGATAGGATTAAGATAGGGTTAAAGTAGCCCGGCATGGTGGCGCACGCCTTTAATCCCAGCACTTGGGAGGCAGAGGCAGGTGGATCACTGTGAGTTCGAGTCCAGCCTGGTCTACAAAGCGAATCCAGGACAGTCAAGGCTACACAGAGAGACTCTGTCTCGAAAAATCAAAAGAATGAGCCACAAGAGTCTGGGGAGATGGCTCAGACAGCAAAGTAATTAATTACCTTGTAAGCACACTGTCTTAATACTTTTCTACTGGTGTGAAGAGTCACGTGACCAGGGCAACTTACAGAGGAAAGAGACACACCATGCCTCCTAATCCTTCCCAAACAATTCCACCAGCTATGGGCCAAGCATTCAAACATATGGCTATTCTCATGCAAACCAGCAAATACGGGAACCTCAGCTAAAGCCCCAGAACCATGTTATTTAAAAAAAAAAACAAAACATCACCAAAAAAAATATGTGTAATAATGTGTGACTTGGTGTGCTGAGGAGGAAGAGACAAGGCGGCTCTCTAGGGCTTGCGAGCAACCCAGTCAGGCATACGTAACAAGGTCCAGACCAGTGAGAGAGCCTGTCTCAAAGAAACCAGGTAGAGGGGCTGGAGAGATGGCTCAGTGCTTGAGGGCTTGTACTATGCTTCCAAATGATTGGTTCCCAGTACCCACTTTAGGCTGCTCACAATTCTCAGTGACTCTGTCTTTTAAGGGTCGGACTCCTCTGGCCAACGTGAGCATCTACACTCATGTGCACATACCCCCCCCCACACACACACACAAACTCGTATGCTTACACATGATTTTTTTAAAATCTTAAAAGAGTTCAATTCCCAGCAACCACATGGTAGCTCATAACCATCTGTAATGTAATCTGATGCATTCTTCTGTCTGGCAGGTGTACATGCAAACAGAGCACTGTATACATAATAAATAAATTAATTTTAAAAAATCTTAAAAGAAAGAAAACAAGGAGGACAAGATAGAGATTTTCCTCTGGCCTACACACACACACACACACACACACACACACACACACACACATACTTTTCTGTGTGCTACCTGGCACACTCTTCTCAATTGACAAAGTTTACAGAGCTGTTGGGTCTTCTGTAAAGCAAAAGCACTGGATGGAATGTGTTTACAGGGCAAGGGAAAAAAGATTCCTGATTCTCGGGGACCCACCCTAACCAAGGCTGCCAGACAGGACTTCCCTGTAGGAGCTCAAAGCAGGGGTAACGTCACATTCCAATGCCTGGACACACAGCAAGAGTTTTATAAGTATTTGTCAAATAAGCAAATTCCTTGGGCAGGGCAGCTTTCATGTCAACAAGTGCTGTTCCTTTTCTCTCTCTCTCTCTCTCTCTCTCTCTCTCTCTCTCTCTCTCTCTCTCTCTCTCTCTCTATCCCAGGCAAACTAAGTCCTTTCTCCTTTGTGAGGGACACTCCTCCGGCTCACAGCTTTGCTTGTTAGCTTTTGAATTCGGCCCAACGGACTCTGGGAAATACCCTGTTCTCCTCTGTACTGTTTACACATTTTGCGCGCGCACACACACACACACACACACACACACACACACACACACACACACACACACACAACCCTCCCTGGCCTCCGTTTGTACTTCAATCACTGGCATTCCCCTGCACCCTGCCAACACAGCAGGGCTTTGAGAACCCCGGGATGGCACAGGTTGATTGATCTCCAGGCTTTTCCGCAATTTCTGGCCCTCTGGCTAGAAGCCGAAAGCTCATCTTCATCTGGAAAGGCAACTGTCCTTTCCGGAGGTTTTGTTTTTGAAACTGCATCCACTTTGCCTCGCCTCAACAACGGTTGCCTTCTGTTTCTCCAACGAAGTGATCAGCTGGCCAAGGTCGAAAGCCTCCCTCCGAACTTAACCTGACTCATCTCCAAACACAAATGGTTCTCCCAGGCAAAGACACTGGACCAGACGCAAATGCAAACATACCCATCTTCCTACCTCGAGTGCGTGTGTGTGTGTGCGTGTGCGTGTGCGTGTGTGTGTGTGTGTGTGTTCTAATGGTAACCTCAGGGATTATTCCCCAGGCACCTTCTTTTTTGAGACTGGGTATCTCAGTGGCCAGGAGCTTCCTGATTGGCCAGGGAGCCTGGGGATGTGGCTGTCAATATTCTTGGCAATGGGATTACAAGTCCTTGCTACCAGCTCCCATTTTTACAAGGGCTCTGGGAACCAAACTTGGGTTCTTTTTTAAAAGATTTATTTATTATATATACAGTGTTCTGCCTGCCAGCCAGAAGAGGGCATCAGATCACATTGTAGATGGTTGTGAGCCACCATGTGGTTGCTGGGAATTGAACTCAGGACCTCTGGAAGAATAGACAGTGCTCTTAACCTCTAAGCCATCTCTCCAGCCCCAAACTTGGGTTCTTATGCTGGCACAGCAAGCATTTTACCCACCCAGAAGCCTCTCCAAGCCTGGTCTACTCTTTCTGTTGATGTCTAACAGTTTCCTACCACCTGGCTGACCATCAATGGTCTGGGATAATGGACAGCCAGGCACTGTCATGAGACAGTGAGAGGAAACAGCCACCTCTATTTCCTGCCCTGGATGAACTTGGCAGAGTGCCAGTTGTTTCCTAACCTGGCTCTATCCTGTATTAGCTCTTGGATGACAAAGCCTTACCAACTTTCCTTCCCCCCAGAACATTCCATGGGCTGGGAAGACTGCTCAGTCAGTAAAGTGTTCTCCATGTGAGCGTGAGTATCTGAGCTCCAACACCCAGGCTTACATACAATGCCGGGCACAAAAGCCAGGCGTGGTGCACACCTTTAATCCCAGTACTTGGGAGGCAAAGGCAGGCAGATCTCTGTGAGTTCTAGGCCAACCTGGTCTACAAAGCGAGTCTAAGGCTACATAGCGAAACCCTGTCTCGAGAAAAGAACAAAACAAACAAACAAGAAAAAAAAAAAGAAGTCTATTGAGAGTACTTAAAATTTCATGCAAGATAAAGCTTCTCTTTATCTGTTGTGTACCAAACAAGAATCCTACGAGAAACCTCTAATCTCAACCTCCCTGAAATCATTGGCCCCTCATCTAAGGAGACCACACAGGCTCCTTCCCTAACCGGTTTCAGGGAGATGGGCTTCCTCGGGAGATGGGCTGGGCTGTGGGTGTCCTCTGCAGGGTTCCAGACAAAACTAGCATTTGAGTTTGCTCCCTCTTCAGCCTGCCCGAGAATACTTCCACAGGCTGTAACCTGGAATGCCTGCTCTCAGAAGCCAGAAATATGACAAAAATTCAGATAAGCCAGCGCACTCCGGAGCACAGGTTCATTCCTGGCCGGCGAGGATGGCAGGGCACACTTTTCGGCAGGTGCCTCCCTGCACCCAGCAACCTGCCGCACCCTCGCCTTCTAAGATGCTTAGCACCTGAGTGCAGGATGAATTAAGGCAATCCATTTTAATGTACCGTGCCAAATCCATTCTAATGTGGGGGAGTGTGTAACTGAATGAAGATCTGAAGTCTAGACAACTTCTGTATTCATGTTTAAGGGGCTAAAAGTGGAGTCCAACTTTAGTATCAACTGTCTTTTTTTTTTTTAAAGATTTATTTACTTATTATGTATACAGATTTCGTTATAGATGGTTGTGAGCCATCATGTGGTTGCTGAAATTGAACTCATGACCTTTGGAAGAGCAGTCAGTGCTCTTAACCTCTGAACCATCTCTCCAGCCCCCCCCCCTTTTTTTTTTTTTTTTTTTTTGATGTTCGGTAATAGTGAAGAGCTTGAATCCCGGTTCCAGCAGCTTCTGAGATAATAGTGTCTAATTGACAGGAGTTGTGGGGCTTAAGTGAGGTAGGCCTGTGACATTCCTAGAAATGTGGTGGGGGATGGGAACGCAACGAGGTGGTATCCTGCCCGCTAGTCAGGGCCACCCCGAGTCACGCCGAGATGTGGGTCTCTACATGTGCCAGCATAGTCCGTGCTGGGCTGAGTTTGGCATTGCTGGACACGGGCGCATTCAGCCTCTTCTGCCATGGGACACGGGGCCTTCAAAGGTGTTCTCTTCTGGACTCAGTCTGGGATCACCCGCCCAAGCTGCCCTCACAGGACCTCTAACAGAACCAGCTTTATTCAAGGCCTCTGGCACATAAGCCCTCAGCAACTTGTGAGGATTCCAGGGCCCCCAAAACTGGCAAGAACTTCAGGGAAATCACAGGATGATTTCTTTGCCGCATGATTAATGCTGCTCGGACTGGTCCCGGAAGAGCACACACGGGTTAGCGGCAAGCGGCAGCTTGCAGAGTCTTATTTAAAAAAAAAAAAAAATCTTCTAACGGGCAGGCCCTGGGGTATCAGACTTTGGATGAAAGCTCAGAGTGAGGGTGGGGCCTGGCAACGGAGGAGATGCCAGATGTGAGGCCAATGGGCCTCTTTAGAATCCACTATCACCTTAGAGATGGCAAAGGGGGTTGGGTTATAGCACCGCATCGGTGGCACATGACTCTAATAGAAGAATTAGCACACCACAATGGCTCCCAGCCCGGCTCCCCAGTTAATAGCTTAACTCAATGGAGTTACTCATCCATATTCATTATCCTCACACAAAAACCCTGCAGGCCTCAATCTTGCCACAGAACAGCCTGCCTACAAGTGGCCACATGGCCGTCTCTCTGGCCACCCCTTTCCCAGGCCTCTTTCTTTAGCTGTCCGGTTTCCAGGATAACTTGAGTGGTGACTTTTCCTCGACAGGACCAAACCCCAGCTGTGTTTTAGGAGCACCTCCGGAGCTGGCTTAGGAGAGCTGCAGCCTCCCCTTGCCTGGAAGGGTGTTGTTAGCCACAGCCTCTGGTTTTTCTAGGATGTGGTTTGGGTGGGGGCCTCCCCTCCCTTGGCTCTGGTGAGTGACAAGCCATGTCCTCAACACACATCGTCTCGCCAAGACGGAAATGGAACCAAAATACAGAACTGTATATATATCCTAGTGCCGAGGAGAAGTTTCAAAGATAGGACTGCCAGGGTAGACCAGAGCCCCTTAAAGAATAGCTTCATCCCTTGGGAAGCAGACAGTCCTGCCCGGTACACTCTATATATAATTTCCCTCACACTAGGTAGGTGTTGTCTGTGGAGAATTATAGAAGCCTAGGCTAGGCCCACTCATCTCACTCAGATCAGTCCCTCACCAGGAAGGACAGTTCCCCCTCTGCCGAAGACCACTTAGCTTGCTTAGGAGGACTTCAGTCAGTATTTAATGAGCGACATATGATCAGATGATGTTTTGGCTCCCTGGGATCAAGGTTAAAGCTTAGGTTCCGAAAGCAGGAAAACAGATGCAGCTAAAAAAACTTCAAGCAAGAAAGAAAATAAGCCGGGCAGTGGTGGCCCACGCCTTTAATCCCAGCACTCAGGGAGGCAGAGGCAAGTGGATCGCTGTGAGTTCGAGGACAGCCTGGTCTACAAAGGGAGTCCAGGACAGCCAAGGCTACACAGAGAAACCCTGTCTTGAAAAACCAAAAAAAAATTTTTTTAAATTAAAAATAAAATAAAATAATGGGAATAAAATAAAATAAAATAATGGGAAGCGGTCATGGAGGCCACACACAAAGCACACCAGGCAGAGAGATGTAAGACATAAGAGGGAGATTTGATGGTGGTCCCATCAGTCTTTTTCTCGGCAGCCTGGTTTCAAACTCTTTATATACACCGCCGCCTTCCCCCACCCCCCACCCCCATGACCTTTAAACCTCTGATTCTCCTGTCTCCACTTGCCCAGTGCTGAGATCACACCGTTGAACACCACTATGCTGGTTTTTGTACCTTGCTGGCCATGAAACACAAGAGCGCCATGTATGCAAGGCAAACTGAGCTACATTCTCAGATCCGTTGGTCTTTTTTTATTGACACTAATTCAGCCATCTGAGTCCTTGGCCAAGTTCAACGCCTAGCCTCAAACACACTTAAACCTCAGTGCTCACTGCAACCCTCCAGGTTAGGAGGGGTCGCTCAGAGGCAGAGCGCTTTCTAGCACGCGAGATGCCCCCCCCCTCCCCCGTGGTTCCATCCATTCCCAGTGCTAGGGGGGGAAAAAAAAGAAGAAGGAAAGAGACAAGACCGCTACAAAGACAGCAGCCCTCAGTGCGCCCACTCAAAGCTGTTCCACCGTCCTCCGAGGCCTCTTCAAGTCTGTCCTCGAGAGTGGGACCCTGAGTTCCAACCTCTGTTCCCCCCGCGCCCCCCCCCCCACCTGCTCCTCTTTTCAGAAACTTTCCTCTAATCCTCTCATCTTTGGCCAAGCCCAGTTGCTCTTGGCGTCACCCTCCCATATCATTAGACACCCTCCCGACCCACCCACCCCCACCCGGACGCCCGCAACAGGGGAAAGCGCCAGTACGTACCGCTACCACCTGTGGCTCCCTGCTCCTTCTGCCACACCCACTGGGTCATTCCTGGGGATCTACCCCCATCTAAGCTGCTCCAGCTCTCTCTCTCTCTCCGATCCCAGGCCCAGGCATCTACCCGCCGCCACCCCTGCCTCCCCTCCATCTCCAACATCAAGTGCGGGTTGCTACTCACGCGGGGCGCTTACCTCCCAGCGCAGAGTCCCAGAACCAGGCGCTTCCCAAAACCCAGAACAACACTGGCGCCGTCCACATCTTGATCTCTTTGGAGCCTCAGCAGCTAGTGGTTTTTGTGGGTTGTGAAAAAAAAAAAATTTAAAAAGGCTTCGCAGCCACGGGCCCAGCCAGGAAGAGCTCTCGGGAGGAGGCTGGAAGGCTGTGCGTAAAAGTCCCAGCGCCAAAGAGTGCCCGGGCTTCCTTGGCTCGAGACAGAAGGCACAGAAAACTTGGCAGCTGGCAACTTCTCGGCTCAGTCAGCATTTATGTCTCCCGACCCCGGAGGCGGGAGCGGGTGGGCGTCAGGTGGTCCCAGCCTAAAGATCTAGGACCGCCCTCCGAATTCTGTTTGGCTAGCATCACAAGATGACCTCAGGCCAGGTTTAAAGTTACAGGGACTCAGCCGCGGGGGCCCAGCCCAGGCCAAGAAAGGAAAAAAAAAAAAGAAAAGAAAAGAAAAGAAAAAAGCTTTTGACTTTGTTCCACTACAGGAGAAAGAGGGACCACATGCAACAACAAACAGTTCTGCTTTACAGTTTTTATTTATTTTTCTACTATATTTACTATTTTGTTTTGAAGGGGAAAGCACAAAATCTATGCTTTCCTTGTTATGAGGCAGAAGGGAGACTCACACAGAGGCATGTGTGGCTAGTTTTATTGGTTTTATGGTTTTAGAACCACACGCTGGTTGTTTTTTGTTTTGTTTTGGTTTTTGGTTTTTGTGTGTGTATAAATACTGAATTTGACGCTTTGAAGAAAAAAAAAAGGCCGCCATTTGGATGGGTCAGAGGCAGCGCCTGTTAATTGATCCCTCATCCAAGGCACCTCAGTGGGTGGCTAGTGGGGTGCCTGTCCTCCCACAGCTGGCCACCAGGCCAGTACATGGTTTGTGGGGTACTTGTCTGGAGGAAGTGCTTGGCCTGATAGATTGGTTGGCCCTAGTGACTTACACAGATTTGTGAGGCAGAGCACATGACACCTGATTGCTGGGACATTGTGGCTTCAGCTGGAGACCGGAGCAGCTGTGTTATCTGACCAGTGGCCACTCACCTGGAACTAAGTGTTTCCCACTCATCGGTTTTAATCCCAGGGTTTAACCGGCAATGCTGTCTTTCTTGACTTAAACAATCTTTCCCGTGGTCTCAGGGAGTGGGAACCGGGAGAGAGAACTCCTTTTCCTGATTCCATTCTAACCTGTTGGATTTAACAGGGCTGGGGAGGTGGTCTTGGTGTCACTCCCAGATGCCATAAATTCCATTCAACAAGAGCATTTGAAGATGGGCCTCTGAGATGGCTCAGCCACCAAGCCTGGTGACCTGAGTTCTGTGCTTTGAGCCCACAATGTATTGTGAAAGGAGAGAGCGGATCCCTGAATGTTGCCCTCTGACAAGACAGCACACACACACACTCTCTCTCTCTCTCTCTCAAAATGAAAATAAAGAAATAGAGAACTTAACAATGAGTGTCTCCCAAGGTGTCCCAATAGGGGTGAAAATGGGATGTTTCCATCCTTTCATCCAAGTTTGGCACAGTGACCCACATCTGTAACCCCAGCACTGGGAGGCAGAGGCAGGCGGGTCTCTGAGTTCGAGGCCAGCCTGGTCTACAGAGTGAGTTCCAGTACAGCCAAAGTTACACATGGAAATCCTGTCTCAAAAAAATAAAATAATTAATAATAATAATAATAATAATAATAATAATAATAATAATAAATAAAAAGCTGGGTGTGGTGGCATACAACTTTAATCCGAGCACTTGGGAGGCAGAAGCAGGTGGATCTCTGTGAGTTTGAGGCCAGCCTGGTCTACAAAGAGAGTCCAAGACAGCCAGGGCTCTGCATAACAGAGAAACCCTGTCTTGAAAAACCAAAAACCAAACCAAACAAAACCAAACCAAACAAACAAACAAACCCAATCCAAAGCAAACAAAAACCTACTACAGTAGATTGATTTTTAAAAATTATTTATTGTTAGTGAGTGTGTGCATACATGCGTATGTGCACATGATGTGTTATGCGTATAAGGTCAGAGAACAGCTCTGTGGCGTTGCCTCTCTCCTACCTTTACAACGGCTTCCGAAGCCCAAAAGCTCAGATTCCTAGCTTTCCACCCCACTCACTAATTCATAAGACCTTATGAGAAAATGCTAGCTTAAGCCAGTGTCCCTGGAAAATTTGCTCATGGGGACAGTTGGCAAGCTGTGCGCCCTTTAGAGGCTGACCGTCCAACAGCAGGTGTAACTTGGCAAGCAGGAGGTTTTACATAGCTAGGGATTACTCAAGGGACAGTGGCCCACCCTGGGGGCTACAAGATAGGAGTGAAGTGGTTTCAGGAAGTGAGGAAGAGAAACCTGAGAGAAATGACTACTGAGTTGAGCGGCGTGCATTGTAGACTGGGATGCAGATAGCCCGTGTGGCCTCTCCGACAAATAATAGAGACAAACGGACTCTGCCTTGGCATCTGAGGCGTTAACACTCAGTTTATCCCAAGGTTTGTTTAGGAGTAGATTAAGAGTCCAGGAACTGTATCCATCCCCTGCTCGTCTCTCCCTATGTCAATAAGGATGTGTCTAAGTTGTTGAAAGCTGGTCCTCTACTTTCTTGTAAAAGATGGGGCAGGGAGGGGGGACGGCATGTAGCATAAGTGAAAACAGAATCCTGTCCTGGGGGAGGGGGGGCCTAGAGACAAGGAGAGGGCTGGGGAGGATGCAAGACTGGAGGAGTCTGAGATGGTTCTGTTAACTGACCTTCTGAGTACGGGAGCGGCTGGCCCCGAGAAAGGTCGCTGAAGGACAGCGGTGAGGGAGGGGTTTGCATTCCACAGCAGAGCAAACAGCAAGTTGAAGACACCTGGGCAGCAGGGCGCCCTTCAGAAGGGTCTTGTGACACAGCTTGTGTGAAGACTGAGTCAACAAAGAGGCAGAATGACTGGCGCCTTTAAGACAGTACTCACAGCCCCGCCATTTGCAGATCTTACCTTGTGATTTCATCCGACCAACTGACCTTTGATCTAGGATCAAATCTTCCAGGAGAATGGCTGGCACTGATTCACCTGGAGGGCTGGCTTACACATGGGTCACTGGGGTCGCTCCGAAGTTCTCATTCATTAAAAGGAGAAGAGTGGGGGGGGGTCCCACACTGAGAACTGCTCTTCACAACACACCATAAAACACTAGCCTGGAACTTCCTACCTAGATCACAGAGATCTGCCTGCTTCTCTCTCCCTTACGCAGGGACTAAAGGTGTGCACCACCATGCCCAGCTCCCTAAATTCTAATCTGTGGTTAGTTGAACCCAGGCTCCAGAGGGCTGATTGAATAAGATGTTAAACATGTTAAGCATTTCCTAAAAAGAAATAAGTGGGCTGGAGAGATGGCGCATCAGTTAAGAGTATTTGCTGCCCTTCCAGAGGACCTAGGTTCAGTTCCCAGAACCCACGTGGCAGTTCCAGAAGGTCATATACCCTCTTCTGTGTCTCTGTGGACACTGCACATATGTGGTACACAGACATATGAGCAGGCAAAACACTGATACACACACACACACACAAATTAAAATCTCTCTCTCTCTCTCTCTCTCACACACACACACACACACACACATACACACACACACACACACACACACACCACCACCACCACCACCACCAACAACAACAACAACAACAACAACAATAAAAACCCAAATACTGTGAATACTGGCTATAAATAGAGAAATGTTTTACAATAGGATTTGATAAAAATTGACCTTTAAAAGATGTACAAAAGTTGGGCAGCACACACATCTTTAATCCCAGCACTCTTGAGACAGAGACAGGTGGATCTCTGAGTTTGAGGCCAGCCTGGTCTACCGAGTGAGAGTGAGTTCCAGGACAGCCAGGGATATGTACTAAAACCCTGTCTTGAAAAACCAAACCAAACCAAACAATCAAAAGCAAAAAAGAAGCAGGGTATAGTGGTGCATGCCTTTCATCCCAGCACTCAGGACACAGAGGCAGGAAGATCTCTCTGAGTTCGAGGCCAGCCTGGTCTACAAAGCGAGTTCCAGAACACCCAAGGCTACACAGAGAAATCCTGTCTGGAAAAACCAAACAGGGGAAAAAAATCCGTCAGAACTCTGCCATGCTGAGGATAAAACCCAGGAGCTTCTCCATGCCAGACACCACCAAGCTACATCCCAGCCAAGATCAGAGCGATGTTTTCATGTTAAATCCCCCTTCTTCCTCCTCCTCCTACTTATTTTTGTTTTCAAGACAGAGTTTCTCTGTGTAGCCTTGGCTATCCTGAACTCATTTTGTAGACCAGGCTGGCCTTGAACTCACAGAGATCCACCTGCCTCTGCCTCCCAAGTGATGGGATTAAAGGCGTGCGCTACCACCCTGAGTGGTGTTTTAATGTTAAATTTCTCCTCCCTCTCCCCTTCTTTTTGTTTTCAAGACAAGGTTTCACTGAAGCCAGGCTACAGTCAGGAGCAGGAAGATGGTTGCTCACATTTGCCTCCACACAGGAAGCATTCACTTCAGGGGTATATTTCCTTTTGGAAGTCAGGGTCCCATATAGCCCAGGGTGGTCTTGAACTGACAATATGGCCAAAGCTAGCTTTGAACTCATAATCTTCCTTCATTCACCTCCCAAATGCTGGAAATACTGACACTCCATGCTACACCTAGTTTTATGGGTGCTGGGGATTGAACAAGAAAGGCTTCTTAAGCCCTCAATAATTAAGTTACTATTTCAGCCTTATGGTTGAGTCTTCACGGGCAGTCTTTGGTGGTTGAGGTGGGTCCCCATTGCTGTCATAAGACAAGGAATGAGTTATTGTGTGGATTCTTCTTATGATCTATAAAAGAGATTGGGATCTGCTTGGAATGATAAGGAAATTGCTTCAATCCAGAACAACCCAGTGCTATTCGTCCTCCGGGAAGTCCTTGACCCTTGAGGTGGGACATACCACATGTATAGCGTGGGCTTCATACGTTCTGCTCTGGTCATCAAGGTAAACAGCACGTTTGAAGAGGAAGTGAGGGACCCCATCTTAAAGACTCTAGTCTCTTGGCAGACTCTCACTGCTCCAAAGAAATGCAAAGACTCCCTTAGGTGATGATGGTTGTTGTCATAGCAACTCATTGCTTGTTTACACACTACCTTGCCCCAACTAAAAGAAGAACTTGTCTGAATCCACTTTGAATTCAGAGATCTCTTACGATTCACGATTTGGGTGGCAAGAGTCACTTTGGTAGTTTGGGATCAGAATCAGGCTGGGTTTGCTTTCTTTCATTCTTTTTTATTCTCCCCCAACCCCCAACCCTAACCCCCCAACCCTCCACCCCCACCCCAGAAATAGGATTTCTCTGTGGAGCCTTGGCTGTCCTGGACTCACTTTGTAGACCAGGCTGGCCTCGAACTCACAGTGATCTGCCTGCCTCTGTTTCCCGAGTGCTGGGATTAAAGGCGTGCGCCACCATGCCCTGCTGGGTTTGCTTTCTTAAGGTAAATGCTGAGTTTGTGATTTTTGCACTGACACCAAAATCTCATTCTGGTCTGGAACTTCCGGTTCGCTTGCCTCCGCCTTCCCAGTGCTGGGATGGCGGTGGTCACTGCAAACGCAGAGCCAGAGCTGAGTTGGGATGAACAGGCAGTGGGAGGCAGAGGGACACTTGTCACACTGAAGAACTAGCGCAGAGAAAGCTTCTTTCAGTGTGTTCACCTGTCCTTGAGGTGAAGCTCTGCTGAGTGGATGCACCTGAGTGTGGGGGCAGGGCTTAGGAAAGCATGTGGGGCAGGCTGGAGAGCAGCTGGGGCTAGCCTTTACTGCTCCCTCGAATGATAGAGACTTTGTGACATTGATCCCAGCCTTTTGCTCTCTTTGTTTCCCTGAGTGGAAAGTGGGCTTGTGAAAATGACCACAGCAAAGGACTCTGTGTCCCCAAGAGTGTCCTCCTTGGAGGAGCAAATGCACACTGAAGGCTTGACCAGACACTTTATTCTGCCAGCAGCTGTCTGTCACAAGGACAGCTGGGTACCAGTGTTACAGACCTCACATCATCCCAACCTGGAGGGTCCTCCCTGCTGCAGATAGCATCTTGGCCAGAGATCAGGTCACAGGATCACAGGCTTGGGGCTTCAGTCCCTATGGTGTAGCATGGACCCTGCTGTTAAGGATCCAAATCTGTTTTAATCACAGCTCAGGAATCTAACTCAAATACTCAGTCAGTGTCTGCCAAGAGGTGGGTTTGGCCATGTCAGGAAAACAGGAAAAGGCTTAGAATTCAATAAAGCTGGAAGAAAACAGCTTAGTATGAGTGATGCTCCTGCTATCCAGCTGCCTTCAGGCTATAAAGTGAGCAAGGGCTCTCCTTGCTTTGCCCATCCCAGTATCTTTTCTGGAGATGGTCAAGAAGCACCAGGAGGCTTCTGGGAGATGTTATTGGAGTGACGTTTCTGCTTTCCCTCCTGGTGCAGGGGGTATGGTCACATAGTCATTACCAGGATAAAGTCAGCATGAGCTACACAAATACACAGTGTGTGCAGCAGTGTACTGGCTCCCAGGACATGCCAGAAAGCAAGACTTTCAGGCTCCCATTTTGGAGCCTCTTGTATTCTAAAGCGATAGATGATGGGATTGGAAACTGAAAAGATAAGCAAAAATAATAATAGAAAAGAATACCTCGAAGAAATTCATCAATGGAGGATATCAACTTTCCTCCGAGTGGTAACAAATCCCCGGAGGAGAATCTACCCTGTAAAGGAACACACAGGTGGGGAGAGTCAATGGCGTCCATTTCAGAGTCTCTGTTGGCCCTGCTTTCTTCTCTAATGGGCATCTACTTCTGGATTCAGTGTTCTTTTCCTCTGGACTTCACTATAGAAACACAAAGCCCTCAGCTATGCCTAATCCTAGGATGGAGTGTTGCCCCAGGCAAGCAAATCTCACCCAGAGCACCTAAAGTACAGTTTGAAAGATTGCAGTGTGCTGTGGCTTGGAAATCATCCCCAAAGGTTTCCGGAGTTGAAATTAATCTCCTTTGGGAGGTGTTGAGAGGATAAGCCCCTGGGTTGTGTCATTCAGAGGTGGGGCCTTTGGAAGGGAGTTCAGTTGTGCTTGTCGTGATGGGGCCTCTTGGTGGAATCCTGGTGATTTTATAACAAGGAGAGCCCAGAACACACACACACACACACACACACACACACACACACACACACACTACACACTACACATAGACACACACACACACTACACCACACACATATATACCACACACACATACCACATAGACACAAACACATACATGCACACACCACATACACACACATACACACGCACAATACCACACCACACACACACAAACACTATACCACACACCACATACAGACACAAACTCATACCACAAACACACACACATACCATACTCGCACTCACACACACAGTCATGAACACAAGCGTGTGTACATAGGTCACACAGCCTTTGAAGAAACTCCATTTTCCTAAAGCTTACCCAGGTTGAGGAGTTACCTGTCATTGGCCAAGGAAAACCGGGAAACAGAGTCCAAACAGCCTCCCTTAAAAGAGCACCATAGAAGCCGGGCGTGGTGGCACACGCCTTTAATCCCAGCACTTGGGAGGCAGAGGCAGGCGGATCGCTGTGAGTTCGAGGCCAGCCTGGTCTACAGAGTGAGTCCAGGACAGCCAGGGTTACACAGAGGAAAAAAAAAAAAAAAGAGCACCATAGGCTTTCGTGTGTGTGTGTGTGTGTGTGTGTGTGTGTGTGTGTGTGTGTATGTGTGTGAAGGTGAAAAAGAGGGAGAAGGGGCAGGGGCAGGTTATGCCTTTTCCGGCAGGTAGATGTCTACTAAGAGTGAAATTCATCTTTGAATTGGGGAATTTTTTTTTTTCATTTTTAACCAAGGTTGGGTTATTCTTAATGCAGATGGCAAAAGTGACCTAGTTTCATTTTGTGTCTTGGCCCCTTCTGGATCTTGGCTCTGGACCTTGATGATGGCTGCTATTGCCCTGGTGGCCAAAGCAGAGAGTGTGACAAGAGGGCAAGAGAGGCCAGACAAGCAGCCTGGCTCCTCCACACAGGAGCTGCCCTGCCTCACCTATCTGTCTTCTCAAATGTCTCTGGACAGGTGTGACATTCTGTCCTGTCAGACAGGAAATGAAGGCAGATTCTGACAAGGACAGTCTGATCCATCAATCTACTTGATAAGGAAGGCTGGCTTTGCCAGCATGGTGCGGGATACAGATTTCCTACGGGTTCGTTGAACAAAATCTATGGCCTAATGGAAAAAACTAAGTAAGTGTAACTGGATGGGAAGGTCAAACCAATTTAACTGCAGAGGTCTCATGAAATAGTTTATTTTCCCAACTGTTAAGTACATCTAATTAAAATATGCTAAGCAGAATAATAACAGTTAATAATTCTGGGAAGTTCCCTTAAGGTGTTCTTTCTTTTGCATGTTTGAATTTTTTAATTACAGCTTATTTGTTTATTTATTTGGTTGCCTGTCTGTCTGTCTGCACATGCCATCCATGGCACACATGTGAAGTCAGAGAGCCATTGGAGGGAGCTGGTTCTCTCCTTCAACCGTGTGGAGCCTGGGGATCCCTGACTCAGGCTGTCAGGCTTGCTGACAAGAACCTTCACCCTCTGAGACATTTTGTTGGCCTGGGCTATGCCTTCTGGAAACTGAAAAATAGCTCAGTGAGTGACTTAGTACCATCTCTTAATGCCAAGCAAAAGGTTTCCAATTTCTATTACCCTCCTCCAACAAAGAGGAGGGAGGTGGGGATGGGAAGAGGAGGGAGCAAGTGAGGGGAGGGAGAGAGAGAGAGAGAGAGAGAGAGAGAGAGAGTGCTGGAAGAGACAATTGGAATGGGACAAGTTAGAAACCTAAGGCAATAGAAACTCCCAGGAATCTATGAGGGTGACCCCAGCTGAAACTCTTAGCAATGGGGGACGTGGAACCTGAAACACCAGACCCTGTAACCAGGCAAGACTTCCAATGGAAGAGTTGGGACACCAGCCTAGTCACACAACCTTCCACCCACAAGTTTTCCTGCCTACAAGATGTGCAGGAATAGCCTGGGCCTGGTGCCAGCACCCAGGAGGCAGAGGCAGGCACATCTCTGTGAGTTTGAGGCCAGCCTGGTCTACAAAGTGAGTTCCAAGACAGCCAGGGCTACACACAGAGAAACCCTATCTTGAAAAACCTAAATAAGCCAGCCTGGTCTACAAAGCAAGTCCAGGAAAGCCAAGGCTATACAGAGAAACCCTGTCTCGAAAAACCAAAAGAAAAGAAAAAGAGAAACCTAGGTAGATAGATAGATAAAGGAGCAGAAATTTAGGGAATGGCCAACCAATGACTAGCCCAGTTTGAGACCCATGCCACGAGAGGGAGCTCACCCCTGACATCATTAATGATATCCTGCTATACTTGAAGACAGAAGCCTAGGATAACTGTCATCAAAGAGGCTTCACCCAGCAAATGATGAAAACAGATAAAAGATCCATAGCCAAAATGTAGGCAAAGCTTGCCAGGCATGGTGGCACACGCCTGTAATACCAGCACTTGGGAGGCAGTAGGAGCCAGAGGGGTCAAGGACACCACAGAATCAACCAACCTGGGTCCATAGTGGATCACAGTGGGTCCATGGCGGATCTCTGAACTACCAACCAGAGAGCATGCCTGGGCTGTCTGCACATAAGTAACAGTTGTGCAGCTTGGCCTTCATGTGGGACTCCTAACAGCGTGAGCAGGGCCCATCTCTGACTCTTTTGCCTGCCTTTAGGATCCCTGCCCCTTACTCAGCTACCTTGCTATACCGAAAGGAGAAAACGTGCCTAATCTTACTGCAACTTGACATGCCACAGTGGGTTAGTATCCACGGGAGGCCTCCTCTTTTCTGAGAAGAAAGGGAGGAGAGGTGTGGGGGATGGAGAGGTGACAGGGAGGAACTGGGCAGAGACAAAGGAGAGGATGCTTTGATTTGGATGTAAAGTAAATAAATACATTACTCTCGGGAGGCAGAGGCAGGCAGATCTCTGTGAGTTCAAGGCCAGCCTGGTGTATAAAGCGAGCTCAGGACAGCCAAGGCTACACAGAGAAACCTTGTCTCAAAAGAATAAATAAATAAATAAATAAATAAATAAATAAATAAATTTTGAAAAAGAAAAGAATGAGGGCAAGAGAGATGGCTTTCTGGTTAAGAGCATTGGCCGTTTTCCCAGTAGACTGGGGTTCAATCCCATTACCCATTTTGGAGTTCACAACTGTCTGTAACTCCAGTCCAGGGAACCTGGTACCCTCTTCTGGCTTCTGTGAACCCTACCTGCACATGATATGCAGACATGCATGCAGACAAAACACCCAAACACATCAAAATAAACATAATAAGACCAGAAAGAATAGTCTAATTGTCATACGATGATGATTTGACGACTCACTATCATTTAATCTCGAACAAATATTTATCTTTGACAAATTCAATTCAAAGAAGTGAGATAAGTTTCCTTTCATTTCGATATTTTCTTTTTCCTCCCCTCCTTTGAGTTCTTGGGATAGAGCCCTGAGTCCCCATGTGTTACTCAGCTCGTTAACATTGACCTTCGTCCACAGCCTAGAGCATTCTTAATTAACATAGCTCCTCACAGGTTAGAAATGTATAGAAACAGTGACTTCTACCGTATTCCACTAATGAGGGCGAATCTTCTAAAGTTGTATGAATAAGGCCTGGAGAGAGGACTCAACAGCTAAGAGCACTGGCTGCTTTTCTAAAGGATTTCGGTTTGATTCCCAGCACCCACTTGATGGCCCATAACTGTCTGTAACTCCAGTTCCAGAGGATCTGATTGATGTCCTCCTCTTCTGGCCACATTTTCAATGAGCTTTTATTTTGATTATTATTTATTAGTATTATTAATTACATTTTATTTCTAGGTGTGTGTGTGTTACATCTGTGCTGGTGCCCAGAGGCCAGAAAAGGGTGTCTGATCCCCTGGAGCTGCAGCTACAAGTGGTTGTGGGTGGGCTGTCCAAAGTGGGTGATGGAAAGTGAACCTGGGTTCTCTGGAAGAGCAGCAGGTGCTCTTAATTGCTGACCCATCTCTCTAGGCTGTGGGAGGGACTGTAAGCTTTATCACAGGTGAAAGCAGTCTTGGCGGGCTTTGCCCGAGGACACATCATGGATACTTCCTGAGATTAACCTTGAGATAGACTGGGTGGAGCCATCCTGGGCCTGGAATTCAGGAAGAGGACCTGGGGACTCCACCTGGATTATTGTGTTTCTAATCGACCCTCAATGGGAGAGGGAGAGCGCCGCTTGCATGGGACAGACAGGCAGGTGGAGAAGAGAGAGGAGCAGCAGGGCTTGAGCACACGTGGATCGTGGATCCGAAGGAGGATCAGCAAACAGGCCGGACCAGCGCACAGACCAGAGACACCTAGGGACCCATCCCGTGGAATGGATACCGGAAGGTTCACTCTTTTTTCCCTTTAACCTTTTTTCCCCTCTTGTGTAAGCTAGTTGGGTTGTATAATAAAGTTTAATTGTTAAGAAACACAGCCAACACTACGCTGTGAGTTAATTAATTTATTAACTCATTTATTTATTTTGGTTTTTGGTTTTTTGAGACAGGGTTTCTCTGTTTAAGCTTGGCTGTCCTGGACTGGCCTTGACCTCACAGAGATCCAACTGCCTTTGCCTTCCAAGTGCTAGGATTTTTAATTTTTGTTTTGTTTTGTTTTGTTTTGTTTTTTGAGACATGGTTTCTCTGTGTAGCCTTGACTGTCCTGGACTCGCTTTGTAGACCAGGCTGGCCTCGAACTCACAGCCATCCGCCTACCTCTACCTCCCGAGTGCTGGGATTAAAGGCATGTACCATCACGGCTGCCTAATTGTTGGACCCTCACGCCCAACTTGGGAAGGAGGTCGCCTCGAGAGACCACTTGAAACACGGAGCACTGATGCAAAAGCAAAGGTTTTATTGCTGACGCGTCAGGGTCCCTCAGCACTCGGGAGGTGAAGGACCTCAAGTGACTGTTACAGGCTAGTTTTAAAGGCAAAAACCGCAAAGCAGATGGGGTTGCTTATCAAGTTAAACCATATGGACGTTAGGACATCTGGCGTTGGGAGACCTCTTTGTGGGGACTTGGGTGTGGGTCCCCAGGGCGGTTACTGGAAACTGTATGGGGACGTTTGATGTTTGGAAGCTTGCATGTAACTATTCCGGGAACTAGGGTGGAGCTCGTAAACAGGGAGAAGCCTCTAAGGCTGGACAAGCCAACAAGTGTCTTACATTTTATAATTTTACAGTTTCTCATAATAATGTATACTGCGCTTGCAGAGGACTTGAGTTTGGTTCCCATCCCCCTCATCCTCCGGTTCCTGTAGCTACTGTACTCACTTCTATTTCTTTTTGGTTTTTCGAGACAGAGTCTCTCTGTGTAGCCTTGGCCGTCCTGGACTCACTTTCTAGACCAGGCTGGCCTCGAACTCACAGCGATCCGCCTACCTCTGCCTCCCGAGTGCTGGGATTAAAGGCGTGTGCCACCACGCCCGGCTCTCACTTCTATTTCATATATGCTCTCGAGGTCTCTTCTAGCATCATCAACCTAAGAGTTTCCGTCACAAAGGCAAGCGATTGTTTTGTTTTGTTGAGACAGGGTTTCTATTTGTAGCCTTGGCTGTCCTGGACTTGCTTTGAAGACCAGGCTGGTCTCAAATTCGTAGCAATACACCTGCCTCTGTCTCCTGAGTGCTGGGTTTACAGGCATGCGCCACCAAGCCCAGATGACAAGTGGATTTTTATTTTATTTTTTTAGTTTTTTCAAAATTAATACTGGCATGTTATTTACACTCAAAAACCTAAACACACTTCTGTGAGACTCCGTAGGAATGTGGCACTCATGAGTGTGCCATGACAAGTGATTTTTAAATGGATGAGGAAAGATATCACATTGCTATGAATTTTCCCCCAGATTCTCTTGTATGCATTTGAGAGATTACATTTATACTATACTGTGATATGTGTGATATTTACATTTGTGTGCAAATATTTATTTATTTATTTATTTGTACTGAGGATCAAACTTAGGGGCTCATATATTGTAGGCCAGGGCTCCCCTAATTTTTATTGAGTATAACTCTTCCCCAGTTAAAGCGGTCAGAGATGCAGGCAGCTAGAGCCTCAGTGATGGACGGCTAATATACATGAGGACTGGATCCTGACTCGCCTGTGACATATTCCCAGGCTGGGAGTTCCGTCTGTTCAGCTACTAACCTTGTGATGAAGGATTCTATCTGTCTCTCTGTCTGTCCGTCCGTCTGTCTTTGATATGGGATCTCGCTTAGCCTAGGCAGGCCTCAATCTCATTAGAGTAGACAAATGACCTTGAACTCTCACCCTCCTGCCTCCAGATGTGTGCCACACCCAGTATTTGTGGTGCTGAGGATGCAAGGAGCTGTTTTTGTGGGTCAAGTGGTGAATTGGCAGGGAATGGGCTCCAGCTACTCCAGCTGCTCAGGCTCCTTCCCCTCAGTTCTCACAAAGCCTGCCTCCCTGTGTGCAGCAGCCCAGACTGACTTCCCTTTTCTGATCATTTCCCTCTGGTTTATGGAAGCTGCCTCAGCTCTTTGGGCCTTAGCACACTCGATCTGCACATTAAATCTCCTGGCAAGAATCTCTTAACCCCTTAACTTGCTTGTTTGTTTACAATGCCATCAGCATGCTGAGTGACACCCTAGTCTGCTCCAGGTTTGCCATCGGGACATTTATGGGGTGGTCCCCGATGTCTACAGTGTGACCCCTCTTGTCTCGCATATCTGTGGCCAAAGAAATAACTCCATTCTGAAGGGTCTAGAGACCACAAGCAGGGGCCTCAGTTTCTCCTGGTTTGACATTTTGTTGCACTGCTGAAAGTTAGCTACCACGGCCAAAAAGCATCTGGAAGGATGTTTTAAGTGCTCACAGAGTGTATATAATTTATAGAAATTATTTATTTATTTATTTATTTATTTTGGGGGTTTTTTTGAGACAGGGTTTCTTTATGTAGCCTTGGCTGTCCTGGACTCACTTTGTAGACCCGGCTGGCCTTGAACTCACAGAGATCTGCCTGCCTCTGCCTCCCGAGTGCTGGGCTTACAGGTATGTGCCACCACACCCAGCTAAACTTTTAGAAATTATTTTTTAAGATTTATTTATTTATTTATTTATTATTACATATACAGTATTCTGCTTGCATAGTGCCTGTATGCGGGAATAGGGCATTAGATCACATTATAGATGGTGACCATGTCGTTGCTGGGAATTGAACTCAGGACCTCTGGAAGAGCAGTCAGTGCTCTTAACTTCTGTGCCATCTCTCCAGCCCTAGAAATTATTTTTTCTTTTTTTCTTTTTTTTTTAATTTGTTTTTATTTCATGTACATTTGTGGTTTGCCTGCATGTATATCTGTGTGAGGGTGTCAGATCTTGAAATTACAGACAGTCGTGAACTGCCATGTGGGTGCTGGGAATTGAACCTGGATCCTCTGAAAGAGAAGTCAGTGCTCTTAACCCGCTGAGCCATCTCTCCAGCCCCTAGAAATTATTTTTAAATGTTTCTAGGCAAAATAAAATCAGAGCTGGCTGTGGTGGTGCACTCCTTTAATCCCAGCATTTGGGAGGCAGAGGTAGGCTGATCTCTGAGTTTGAGGCCAGCCCGGTCTACAGAGTGAGTTCCAGGACAGCCTGGGCTATCCTGTCTCAAAAAAGCAAAATCAAACAAACAAACAACAGCCCCCACTCCCAATCCTAAAGAATACCTCAGCAGGGAGAGGGGGACGGGACATCCTGAAATTGAAGAGCCAAACCAACCCCATTTTAAATTGAGCCGCCATGTTAGGTGGTAAGTTTCAGTTTCCAAGAAAAGCAGGCTGGAATTCTCAGAAAAACCATAGAAAAAGGGTAACCAATAAGCCACTGCCCTGACATCTGACCTAAGACTCAACTGGGTAGGAGACAGCTTGATATGAGGTAACTGTCCCAGCCCCGGAGGACGGGACCATCAAGGACGCACATGTACCTCTTGACATGTGACCATGATTGGAAATCCCCTAACTGGCTTTAAAAGGAGTCTGCAAGCTCTTCTTGTGGTTGCCATTTTCTATGAATGGTTGACACCTGCATTTGGCATTTCTGCAGAATAAATGCTTTGTTTTTGCATATTATTTGAGTCTAGGGTCTTCCTTCAGTGATTCCTGGACCCTTACAAAGTAATGTGTAAAGTGGCTTCTTTTTTCTTTTCTTCTTTCTTTCTTTCTTTTTTTCATCTGGTTTTTTTGAGACAGAGTTTCTCTGTGTAACAGCCCTGGCTGTCTTGGACTTACTTTGTAGACCAAGCTGGCCTCAAACTCAGAGATCCGCCTGCCTCTGCCTCCCGAGTGCTGCTGCGATTAAAGGCATGCACCACCATGCCCAGCTGTAAAGTGGCTTCTTTGAGGAGGAGACAGCGTCACCTTCAGCTAACTGCTGAGTGATGGAAGATGAGGTGGGCAGGTGGAGGGAGGAAAATGCAGGACGACACTGAGGCAGGAAGCACAGAGGGAGAATTGGATGATACACTGGAGGAGAGGTGAGAGGGGACCACAGGAGGTGGGCAGAGAAACAGGGAGCTACAAACCTGGACTGTGGGACTGCTGATGCGTGGCAGGGCTTAAGATGGCTTATCTGGGATGTTCCCGTCTCTCAGCCACAGCATGGCTTCTGAACCTTGGACTGTTGATATCTGGAGCTCAGGAATTCCTTTTTATGGAGTCACGCCCTGAACAGTGTGTGGTATTTAGGAACACAGATGGTCTCAACCCACCAAGTGCCAGTGGTATAACAACCATCCACCCCATGTAATGATAAAACATGAGATTAAAAATTGTTAAAGGTCGCCTGGAGGAGAAAACTCCCTCTGACCGTCATTCTGAAAACAAGACAGCCAAGGTATTTCCTTTGGGAGGATTAGTCTGGAGACATAAGATTACACGGGAGAGGACTTGGCGCTCAGTATTTGTCTTTCAGCATGGCCTCCTGAGATCCGCAGCAATAAAAGACTCCGAAACAATCAAGCCACACTGAGAGCAGCGTTAAGTGTCCTTTCTACTATAACAGTAGCCAAATCTGGCCAAGTTAGACCACAGGGTTTTTGGTTAGAGAGAATCCAAAAAGTGACATTGGTATGTGACACTCACTGTCTTCCAGGATGGGGTGACAAATGTGTCTGAGACAGAGAACAGAAGAGGAGGAGGAGGAGGAGGGAGAAGTGTGATGCTGGATTCTGGAAGTCCAAGGCCAGGGTGATGGGGAGAAGACACATCTCAAAAACATCCAAGCAAGGTGTCCTGCCTGCAGACACCCACCATGGCAGTAAAGTGGCACAGGGAGGCCCAGAAAGGAAACTGTGAAGTAACACGGGTTAACTGCTCACCTTGGAGCAGCGGGGATGTGAAGAGGAGCCATGGTCCTGATGGGCGGACGGGAAACTTCAGACCTCATGACCAGGACCACCAGCCAAGCAGAGAAATAGCAGCAGCAGCAGCCAGCACATGGCTTGGTACAGAAGGACCAGTGGCCTTCCGGGTCTATTCATCAAGGACCAATCAACACCCAGTGGCTTTGAGTAGCCCCGCCCTTCTAGCTCTGCTGCCAGGAGCACACAGCTCACCCCAGGTCTGCAGCTTTCCTCAGAAGATATCCCACAGGCCTGGCATTCCAAACATACGTTGCAATTTAGGTTTTACCTTGGTAGTTTTATACAATGGCTTCCCAGGGCCTCCTAACAGGGAGCCTGACCCTGCCACACATTGCCTGGCCTCAGCAGCTCTCTGGAGCCTTGGTACCTGCCTCCATGCTCCCCTCACTCTTGCATTTTTCATGTAGGTAAAACCAGTACACGTGGTGGGCTGGAGAGATGGCTCAGAGGTTAAGAGAACTGTCTGCTCTTCCAGAGGTCCTGAGTTCAATACCCAGCAACCACATGGTAGCTCACAACCATCTATGATGAGATCTGGTGCCCTCTTCTGTGGGCAGGCACACATGCAGGCAGAGCACTGTATACATAATAAATAAATAAATCTTAAAAACAAAACAAAACAAAAAACAGTACAAGTGGACAGTGCTGTCAAGTTCTGCTGTCAGTTCAAGATGTGGTGGCACATGCCTTTAATCCCAGCACTCAGGAGGCAGAGGCAAGCAGATCGCTGAGTTCGAGGCCAGCCTGATCTACAAAGCAAGACCGGGACATCTAAAGCTAACACAGAGAGACCTTGTCTAGAAAAACAAAAAACAAACAAACAAAAAACAAAAAAGATGTAGTCTGACCCCTTATAGCTGCAGTAGCTGAATCTGAGGTAACCTTACCGCTCTCCACCCCCACCTCCCTTTGAGACAGGGTCCCACTATGTAGTTCTGGGTGGCCTAGAATGTGCTTTGTAGACCAGACCGGCCTTGAACTCACAGAGATCCATTTGCCTCTCCCTGCCTCCGCCCAAGTGCTGAGGTTAGAGGTATATGCCACCACACTCAACCTGAGAAAAACGTTTTAGCAGTTGATTTTTTTCAGCATGAAGCCCCTTTCCTTAGCGATCTCAGTTCAGGCTCATTCCTTTGAAATGAATCTGTGTTTTCCCACGTCACAGCCATTGATGGGCAAGGTCTTGTTCCCAGGACACCTTTCCAATTGTCCCAGTGGGGAGAAAATGGTCTCCCAGTTTGATTTCCATTGCTGTCCTGACCATAGCCCAAAGCGACTTGGGGAGGAAAGGGTTTATTAGACTTACATATTCCACGCACAGGTCCTTTGTGAAGGGAAGTCAGGGCAGAAACAGAAGCAGAGGTTTTCTCTCTGTGGCTTGTTCACCTTGTTTCTTATACAAACCAGGACCACCTGCCTGGGTATAGATAGCACTGCTCACAGTGGGCTGGACCCTCCAACATCAATCATTAGCCAAGAAAATGCCCCCGTAGGCTTACTCCTCGGGCACTTCGGGGATGGAAGCACTTTTTCAGTTGAAGGTCTCTCTTCCCAAATGACCCTAGCTTGTGTCACCACTGAAGAGATGAATATAGCTGGGCTGTCAGTGGTGGCGCGTGCCTTTTAATCCCAGCACTCAGGAGGCAGAGGCAGGTGGATCTCTGTGAGTTCGAGGCCAGCCTGGTCTAAGTGAGTCCAGGACAGCCAAGGCTAAAACAGAGAAACCCTGTCTCACACACACACACAAAAACCAAACCAAACCAACCAACCAAACAAACAAAAAACCCAAACAAATAAAAAAGAAAGAAAAAAAAAAAAAGAAAGAAAAAAAGCTGGGTGTGGTGGCGCATGCCTTTAATCCCAGCACTCAGGAGGCAGAGGCAGGTGGATTTCTGTGAGTTCAAGGCCAACCTGGTCTACAAAGCAAGTCCAGGACAGCTAAGATAACATAGAGAAACCCTGTCTAGAAAAACAAAACAAACAAGCAAACAACAACCAAAAATGAATAAATAAATAAAAGAAAGAAAAAGAAAGAATTTTCATATCTTCCTGTTCTATGTTCTGTCTGTCTGTCTCTCTTCTCCACCCCCACCCCCACCCCCCCCACCCCCCCACCCCCACCCCTGCTTCCTCTGTAAACTCAAATAGGAGCAGGGAGCAGTAGCCATGCCCCAGGCTGAATGCCACCCACTCTTGATAGATCCTCTGCCAAACAAATCAGTTCACGACTCTCGACTTCAGCACCATTTAAGTTCTCAGGTCCTGGGGAGAACGCAGCCAGAATGTACCGTGAGCAGACTCTTGCTCAGTACACAACAAGAGTTTTCGTTTCCCTTTGGAAGCTGGTGAGCGAGTCCTCCGTTGTCCGTGTGTCTCACCGCATTCTCTCCCAGACGCCGAGCTGACTGGTCCATCAGGCCATCCCCAGAGTGCTCCTTGGCATTTCTGGCCTGCAGCTCCAGACACTTCCACATTCCCCTTACAAACCAGTCAGCAGCAACCCCGGCCCTCAATGCTAATTTTCTTTCTCTTCTTTTTTGTTCTTTGGTTGGTTGGCTTTTCAGGACAGGGTTTCTCTGTGTAGCCTTGGCTGTCCTGCACTCTCTTTGTAGACCAGGCTGGCCTTGAACTCACAGAAATCCACCTGCCTCTGCCTCCCGAGTGCTGGGATTTAAGATGTGCACCACCACACCCTTTCTTCCTTCCTTTTTTTCTTTCTTTCTTTTTTTTTTTTATTTTTCAAAACAGGGTTTCTCTGTGTAGCCTTGGCCGTCCTGGACTCACTCTGTAGACCAGACTGTACTCAAACTCACATCTATCTGCCTGCCTCTGCCTCCCGAGTGCTGGGATTACAAGCGTGCACCACCACGTCCTGCTGCTAGTTTTATTTATTCCTTGGGTTCTTGTTAGCGAGACCAAAAATACACACGAGTCAGCTTAAGGGAGGCAGGGTTTACTTTGAGTTCCAGTCCCGCAGACTCCAGGATGTCATGGCATGGAAGGCACGTTACCAAGGGCGAGGAACAGCTGGGATGGCTCAGAGGTTAAGAGCACTTGTTGCTGCTATAGAGACCCCATGTTGGCTTCCCAGCAGCTATGTGGTGGTCAACAGCTAGCCATACCTCCAGTCGCAGGGGTTCTGACACCCCCCTTCTTATCTCTGTGGGCATCAAGCAGGCAAAACACATTAGAAAAACCAATCTAGTAAAAATTACCAGACTCCACCACCTAAATGTTCTACCACTTCCCTAAACAGTGCCACCAGCTAACAAGCCATTGCTCACACAAGGAATGTGCCTCGGGGATATTTCACAGCCAACCCATAATAGTCAAGGCCTGCCTGTGATCCTCAGGCCTCAGCCTCCTGAGGGCTGGGTTACTGGCACACACCACCACGTCTGGATTCTCTCTCCAACCTGTTTCTAAACCCATCCACCATTACAAGAAATCTATTTTTCTTTTCTAAACCTTTAAAACATTTTACACTATTATTTATTTATTCATATTTTGTGTGTCTGTGTTTGTGCATGGGGGTGAACAGGCAAGCACACGTACATAGTAGCCACAGAACAGTTTGTGGGCGTCAGTTCTCTCCTGTGTGGATTTAGGGGATTGAACTCAGGTTTTTCTACCCACTGAGCAATCTTACCGCCCCGCCCCCTAAATTTCTGTTTTGTTTTGTTTTTGTTTTCTCCTGTGGATGCCTGCTCAGTTTTTAAAAATTAATTTATTCAGGTTACATCTAATTGTCATCCCATCCCTTGTATTCTCCCGTTCCTCCCTCCCTCCCGCTTTCACCCTATTCCCCTCCCCTAGGTCTATGACCTAGGAGGACCTTCTCCCCCACTATATGGTCATAGGCTATCAGATCTCATCTCAGTAGCCTGCCTATTCTTTCTCTGAGGCCTGGTCAGTTTTTTTTTTTTTTTTTGAGACAGGGTCTCTCTGTGTTAGCCTTGGCTATCCTGGACTCACTTTGTAGACCAGGCTGGCCTCGAACTCACAGCGATCCGCCCGCCTCTGCCTCCCGAGTGCTGGGATTAAAGGCATGCGCCACCACGCCCGGCTCCTGGTCAGTTTTTTAGGATTTTATTCTCTCTCTCTCTCTCTCTCTCTCTCTCTCTCTCTCTCTCTCTCTCTCACAATTATTTACTTTACATCCTGGTCATAGCCCCCTCTCTCCTCTCCTGGTCTCACCCTTCCTCCCTGTTTCCCCTCTCCCCTCTCCCCTACTCCTCAGAGAAGGGGAGTTCCTCCTCCCCTCAGCAAATCAAGTCCCATCGGTCTGAGTGCATCTTCTTCTCCTATGGCCTGGTGAGGTAGCCCTGCCATGGGAAAGTGATCAAAAAGCAGGCAACAGAGTCCATGTCACAGTCAACCCCCATTCCCCTTAGTAGGCGACCCATATGAGGACCGAGCTGCCCATCAGTTACATCTTTGTAGTGGTCCTAGGTCCAGTCCACGCATGGTCCTTGGTTGGAGCTTCAGTATCCACAGTCCCCTCTGCCCCCTTTCAGGCCCTGGTTAGTCGGCACTGATGGTCTTCCTGTGGGGCTCCTGTCACCTCCAGGTCCTTCTATCCTCCCCCCCCTCTTCCACAAGACTCTCTGTGCTCCACCCTATGCTTGGCTGTGGGTCTCTGCATCTGTTTCCATCTGCTGCTGGGTGGAGCCGCTTAGAGCACAGCTAGGCAAGGCTCCCATCTGCAAGCTTCGCAGAGTATATCCTTTAGTGTCCGGGGGTGGCTGTCTCCCATGGAGTGGGTCTCAGGCTGGGCCAGGCATTGGTTGAACATTTCCTCAATCTCTGCTTTATCTTGGTCCCTGCACAGCTTGTAGGCAGGGTATGTTTTGAGTAGAAGTCTTTGTGGATAGGTCAGTGTTCTTTTTCCATGAGGAGTTGTATCTAGATTCTTTTTTGTTGTTGTTTTGTTTTTTGTTTTTCGAGACAGGGTTTCTCTGTAGCCTTGGCTGTCTGGACTCACTTTGTAGACCAGGCTGGCCTCGAACTCACAGCGATCTGCCGGCCTCTGCCTCCAGAGTGCTGGGATTAAAGGCATGTGCCACCACTGCGCAGCGTGTCTAGATTCTTACAGTGTTGGAAATCTTGAGATTCTAAGCGGTCTTTTGTTACTTCTGGGGCTCCTCCTGGGATGATCCTTTCTCTGAGCATTTGGGAATTCTTTATCATGAGCTTATGTTGGTTGGACTGGAACCTTTTCATGGAGAGGCTTTTTTTTTCTAGTGGACTTATGCTGTCTTTTCTAAAGAGACTGACACTGTCACTGTACCAGAGCACCATCACTGTACCAGGGCACTGTCCATGCCCCAGAACACACTTGAATTGCCATCAGGGTCGGGGCTTAAGGGAAGAGACACAGCATTCACTCTTTCACCCTGACAGGAGCTCACAGGCTTCCAGGCTTAAGGCTTCCAGGGTGCTCAGCACACCCTGCTGCCATATTGGCTGACTGCTTCCAAAGTGCTGTCAGCTCAGTATGCTTCTCCCATTCAGCACTGACCTTGGACATTGTCCTTATTTTCCCCCAAGCCTACCAATGCATAGAGAAACATTTGCGGTAATTTCCCCAAGACTCAAAAGGCAGGAATGTCTTTTAGGCAAATCCGCCATATTCTCAGAAGAGGTATGCATTGCATTTCCGTTCTTTGAATGGTAACAAAGAGAAAGTCTGGCCTGGGTTGTACGTTGGGATAGAACCTGGGGCCCCATGCATGGTAGACCAGTGCTCTGCCCCGGAACTGTACCCACACCTGACCCTGTGTCTTTAACCCTTCTTTCAGATCCGCCAAGAGTCAAAACTTAACCAGAAATAGCATCAGGCTAGAATTCATTTACTTTCTTTTTGATGCTGAGGATGATGAAACCCAGGGCACGGACCCCATTGGATGCTGGGCCGTTACTCTGTAACTGAGTAGTACCCCAGCCCCTAGAACCTACCTCCATTGTTTCATTGTTTCATTTTCGCCACGCACCACCACTGAGTTTTAGACATAGTCTCATGTTGTAAACCACGCTGGCCTTGAACTCACAGCAACCCTTCTGCCTCTCCCTCTCCAGTGCTGGGATTAAAGGCATGCGCCACCACCACCACCTATGGAGAAGAGCTGCTTTGGCTTGTTCTCAGCCTTTTATCTGTGTGAGTCATAGACAAGCAAACTCTGGAATTCTGCTTCTTGAGAAGGATAATGGGAGCCCACCCCTATTTCCTGATGGCCAGAGCCGATGTGTGGGTGAAAGGGGACTACGGTGCCCACCCACTCTGGCTTGCTGAGCTCTCAGAGGTCATCACAGACCTCTGGTTTCATTACAGATCCCTTATCTATGGGAATAAATGGAAAAGCAAAGGAACTGTCTCCATGGCTCCTGCCTTTTGGAAATGAATTCTTTTTGTTTGTTTGTTTGTTTGTTTGTTTGTTTTCGAAACAGGGTCTCTCTGTGTAGCCTTGGCTGTCCTGGACTAGCTTTGTAGACCAGGCTGACCTCGAACTCACAATGATCTGCCTGCCTCTGCCTCCCTGAGTGCTGGGATTAAAGGCATGTGTCACCACGCCCGGCCTGGAAATGAATTCTTTATTTGCAAGATGACATGCCTTCTTTCAAAAGACTTTGAGTCAAGGTCTCTCTATGTTGCCCTGGCTAGCCTGGAACACTCTATGTAGACCCAGACAGCTCCAACACACAGAGGTCTACCTGGCCCTGCATCCACAGTGTTGGCATTAAAGGCCCCACACCCCCAATTCCCCTCCGCCCCCCTGATTTTAAATTTCTTTCTAAAGCCTGGAAAAAGTGTCACAGAGAGTGGCTTCTTCTTTGGAACTTTCTATACTCCAACAGTTTTTACTTATTTGGGCTTTCTTCACCTCCTCACCCTCCTTTTTTTAGGTCAATAGCGATTTTTCAAGTCTTCTACTTCAACAAATATTTACAAAGCAGCTTCCCTCTGTTTGGAGCTTAAGAGCGAGGCTGTGGAGTCAGGCGGACCAGCTTCTAGCCCCACATCAGCCATCTGTTCACTGGGTGACCATGGCCACGCTGAGAGAATATTTTACGGCTGACTTGTCATAGCCATTACGTGGGGATGGCACCATTGCTGCCCTAGCTTGCTTTTGCTTGCTGTGATAAAACATTGACTAAACCTTACTGGAAGGGGAAAGGGTTGGTTTGGCTTACAGGTTACAAACAGTCCCTCTGTGAGGGAAGTCAGGGCAGAAAACTGGAGGCAGCTGCTGAAGCAGAGTCCGTGGAAGAATGCTGTCCACCGGCTTGCTTCTTATGGCTTGCTTAACTTGCTTTTTTTTTCTTTTTTTTTTTTAATAGAACCCGAAACCCCCCTTCCCTGAGGCGGCACACCTAGAGTGGGCTGGGCCTTCCCAGATCAATTAGTAATCAAGTCAATGCCCCATTGACATGCCCATGGGTCAATCAGATGGAGGTAATTCTAAACAGAGGTCGCCTTTTCCTAAATGTCTCCAGCTTTGTGTCACGTTGACAAAACCCAACCAGCACAAGTGGCTAACACAGGGGGGGATGCCAGTGATTGAGGCCTCACCTGTGGAGGAACTAGACCATGGCTTCCACACTAGGAAACAGTGGTGGAGAGAGCAGAGGAGGGAGGTGATGACGATGGCATCGAGTGTCATCTACCACTGTGGTGTGTGACACCTACACCAATGAGAAATGGTTCTTTTTTTTTTTTTTTAAAGATTCATTTATTTATTATTATGTATACAGTGCTCTGCCTGCATGTACATCTTTAGGCAGAAGAGGACATCAGATCACATTATAGATGGTTGTGAGCCACCATGTGGTTGCTGGGAATTGAACTCATGACCTCTGGAAGAGCAGACAGTGCTCTTAGCTGCTGAGCCATCTCTCCAGGCCCAAGAAAGGGTTCTTGACCAGATGAGATAGGAAGCAGCAGAGTAGACTGGTTCAATGATGGGGAGGGCAGAAAATAGAAACTGGTAGACATCTTCGTGAGCACAAGTCTGTAGACAGAGGGACCCTTGCCTCTTGGGAGAGAAGGAACGGCCTGACTCAGGCAGTGAGGACATGGTCCAACCAGTGCAGTCTTGGCAGAGTGTCTCGCCTTTGGTGACTCGCCCCTGTTCCATTCATGAAGCCTACATGTGTCCCTTGACTCCCAGATCCACAGTGACCAGGTAGATACATATGTCTATGTCATGGATGACCCCTAGGGAGCCCTTGCGCTCCGACATCTTGCACCATATCCCTTGATACTGATTCTCAGTATTTATTTTGTTGAGATAAAGGCCCTACTATATAAACCTAGCTCGTCTGGTACTCACTATGTAGTCCAGGGTGGCTTTGAACTTGTGGCAGTTCCCCTGTCTCAGCTTTTTGAGTGCATATTAGTGCAGCTTCTTGTTGTTATTGTTGTTGTTGTTGTTTTGTATTTACGTTTTGAGACAGTGTCTCAGTCTGTTGCCCAATTTAGGCTTCAACTCATGGTGATCCTCCTGCCTCAGTCTCCCAAGTGCTAGAATAACAGGCGTGAGCCACAATGTCTGGCTCACTGTATTCTAAAGCCATGGTTTTGTTCTGTCCTTCCAGCCTCTCTGGCTCTGAACTGGGCACCCTCCAAAGTGGCACCCAATAATCTTTCGTGTCCTTAAGGAATGTCATATTGTATCAAGTGGTCCCCACAGGAACAGTGACAGCGGATCACTTCTGAGTGCTTCCCTCCTTCCTTTTCTGTTTCCTTTCTGTTCCATCCTCCCCCATCACTTGCTCTGGAGAAACCAGCCTCCAAGTGTGAGCTGCCCTGGGCTAAGCCCATGTAGCAGAGAGTGAGCTTAGCAGCATCAAATCACCCAGCTTCATAGGAGCTCCGAGCTCACTGCAGCCCCGGCTGGAGTCTTGCCTACAACCTTTCAGGATAAACTGTCCCATCATTGTCCACCTAAGCCTCATCTACTTCCCCACTTTGAACTATGAGACAGTAAACGTCTGACATTGTTGACGCTGCCAAGTGTCGGGATACAGCAGCACAACGCATGCTCCGAAAGTGTGTATTCACTCTCCAGGGGAGTGCTACTAATTGGTCCCGCCTCCCTCCGCAGTGACTGTGAGCAAGTAATTTTTTCTGCCTGATCGCCCAGCCTCTTCCTTCAGGAAATGAAGGTCATATCAGCCCTGTAAAGCCATTGTAAGGCTTCTATGAATTATTGAGAGTGGAGAGCACAGGGAAAGAACTTCTCACACTTCAGCGTGTGTGTGTGTGTGTGTGTTCAGATGCATGCTTGGTGTTTAAGTGTATATGTGCATGCTAAGGTCACAAGGAGGCCATCTTGTTTTGTGAAACAGAGTTTCTCCCTAGCTTAGAATTCACTAACGAGGCTAGACTGGCTAGTCCCCAGCTCCCAGGGCCCAATCTGTCGCTATCGCTGCAGAACTGGGATTACAAGTGTGTATCACAATGCCAGGAGATCTGTCTCGGGACCTCGTGCTGCCAAGACAGGCACATCACCCACTGAATGCCTCCCCCAACCTTAGCTCTGCCTATTTTGTTTAAGAATATTTTATTTAATTTTTAATTTATGTCCATTGGTGTGGGAGTGTCAGATCTTGGAGTTACAGTTGTGAACTGCCATGAGGGTGCTGGGAATTGAACCCGGGTCCTTTGGAAGAGCAGGCAGTGCTCTTAACCACTGAGCCATCTCTCCAGCCCCTTTAGCTCTGCCTATTAATGTGAAGGTGTATCGTGAATTATCAGTAGGCACTGGGGACCGCCCACCCCATCTGCTAGTCACCCTATGTAGGCTGGAGGATAGAACAGAGGAGAGCCTTGGTTTTGAAAGCTAAGTGGGTGGGATATGTTCATAAAATAACTGGGGTATGTGTATGGGGGGGGGGAGTTGTGCACACCTATAATCCCAGAACTCAGGGAGGCAGAGGCAGGTGGATCTCTGTGAGTTCAAGGCCAGCCTAGTCTACAAAGTTAGACCAGGACAGCCAAGGCTACACAGAGAAACCCTGTCTCAAAAAATATATATATTAAAAGATCTTTTGGGGGCTGGAGAGATGGCTCAGTGGTTAAGAGCACTGACTGCTCTTCCAGAGGTCCTGAGTTCAATTCCCAGCAACCACATGGTGGCTCACAACCATCTATAATGTGATCTGATGCATACTGTATACATAATAAATAAATCTTTAAAAAAAAAAAGATCTTTTGGAAATCACAAGAACCCCCATTGTGACCATGGACGCAGAAAACTCTTCTCATTGACTTTCCTAGAGTGGTTAGGAGTAACACTGGTTCTCAGCCTTCCTAGTGCTGCAACCCTTTAAAACAGTTCCTCGTGTTGTGGTGACACAACAACCACACAATTGTTTTTGTTGGGGCTTCATGACCTTGATTTTGCTACTGTCATGAACCATAAATTCATGGTTACTGTTATGAATCATAAAAACCATCAGATATCATAAGATCTGATATGCAAGATATGTGACACGTGACCCCTGTAAGAAGGTCCTTCCATGACCAAAGGCATCAAAAGCCACGGGTTGAGAACCTCTGGGATAATGGGTCCTTTAATGTACAGCCGCCATCTCCCCCAGGAAAAACAGAGCTGGATTATTTTATCAAAGCTCTGCCCCAAGCGATGTCTCCTTGACAGACACGAAGGCACTTGGAAGCAAGCATAACGCCCCAGCGTTCAGTTCACTTGGCTAATTTTAAATCTCCGGACGTCTATCGTGTACTTAGCTCTAAATTACATGTTAAATGTGGGTTTTTCTTAGGCCTCAGCCATGCAGCAGGTAAATAAAGGAATTTTGTGAAAGAAGTCTTTAAAAACCTTTTTTTTTTTTTGGTTTTTCGAGACAGGATTTCTCTGTGTATCCTTGGCCATCCTGGACTCACTTTGTAGACCAGGCTGGCCTTGAACTCACAGCGATCCGCCTGCCTCTGCCTCCCGAGTGCTGGGATTAAAGGCATGTGCCACCACGCCCGGCCTCTTTTTTTTTTTCTTTCTTTCTTTCTTTTTTTTTTTTAAGGCGGTGAATTCTTTGGGCTGGGGCTGCCAGCTGCCTGTCTAGGACAGGTCTCTTCCACATTCTGGGATTTCGATGCAACCAACGGGTAAATATCAGTCCAGGCTAATGGAAGACCTCCAGCCTTAGAAGCACTCAGCATGGCTAGCCCTTCTCTCTGGCTAAAACCTTCAAATCCTACTTTTTCTGCTTTGGAGGTCTGTGCAGTTCCCATCCTGGCCACAAGGGGGCAACATGGACTCACTCTGCTAGATGCTCTTGGGCCAGGGAAGCCAATGGCTTGGCATTTTCCTTCCTGTCCCCAGGATGATGCCTGGAGACAGGACAAATATAGAGTAAACAATAGTCACAGCCTGCAATTTGGGTGCCACAGCCTCGATGTCGGCCTCTTCTCTTTCTTTTTGTGACTTTTTTTTTTGTTAACGTTTAATGAGAGGGAAAGGCACTGGGTGTTTAGAAATAAATTCTCCTTTTCCAGGTCAAGGTCTAGGCTCAGATTCTTGGCCCAAGTTAACAAATGTCTTCATTTGATGGCAGTGATGGGACTTGCATCACCATGTAGTAGACGCTCTGTGGGCCTCCAGGAAGAGAGAGGTCTCAGAGCTGGGGAGATGGGCGCCTGGGGGTGGGGGTCTGGGGGAGGGGACACACTGTGGTCCTTCAGGTAAGGATGCAGGGTGAGGATGAGTGTGCAAAGTAAAGGTCCCAAATGCGAAGTGCCTCGGAGGGGAGGACGGATGAAGGGGAGGAGGGGAGGGATGAAGGAGAGGAGGGTGTGAGTGTGGACCCTAAGGCGGACGTCAGGGGCTGCAGGAAGTCAGGCGTTTTAGTCCCGCCACCCCCACCCCCATCAGTTGGACAAAATATCTGATTCTCTGCTGAACAAAATATCTGACAAAAATAAGTTAAGGAAGGGAGGGTCTATTTCAACCCACAGCTCAAGGTGACGGTGCGTCACTGCAGCAGAAGCATGAAGCAGCTGGTCACCTTGTGTCCGTAGTGAGGGCGTAGAGAGAGATGAGTGCTAGGGTTAGGGTAGAACTCGAAGTTCAAGGTCACCCCACCTACCTATGAGGTTTGAGGCTGACCAGGACTGCAAGAGACTCTGTCTCATAAAAAGGGTCCAGTTGTTCACAGGAGGAAAGGCGTGTGGCAGGATCTGAAGGCAGCTGGTCATATCCAGAGGCAGAAAAGATCTATCTGTCTGTCCGTCCATCTGTCTGTCCATCTGTCTGTCTGTCTATCTATCTATCTATCTATCTATCTATCTATCTGAGAATGAAAGGGAGAGAGAAGATATGCTGGTGCAGAAACGAGCTGGAAAACACACCCAGAGGCTTGTTTCCATGGTAATTGAAGTCAACAATCGGTGTTAACCATCACATCCTTCTGTCACCATCACCAAGGCCCAAGCTACCATCACCTCAATCTGCTAACCTGCTTCCCTGCTTCCCTTCAGACCCCCCTCACTGACAAGCAGGTTTTTGCAGAGTGCTTGCACAATTTCCAGAGAGTTGCCTAACCAGACGAGACAAGAGAACGAACTAATGGCAGACAGACATACAGAAAGACAGAAAAGCTGGGATCGTGGGAAGCTCAAAGTGCGTTTATTATATATGGTTGATCAGGGAGGTGGGTGTGTGGTATACAGTTGATCAGGGAGGTGGGTGTGTAGTATACAGTTGATCAGGGAGGTGGGTGTGTAGTATACAGTTGATCAGGGAGGTGGGTGTGTGGTGTACAGTTGATCAGGGAGGTGGGTGTGTAGTATACAGTTGATCAGGGAGGTGGGTGTGTAGTATACAGTTGATCAGGGAGGAGGGTGTGTAGTATACAGTTGATCAGGGAGGTGGGTGTGTAGTATACAGTTGATCAGGGAGGTGGGTGTGTAGTATACAGTTGATCAGGGAGGTGGGTGTGTAGTATACAGTTGATCAGGGAGGTGGGTGTGTAGTATACAGTTGATCAGGGAGGTGGGTGTGTGGTATACAGTTGATCAGGGAGGTGGGTGTGTAGTATACAGTTGGTCAGGGAGGTGGGTGTGTGGTATACAGTTGATCAGGGAGGTGGGTGTGTAGTATACAGTTGATCAGGGAGGTGGGTGTGTGGTATACAGTTGATCAGGGAGGTGGGTGTGTAGTATACAGTTGATCAGGGAGGTGGGTGTGTGGTATACAGTTGATCAGGGAGGTGGGTGTGTGGTATACAGTTGATCAGGGAGGTGGGTGTGTGGTATACAGTTGATCAGGGAGGTGGGTGTGTAGTATACAGTTGATCAGGGAGGTGGGTGTGTGGTGTACAGTTGATCAGGGAGGTGGGTGTGTGGTATACAGTTGGTCAGGGAGGTGGGTGTGTGGTATACAGTTGGTCAGGGAGGTGGGTGTGTGGTATACAGTTGATCAGGGAGGTGGGTGTGTGGTATACAGTTGATCAGGGAGGTGGGTGTGTGGTATACAGTTGATGAGGGAGGTGGGTGTGTGGTATACAGTTGATCAGGGAGGTGGGTGCGTGGTATACAGTTGATGAGGGAGGTGGGTGCGTGGTGTACAGTTGATCAGGGAGGTGGGTGTGTGGTATACAGTTGATGAGGGAGGTGGGTGTGTAGTATACAGTTGGTCAGGGAGGTGGGTTTGTGGTGTACAGTTGGTCAGGGAGGTGGGTGTGTGGTATACAGTTGATCAGGGAGGTGGGCTTATGGTATAGAGGCTATCTCATGAGAGAAAGCTATGGTGGACAGCTTCTGCACACACACCTTCAACATTCACACTCAGACACCCGAGGAGGCCTTGGCAACCCCTCTGAGCCTCACCCCGGGGAATGGGGTGACACTGGCATTTTCCCGTGGGTCTGGCGTGCCGTGTCAACAGCTCACCCTTTCTCCCCGTCTTCCAGATGCTGCCTCCTTCGTCTCTCCTTCTCACAACCTTCTGAGACCGTCTCCTGCCCTCTGCCTTGTACACACACTGTCTTCTGTCTCCAGAGCTTCCTGAAACCTCCAAGCCTCAGGGTTCCGAGTCCCACTAGTTCTTCCAGGGTTTGCTCCTGCACTGTGCATCCCACAGGCCACCCCTTGGAGCTCCAGGCTTAGAAGGGCTTGGTGCTAGCTTTACTGTTCTGAGTCACTATCTTAAAGGTCTTTTTAAAAAAGAAAAAAAGAAAAGAAAAAAGTCTTTTTAAAATTTTATTAATTGACTGGTTTGTTGTTGTTTTTGAGACAGCTTTCCCTGCTTAGCCTTGGCTATCCTGGACTCGCTTTGTAGACCAGACTGGCCTCAAACTCACAGAGATCCACCTGCTTCTGCCTCCCGAGAGTGCTGGGATTAAAGCTGTGTACCACCACACACCTGGCTCTTTCCTTGATTTTTTTTTAAAAAAGATTTTCATGTAGCCTAGGCTTCAATGCGCTATATAGCTAAAAATGGCTTTGAACTTCTAACCCTCCTGTCTCCATCTTCAGAGTACTGGGATTACAAGTGTGTTCCATAACTCCTACTGCATGCAGTTCTTGGGAGCAAACTCAGGGGATCATGCATGTTATGTGAGCCTTCTGCCAAACCTTTGGAGATAGGTGCACATGTGTGTGCATGCACACGCGTGTGCATATGTGTGCACATGTGTTTAGTACTGAAACTCACTATTTAGCCCAGGCTCAACTCAGACTCATGGCAATCCTCCTGTCTCAGACTTCTAAGTCCTGGGATTATAGATTTGAGCTGTAATACATGACATCTCTCCGTCTCTGCTTTTTACCCCTCCCCTCCTCGCTCCTCCTCTTCCTCTTTTCCTCTCCTCTTTCTTCCTTTCTCTCCCTCTTTCTCAATCCCTCTCTATCTTGATTTCTGAGATGTGTCCTTGCTATTTTTGCCAGGCTGGCAAGAAACCCCTGGATTCAAGTGGCCCTCTCCCTCAGCCTCCTAGTGTCTGGAACTGCAGACATGCCTGGCTTTTCCCTTTAGCCCAGCACTGGGGACTAATCCAGGCTGGACAGATCTCTCATGTCAGTGTCGCTCCATCTGTGTCCCATCACAGGGCTCAGACCTTCCTGGCACCAAAGGCTGTGAAATTCTCTCTGACGTCAGCCGCTGATCCTCTGAAGCCCTGAAACTGGGGAGGAAACAACTGGCATGTTCTCTCCCAGCTGGAGCTGCTGAGGCATGGTTCTGGGAGCAGAGAGAGAGAGGGAGGCCTGACCAGGAGGAGTGCCTCTGGCTTGCTGCTGAGGAGACTGATTGTCCCTCAGTATTTGCAGGTATACCCCCTCAGCATCATCCTCACGGGAGCGCGATGAGGAGCACAGACGACTTCCACGCTCATGTTTTGCTAATGGGTTGAGATTTCTTCTTGTGAGAAGACAAACCAACAAACAACCCCACCAATAACAACAATTTAAGGCTACTTCCGAGACAGAGTTCAAATCTTATTCTATTAAAAAGAGGACACATCTGTAATCCCAGCACTCACGAGGCTCTAGAGGAAGGGCTAGGATTCAAACTGTCTCAATGTCATTTCTGTTGCTGTGGCAAACTATTCAGATAAAAGTCACAGCGTAGGGGAGAAAGTTCTGGGCTACAGTCGATCACTGTGGGGAAATGAGGCAGGAACTCCAAACCCCTAGTCACATCACACTCACGGTCAAGAGTAGAGAAAACAGAATGCATGTATGTGTGCTTGCTTGTTCTCAGCTAATCCCTCCACTTGTACATAGCTCAGGGCTCCCTGCCTAGGGAATGCTGCTACCCACAGTGGGCTGCCCACATCAAGTCACTTAACTAAGACTGTCTCCTGTTGGCCCACAGGCCAACACCATGCACACGATTCCTTATTGAGACTCTTCTCCCAAGTGATCATAGGTTGTGTGAACTTGACAGTCGATGCTAACCAAATACAACACAAGGCCATACAAGGACATAGAGTGAGACCATGTCTCAAAAGGAAAAGGGGGACGGTTGTTAATGTTGTGGTAGCTGATTACTGATCCCCTGAGATACAGGGGCTAGGATTGTTCTCCTCTTGGCAACAAAGTCTCTTATCCAGCTAATTCAAGACTATGGACTCAGCCTGAGGCTCTAGGGAGAACTGACAGAAAAGAGCAGTTGCTATAAATTAGATGTGAGACCTTGACTTTGGGTGCAGTAAGTGTGAGAACTCTCTGTGGGCTCACCAAGTCCTTGCTTTTTTCCCCCGAGACAGTGTTTCTCTGTGTAGCCTTGGCTGTCCTGGACTTGCTTTGTAGACCAGGCTGGCCTTGAACTCACAGCAATACACCTGCCTCTGCCTCCCGAGTGCTGGGATTAAAGGCATGTGCCACCATGCCCAGCACTGTTTTCTTTCTTTCTTTCTTTCTTTCTTTCTTTCTTTCTTTCTTCCTTTCTTTCTTTTTTCTTTCTTTCTTTTTTAAGACAGGGTTTTTCTGTGTAACAGCCCTGGCTGGATTTGAACTCACAAAGACCCACCTACCTCTGTCTCCTGAGTGCTGGGATCAAAGGCATATGCCACCACTACTGGCTCATAAAATTATTTTTGTTGCTACTTTGTAACTGTAATTTTGCAACTGTTATGAATTGTAGTACAAACATCTATGTTTTCTGAGGGTCTTAGGCAACCCCTGTGAAGGGTTAATTAGACAGCAAAGGGGTCCCACATATTGAAAACAGCTGTTCTCCATGAGCTGTGCATCCAGTCCCCCAGTGCTATAGTGTGGATGTGATTGCTCCCCAAGGGCACAGGTGTTGGGAGCTCCATTCCCAGCCTTGTGGTATCGGTGGAGTTGAAGGACAGTAGTTCAGTTAATAGAGTGCCTGAGGCGAGCAGAAAATATAACCAACCTGAGCCACCTACACCTGAGTCTGAATTCTCACTTTGCCAATTCTAGCTGAGCCTGAGTGTGGGTAAGTTTCTTGTCTTTCACATTGTGATAATCACATCATAAAATGGAGAAAACTAGCTCACAGGACTGTCTTCAGTGTGAAGTTAGGTGCCCTGCGGAAAGGCACCGTGCTACCCCCAACATTGAAGACAGTCAGTCGAGGCCATTAACGCTGAAACTGTTGGAGCACACAGAGAAACATCTCAGCTATTTTATTTCATATTTTTTTCACATGTGATTTGTTTGTCTGTTTGTTTAATATAAGAAAATGGTCAGTTTCCTCTATAAAAGCAATAATGTTTAAGGCTTTGCTGTGGCCTCAGCTGTAACTTTATTACATTCAAGAGCCTGAGAATATTCTGAGGAGCCATTGGTGAGGGGAGGGAAATAATGGGGGAAATGATTGGAACTATAAAAATTCCAATTTTCAACCAAAATTGCAGGCACTTATCTCATTCCAGCTGAGAGGGGGAGCTCCCCTCATGCCCACCCCTGTTTGATCATTTCTTTCATGGTCCATCTTAGTCATATGATCTCTTAGAAAGAGCCCCTCTTGGGTCTGCAGAGAGCTGCTCCTCAAAGACTGGGTCTTGTTTCATGGCTACGGTTAAATTTTTCTCCTCCTCCCTACTCTTCCAGTGCGCATTGTCATTCTGCACGGAGGCCTCCCCGCCCAATTTCCACACTTCAGGGGATTGAAAGTCACCAGGACTCTGAGGCAAGTGTCACCCATGGACAGCTCCTGAATAACTAATCAGCTGAGAGAAATAAAGAATCTCAACACACAGCCCATCGTCTGGGTCAACAACAGGGCTTGCGATTAAGCTGGGAAAGAGGCCTGGACTCGTGTGTGTGTGTGTGTGTGTGTGTGTGTGTGTGTGTGTGTGTGTGTGTGTGTGTTTGTGTTTGTGCGTGTATGTGTGCACTCACACACTCACGCTCTGCCTTTTGGCATACTGAGTAGGCAGTCATTTTTCCTGTTGTTGTGATAAAATTACTGGACAGAAGAAACTTAAGGAAGGAAGGAAGGGTTTATTTTGCCTCATAGTTTGAGGGTGCACAGTCCATCACAGCATGGGAAAGGCGTGGTGGCGGGAAGTCACAGAAGACAGGGCAATGAATGCTGGTGCTTAATAGATTAAAATAGAATGAGCTAATGGCGACCGAAGCTCTATTATATAAATGCAGGTTTATTGGAGCAGTACAGGGGCGGGGGGGGGGGGGGTGAGAGGTGGGGCAGCTCGCATCAAGGGTGGGGGGAAGGGAAAGGGAGAAAGAAGAAAGGTAGAAAGGGAAACCAAACGTCTGGATTGTATACTGAAAGGTCCCTGGGAGAGGGGAGGCCCAGCCCCTAGTAAGGGCAGGGCAAGCCAGCCAAGCCCTGCAGCAGGACCTAAGAGTGCTCAGCCACGCCTTGTAGCAGGGACGTCACTTTCTCTATTTATCCAGTCCAAGACCCCGCCCACTGGGTAGTAGGCCCACTTTAAGGTGCGCTTCTATACCTCAACGAATCTAATCAAGAAAAACCTCCACGGGCATGACCTCATCTAAACTGTCCCCAGATGGGTGTGCCTGGCCTGGAGGCTTGCCTTATAGATAATTCTAGATCCTACCAACATGACCGTCGACCACCACCACCACCAGACACGCTGAAAAATGGGTGTCAAAAATGGGTGTCCCTTTTCTGGGACAACCCCCCCTACCCGGGTCCTGCGCACTGGACTTGTCTTTCTTTCATGCGACAAAATCCTCCGTCTTTGGAGGTCATTCACTCCCCAAAGACGATACAGCTGACTTCCTCTCAGACACAGGCACGTCCAAATTCAGCCTCTCCAAGCTGACTCACGTGGTCCTGTCTGAGTGTTTCCACTTTAAGCACAGTGCTGATTAAGTATAGTTCCATAAGGCTGGAGAGATGCCATAGTAATTACGAGCCCTAGCTACTGTTGCCGAGGACCAAAGTTTGGTTCCTAGCGCGCACGTCAGGCAGTAACTCCGGTCCCGAGGGATCTGCTATCTTTGGCCTCCATGAACCCACGCACGGTTGTGTTCATACTGCCCCCACCCCATAATTAAAATGAAATATTTATAGAGAGGGGGGGCTTCTATGATAAACCAGCCTCGTCAAATCAGGGTTTTGGGGGAGCTGGGAGCTATGGACTCATGCCTCTGGCTTAGACCTTCTGTTGACTTCTCCTCCCTAACACCAGATCCAGAGCTGGTTCAAGGCCCATGTGCACACAAGACTGAATAAATGCTTTCTATCCGGCTTGGTGTTTTCCACCTCATAATTAGCTTGTTTACTGCATTGATTTCTTTCTGGGAATGGTCTCTGGCTTTTCTATGTCCCATTTACCTTCCCTCTGGCATCTTTGCTTCCTCCATTAAAACCCAACAGTACCTTATCCTGCTGGGGACAAGAATAAATGGCGTTACGGGCTTAGGGAGAGAAGAAAGAGTTATTGACGTACAAGCAAAGCTTGATTCGCTCGTTTCCCACAGGTTCTTGTGCTGGAAGCTTGATCTCGGGTGTGGCTGGGTTGAGCTTGTACAGGAACTTTAAGGTGAGGCCCGGGAGTGGGTAACTAGGTCCTGAGGGGCTCCATTGCTGTGAGGGAGTCAATGCTGGCCTCCTGGGGGTGCTCTGGGTCTCTTGTTTACTTGATTTCACACAGCTATGGTTAGCTTCAACTGTCAGCTTCACACAAGGTCTTAACTACCGGGAAGACACTCTCAATGCGTGTCTATATCGTCTACATTGGGTTGGCCCGTAGCTGTGGCCTTGGTGATCTTGAGGTAACTGACGTGGAAGACCCAGCCCACTGTGGGCAGCACCATTCTCTAGACAGGAAGTCCTTGAGTTAATGAAAATCAGGGAACTTGAGCTGACCACAAGCAGGCAACCACGGTGTCCATTTCTCTCTGCTCTTTCTTGACTGTGGGTGTGATGTGTGTGACTAGCTGTTTGAAGTTCCTGCTTTGATTTCCCCACAATGAGGGACTGTGCCCGGAAATGCGAGCTATAATAAATAAACCCTTTCACCCCTAATTAGTGTTTTGTCAGGTTATTTTGTTGGTGTCACAGTAATGAAACTTGGACGCATCCTACATGCAGCCTGGCAGGGGCCGGGTGCGGGGGGAGGCCTCATCAGACAGTATCAGGCTGTTTGGACCCTCTCAAAATTATGAGGCAAGTGATTCCCATTACTTTCTGAATCACCCAGCTTTGTGTACCAAGACAGTCTAACGCACCTCTTATTAGTGTCTCTGAGGAACGCACTGTCCCCTCTATACAAATGAAGGCTTAGAACCCTCAGGAGGCTGCTTTGCCTGAGTCACCATGATTTGGAGGCCTCTGGAAAAGAGAGAACAGATGGGGAAATGCCTCCTGGGATATCTTTGAATTAAATTTCCAGCATTACAGGCAGAGGCTGAACTCTTGTCACCCCAACTCCATCTCCACTTGCTTAATTTTACTATGAATTAGAAGTTAATGAGGGGGAGGATTGTAAAGAGCCTTTTTCTGTAGCCCTTATCTGGTTTTTTTTCCCCCCCTCCACCAGCTGGGAGTCTATTGTAATGGTACAATAAGGCATTGTCTGGGAGGGGTGTAGCATGCCACAGGTGAGGGGCTTGGTTTCAAAGGCTGAGTGTGACTCTCAGGTCACTTGAATGTCTGATCCACTGGCTACAATGCTGGGGTCCCTGTTTTCCCATGAGATGGCAGGACAAAAAGGTCCTCACCACAGCCAGGCGTGATGGCACAAGCCTTCAATCCCCAGCACTCAGGAGGCAGAGGCAGGCAGATCTTTGTGAGTTCGAGGCCAGCCTGGTGTACAAAGCGAGTCCAGGACAGCCAGGGCTATACTAAGAAACCCTGTCTTGAAAAAAAAAAATCACCTTATGGATGGTATTTGTGGTCTGGTTTTGCTAAGACAAAGCTGAAACAGCAACCATAGGTTGGTCCCAGCTCAAGACATCAGGGGGAAAAAAAAAGACTTCAGTGAAAATTAAACAAATGTGTTCTGTGAGGAATACTCAGAACACACAGAATGTGCAATAAGGAGTAAGGAATATTATACACGTTATGATTATGTTTAAATCACATATTATATATCTTTCTTATCCAAAAGGCCAATACTTATTTATGTATGTGTACCTATGCATAGCCCCACCTCCCCCTAGAAGGCCAGGAAACACAGCCTAATGAGTAATATGCACTCAAGATGCCACCCCACCCCCCCCCCCCCGCCAGTATGACAGTCTCATTAGAACAGCATAAATCATCATAGGGACATAAGCAGGGTGCCGCGGCATTGAGAGTCAAGACGAGCTGGCAGATTATGGGGGAAAGCAGGTCCTATTTATTCCATCTGCCAGTGGAAATGAACTCATTTTCCCCAGTCAAAGGACCAACCTGCGAATATTCCTCCTCAGATCTTGCCTCTCAGAGATCAATCTGGGGCCCGGCTGATTGCGGTTTAGATGAATAAACAAAATAACTGCTGCTTCTTAGCCAGAGCCCGTTGCTGGGAATTCAAAGCAAAACAACTTGACACCCCCCACCCCCCACTAAAATAACCCATCAGTTGCCGCTCGGAGAAGTACATAGTCTTCAAGGTGAGTGATCTGATTGCATTTTCACCTAAGTGTCAGGGCAGTGTCCTCGCCTGATCCCCCTTAAGTAAACCCCACTTAAGGACTGTTTTTCATGCCTGGGTAGGACTGGCACATGTCTTTAATCCCAGCACTTGAGAGGCAGAAGCAGGTGGATTTCTGAGTTTGAGGCCAGCCTGGTGTACACAGAGAAAAGCAAAAGGCTTGTTTTTCTTTTTTCCTTTTTTTTTTTTTTTTTGGTTTTTCAAGACAAGGTCTCTCTGTGTTAGCCTTGACTGTCCTGGACTCACTTTGTAGACCAGGCTGTCCTCGAACTCACAGCGATCCGCCTGCCTCTGCCTCCCGAGAGTGCTGGGATTAAAGGCGTGCGCCACCACGCCCAGCCCAAAAGGCTTGTTTTTCGTATTCACTTATTGTGTGTGTGTGTGTGTGTGTGTGTGTGTGTGTGCGTGTGCGTGTGCATGTGCGCTGGGGTACATTTGCCATGGTATATGTGTGGAGGTCAGAGGACCACTTGCTGGGCGTTGGTTCTCTCTTACCCTGTGGGTTCCAGGCATCAGAGTCAAATAATCAGCCTTGGTGGCAATTCTTGGTGGCAATTACCTGATGAGCCAGCTCACCGGGCCTGAATCATAAAAGAAGATGTATTTATTTAACGTGTGTGTATGTGTGTGCATACATATGTATATGTATGTGTGTGCATGCATATGTATATGTATGTGTGTGCATGCATATGTATATGTATGTGTGTGCATGCATATGTATATGTGTGCACGGTGTGAGCGTGGAGGGGATGGGCTCTCACCTTCTACTCAGATTTTCAGAGTTGAAGGCAAAGCCTTTACTCACTGAGCCCTCTCACTGGCCAATCATTTATTCCTTCAGAGGCAGGAACTTTCCTGGGTCCCTCAGTGGACCTCCTGTCTCCACTGGCTTCAGAGCTGAGCATACTGGCCTTTTCAGGAATACCTGCCATCTTACATGCTGGCCACTCAGGAGGCTGGTGCAGGCAGATCTCTGTGAGTTCAAGGCCAGTCTGATGTACATAGTGAGTTCCAGAAAAGCCAGGACAACCCGATGAGGCCTTAACTTACAAACAATAAGCTCTTATGGAACAAAGAGGAGGGGGCTGGGTGGGACAGACTCAGTTTCCCTGAGTGGCTCTTCTAAGTTGAAAGGCCACATGGCAGGAAAGTCCCGAGAGGCTGAACACCTGCTGTCTGCAGGTGTGTCCAGCCGTGGCCTTGACCCTGGCTGCTGTTGTATGTGTCTGACCCAGCAGGTTATAAGGAATCTTCTAGAACCGGACCCAGAAGGAACAAGAGCCCTTTCCTGATCACAGCCCGGAGGCTAAAAGTGTGATTACGTCTTCCCCAGCTCAGCTGAGCTGTGTCCTTTATCTTTGAAAGGGAGCTCTGCTGTCTGTAGCTTGAGTTCTGAGCTTGGGAGACATCAAACTGGGACAATGAGAAAGCAGGGAACAGGACGGGGAAGGACAGAGAAGGTGAGAGAGCTGAGGCTTTGGAGAATGCCGGGGGGGGGGGGTGGGGGGGTGGGGGGGGGGTGGGGGGGTGGGGGGTGGGGGGGTGGGGGGGGGTGGGGGGGTGGGGGGGGTGGGGGGAGTGGGGGGGTGGGGTCTGGGGCCCGGGATCGCTGAGCAGGTGCTAGAGAGCTTCTGAGAAGGGCGGTGCGCATGGGGTCTGGTTACTAATGTTACTCAAGTGTTAGTGAGAAATTGAATATATTTTAATGTTTTCAGGCTACAGGATGCTATTTCTGGAGTTTGACACCATAGAGATTCTGCCTGTGTTCCCAGCCTCTAATGGTGTTTTCTCTAAGACAAGGGTCTGCACTGAGCATGTGCAGTGTACCTCAAAGGGCTTACGGCTTGGGGCTGGATGTGGATTTGGGAGAAAATGTGCAGCTCTGTGAGACTCAAAGAACACCAAGCACTTGGAGAAGGATGGTGGGGGGCAGGGCAGGCAAGAGGGAGTCCTGGAATGAGTAACACACACACACACACACACACACACACACACACACACACACACACACATTCTATATACACACACTACACACACACACACACACACACACACTACATACACACTACACACACATTCTACACGCACACACTACACACACTACACTACACACACTACACTACACACACTACACACACACACACACACACACATTCTATATACACACACTACACACACACACACACACACACTACATACACACTACACACACATTCTACACGCACACACTACACACACTACACTACACACACTACACACACTACACACACACACATTCTATATACACACACTACACACACACACACACACACACTACATACACACTACACACACATTCTACACGCACACACTACACTACACACACTACACTACATACACTACACACACTACAAACACACTACACATACACCACACACACACTACAAACACACTATACACACACATACACTATACACATACACCACACACTATACACACACACTACACACACACACCACACACACACCACACACACACCTCACAAATACACACCACCCACACACACCACACACACACTACACATACACACACACGACACACACACATACTACACAAACACCACACACACCACACTATACACACACACACTACAAACACACTATACACACATACACTATACACATACACCACACATACTACACACACACTACACACACACACTTCACACACTACATACACACACCACACACATACACACCACCCACACACACCCCACACATACACACCACCCACACATACCACACACACACTACACACACACTACACACACACACTATACACACTATGCACACACTACACACACACACACACACACTACACACACACACTACACATACCCAGGGAAGCCAGAAGAGTCACCTGATGTGGGTGCTGGGAACCAAACTTGAATCCCCTATAAGAACAGCAAGCACTCTAAGCTGCGGGCCCATTCCCAGGATTGTGAAGGTTTAACAGAAGCACTACAGATGGGGAATCTCTGCCAGACAGAGAGATGCTCCAGAGAGAGGACACTGCATCCATGAAGGAAGAACGCGATGCACGGCTGCCTATGAGCGGCTTGCTAACCTGTTAGACGAGTGCTGGGGAACGGCCCAGGCTTCCCTGCTCCTCCTCCGTGCTAGCATTTCACTTCCGTGGCTGTCACAGGGCAAGCACTATGGAGTAAATGAGTTCTCCCAGTCATGAATTGCTGTAAAAGAACAAAGCCAATTCCTGACTTTCTCTGGCTTCACTCTGTCATGGCTCCCTGTTGCCTGTGACCCTGGCAGGATTCCATTTGCGCCATATACGTCACAGCCAAGGGGACCCCTCTGTCACCAGGGGCTGAACCACTGGGGCTGCCCCTGCTCCTCTGAAAAATCGATATGGCCTCAGATCATTTATAGAAAGGAAAAAGATGGCAGGCTTGGCTTTGATGCACTGGTGCTGCCCCTTCAATTTCTCTCTTACCCACTGAGCCATCACTCTATCCCTAAGCTGCCCATCCCCCCCTTAGCTTCCAGCCCAAGGATGTTTAGTAAATTGTATCTTTAATTGAACCAAATATTTCCAACTCTTGAGTGTCATAAAAAAGAAATGACTTGTATGTATGTGTAATAATATAAATGCATATGTAAAAAGTTTTAATTAAAAAAATAACAGCAACAACAAAACAAAACAAAACAAAAAAAACCCAACAAGCCAAGTGAGTTGTTAATCCCAGCACTTGGAAGGCAGAGGCAGGCAGATTGATGTGGCCAGCCTGATCTACAGAGTGAGTTCAGGACAGCCAGAAAAACAAACAGACAAACAAACCAACAGCAAAAACAAAACAAAAGAAATGACAAGAGGTGGAAGAGCCAGGTTTGATTCCCAGCACCCACAGTGCAGCTTAGAACCTTCTGCAGCTCCAGTTCCAAGGTACCTAACGCCCTCTTCTGGCCTCCATGGGAATCACATGACTGTGGTCCACAGACATACCTGCAGGCAAAACACACATGCTTATAAAATCAAAATGAATAAATCTCAAAAAAAAAAAAAAAAAAGATGACAACAACTTTCCTAAGTACCTTAAAGGATTTTAAAAATAAAACAAAACCCAGACATGGTGAGTTCCAGGCCAAGCAGAGCTACATAGTGAGACCCCCAAGTCAAAAATAAAATAAAGCTAGGCATGGTGGCACACGCCTTTAATCCCAGCACTTGGGAGGCAGAGGCAGGTGGATCGCTGTGAGTTCGAGGACAGCCTGGTCTACAAAGTGAGTCCAGGACAGCCAAGGCTACACAGAGAGACCCTGTCTCAAAAAACCAATAAATAAATAAATAAATAAATAAATAAATAAATAAAATAAAATAAAATAAAAAACAAAGGGGAGCTAGAACAAAAGGACTGAAACACAACCTATCGGCAAAAGGCTGTAGAGACCCATCGGGGTCAGTAAAGCCTTGCTTGGACAGAGCACCCGGCCACTCCGCTGGATGTAAGGTGACCTTACAGAGTTCAGGGAGCACTGAAGCTCACCTAAGCCTTGGGCATCTTTACAAGAATGTGAGGGGGTCAGGTAAGGACAATGAGAAGAGCAGAGAACTTTGTCCACAAATTCAACACCATGTCATCCCCAGCCCTTCCCTGGTCCTGTTCCTCACTGCATGGTTTACCCCGGAACCTCATCTTCTGAACTTTTTATCTACTCACCTTGAACCTGTCCTCCCTGGCCACGGGTTACTGGCTGCCTAAATCCATCCTGCCTCCCTCCTCAGCCCTCGGCCTGACCCTTTCCCTATGCCCTCTCAAAATCAGTTACAGGCCACACGTCACTTACAGAAAGGGGAGAGATGGCAGGCTGGGCTTTGGTGGTCTGGGGGGAGGCCCCTTCGGTTTCTCTCATCGCTTCTTCCTGCTGTATTGGAAGGTGCAGCCCGGCAGGTGAAGGTGAAGACAGCATCTAGGGTGAGCTGCAGAGATGAGGTGGAGGGCTCTGGGGCATTCTGTATGGCTGTGGATGGCAAAGGCCACAAGGCTGCTCAAGTCTGGAGCTTACCTCCAAGGACTTCTTGAAAACAATCCATTTCTGAGTCTCTCTCTCTCTCTCTCTCTCTCTCTCTCTCTCTCTCTCTCTCTCTCTCTCTGTCTCTCTCTGTCTCTGTCTCTCTGTCTCTGTCTCTCTGTCTCTCTCTGTCTCTGTCTCTGTCTGTCTGTCTGTCTCTCTCTCTCTCTCTCTGTCTCTCTGTCTCTGTCTGTCTGTCCCTGTCTGTCTGTCTGTCTGTCTGTCTGTCTGTCTGTCTCTCTCTCTCTCTCTCTCTCTCTCTCTCTCTCTCTCTCTCTCTCTCTCTCTCTCCTCTCTCAAGGATAGAAGCCAGAGAACAACCTCTGCTCTCTTTCTTCAGGAGCCACTAGCTAGCCAGGGAGCTCCAGACACCCCCCCTCCATGTCTCCCTTCCCTGTCCATCACTGAGATTAAAAGTGTTCTAGCTCTTGGCTTCGCTTCCTTCTCCCTCACATGAGACAGAGTCTCATTGTATAGCCCTGGCTGGTCTGGAACTCAATAGGTAGATCAGGCTGGCCTTGATTTCACAGAAATCCTCCTGCCTCTGCTGGAATTAAAGGTGTGTGCTACCATCACCTGACCAATGACTTTTTTTTTTTTAACGCATGTATGTTTATGTGTGTGCAGTCCCTGCAGAGGCCAGAAGAGGATGTCAGATCCCTTGGAACTGGAGTTACAGATGATTGTGAGCACCATGTGGGTGCTGGACATGGAATGCAGGTCCTCTGGAAGAGCAGCCAGTGCTCTTAGCCACTGAATCATCTCTTAGTTCCATGATGACTTTTTAAAAAAAATATGTATTTATTTATTATTTATACAGTATTCTATCTGCATTTGTGCCTGCATGCCAGAAGAGGGGACCAGATCTCATTATTGATGGTTGCCAGCCACCATGTCGTTGCTGGGAATTGAACTCAGAACCTTTGTAAGAACAGACAATGCTCTTAACCTCTTTGCCATCTCTCCAGTCTCCCCACCCTCACCTTTTCATTCATGATGACTATTTTTTTTTAAAGATTTATTTATTATTTATACAGTATTCTGCCCACACATGTGCCTGCCCACCACAAGAAGACACCAGATCTCAGGTGGTTGTAAGCCACCATGTGGTTGCTGGGAATTGAACTTGAGACCTTCAAAAGAGCAGACGGTGCTCTTAACCTCTGAGCCGTCTCTCCAGCCCCCATGATGACTATTTTTAACCAAGGAAGTATCATGTTTTCTGTGGCCTCTGGCATCGTCACAAATACAGAAAGGATGTCACATGAAATCAAAGCTTAAGGTAAGGTGTCCTTTACAGGGCAATTTTCTGTTGCGTGAACTCAGTGGGATGGCTTCGGGAAATGCATGCAAATGTATGCAAATCACATACAGACTCCCATAAAGTAGTCTGTGAGTACCACCTCCGCATTTACTAGAAAGAAATCTGATGGCTTTGTACCATGCCACTCTCTGTTCCGTCAGGTTTCTAATCTGTCCTCTGAAAGACACATCTGGTAGGGAAAGGCATGCATGTGGCTGTGAGTGTGTCTGAGCGTGCGGCTCTGAGGCAATGGGAGCTTCAGGGCTACTCAGACGGGCGTGGCAGGTCCAAGGCTGGTAAACATTAGTGTTTGTGCCAGAAAGATGATGGCTCAGTGGGTTAAGGAGCCTGATGACCTCAGTTTCAATCCTTGGGACCCACATGCTGGAAGGAGAGGATCAACCCCCACAGGCTTTCCTCTGACCTCTACATACTACTGTGACCCCAACCCCCCACCCCACACCCCACCCCCACCATGCACACGTCCATGCAAAACGAATACATAAAATGCAACTAAAAGATAGCCTTTGGGATGTGAGAGTGATCTGGTTTGGGCACCTACCACCCTATTTATCACCAGGGTTGACTTGGCTGATCTGCTTGGCTAGGAGTGCCATCAGTGTTCCCTGCATGGTCCTCCCAAAGCTTAGTGTTCCAGGAAAGAGAAAAGCCCTTCTCAATAAAGGAGGGTGGTTTTTTTTTTAATGCAGGGCATACAAGTAGCTGTGCTCCCTGGCTACAGCATACAAACAAACTCTCAAGAGGAAATATTTAAAACTTTCAGCCAGACGTGGGTGGCACACGTCTTTAATCTCAGCCTTCAGAAAGCAGAGGCGGGCAGGTCTCTGTGAGTTTTAGGCCAGCCTGGTCTACACAGTGAGTTCTAGGATAGCCAGGGCTACATCCAAAGACCCTGACTCAAAAGGAAAAAAAAATTATGAATAGTTTTTTTTTTGCATGTAAATGTTTACCTCAGGTATGTGTCTGTGCACGCCTTCATGTGTGTGCGTGTGTGTGTGCTTGTGTGTCTATTACATGTATGGAAGCCAGAGGTCAGCATCAAATGTCTTCCTCTATTTTTTGCCACCTTACTTTTTGAGGAAGGGTCTTTCACTGGACTTGGAGGTCACCAATCCTCTAGGCTGGCTGGCCGGTGAACTCCAGGGACCTGCCTGTCTCTTCACCTCCGGCTCTAGAGTTACAAGCACATGCCACCGTACGTGGCTTTTAAGTGGTGCTCGGGATTCGATCTCGGGTCTTCGAACTCGGGTCTTCCTGCCTGCAAGTCCTTTCCCCCACTGAGCCAATTCCCACCAGGCCCAGCTGGGCAGTCTTATACAAGGTGAAGGTGAAGGGAGGTGGTGAGGAAGGAGGCTTAGCACAAGGCCCTGCAGCCGTCTGGACAGCATGAGCTTTCAGAAGTAATTCAGCCTTCAAGTGCTTTGTCCAATTATCATTCTGGACAGCAGCCTCGTTTGTTCCTACAAGCACGCATCGGTTCATTCATTCGACAAAGATGCAGAGAGCGTGGACTCTGGGATCAGCTCTCTGCGGGGTTCCAGGACGTAGGACAGAAAGGACACTGTCGGGTTGGGTTTTTTTTTTTTTCCCCTTTTTCTTTTTCACACAAAAAGAATTCTTTTCTTGCTGTCCTTGCTCACAGGGACCTCTTTTAATCTCAGAGCTCTGTCAGCACCCAGAGCAGGTGACAAATGTATCAGCCAGAACCAGCATACACAGGGGCAGGCCTGGCAGCCTAGACTGCAAGAGGAAGAAAGGTCTGGCTGTACCTGGGAAAGTCAAGGCCACACGGAGGAATGCACCGTGTCTCAAGGCTATGCAGGAGCCTGCCAGGTGGACAGGCAGAATGGATGCTGTGTGCCAGGCCACAGAAGCATGAAGCCGCACGGCTGTGTGTTCCAACTGGGAAATACAGTTAACGGTGTCAAGATGTGCCTTTCCCCGGCTCCCCTGCCTCCTACAAGCGCTGGTGACATTAATGGGCCTCGGGTGCTTACTCCTCAATTATGGTATAAACAGCCAGTCGGTGTCATTTGTCCTCTGCTGTTGCCTAGCTTTGTCACTTCAAGGAGACTGAGTCACTGAGAACTGTCTGGGGCTGTCTGTATCATCTTTGTCCGCCCCCCCTTTGCCCCCCCCCATGCTTGCACCAGAGATCCAGATCAGTGTCTCCCCTTGGACTCTCAAGCAGACAAGAGATGGAGTTTGCTCAAAGTGTGGGAGTGGATTGAAAAAAAAAAAAAAAAGATCCCACCTTCGTGACGCTTTCTTCACCGAGCACTCCTCCAGTGACCAGCAGTTAAGAGTCCGAGTGTATCTCACTTAATTGTCACCTATAAGGCACACACCGCATCCCCACTTTACAGAGGGCTTGATGAGGACCTGGAGGCGTGGCCTAGGGACGCCGGCTTTGGAGTGGGGAAGATGGCTCAGTGGGTAGGGTGCGCGCTCTGCAAGCGTGAGTACCCAACTCTGTAGTTTCAGAACCCACATAAAAACAAGACATGGCAGCACATGCCTGTAGCCCCACGGTGAGGGGATGCGGGGATGAGGGGGAAGCTCGAAGAGAGGAGAATCCCAAGGCTGATGATGCTTTTCCTTGGAACAGATAGGATGCCATTAGCCTCACCCTCCTCCAGCCCTACTTAAAGCCACACATTTGTTGTTGTTGTTGTTGTTGTTTTGAGACAGGGTTGTTCTGTGTAGCGTTGGCTGTCCTGGACTCGCTTTGTAGACCCCTTTAGGATGGGGCCGTGTAGGCTCCATCTTTTTTTTTTATTTGTTTGTTTGTTTTGGTTTTGGTTTTTAGGCTCCATCTTTGTGCCAAACATCTAGAAGAACTCTTAGTCTGAGAAGGAGACTCAAAAGGGGTGTGGGTAAATTTGGGAAGTCAAAGTCTCCTTAAGTAAGTGTAGATTACATGAGAGACAAGCTGGAGGAGGGTTTGAAAAAGGCTTGTGGAGGCTGGAATAAAGCCGAGGGGTACTGGTTGCTTGTACCGGAACCATAAATATGCATGGCGAATCCCTACTCCCCAGGCTACTGCAAAACTACAGCTGGGGTGTTCTATGATCCACACACACACACACACACACACACCCTTGACCTCTCACACGAGAGGAGGATCCCAAGGCCTTGGTGTCCTGCTGGTCTAGCGAGATGCTGAACTCCGTCTTTAGGAGGAGACTATGTCTCAACACACTGGGGGTCAGTCTCTAGCCTGGATGCAGGCATGCGTGGGTCAATGCACAGCTAGATGAGGCTGTCTTCAGAGAGGCAGAGCCCTGGTTCTACCAGGGAAGGCTGAGTAAGCATCCGTCTCTAGGCGGGCATCACCAAAGTGACTGTGAAATCTGGATGAGAGGCATCCTTTGCAGGTGACAAGTAGTTAACAGTCTAAACATTTTCTTGAGTGCCTCCTGTATGCTGAGGAGGATTCTGGGTACCAAGACAAAGCATCCATGATGGCTAATAGCGATTGTCACCTTGATGGGACCGGGACTCAGTGAAGAGGCACCCTTCTAGGTGGGTTTGCGAGGACACCTCCAGGAGGGTTAACTGAAAGGAGAGGCCTCTCCCCTAAGAGTGGACAGCACTTCCCAGTGGCCCAGATATAAAACCGTCCCAGGAGAAACCAAGGCTTAACACACCTGACTTTGCTTCTTGCTGGTGAGTACATTTGTGCCCTTGCTGCTGCCCCTCCCCCCTCCACTGTCAGAATTTAGCTTCTTGGGCTTCCTAACCTGGACTGACACCAGCAGCTCTCCAGGAATTTTCCAGGCCTTCAGCACCAGACCGGAACTGCTGAAGCATCCAGCCACCAACGTAAGCTGTCAGCTACCAAGTTCTCAGCCTTTCTAGCCATTGTTGGACTGTCGAGACCATATTGTGTAAGGCAACCTGATAAATCCCCTTTGTGATACATATACATATATACATATAATACACACACACACATATATATATATATATATATATATATATATATGTATCACAAAGGGGATTTATCAGGTTGCCTTACACAATATGGTCTCGACATATATGTATACATATATATGTATATGTATGTATGTATATATATATATATATATATATATATATATATATATATATATATATATACTGAAAGAATATATATATATTCTTTCAGTTGGTTCTGTTTCTCTAGAGAACCCTGACTAATATAGTGTCCCATTTCCATTTTAATGAGGGACAACGGAGTGAATAAGTACAGACATAGGCAAGTCAGGCATAGTCTGGTGATAATAAGCGCTTTGACAAGAAGACAAAGGAAGTTTAGAGTGATGGTGAAGCTGAGAAGTAGAGGCAGGCCTGCAGTGGAGATGCTATTTGGACTGAGAAAACCCAAAGGACAGAATGGCGCCAGACAAGCCAGAACCGAGGGTGTGTGTGTGAGCATACAATTAGGGCAACGACCTTGCAGCAGAAACCAATAAGAGGTACCGTAACAGAAGGTCAGGCTAACCAGAGGTTGGTGAATTGTAGGCAGATAAAGGGTCACAAGTTGGGTGGAAAATGTACATAGGGCCAGGCAGGGTGAGATTTTATTCCAAGTGATTGTATTAGTTAGCTACTGCTGTGTAACAAATTGCACCCCCCCTCCCCCTGACACCGTCCCCCCCCCCCCAGTTCTCATCTAATAGCTTAAAACTAAACATGGTTTTATATCAATTTCTCTGGAGGAGAAACTACTTTGGGTTGGCCTGTGGACAGCTTCAAGTTCGTGTGGGAAAGCTCCACGTTAAGCTCCTGTGGATGTTGGCCAGGCTCACTTCTTCATGGGCCTTTGTTCTGAGGTCACCTTTCAATCGTTGCCATGTGTGCCACTCCAAGCTGGCAGCGTGCTCCGTCGAACGGTGCAAGCCAAGAAGGTGACAGTTTGCTGCCAGCATGGAGGGAAGCCACTGTCCTTTGTCACCCAGTCTCACATGTGACATCCTTCACTACTGCCGGAATCTGTCTCGTAGAAGCAAGCCACAGGCTCCACTCTTCCTGTCACACACAGGAGCCCAGTGGCATCGTCTGAGCAAGGGGGTGACATATTCTGATGTGTATTTTCAACGGTCGCTTTGGCTTCCTCGACTATTGGGATCCCGAGTTGGGGGATGGGCAGGAGTAGACTTCAGGTGGCAGTTAGAGAGCTGTGTGGCTTGGGTAAGGAGATAACAGGAAAGGGGTCTTTCTAGTGGGTAGGAGATGAGGACAGGTGGAGAGGAAGTCAGGATGGGTAACACCAGGGCCGATGATGCTTTTCCTTGAAACAGAAAGGATGCTATTAGCCCCACTCTCTTCCAGACCTACCGAAAGCCACATTTTTTTTTCGGTTGTTGTTTTTTGTTTGTTTTGTTTTGTTTTTGTTTTTGAGACAGGGTTGCTCTGTGTAGCCTTGACTGTCCTGGACTTGCTTTGTAGACCAGGCTGGCCTCGAACTCACAGCGATCCACCTGCCTCTGCCTCCTGGGTGCCGGGATTAAAGGCGTGCGCCACCATCGCCCAGCTAAGCCATACATTTGATGGGCTGCACTGACATGAGTGAAGAACATGCATCTCCTTGTGCCAGGCCAATGGACTGAGCCCATGTCCTGTGTCCCACTAACTTGCTCATGTTTAGACTAACCAAGCTACTGAGTGAACTGGAGGGATACTGCCCACCTACTATGCAAGTCAGCCAGAGAAAAGAAAGTGGGGTGTGTGTGTGTGTGTGTGTGTGTGTGTGTGTGTGTGTGTGTGTGTGTAGAAGAAACCCACCTGCCTGTTTCCCTCCTGGAACCTGTGTGAGGAGAACACAGCACCCCCTGGTGGTGGTACAGAAAGGTGGAGCGTTGAGTTTAGCCCTTTAGAAGAGGACACAGACACAGTTCCCAGGCAAGCTGCTTCAGAAAACGGGATAGTGTGTGTTCTCATCCCTGGGGGGCAAGGGGATGTCCTTATGCCTCCTGCCCAGGCGGCCAGGCACTGATTAAAAAGTGATTCACACCAGTAATCCGAATGACATCACCAAACACCAGCCACACATTTTTTTTTTATGATTCCAGCATTGCCTTTGACATACTGGCATCATCTTGGCTAATTTAGATGTCAGTCTGGCAACAAAAGGCAGAGCCCGTCTGTTGGATTGGTTGTGATCTCAGGGGCCTGACCCAACCTGGGGGATTCCCAAGGGACTTCCATGCACACAGCCCCCCACCCCCACCCCAGACCTCACTTCCTGGATAATTGGGAAGGGTGTGGAAAGAACCAGACAGAAAGATTTCTAAATGGAGATTGGGCAGCAAGAGGAGATCTAAGGATTTTTGAGATGGTGAAAAAGGTGGACAGGAAAGGGAAAGGCAGAATAAGACCTTATGTTTTGTTTTGTTTAAATTATATTTATTTGGAGCTGGAGAGATGGCTCAGTAGTTAAGAGCACCTGGCTGCTCTTCTGGAAGAGCTGGGATTGACCTCCAGCACCACATGAAGGGTCACAACCATTTGTAACTCCAACCCCAAGGGATCCAAGTCCTCCCCCCACTTCCTTGGGCAGAAGACACACAAGTTGTGCACAGACATACATGCAGGCAAAAGATTCATAACACATAAAATACACATTTAATAAAACATTTAAAATACGGGCGGTGGTGGCACACACCTTTAATCCCAGCACTTGGGAGGCAGAGGCAGGCAGATCGCTGTGAGTTCGAGGCCAGCCCCGTCTACAAAGTGAGTCTAGGACAGCCAAGGCTTCACAGAGACCCTGTCTCGAAAAAACAAAACAAAACAAAAATAAAATAAAATAAACATTTAAAATATTAAATTGTGGCCTGGTGGTGGTAGTGCACACCTTTGTTTTTTCTTCTTTTGGGGGTGGGTGGGTGGGTGGGTTTCAAGACAGGGTTTCTCTGCGTAGCCTTGGCTCTTCCGGACTCCCTTTGCAGACCAGGCTGGCTTTGAACTCAAAGCGATCTGCCTGCCTCTGCGTTCCAAGTGCTGGGATTAAAGGTGTGCTGGGCGTGGTGGTACAGGCCTTTAATCCCAGCACTTGGGAGGTTGAGGGGCAGAGGCAGGTGGATCGCTGTGAGTTTGAGGCCAGCCTGGTCTACAAAGTGAGTCCAGGACAGTCAAGGCTACAAAGAGAAACCCTGTCTCGAAAACAAAACAAAACAAAACAAAACAAAACAAAAAAAAAAAACACCACCAACAACAACAAAAATTGCACTTCTGTATTGCGTGCGCCAGTGTGTGTGTGTGCACAGGTACATGTGTAGGCACACATGCGCTACCGCGTACCTGCGTAGGCCAGGGGACAACTTGTAGGAGTGCTCCTCTCTCCTTCCGCCGTCTAGGTCCCAGGGACCAAACTTTACTTCATCAAGTTTGGTAGCATCCTTACCCACCAACCCATCTCAACAACTTGGACCTGGGGGTTTTCAAAACATCCACCAGGGTACCCTGGGTGTTTTATGCCTCATCTAGAGTCTCTTGAATTGAGTCTCTTGATATGGTGCCTCTGAGAATAACCACAGGAGCGCTCCTGACAGACAGACACTGGGCAAGTTTCTCCAGGCCTCTTCTTTACCTGCACTCTGTCCTCTCCCTAAGAGGCTTGTCCCAAGTGGGCGCAGGGAGAGTGTGGGTGAATGGCATAGGTGGGGACCCACAATGCCTGGATTCTATTTTCAGCTCCTCTCCCTGACTCATGGAATGACCTTGCTCAGGTCATGGCTTTGTGTTTCCCGGGAGGGAAGAACATATCAGAGGTGACAAGGCTTTTATTTTCCCAAGGAAAGAGAGGTCTAAAGCATGGGGGTGGGGGGAGGGGCAAGGAGGGGGGCCCTACTGATTCTCATGAGCCTTGTCCTATTGATAACAAATTAATAAAACAGAACAACAGTTAGATGGATCCAAGGGACTTTGGGAAACAGTCAAAGCAAAAAGCGCAAGGGGTTCCTGGCAGGGAGATTTGTGGCCACTTTTTTGAGCATGGCTTCTACAACATTTTCCAAGTCACGTTTCCACACAAATAATTCCCCTCATGCCTGGCACTGTCTGTACAAGAGTAGAGGAAGCATTTCCTCTTAATTTCAAGACGAGGGAGTCATAGCCAAGGAGAGACATTTCTCAGCTATTTTGTTTTCTGAGGCCCCTGGCATTATTTTGCTATCAAGCCTGGCCCTGTTTGGTGAGTGCTTTATTGGCTAAACAGTGTGTGTATACTAGGTAGAAAGAGACTACTTTGGTTGATCCAAGTCACCCACGAGTGAGCATTGTGTTTACTCTGGGTGCCATTTTCCTAGATAAAAGTCTACCTCTCACCAGGCTAAATTTCAACAGACAAGTCTGAGAAGTCTTCAGAAAGACAAAGGAGCCTGCCCTGTGATTCTGTGGTCAGTGGTAGGACCAGGACCAGACTCCGGGGGAAGGAGGGAAGAGTCGGGATTTGACTCAGCGCAGGGCTGCAGCTAGGCAGACTCCTCAACAGAAAGACACTGGCGCACACTTTAGACCTACAGCCCCAGCAGCTGCAGTGCAGCTCAGGCCCTGTGCAAACAGAACTCAGCCTGAGGCTGGAAAGGGCAACACCTCTCTTTTCAGGATACTTTCACAGAGTTTAGGGTGGTGACATGTGCTTCTTCTGGCCACCTCCTGGCTAAAGCATCTTCACCTACCTTGATCCTTTCCACTTCATCCTACCTCTTCAAGAGGCTGAGCCTGGATCCTGAGGGGGACAGAGAGAGAGAGAGAGAGAGAGAGAGAGAGAGAGAGAGAGAGAGAGAGAGAGAGAGAGAGAGAGAGAGAGAGAGAGAGAGAGGACCCAATACCCTGCTCCTCCAGGAACTCAGGCAAGTGCTATCTATGCTCTTGGACCCTTGGCTCTGCCCCAAAGGCTCAATGGCCTGATCCCTGGCTCCGAGGCACCAACTGGCTTCCAAACTGGAAAAAGAGGCCATCCAACTCCCTTCCAAACTGGGAAAAATACCCACACTGAGCTCTGAGGCTTCGGAATAGTTGGCTCCACCAATCCCCGGCAGAGCCAGGCCTGGGGTCAGGGTCAACAGTGGGGCCCCCGTCAATGACAGCTGTTCCCGAGGTTATTTTGGGCCAGGGGCTGAGCTTTTCAGTTCCAGGGTGTTGGGATTAAAATAGCCACCTGCAGGGAAATCTCCCTGTAGCTCCATAGGGAGTTCCTAAGGAAAAGATTCAGAGCAAGAGTGGGGAGTGGAACAGGGCCTTGGCTTGAGGAATGACAAGGAAAGAACTCTACTATTGCCTAAAACCAATCTCACCTCAGTGGAGCTGTGATCTAAGCCTTGGCATCTCTCTGACCAGATCACTTCCTGGGGCTGTCAAAATGAAGGTCTGGTGGGGGAAAGGAAAGAGTTGGTAACTCCCAAACACTGCTTCTGGTCTTCCTCAGTCTTCAAAGGGAAGACCTTTTCCATTTCACAGATGTTCACCGGAGTTCAAGGGGCTAGGAGGCTCTGGTTCCAGGTCATTCAATTCTCTTCCAAACTGCCCCAGTGCCTTTTTTGTTTTGTTTTGTTTTTTCAAGACAGGGTCTCTCTATGTAGCCTTGGCTGTCCTGGACTTGCGTTGTAGAGCAGGTGGGCCTCGAACTCAGAGATCTGCCTGCCTCTGCCTCTCGAGTGCTGGGATTAAAGGCCACCACGCCCGGGTGTCCCAGTGCCTCTTGCTTGGGTCTTGGCTAGGAGCCACAGTGTGTGTGTGTGTGTGTGTGTGTGTGTGTGTGTGTGTGTGTGTGTGTCTGTGTGTCTGTGTCTGTGTGTAAGATAATCAGAGACACAGCGTGTGTTAGCGATCCCCAAGCTCAGGATCAGTATGGAAACCGCTGACTGGCCCTGGCCATCCTTCCAGTCACAGAGGGACCTTGGCAGTTACCCGCTTGGTTCGCACCCTCCTCTTGGAGGAGGTGGGGCAAAAGCAGGTGGGAGGGAGGAGAGAGTAGGAGGGAAGCCCAGCCATCCTGGCTCCTAGCCCACACTCAGCTTCGTAGCCCTAGGCGGGGACTTGACAGCCTGTGGCCATAGTCCAGGACTTGGAGCTGGAGTGACCTGGGCCCCTTTGGCGGAGATGAGGGCGGCGCTCCGGGCGCATGCCCCAGACACGCCCTATGGATATGGCTCCAGGGATCCATCACTGAACTTAGTCTTGAGCACCGCTGGCCAGGTCCGTGCGACAGGTCCCACTTCCTCGCCTGAGTGGGGTTGTGCTGGCCTCCCTCCGCGATCTCCACCTGTGCCTTGGAATGTTCCAGAGAGTCAGTTTCCTGTGCGGGTGAATTCTGCGCCCAGCGTCTCTCCTCTGCCTCCTCCCTCCCCGCTGCCGGGACACCTCGGGTCGCACTGTCCCCGCTGCACTCTCATCGCCCCCGCGCGCCCCGGCGCAGCCTCCCTGCCCCGCGCCGCTGCCTTAAGGCTCTCCGCGTCCTGTAGCCAGGTCCCCGCTGCGCCTGCCTAGCCCCAGGAGGGCCTTGTCCTCCGGAGTCTCCGGGCCATGAGTCTCTGCACTGTCCCCCGCCGCCCCACCGGTGCCGCTGCGGCGCTGGGGCTCGGTAGCCTCCTGGTACTGCTCGGGCCGGGAGGCGCGTGTCCCGCGGGCTGTGCCTGCACCGACCCCCACACCGTGGACTGTCGCGATCGCGGGCTGCCCAGCGTGCCCGATCCCTTCCCCCTGGACGTGCGCAAGCTGCTAGTGGCCGGCAACCGTATCCAACAGATCCCCGAGGACTTCTTCATTTTCCACGGAGACCTGGTCTATCTGGATTTCAGAAACAACTCCCTGCGCTCGCTGGAGGAGGGTACCTTCAGCGGCTCGGCAAAGCTAGCTTTCCTGGACTTAAGCTACAATAACCTTACCCAGCTGGGCGCCGGCGCCTTCCGATCGGCGGGGAGGCTGGTCAAGTTGAGCCTGGCCAACAACCACCTGGCCGGTGTACACGAGGCCGCCTTCGAGAGTCTGGAGTCGCTGCAGGTTCTGGAACTCAACGACAACAACCTGCGCAGCCTCAACGTGGCGGCTTTGGATGCGCTGCCAGCCCTGCGTACTGTGCGCCTGGACGGGAACCCTTGGCTGTGTGACTGTGACTTCGCCCACCTCTTCTCCTGGATTCAGGAGAATGCATCCAAACTGCCTAAAGGTGAGCCAGAGGGTGGAAAACCGGGGCTGGGTAAAGTAGGGAAGGGGCAGGGAGAATCCAGCAGGGGTCGGGATGTGTAAAACCTCACTTTGAGGGGTCCCCCCAGGAAGTCCCCTGAATAAGAATCCTGTGGGTTTAACTCCACAAGATCAGTTGCTTCTTCCCTCTGGAAATGTTGGCAGAGGGAATGTCAAAGAACACATTCGGAATTCTCCAAGGTTTCTCCCTTTCTTCTTCCCCTCCTACCCAAGTTTAGGACTTACCTTTTTTTTTTCTTTTTTCTTTTCTTTCTTTCTTTCTTTTTTTTTTTTTTCCTGCCACATCTTTTCTGGGATGTGGGTCCTCGGACAGGTGGGTGTGAGCAATGTACAGGTCCCTCCTAGTGGGAAAACCCCATGCTGTGTGGGACACCATACTATTCCCAGAACCCAGAGGTGGAGAGCCGCTGGCCAGTTCTGAAAGTGGTCCAGCTGCCGCAGATTCTAAACTGGTCCCTCGGTTCCCATCTGTCCTTGATTTTTCAGTCCACCCCTGGTGAGGAGAGTTCCCAGTGGGGACAAAGGCAGCTTCTTAGAAGAGAAACGTTTGGGGTGGGCACCTTCCCTGTTTTCCTGCTGCCCCTCCTGATGACCCACACACATACCCAATTGGCTGATGGGAACACGAGAGCACTGGGAACAGAGCAGGAGGTAAAGGCAGAGCTGAGAAGGCAGGGACCCCAACACTCATCCAGGTGTGTGCCAAGACTGAAGGCAGGTGATGGCCTCACACTGGGTGGAGCTCACCCTCCTACTTATCAACCTGTGAACGCTGCCCCCAAATTGGCTTCTCAGCAAAAGCCCTAAAAGTTTTGGTGAAGTTGTCCACAATGGTGTATAGCAGACATTATAAAAGGTGACATAGCTGTGAGTTTATCTTTATTCCCCTCAACTGAGAGGCCCCAGAACACTGTTCCTCTGTGTATGGGATTCCTGTGTCCACCTGGTCACCCCACAGGGTCACAGGCACACACGCGGAGCCCTGCTGTCATTCCTGAGTGGTAATTCTGTCTCTCTCTAATGGCTCTACTATGTGAACAGTTCCAAAAAATCTGGCCTGCAGGGGTGGGAGGGTGGGGAGTGGGGGTGGGAGGGAAGGAAAAAGAAAAAGAGAAAGAAAGAAAGAAAAAGAAAAAGAAATCTGGCCAGCAAAGTGCAGAGTCCCCCAGATTTGAATGATGCCTTTGTTCTCCTGCCTGGCTCCCCAGATCTGCTAGGCCAGGAGATTCTACGTGACAGGAATGTCCTGTCAAAGCCCTCACTGGGGAGAGGGTCACCTTGTCTTCAGTTGCCCTGTTTTGGTGTCTGCTTCTCAAAGACTATCTCTACTTGGGGGGGGGGGCAGGGAGGCTCCCATTGTCCCATTGTCTCCCAGTTGGCAGGAGCTTAGGTTCTGTTTTCAGTCCTGCCTTGGAGCAGCTGGAAACTTGATCAGCCTCTTAATGCTTCTGTACCTTGGCTTCTTGTCTCCTGACCTCTAAGACCTCCACAGAGCCTCAGATCAGAGTCGGGAATCACAGTTTGAGTTTTGCTTTAAAAAGGTGGTGGGGACTCTGAGTAGGTCACTTAAGGTTTTTAAAGCTGGCCTTTTTCACGTGTTGTCAAGATCAAAACACAGTAGTAAAGGGCCAACCCCGGAGCAAGTGGAGCTGTCCATCATCTTTGGGAGAAAATGGACAGCAGATGGACAGATGAGGCCAGGGGAGGATGGACAGACCCTGAACAGAAGACAGTGTAAAGGGGCCTGGGCATAGGGTAAGGCTGAAAAGAAGACTGGTTTCAGCCAGCCAGGAGAGGAGGGTGACAGCGGGAAGACACCTCCTGGGGGCACAGAGCCAAGGGCAGCTCCAGGCTCCCTGCAGCTGTCTACAGAGTGTGGCCAGGGCAGTGTCCCCTGTGAGCCACAGGGGGGAAGGGTAAAGGCACTGGCTGGGGCTGAGAACTGAGTGCAAGACTCAAGTTCTGATCTGGTCTCGGGCTTATGGTTCTGCATGGACCCCCCCTCCCCACCCTCCCCCAACCTCAGTTTCCCTGCTTCTGATTTCAAAATATGGACAATGTCCTCCCACTGGCTGAGAGGGTTAAAAGTAGTCTGCTCGATGAAAGCGCACAACGGTGCCTAGCGAGCAATGGATGCTCAAGAGAGGCTAATCCCCACTCTCTTCTTTAAGCTTTACTTGGCACGTAGTACATGGCACATGCACATGCTAATTATGCATATCAGTGGGGCACATAACATGACACATTTAATACACGTATGTAATGTATAACTATTAAATAAGAGAAATTTACCATTTCTATTACCATTAACCATTGATTATTTCTTTGCTCTGGCCTCTTGCAGGCTCCTCCTGGCTTTAATAAAATATAAGTATGTTGATACAGGGGACTAGAGATAGCTCTGCTTATAACGGGCTCGCCGCACAAGCGTGAGGACGACCGGTCCCCAAGCACCCATGTAAAAATCAGGCATGATGCTGTGTGTCTGTAATCCCAGGGCTAGGGTGGGATGGGCGGAGACAAATGCATCCCAAGAGCTCATTGGCCAGCCAGTCTAGCTGTATCAGGAATCTCCAGGCTCAGTAAGAGACCTTCTCTCAAGAAAAAGCTGGTGGCAGGGGCTAGAGAGATGGCTCAGTGGTTAAGAGAACTTACTGCTCTTGCAGAAGTTCAGAGTTCAGTTCCCAGCACCCAGGATGTAACTCCTCTTCCCGGGGAGCCAACAATATCTTCTCGCCTCTCTGTGTGCTACACTTGTATGCACGTAGCATCCCCACAGCAGACCTGTAGACACATAATGAAAAATAAAGCCAGGGGTGGTGGTGTATGCCTGTAATCCCAGCACTCGGGAGGCAGAGGCAGGTAGATCTCTGTGAGTTTGAGACCTGCCTTGCCTTACAAAGCAAGTCCAGGACAGCCAAGGCTATACAGAGAAACCTTATTTTGAAAAACCAATAAGATAAAATACTAAAGAAACATAAAAATAAGACATTTAAAAGTTATTTAAATGTAAAGCTGGGCATGGTGGCGCACGCCTTTAATCCCAGCACTTGGGAGGCAGAGGCAGGCAGATCACTGTGAGTTCGAGGCCAGCCTGGTCTACACAGTGAGTCCAGGACAGCCAAAGCTAATCAGAGAAACCCTGTCTCAAAAACCCAAACCCAAACCAAAACAAAAAAAAGTAAGGCAGAAAGCAACTGAGGAAGACACGTGACCTCTGGTCTCTAACCATGTGTACACTCCCACACGTGCATGTGTACCTGGATATACACATACACCACACATATGCACACAATAAACTATAGCCATTTGGTATATTAGTTAAATAAGTGCTAACTTTAATTAGATGATTAAATACAGGCTATAAGACACTAGGGTTTATTTCTCCTTGGTATCCATTACATGGCTGCCTCCTTTCTCCCTCCCAGTCTCCTCCCCAGTTTTTCATGAAGGCCAAGGCCAAATCTCAAAGGCTTAGCTGGGGCACTGAAGTTGCTTTGCTTGTTAGTGTGTTTGCAGCACCGAGTGCTCATCCACTGTGTGACATCCCTAGTCTTGCATGGCCTTTCTGTTACTCACCTGGCCTGTAAATAAAGATGACACAGTACTCTCCAGGTGAGCTTCCCAGGAGGCTGGGAAGAGACGGTAGCAGTGGGCACTTTAAGTGGTGGTGTCCTTAAGACTGCCCCACTGCATGATTGGTCCTTGCTTGGTGCTTCAGACTCCACAGGCCCCTCTGGCTCCTGGTTTATTGGTTCTTTTGTGCTTCTTGTTGTCTCTAGGTCCTTTTATCCTCCCCGACCCACCCCTATGCCCCCACTTTTCCACTCCCTGTACGTCACCCAGTGTTTGGCTGTCACTCTCCGCATCTGTCAAACCGCTGCTGGCCTGGACCTAGGTCCTCTACGTAGATGTAGCTGATGGGCAGCTCCGGCTTCATTCATGTGGGTCCCCTAGCAAGGGGAGCAGGGGCTGTCTCTGACATGGACTCTGTTGCTCGCTTTTTGATTACTTCCCCCTGGTGGGACTGCTTTGCCAGGCCACAGGGAAAGAGGACAAACTCAGTCCTGATGCAATTAAATGAGCTGAGGTGGGTGGGTAGGTTAGGCTCCCCTTTCCGGAAGAGTAGGGGAAGGGGGTGGGGGAGGGGAGAAGGGAGAAGGAGAGGAGGGGGAGAGCTACGACAGGGATGTAAAGTGAATTTAAGAGAAAAAAAAAAAAAAGCCAGGCTCATGCCTTTAGTCCCAGCACTTGGGAGGCAGAGGCAGGCAGATCCCTTGGAGTTCGAGGCCAGCCTGGTCTACAGCAGCCAAGGCTACACAGAGAAACCCTGTCTAAAAAAAAAAAAAAAAAAAAGACTGCCCCACTGCAAGGAAGGCACACTTGCAGAGAAGCCTCACTTACTCAAAAAGTAAGGCTGGGTGGAGTGCCAGGACCTCCTGGCTCTCCACTAGGCATGCTGACCACTCAGTTTCTGACAATGAAAATCGGGGGTGGGGGTGGGGGCGGAGGGGCAGCACTGGGGTACAAGCTCCAGGCTTACTAAGCAAAATCTCTGCCTCTTCCCAGGGAGGGAAGCCCCAGGGTAGAGGACAGCTCCCTCCCTCAGGCATGGCTCACTGCATCTTTTGCACCCTCCTCCTCCCGGATAGAGCAAAACCGTTTCCTTGTGACCTTGGCTGGCTGCAACCAGTAGCAAAAAAAATGTGTTATCTGCTGGGTGAGCCCCCTCTGGTGGTCACATAGGGTCAGGACTGTTCAGTCTCAAAGAGAGTCAGAGATGAAGGGAAAGGCTGGGCTCTTCGCCTCTGAGGCCTGACTAGAAGCTTCCCTGCTGGAGGAAGGAGGGCAAGGGATGCCAGCACCTTGGCTGGCCAGTTAGCAGAAAGCAAAACAAACCATCAACCAAGCCAAGCAGAAGTCCTAGGGTGGTCAATTAGTGTTGAATTTCAGATAAACGAGAAATTCCGTTTTAGTCTGAGCATGTTATTCTTAAAGCTAGGAAGACCAAGGATACCGCACTTATTTAATGCAATATGCTGTTAATTTAGTATTTACGTGAAATGTTATTTGTCTCTTATATGAAATGCAGGCCTAATTGGGAATCCTATATTTGTGTTTGTGTGTGTGTGTGTGTGTGTGTGTGTGTGTGTGTGTGTGTGTGTGTGTGTGTTTTCTGGTTTTTGTTTTGTTTTGTTTTTGTTTTTGTTTGTGACTGGGTTTCTCTGTGTAGGCCTTGGCTGTCCTGGATTCCCATTGTAGACCAGGCTGGCCTCCAGCTCATCAGCGATCCTCCTGCCTCTGCCTCCCGAGTACTGAGATGAAAGGCGTGCGCCACCAAGCCCGGCCTATATTTATATTTTAATTTAATCAAATTAATTTGATTTATTTAGTCAGGGGTGGGAACACATATGTACCAAAGTGTGAGTGTCAAGGTTTCCAGGGCCTGTTCTCTCCATGGGGGTAGAAGTCAGGTGACCAAGCTTGGCAACAAATGCCTTTACCCACTAGGGCATCTTGCCAGCCTATGGTTTTTTGTTTTGTTTTGTTTGGTTTGGTTTTGCAATGGGGTCTTGCTGTACAGCCAAGGTGATTCTCCTGCCTCAGCTTCTCAGGGTTCTCCGGCAGCTGTATCATGCTGCCTGTAAATGATAGAGCACTTTGTCATGCCCAAGTCTTTTTCACTTAGATTCTGTGCTTGTAAGACACCTTCTCTAGCAATTTCCCCAATAAGAAACAAACCGGGTGGAGCAGCTGGCATAGGGCTGGCATGGGGCTGGCATAGGGTAAGTGGTTGAGATAGCCCTGAGCTCTGGGGTGTTTTGCCTCATGCCCTCCCTCCTTCTGAGAGGTGTGGGAAGGGACCGTGTCCCTTCCCTTCCGTCCTCAGTTCCTGGATGACATCAGGCTGCTTCCTCTCTCCAGTCCGAGGTTCTGTACCTACTCTGATGGTTTCACTGTGAGCTACCAGGCTATCCGGTAGTGAGCGACAGTGAGGGGCCAGAGCGCAAGGCTGATAGCGCTTTAAGCAGAAGGTGCTCTAGACCTGGAAGCCAGAAAGACTTTGGAGAAAAAAAAAATCACCCAGGTGACCAGCCAGGGTAGAGAGAGCTGGGAGGATGGCAGGAAGAGTCCAGGAAGCATCTGGTAATGACACCTTTGTCACAGATGCTGTGCTCTTTGCAGACTTCCCTTTGTCATAGCTTCCTTCACATCCCCTGGCTGATGGACAGCATCATCTGAGAGCCACCCAGGAGCCTCCTGTGGATCTCTAGGTCCTAAGAGCTGCGTCGCGTGAGCTCCTCCTGGGGTTTTCTTGTGCACAGAAGAAGGCTGAGAAGTGCCTCGAGGGAAAGCCTTGGCTCCCTGGGTCTGGTCTTTGCAGCTGAGGCCTTGTCTTAGTTAGGGTTTCTATTGCTGTGATGGAACACCATGACCAAAAGCAAGTTGGGGAGGCAAGGGTTTATACTGTTTCAACTTCCACATCGCTGTTCATCATCAAAGGAAGTCAGGGCAGGAACCTGGAGGCAGGAGCTGACACAGAGGCCGTGAGGGGTCCTGCCTACTGGATTGCTCCTTATGGCTTGCTCAGCCTGCTTTCTTTTCTTTTCTTTCTTTCTTTCTTTTTTTTTCTTTCTGAGACAGGGTTTCTCTGTGTAGCCTTGACTGTCCCGGACTCACTTTATAGACCAGGCTGTCCCTGAACTCACAGAGATCCACCTGCCTCTGCCTCCTGAGTGCTGGGATTAAAGGCATGAGCCACCGCTGCCCAGCTTCAGCCTGCTTTCTTATAGAACCCAGGACCACCAATCCAGAGATGGCACCACTCACAATGGGTTGGGCCCTCTTACATTGATCACTAAGAAAACGCCCCACAGGTTTGCCTACAGCCTGATTTTACGAAGGCATTTTTTCTTTTAATTGAAGTTCCCTCCTCTCAGATGATTTTAGTTTGTGTCAAGTTGACATAAAACTAACCAGCCCAGTGATATTACCTAAATTACCTACTGTCTCTAAGCCTAAGACTTCTGCAATCAAGAGAGTATAAGTGTGAGACCTGGAAAGCCATTTTTAAGTAAAATTCTGTGGATTAAAAAAAAAAAGTGTGTAAAGCAGAGGCAGGTGAGTTTGAGGCCAGCCTGGTCTACAAAAGGCATCCCCGACAGCCAAGGCTACACAGAGAAACCCTGTCTCGAAAAACCAAAACAAAAAAACAAAAAAAAATAAAAAAAGAAAGAAAAAAAATAAAAATAAAAATATAAAAGTGTGTATTCATCTATTTTCTTTTCCTTTCATCCTTTTCTTTTTATTTATTTATTTTTGAGACAAGGTCCACCATGTAACCATGGCTAGGGTAGAACCAGGTTGTGAACCAGGCTGGCCTTGAACTCCCAGAGATCCATTTGTCTTTGCTTCTTTGTATACTACTGTGCTTGGCTGTGCAAATATTTCCATAAGGGTGTACACACACTGGTGGACATGGGCTCAGCAGCCTGAGACTTCATCACAGGAGGCCTGTTCATATGCCGTCCCTAGCCTTGGCCCTCATGATGGAAGAGGGACATTGGGACAGCTGGCAGCAGCAGCACTGTATGCCTGGCTTTTGGAGGTGTGTGGAGCAGGGGACGCAGGCTACACCAGCCTTGAGAGAAAGCAGATAAGTTAGGAAAGGTGCTGATGGGATGCTGATGTGGCCACACCTCACGGTCTTGGTTTTGTGTCCTCCACAGACACAGCCCTCAGTACCAGAGAGGAGGCTCAAAGCGCCTATAGTCCTATGACCTTGACACTTGGAGACATAGGCTTTGGGGCCGGGAGGTGAGTGGATATGGCAGAACGAAGCAGAAGTGCCTTGGCTCTGCCTAGCCCTGATCTCCACAGGAAAGTCTCCTAGAGAAGACACAACAGAACTGTCTGGAATGTCCCTGCACTCAGGGGCTGGGAGTCCCAGTGGGCACCTCTGTGGGCAGAGTCCCTCCATGACAGGTGCCAGGGCAGACAGTGTGCTTATCCAGGACCTACGTTACATATGGTACTTACCCCTATTTGCTACCAGGCTCAACTCAGGGCCAGCTGGGGAGCCCACCTTGAGCCCCAGAAACCACTTTAGGTTTTTCTGACATCAATGGGCTTGCCTCGGGCAAATGAACAGGCATTACTGTCATCCAGCTGGGGAAAAAAAAAAAAAACCCTGATAGCTTGCCTGAAGTCACATGGGTATTTTCTCTCTCCAAGGTGACTCTTTTTTTTTTCCCCCCTAAAAATAAAATAAAAGCAGTTTTGTTTTCCGGGTTATAAAAGTAACAAGCTTCAGATATTATACTGTGGGAAAGGAGTTACATATTACTTGATGCTAATAACTAAAATTAAAGACAAACAGACTAAAAGCAAGCAACAACCACAAAACAGACAGACAGACAAAAAATCCCAGAGGATGGAGAGATGGTTCAGCAGCTAAGAGCACTGGCTGCTCTTGCAGAAGACCTGGATTCAATTCCCAATACCAACATGGTGGCTCACAAGTATATGTAATCCCAGTTCCAGGGATCTGATGCCTTTTTCTGGCCCTCAAGTGCATTGCACACACACCATGACCTTGCATACATGTTAGCAGAAGCTCATAGCTATAAAATAAAAAATAAACAACTAGAATCATTTTACTATCAAATTTCTATGATTAAAAAAAAATTAGCTGGGGCTAGGCATGGTGGCGCATGCCTTTAATCCCAGCACTTAGGAGGCAAAGACAAGCGATTGACATGAGTTCGAGACCAGCCTGGTCTACAAAGCGAGTCTAGGACAGCCAAGGCTACACAGAGAAATTCTGTCTTTAAAAAAAAAAAAAAAAAAAAAAAAAAAGCCAAAACCAAAACCAAACCAAACAAACAAAATAATTACCTAGGTGTGGTCATGCACACCTTTAATCCCTACACTAGGGAGGCAGAGGCGAATCTTTGAGGTAGAGGCCAGCCTGGTTTACAAAGTGAGTTCTAAGACAGCCAGAGATACACAGAGAAACCCTATCTCAAACACACACACACACACACACACACACACACACACACACACACACACACGACCCATATACATGAGACCCTGTCTCAAAACATGAAAACAAACAAACAAGAGATGAATTAGACACAAAATGGTAAGTCCTATACTGGCTAGTTTTATTTCAACTTGACACAAGCTAGAGTCATCTGAAAGAAGGGAACTTCAATTGAGAAAAAGCCCCCACGATGGGCTGACCGATTGTGGGTGGTACCACCTCTGGGCTGGTGGTCCTGGGTTCTATAAGAAAGCAATCTGAGCAGGCTGTGAGTAAGCCTGAGTAAGAGGGTTAGGAGCTCCGGCTGCGTGGTGCCAGGATGCTCCAGGATGACCCCTTGACTCGATGCTGCGCCTACATCCTTCTTGCCATGAAATCAGCTTATTATTTAATCAGACGGAGTGTCTGCCGGGCGAGACAGGGAGGATAATTGGGAATTTTCCCCTGTGTGATGGTGGATATTTAATGAAAGTGGCAGCAGAAAACAAAAGTTAGCACTATAAGAAATTGGAGCTCACGCTCCTTGGCACCCCAGAGCAGGAGCAAGCCTCACAGGGCTCCTCGCATGCCTCCGTATGCCGTGTTCTATTGTGGCACAAAATAGTTCCAGCTGAGGCCACGGCGCATGCAGCTTCTCCAGATGTCGGGAGTGATGAAGAACAGGTACCTGGAAAGACACTAAAGAGGGTGTCAGGTTGATGATGGTGAGGTGGCGACTAGCCAGAGCTGGCGAGATGGCTCAGCTGGTAAGGACAATGGCTGCCAATCCTGATGACCCCAGATGGATCCCTGGAACCTTCCCGGTGGAAGGAGAGAGGTGACTCCTGCATGTTGCCCTCTAACCTCCACAAGTGCCTGTGGTGGCACACACCCACCCTTGACCCAAAACACAAAAATAAAAAGCAGTAAAGATGTTAATAGGGGGGAAAAAAGATGTTAATAGGAGAGAAAGACAATTCTGGAAGCATCTGGGAAGTGAGTAAGAAGATCATGACTCATCTACCATAAAATACCCTGCAGCCATTAAATATGTATTCGTGTGTGTGTGTGTGTGTGTGTGTGTGTGTGTGTGTGTGTGTCTTCATGTGGTATGTGTGTGTACATGCATACATATATGTGTGTGCGCTATATAATCACAGTGCATGAGCCATTGCTAAAAGGTACATTTGGAGGCCAGAGCACCTCTGACGTCATGTTCTGCTTTCTTTAGCTAGGCTCTCTCACAGAACCTAGGGCTAGGCTGGCAGGTAGCCATTCATCTGTCTTTTTCTCCCACGGGACTGGGTTTACAGGTGTGCACATGGCCATGCCTGCCTTAAAAAAAAAATGGTGCTGGGATTACAGGTATATTAGCAGCCTCATCTGCCTTTTAAAAATATAGAGAGATTCTGGAAATTCCAACTTGGGTTATCATACTGGCACAGCAAGCTCATTTAATCACCCAACCACGTCTCTCTATTCTATAACACCAAGGCTCCGGAGGGTGAAGCAGGGAGGCTGTCTTGATGCCAGGAGCTTGATACCAGCCTGAGAGACACAGTGAGGCAAATACGTAAACGTGGCGTGTTATATTTTGCAAACGGGAAGACATTTCCCCGGGAGGGTTGTCGAACATGGTGCTTGGAGGGCTTCTTTCTACCAGACAGGTTTATGAATGTTTACGCCTAGGAGAGGACCTGGAGAGGTCTAAACCATTGTGCGAGCTGTATTTATAAGTTCGTCCATCTGCCTTCTGTGCATTTGTTGACAGTGTCTCAGTGTGTGTGTACACGCAGGCTTTGCCTAGTAAGCAGAATTAGGAAAGCAGAACCCGATCTCTACAGCAAAAGGCTTAGGAGAGCCCGGTGGCCAATCACACTGAGAAGCTCCCTGGAGGCCAAAGCTGGAGAAAGGCTCCCTGAGAGATCTGGGCCCAGCCTGTTCCTTGGCAAGGGGCCGGACCAGGCTCGAGAGATTAATCTCAATCCACCATCTGCTGTGTCACTGTCTATTTCTAGGATGGCAGTTTGTCACCCTCGCCACTCAGGTGTCAGCTGTGGGGGAGAAGCCATCACTCAAAGGGATGAACTCTGGGGGTGTGGGTGGGAGGAGGACCCCCCCCCCCCGCCACTCACAGGAGTGAGACACACCCATCCCAAGAGAGAAGCTAGGCAGAACAACATTGAATTGGCCAGTGTGTGATGAACGAGTTGAAGGCAGGGCCACTGCAAGGCAGAAATCAGGAGGCCACTGAGGCTGCCCACTGAGAAGTCACCCTATCGGGGAGCTGATCTACATAGGCACCTATCTATGGCCCTCTAGGATGCATACGCCTCCTGGACATCTGGGCAGCTGTAGCTAATGTGTGGTGGCTACTCACCTTGAATTGCACTTTTCCAGATGCATCCCAGGGCCCACTGAGGGACCAACCTTGGCTGAGTAACCAGGGAAGGTTATTCGTGGAAGGATGGCAGCTGATCCTCAGAGCTGAAGAAGCAGGCTCAGAAAAGGACAGGGCTGCAGCTCAACTGGGAGAGTGCCCAAGTGGCATGCAGGAAGGCCCAGGTTCCACTCTGGCACCATAAACTGGGTGTGGCTGACCCTTGCCATGGAGGTTGAGGCAGGATTGCCTGTTGGAGGCCAACTTTGGCTACATAGTGAGGCTCTCTCAAAATAATGAAAACTCCAAACAAACAGTAATGGAGATGGGGAGACAGATCTGGGGGTTTCAAGAGCAGAACCCCACTGGGAGGGGCAGCAGGGAGGGCTACGGGAATAAATAGGTTCAACCTTCCTTTGAGCTATTGGACTTAGGGGTTGTTTGTTCCAGCATAGACACTAACCCATTGCAATCATTTGCTGGCTGCTGGCTGGGAGAGGCTGTGTACTTGTGTGTGTGTGTGTGTGTGTGTGTGTGTGTGTGTGTGTGTGTGTGTGTGTGTAGACCAAAGAATGACCTTGGCTATCATTTTGCAGACAGCATCTGTACTACTTTGGTTTCTATTGCTGTGATAAGACACTGACTAAAACCAATTTGCAAAGAAAAGATTTATTTGGCTTACAGGCTATGGTTCCTCATCAGGGATAGTCAAGGCAGGAACTGAAGCAGAGATTTCAGAGGGCACTGCATGCTGCCTTGCTTGGCCTGCTTTCTTATACACTGCAGGACCACCTGCCCAGAGAAAGCATCACCCAGAGTCGGCTGGGCCTTCCCCCGTCAGTCACCAATCAACAAGAAACGGTCCACAGATATGCCCCAGGCCGATCTGACGGAAGCACGTCCTCAGCTGAGGTTCTCCTCTTCCAGGTGACTCCAATCTGTGTCAAGTCGACAGAAAGTGACCATCAGGGCATCCATCTTGTCTCCTGGGACAGTCTCTTCCCAGTCCAGCACTTACCAAGTAGGGCTGGGGTTATGAGCACACGGCCTCTGGCTTTTAAAAAGTAGACTCTGGGCCAGGTGGTGGTAGTGGTGGTGGTGCACGCCTTTAATCCCAGCACTTGGGAGGCAGAGGCAGGAAGAGCTCTGTGAGTTCGAGGCCAGCCTGGTCTACTAAGCGAGTCCAGGACAGCCAAGGTTACACAGAGAAACCCTGTCTTGAAAAAACAGAACAAAACAAACAAAAAAAGAAAGAAAGAAAGAAAGAAAGAAAGAAAGAAAGAAAGAAAGAAAGAAAAACAGACTCTGGGTGTTGAATTCAGGGCCACATGCTTACTGTCTCCTCAGCCACCAGCAGTTTTAAGGAATTGCGCTAAAGCATGCTCAGTAGTCAGAGGTGATTACCAGCAAAGAAACCTGGGAGAAACTGTGGGTGGAGACCGTGGAAAGTGGGGACTCTTAGGTATGTGCTACTGGTAAGGTTACTGAGTAGTGTTACGGCCAGGTTGGAGCCAGACTCTCCTGACCTCACTTACAGTCTTTGCAGCTGTAATTAGCTTTAAGAATGTGGTGGTGGGGCATGCAACACTGCCTCACTCTAATGACAATTGTCCCTGTAGAAGAGAGGCTGAGAGACATCTGAATGACAGGGACATAGATCAGAAGATCCTGGGAAGACAGGCTAGAGGACAAGGTGAGGCCATCACGAGCCAAGGAATATTAAACCTGGAAGAGACAGGCAGCCTCTCCCCCAGTGTCTTCAGAGGCAGCCCTGGTTCTGACCTCCCCAGCAGTGAAAGCATCTCTCTCTCTCTGTCTCTCTCTCTCTCTCTGTCTGTGTCTCTCTCTGTCTCTGTCTCTCTATGTGCCTCTCTGTGTGTCTGTGTGTCTGTCTGTCTGTGTGTCTGTCTGTCTGTCTGTCTGTGTATCTGTCTGTCTGTCTGTCTGTCTGTCTGTCTGTCTCTCTCTCTTTCTCTCTCTCTCGTGTGTGTGTGTGTGTGTGTGTGTGTGTGTGTGTGTGTGTGTGTGTGTGTGTGTGTGAGAGACAAGGTCTTATATTTTGTAGCCCAGGCTGGTCTCAATCTTGAAATCTTCTTCCTCACCTCAGTCTCCACAGTGCTGGGATTCCAGGCATATACCATGATGCTCCATGCTCCATGCTCTGGCCTGCTCTAGCTGGAGCATTTTGTTTTGTTTTGTTTGTTTGTTATGTGTATGGTCTCGGGCTTTGAACAGAAGGCCTTGTGCATGCCAGGCAGGGAGAGTTCTGCTTCTGCCCTATACCCTCAGCTTTGTTTTTGTTTTTTGTTTTTAATTATTTTTTGAGACATGATCTCTCTATGTAGCTCAGGCTAGCCTCTAATTTTCGATTCTCTTGCCTCATCTTCCTGAGGGACCTGTGATGATTACAGGCTTGCTCCACCACAGCCAACTGTAATTAGTTTGGGTAGCCCAGTTTGTGGATAGCTGCTAAGGTGGCTTTAATGAAACAATGAAGGCCCATGCCCTGTGGAACTGTCAGGATTCTGGGGTACAGGAGACACAGTTTCCCCACCCCCATTGTCACTCTAGCTACCTGCAGAAGTCTTCCCCGGCTTTTATGGATTCCCAGTCAGGTAAAACCAGGATTTTTGATTCAACACAGAAAAGAACTTCAGGACTGGCCAATTTATGAAGCTGATTTTCTTAAAGATATTTTAATACAGACTTAAGTGTGAGAGTTAGAAGAGGGTAGGGGCTCAGAAGGACAGACAGACACACCTGGGAGCACATGTGCTCAAACAGTTGCTGAAAGTAAGATATACCCAAGAGGTGTGGGTTCCTCAAGGAAGAGTGACACCTCTAATATTTATATGTCCTGATCAGGTGTCTGTTAACTTGACACAAGCTAGAGTCCAGGACAGCCAGGGCTAAAAGGGAAACCCTGTCTCAACCCCTCCCCCCAAAAAAGCCTTTATCAGATTGGCCCGTGGGCAAAGTCTTCAGGGCATTTTCTTGATGATTTAGTGTGGGAGGGTCCAGCCTACTGTGGGCAGTGTCACCCTTGGGCTGATGTCCTAGGCTGTATGAGAAGGCAGGCTGAGGAAGCCATGGGGAGCAAGCCAGTATGTAGAACACCCCAATGGTCTCTGCTTCAGTTCCTGCCTTTATGCTCCTGTCTTGAGTTCCTGACTCACCCATCCCATCTTCTCTGATGATGGACAGTAACCTGAAAGCCAAATAAACCCTTTCCTCAACAAGCTGGTTTTGGTTAGTGTTTCATTACAGCAATAGACACCATTTATGTGGGGCTGGAGAGATGAGATAGTGGCTAAGAGACTTGGGTGTAGTTCCCAGCACCCACATATTAGCTCACAACCACTCATATTTGCAGTCCCAAGAGATTTGATGCCCTCTTATGACCTCATGGGCAACCCCATGTACATGGTACGTGGAATACTTGCAGGCAGAACAGATAAAATAAAATAAATCTAAATAAAAGTGTAACTAAGACCTAATGTACACTTACTCTATTCAAATGGTTGCTAAGACACTTAAATGAGATACTTTTTAAAGTTTGTTTGTTTGAGACAGGATTTCATATAGCCTTCAGTATACAGCTGAGACTGGCCTTGAACATCTGATTCTCATGACTCCACCTCCCAAGTGCTGAGAATACAAACACACCTGGCTCCTGATGACACTTTGAATTATCCCACTGGCTGGGGTACTGCTGGCATTTCCTGTAAAGATGATGGAATGTTAAACATCCTAAAGCAGGTGGCACAAGCCAAGGAGGCGAGTCCTGTCCCACGTGCCAGCAGTCCTGGGGGTGTGAGTTTGGGATGCAGTGCTGTTGGTACAGTGCTTGTCCAGCATGCAGGAAGCTCTGGGTTCAGTCCCCAGCATCATATAAAACAGGCAGGGCCGAGCATGCCTGTAATCCCAGCACTTCCGGGGTGGAAGCAGATAAATTAAAAGTTCAAGGTTGCCAGGCATAGTGGTACCCATCACTTGGAGGCAGAGGCAGGTGGATCTCCATGAGTTCGAGGCCAGCCTGGTCTACAAAACGAGTTCCAGGACAGCCAGAGCTGTTATATAACCTGTCTTAGAAAAAACAAACAAACAAACAAACAAACAAACAAACAAGCAAGGGGCTGGAAAGATGGCTCAGTTGTTAAGAGCTCTGTCTGCTCTTATAGAGGTCCTCAGTTCAACTACCAGCAACGACAGGCTGGTTCACAACCATCTATAATATTATCTGATGCCCTCTTCTGGCCTGCAGGTGTACCTGCAGATAGAGCACTCATATACATAAATAATTTCAAATTCTAAAAAACAAAACAAACTAACAAGACAAGGAAATAGGGGGGGCACCTGCCAAGAAGAAAGGTTTTATAGGGATTTGGGCAGAGGAGATGAGAATGGGAAAGTGTGTGTGTGTGTGTGTGTGTGTGTGTGTGTGTGTGTGTGTGTGTGTAAATGACTAAATGAATTATATACATATGTAAAAGTATCAAGCAAACAGCAGCAATAGAGCCCAAAGCACAACAGTGCCAGACTGAGAAACCCAGTCTATGGTCAGATACTGTTAAAGAGAGAAGGGAACCCCAAAGTCACACAGCAACATCAGAGCCCTACACCAGTCACAGGTGCTGTTGCAGATGGCGCCACGGACAGACCTCCACCCTCTGCTGCCTGGCGCTGTCTGTCCGGCTGACTGTCTTTGTCCAGCTCCTCTTCATGGCTCGGGAGAGGCATTAAGTCAGGGTGTCTTACCACAACTGAGTGCTCAGGCCCCGCCCCCACTCCTGGTGGGTCAAGTGGCGTTTTCCCAAATACGCCCTTTTCTTCCAGCCACAAAGAAATGTGAAATGACATTTTCTAAAAACGTCGCTTTGTAAAAATGCCAAGGCTAATCTCCAGGCCCAAGGAACATTGTGGAAATCAGAATTGACTCGGGAGCTGCAGCCTGGGAAGAAGAGAGGGCTCATGGGGGCAGGTGGAGGGGGCGGTGGGCGTGGCTACTGGCTCTAGCTGGATTATGGTCTGCTACTACGAGTTTGAGGGCTGCACACCGCCTGTGGCTGTTAGAGCCTGTGCTCATGGCCCGGGGGACTACTACTTTTCTTTCTTGTTTTAGGGCATCTTTGGCTAGAGGCTAGCATAGCAATCATGATGAGGCAGGCTGACTGATTTTAACACTGAAGGACAAGATGTCTGAAAGGGAGCCTCACTATGGAAATCTTAAAGCTTTTCTGTTTGGCCCAGATACTCTTCAAATGCTCAAAATAAGTAGGTAGAATTTTGATTTTTTTTTTAAAAAAGTATGCCTATTTGACATGGGTGCTAGAAACCCAAGTGGGTCCTCTGGAAGAGCAGAAAGTACTCTCAATCACTGTGCTTTCTCTTAAGTCCCACGTTTTATTTTGGTTCTGTTTTCAGACAAGATCTCATGCAGCTTGGCCAAATCTCCCTGCTTGCAAGTTTTGATATTATATGGCATGCACCATGCCACACTGGGATAGAAACCAAGGCTCTGTGCGTTAGCACTCTGCCCAGCCCTGAATTTTATCTTCTTAAGAAGCAGGCAAGGGCTTGGGATGTAGCTCAATGCCACTGTGCTTGCCTAAGGCGAGCAAGGTCCAGGCTTTTATCCTCAGCACCACTGAGAGAGGGGCAGGAGGGTGGGTGAAAGGGAAGGGGACAGGAATGGAAGAAAGGAGAAAGGGTAAGGGTGGCCGGACATGGTGGCGCACACCTTTAATCCCTGCACTCAGGAGGCAGAGGCACATGGGTCGCTGTGAGTTCGAGACCAGCTTGGTATACAAAGCAAGTCTAGGACAGCCAAGGCTACACAGAGAAGCCCTGTCTCGAAAAACTAAAAAGATGGACTTGGTGGCTCAATCTGGTAATCCCCTCGCTTGGAAGGCTGAGGCCTGGACTTACATAGCGAGTTCTAGACCAGCCTGCAGGATAAAAGAGCCTCTGTCGGGGCTGGAGAGATGGCTCAGTAGTTAAGAGCACTGCCTGCTTTTCCAAAAGATCCGGGTTCAATTCCCAGCACCGACATGGCAGCTCACAACTGTCTGTAACTCCAAGATCTGACACCCTCACACCAATACACATAAATTAAAATTAAATAAAAATTTAAAAAAGAGCCTCTGTCTCAAAATTGATCAAATGGAGCTAGAGAGATGCCTCAGCAATCAAAAGCACATATTATTTGCTCTTTCAGACGACCTGAGTTCTGTTTCCAGGACATGTCAAGCAATTCCAGATGATCCAATGCCTCTGGCTTATAAAAGCACCACATGTAGAACACACACACACACACACACACACACACACACACACACAGAGAGAGAGAGAGAGAGAGAGAGAGAGAGAGAGAGAGAGAGAGAGAGAAACAATCAAAGCCTATGACCAAGTGTAAACCAAAGAGCTCTGGTTGTCTAAATCCTTGCATCTATAAAGCAGCTACATCCATTTAGGGAGAGGAGTGAATGCAGTATGGTTGCTAGGCAACTGTTCCCTTGGGAGGAATACATGGGTTGGGTGGCTTTAGATGTGTAAAGGATGGGATGTGTAAGAGGAAGGAAGCTCAAATATTCTTTCTCTGTTTCCTCTTTCTGAGCTGGAGTAGAAGAGGCACACTGGTAAGAATCCCAAGGGTGGCTTGGAGGTGCTGGACAGCGAATGAAAGTGCTTTGCTGGACACAAGGGGTCTAATTAAGGATGCTGTAAGAAGGCATCTTGACTTTTGGGAAAGGCTTGAGGGTGAGCTCTTTGCAGCTCGGAGACACTGGAACAGAGAACGAAAAGCTCTTCCGAGAACTTGAAAGCACCAAAAGTAAGCGAGTATTGACGGTTGCTAAGCTTCCTGACCAAAATGGTGTCTCCCATTCCCTCCCTGGAAAAGAGTGCACCTTAACAAATCTGTCCACGGGTAAAAGGAAGCTTCCAGAGCTGAATGCCTGAGCTCTCAAGCCTAGATGCGAACTAGTGAAGCTATGTTACCTAAGCAAGTGCTGTGAGAGTTCCTCCCCTGAGGTACTTCTGAGCAGTCGTGGGCTGCAGCCTAACCCTCTCTCATCCTACCCATCTCTCTCCAGGCCTGGATGCCATCCAGTGTTCACTGCCCATGGAGGACAGGAGGGTAGCCCTGAGGGAGCTGTCCGAAGCCAGTTTCAGCGAGTGTAAGTTCAGCCTGTCCCTCACGGACCTGTTTATCATCATCTTCTCGGGTGTCGCCGTGTCCATCGCTGCCATCATCTCCAGCTTCTTCCTCGCCACCGTGGTGCAGTGTTTCCAGAGGTGCGCCCCTAACAAGGACACGGAGGATGAGGACGACGGCGACGAGGATGACTGATCCACCTCCTCCTGCTCTTCGCTTTCCCACACTCAGCCACCGGCACCTCTCCAAGGGGAGACAGAGATGCTGAAGACGGGGAGCATCGCATCGCTCCACGCAGTGAGCGGGAAGGAGCTCGCCTAGATGCACCTGCTGGGACAGGATCCCAGAGCATAGAATCAGCAGAGTAGAGATGCAGGAAGGAAGGAGAGAGTCACTCCGGAGCACAGCCCACCTCCCAGGCTGGGGCGTTTGTGTGTGTCAAGAAAACCAAGGCAGGCTTCACAGCTTACAGCTTTATAACCTTCCCAAGCTGACGTGAGAGCTCACAGCTTCTGACCTCAAAGGTTTTGGTGTTGTTCTTGTGACAAGCTGCACGATGGACCATGAGCGGTCTTCCTTCTAAACGACAGCAGCTCATCCTCCATGGGAGCGGGAGTTCTCTTCTTCCATGGAAGGTCCCAGCAGCCTAGGGGGTGTTAGGGCAAGAACAAACAAATGTACATGCAATAGACGATGTTGTTGGCTTGATACCTCATACCCAACGTGATGAATGTGGGTTGATAGGAGATGACTTGAGCCAGGACCACTGAGCTGGGCTGGGGGCTGACACCTGACAGGGACTCTCAAGAAGCCCCTGGGGGTGTTTTTAGGGACCTACTCCTTCAGGTTTTTTTGTTTGGTTGGTTTTTTTGTTTGTTTGTTTGTTTGTTTTTTTCGAGACATGGCCTTTCTGTGTAGCCTTGGCTGTTCTGGACTCGCTTTGTAGACCAGGCTGGCCTCGAACTCACAGCGAACCACCTGCATCTGCTTCCCCGAGTGCTGGGATTAAAGGCATGTGCCACCACGCCCCTGCTTCCTTCAGGGTGTTTTGAAGAGGGCCCTTTGGATAGGATTTGGTCATGAAAGTGGAACCATTCTCGGTGCATTTAGTGCCCTTACAATACAGACTCTGGAGGTGTCCCTGCTCCTTCTACTAGGTGAGGACCCAGTGAGAGGGTCTACGAACCAGGAAGTGGTCTTTCACAGGAACTCAACCACATTGGTGTCCTGACCTCCATCTTCTAGCCTCCGGAACTGTGAGGAATAAACGTTTGTTATTTATAATCCCTGATGGGTGTGATTTTTGTTTGTTTGTTTGTTTGTTTGGTAAAAGCAGCTCAAGGAAACTAGGACACCATGTTTAGCTGAAGTGTTACCCCAAAATAAGAGCTTGGACTTTGTAAAGGGTGCTTGTAGTTTGTTGGTATGTAGCTTGGGAGAATGTGTGTTGGCATCACCTGGTCTCAAGTCCTTACCGTAAGGGACAACAACTTGCCGAGGACTGACAATTGTTGTGTCAAGTTGTGATGGCCACTTTGCTCTGTCACTCTTCCCTCTGTGATACCATCAGGGTGTTCTCCTCCCCACTTCATCCAACACCGAGCAACCCTCTGTGCTGGTATGGTTTTAGTCTTGCCAACTGGAGAAGTTTTGGGGAACTCTCCCAGAAGCCAGGAGGTCAATAAGCACAGGTTGCATTGGACCAACCAAGTGTTCGTTAAAGGAAACAAAACAACAACAACAACAAAACCCTAGATGTAACACCACACACCTTTAACCTCAGCATTCAGGACAAAGAAACAGACAGAGCTCTCAGTCTGAGGAGGCACACAGAACTCTATGAGCCCCTTAGAGAGTCACAGGCCTGCCATGGATATGTGCTACATAGTAAGACTCTGTCTTTAAAAAAATTAGTTGGCAAGCCAGGTGTGGTGGTGCACACCTTTAATCCCACCACTTGGGAGGCAGAGGCAGGAGGATCACTGTGAGTTCAAAACCAGCCTGGTCTACAAAGTGAGTCCAGGACAGCCAAGGCTACACAAAGAAAACCTGTCTCAAAAAACCAAAAAAAAAAAAAAAAAGTAATTAAGAGCATTGGGCTGCTCTCTTCCAGGGGTCCTGAGTTCAATTCCTGGCACCCACATGGCAGCTCACAACTGTCTGTAACTCCAGTTCCAGAGGATCTAACACCCTCTCACAGATACACATGTAGGCAAAACACAAATGCAAATAAAATAAATAAATTGTTTTTTTTTTAAGTTGGCAGCCAGATGGTGGTGGCACACACCTTTAATCCCAGCACTCAGGAGGCAGAGGCAGGTGGGTCTCTGAGTTTGAGGCCAGCCTGGTCTACAGAGTGATTCCAGGACAGCCAAGGCTAAAACAGAGAAACCCTGTCCAGAAAAAAAAAAAGTAAATAAAAATTTTAAAATTTGGCATGAGGAGAACACGTGCCTGTAATCCCAGCCAGCACTCAGGAGGTGGAGGCAGGAGGATTGCCTCAGGTTTGAGGCTTGGCTAGGCCACGCAGTACAAGTGAGACTCCGTCTCAAAAACAAAACAAATGAACAAAACTTAACTCAGGGCCCTGGCCTCTGAACAACCTTGTCAGGGGCATCTGTGGCAACAGGACGTGCATGGCATTTCCTTGGAACATAGGCTGTGACAGTGTTTTCTGGAATGAGGAAGAGAGATACAGCACTTTGCTTCAGAGACAGTATGAAGCAAACATGTCATGAGCCTCAGCGGAGTAATGCAAAATGGCTTGTGCTGGCAACACTGAGTGGGGCTGGAGGTCAAGACGTGGACCAGACACTCAGGAGAAGCTGCAGGCATCTTTTAGGGAACCGCTAGTTTGTTGTTTATAATGCATACCTTGGAAGCCCAGTGGGATGGTGCACCTGGATAGTTCCGGCACTCGGGAGGTAGAAGCAGAAGGGTGAGGTGTGCACAGCCAGTCTGGGCTTCATAAGATCCTGTCTCAATAGGACAAAAAGTTGGGGGGCTGGAGAGATGGCTGCTCAGCAGTTCAGATCATTTGTTCTCCTGCAGGGGACCCTGGTTTGCTTTCCAGCACCACCCACATAGCAGTGCATAGCCATGTATAACTCTAACTCTAGTTCCGATGCCCCCTTTCTTGCCTCCCGGGGCTCCTACATGCACAGGGTGCACATAAGCTCACACACAGAAAGAGAGAGAGAGAGGAAGAAAGAAAGAAAGAAAGAAAGAAAGAAAGAAAGAAAGAAAGAAAGATTTTTGCCTCCATGATCCATTATTGAGCATTTGCTGAATGACAGGTTCTGGATTATACTGGACCACATGTGGGTATCACACGGAGAGAGATAGACTCTTTAGCTGGGCGGTGGTGGCGCACGCCTTTAATCCCAGCACTGGGGAGACAGTGGCAGGCGGATCACTGTGAGTTCGAGGCCAGCCTGGTCTACAAAGCGAATACCAGGACAGCCAAGGCTACACAGAAAGACCCTGTCTCAGAAAAACAAACAAATAAACAAAAACAAAACGAAATAAAGAAAGAAAGATAGACTCTTTAATACAAAGAAACAAACTATCACTTGGAAAGCAGTAGCAAGCTCCAAGAAGAAAGAGATAAATGAACTCCCAGGACAGAGAGTAACACATAGGAGGCAGCCCAGGGAGGTTGGATGCTTGTGTGCTGGCCGCGAACTCCCAGTGATCCACCTGCCTCTGCCTTCCAAGTGCTGGGATTTAAGGAGTGTGCCCCCTCCAACCAGCTTGAAAAAGCCCTCTTTGACTTGCAGAAGAAGCAGAGGACCCAGCTCTTGAGCTCAGGGCTGCAGTGACGTTAGAAGCTGTGCCGGTGCTCCTGCACTGAGATTTTAAGCATCTCTATGGTAGCTTGGACTGCTGGTTGTAGATGTAACCCCGGACCTCACCAGAGCTTTTCCTCTCAAAGCAGGGACAACAAGGTCCTGGGTCACACTGCTAGGACACATCAGGCCAGCCCTGTCTGCCTGGCACAAACAGTCTTGGCATCGTGACTGGACTGAGTGATTTTCATTTGTGACCATCTGACCCCTAATTACTTCTGTTAATTACTTGGACAGACTTTCTGAGCAAAAAGAGCTTAGAACCTAGGGAAGTGGGAAGAGCTGTCCTTCATCTGTCCTTGTCCACCACCTGCTCCCAAGGGAGACTATAGGCTCAGGTTATTTCGTTCCCCAGGGAATTATTCTCTCATTGACTCTGTGCCGAGACAGAGGTCAGCCTGTCATTTTGATGGGATCCTTCAAGAGCCAATTCTTTGGCTAATCCCATGTCTTCTAAAGTGACTGATTGTTTACTGAGGGAACAAGTGTGACAGTGGGGAAGGGAGGAGGAGAAGGAGAGAGGGGCAAGGCTCCTGGTCATCTGTCCAGCACAGCATTAACCTCTTCAGTGCTGTGCGCTTCTCTTCACATTTCTCATTCAAGGAAAGGAAGGTCAGTGTGGAGCAGCCCTGTCCATGGACAGGTTCACAGGGTATAAACCCTGTAATTCCCTGGGTGTTGGGGTGCATGCTTGTAACCCCAGTTTAAAGGATGATGAAGAAAGATGATTGTCATGAGTTCTAGGCTAGTCTAAACTACAGAGTGACACACTGTCTCAAGAAACAAAAGAAAACAAAACATCTCAAATAGCAACATGCACACAAAAGAGGCTGTCAAGATGGCTGCCAAGACTGACCACCTGGGTGCAATCCCTGGAGGGTGCCTGGTGGAAGGAGAGCATTGTATTCTGACTTCCACATGGGTATTACACACACACACACACACACACACACACACACACACACACACCAAACCAAATGTCCAAACAAGCAAAACCTATACTAGAGTATAGTGCCCCATACTGGAAAACCTGCAGCATTTAGAAGACAAAGGCCTGGGCTTGTTGTTCAAGAAATGTTAAGAGATTCAAAACTGCCAGGCATGTACAGGGATTGCCTGTAATCCCAGCACTCGGGAGGCAGAGGCAGGTGGGTCTCTGTGAGGCTGAGGCCAGCCTGATCTACAGAGTGAGTCTAGGATAGCCAACGCTACACAGAAAAACCCTGTCTCGAAAACCTAATCATCATCATCATCATCATCATCAATCTTAAAGAAAAGAAAAAAATCAACCTAGAAAGACACACATGGTGTGTACTCACTCATATGTGGCTATTAGCCATAAAGTACAGGATACCCAGGCTACAATCCACAGACCCAAAGATGCCAAGGACCAAGGAGGGAAAAGAGAGGATGCTTGAATCCCACTCAGAGGGGGAAATACAACTGGTCTCTGAAGTCGATGCTCTGGTTTCTTGCAGGTGGCCAGCTCCAGGAGGCAGAGCCCAATCCCTCTCTCATGTGAGCGGCCCCCAAAGTGGCGCTGCCGCCCCTGAGGCTCAGCGAGAGCTGACTCAGCTCTGTATTCAGAATAAGTTGTAAGGAAACACAGGGTCCATCCAGCAAGTGGAGATCGCCAAGTCATCCTTATTGCCATGACAACAGGATGGGCCTGGGGATGGATCTGAAGTTCAAGAGAATTCCTCAGTCCCCTTCTCCACCGAACTCTGCATCCAGGCTTTGGGAATCAGGGAGCAGAGGTCACGAAGGAGAAGGGAAAGGAACAAGAGAATTGCTATCGGGGCTGGGGGTTGCCAACGTGCCCTAGGACGTCTGAGCAGTAGAAGGTAGAAGGCAGGTGAACCCTACTTTTCTTCAAGTCCACCGTGGTCACTGTGACTCTGACTAAATAGCTTAAACAGCCAATGCTTTGTGGATTTTTCAATTCAATAGGTCCAGAGTCAGGAATGGTGACACAGGCTTGTCATCCCAGCAGTTTTCCAACAGAGAGGAAAAACACGTAAACTTAATTCAGGATCACAGGACATACTAGGACAGGAATCCCAGAGCTGGAGCCCTCTTGGGTCAGAGCTAAGGGATCCTGGTGGAAGTGGCAGAGCACGCAGGACTGAGGACCCCTCCCGGTGTCTACATAAGGAGGTAGCCAGATGCTAGCTTGGCTTCTGGCTTGTGTTAATTATTTTTCTCACTTCTGTAACCTCACAGCTACCTGGCTAGTCCCAATTCATTCATATGAAGCAGAAGTCAATGCTTGCTAAGATAAAGATAGTATTCTTGTTTTATTTATGTATTTATTTACTTACTTACTTATTTATTTCTATGTCAGCATTTCACTCTTTTCCAGGATGACTTTTTTGTTGTTGTTTTCTGTTTTGTCCTTGTTGTTGTTATTGTTGAGACAGGGTCTAACTATGTGTCCCTGGCTAGCCTGGAACTCACTATATAGACCAGGCTCATCTCAAACTCAGTGATCCACTGGTCTCTGCCCTGTGAGTGACTGCTAGCATTAAAGGCATGTGCCACTCACACAGCTAGAATAACTTTTTTTTGTAACAAACTTGTAGGTGAGCCAGGCAGTGGTAATACATACCTCTAATCCCAGCACTCAGGAGGCAGAGGCAAGTGGATCTCAGTGAGTTTGAGGCCAGCCTGGTCTACAGAGAGATTTCTAACAGCCAGGCTACACAAAGAAATCCTATCTTGCTGGGCATGGTGGCTAGTGCACGCCTGTAATCCCAGCACTAGGGAGGTAGAGACAGGAGGATCACTGTGAGTTCAAGGCCAGCCTGGTCTACAAAGTGAGTCCAAGACAGTCAAGGTAACACAGAAAAACCTTGTCTCAAAAAACTAAAATAAATCCTGCCTTGAGGGGGAAAAAAGCCAGAAAAGAAGATCAGATCCCCTGAAAATGGAGTTACAGGTGTTTGGGGTTTGCCATGTAGATTGTAGGAATTGAACCTGGGTCCTCTGCAGCAAGTGTTCTTTCTTTTTTCTTTTTTTTTTCTAGTGTACATTTTGTGTTTAGCCAACATGTATGTCTGCGTGAAGGAGTCAGATCTACTGGAACAGGAGTTACATACAGTTGTGAGCTACCATGTGCATGCTGGGAATTGAATCCCAAGTCCTCTGGAAGAACAGGCAATGCTCTTAACCACTGAGCCATCTTTCCAGCCCCACACCACAAGTGTTCTTAATTGCTGAGCCATCTTCTAAGCCATGTCCAGGATGGTTTTGCATTTCTTTCTTTCTTTCTTTCTTTCTTTCTTTCTTTCTTTCTTCCTTCCTTCCTTCCTTCCTTCCTTCCTTTCTTTCTTAAATATTTATTTATTTATTACATATTACATATACAGTGTTCAGCCTGCATGTATGCCTGCAGGCCCAGGCCCAACTTGAGACCCACGCCATGGGAGAGAGCCAACCCATCACTATTAATGACACTCTGCTTTGCTTGCAGACAGGAGCCTAGCATAACTGTCTTCTGAGAGGCTTCATCCAGCAGCTGACGGAGACAGACGCAGAGACCCACAGCCAGACAACAGGCGGGGCTTCAGGGTCTTGTGGAAGAGTCAGGGGGATTGAGGGGGCCAGAGGGATCAAGGTGTGGAGTACTGTCTCTGACTCTGTTGCCTGCCTTTGGACCCCTTTCACATAGCTGGGATGCCTTGTCTGTCTTCACTGGGAGAAGACGTGCCTGGTTCTGCTGTGACTTGATGTATCAAGGCGGGTTGGTACCTTCCCCTTCTCTGAGGATGGGGGAGGAGGTGGGAGGGCGGGACTGGGAGGAGACTGAGGGAGGGGCTGCGATCAGGCTGTAAAGTGAATAATAATAATAATAATAATAATAATAATAATAATAATAATAAAATATTAATAATAATAAAACAATAAATAACAACTAATAAAATATAATAATAGATAATAAAATAATAAATAATTAATTAAAAAAAGAAACTTTCAGTAGGATGCTGTCACCATATCCTATAAAAGAAACCAACAGCAGGAGTGATAGGAACAGTGCTCAGGTGTTCAGAGGTGGTGAGGGAGGGCTTCCCTAAGGAAGTAAGCTCCGGAAGGCCTAGTCACAGGGGACATGGAGGTGAGCATGGGGACAGCAGAGAGGAGAGCTTTGTTTCTCTATTCACCCAGAGCCAAGCTCAAGGCATCCAGGGGCTGTTCCCTGAGTCAGATGCCACTCCAGCCTGAAGGAGTAGGTGACTTTCAATCTTGAGGGAGAGAGTCCCGCCCCACCCCCCGCGTCCCCCCCCCCCCGCATCCTCCTCCCCCCCCTCCCCCCCCCCCCCCCCGCGCCTGTCCTGGAGGCAACTCAACGTCCCTGGCAATGTGTGTGGGATTTATCTTTCCCTGACACCTTCCCAGCCGGCTAGGCGGCTCCTCCAGCTTCAATAGACCTGGAGTGTCCTGTGATGAACGGGAAGTTCATTCAGGAGGCAGAAGCCACTCAGGCCGAGAACGGAGCTGCTGATACCAGAAAAGTAATGGCTGAGCCGCTGAAAGACTTGGTGTAAATCCCCACACAAAAAGAGCATCGGAGCGCTGGGAGGACGGGACTGCTTGAATAATGGATTTATTTATCGCTCTGACCAGACCGCCTTCGCGGCAGTCAAGGACATTGTGGGCACTCTGGAGAATCCAGTTTGAGGTCCCTAGAACAAAACCAAACGTTTGGATCACCCTCTTTGATGAAAGCACAGTGTAGATTTAAACTTCCAAGGGCACCTGAGTAAAGCTAAAGAAAGTCAAGGAGCGAGGGCCTGGAGAGATACGGCTCAGAGGTCTGTGTGTGGACCGCTCTCTCAGAGGATCCAAATTAGAGTCCTACCACCATGGCAGGTGGCTAGGAGATGCCTGTAACTCTAACTCCCCGTCTGGCATCTTCTTCTGACCTTCATAGGCACCAGCACTCACTCAAAAGTACACATTAAAAAAAAAAAAAAAGCCAGGCACAGTGGCACTACTCAGGGAGGCAAAGGCAGAGGGATCTCTGAGTTCCAGGTAAGTCTGGTCTACCAAGTAAGTCCAGGCCAGCCAAAGCTACACAGAGAAACCTTATCTGGAAAACCAAAACCCAAACCAAAACAACAACGAAAACAAAAACCAAAAAATTTACAGAGAGCAAGAGCACCCACTTGTGGCCGTATAGAGCACTACATCTGAAGTGTCTAACCTTGGAAATGACATTTTTACTTTTTTTCAGAATTAGCTTTTACTTTCCATCCCTGTATCCCGACTCCCGGCAGTTCATAAAACCTGGCGCAGTAGGCTGGTAAGATGACTAAATGGGTAAAGGTTCGGGCCTTCAATCTTGGCGACCTCAGTTTGATCCCTGAGACCTATAAGGTGGAAGGAAACTCAGGAATGTTGTTTTCTGCTCTTCATACCTACTCTGTGGTCATACACACACACACACACACACACACACACACATGCACATACACACACGCACACACATGCATGCACAGGCACATACAATGTGATGATGATGATGATGATAAAAATACTAATAAAATCAAACAATAGCCTAGCGTGGTGGCGCACACCTTTAATCCCAGCACTCGGGAGGCAGAAGCGGGCTGATCACTGTGAGTTCGAGGCCAGCCTGGTCCACAAAGTGAGTTCCAGGGCAAGCAAGCTACATAGAAAAACCCTGTCTTGGGGGGGGAGAGCAAACAATAAAAGAAAACTCACCCTGGTTGCCTGGTGTGGTGGTGCATATCTTTGATCTTAGCACTCAGAAGGCTTGAGACAGGGGGATTGAGACCAACTTGGTCTACATAGAGAGCTCTGGGCCAGCAAGACCCTGTCTCAAACAAACAAAACAAAAATTCTTTCCTCCAAAATCCTGGCATATGCCTAGAATCCCATCACTGGGGAGGAAGAGGTAGGAAGGCGAGGAAGGAAGCCAAGGTCATCCTCAGCTGCCAAAGCAAGCTCAGAGGCCTCCCTGTGCCACGTCAAAGGATCCACAGCTGACAGGGTGGACACATACGTAGATTATGCTGCAGGCTTCTTCGAGAGGACTGATAATACGTGTTTCTTTCGCTGACAGAAGGAACACAGGGGAAAACCAGCAAGGATTCAGTTTTTTGTTTTTTATTTTGTGTTTTGCTTTTTTGAGACAGGATTTCTCTGTGTACCAGCTCTGGTTGTCGTGGACTCAATTTGTAGACCATGCTGGCCTTGAACTCACAGAGATCCACCTGCCTCTGCCTCCTGAGCGCTGGGATTAAAGGCATGTGCCAACATACCTGGCAAGGATTGCCCCTACCCCCTCACCCCCATCCCACGCCCAGACATGGTTTCTCTATGTAGCCTTGGCTGTCCTGGACTCACTGTGTAGAGAAGGCTGTTCTCGAATTTACTTCGATCCACCAGCCTCTGCCTCCCAAGTGCTGGGATTAAAGGTGTGCGCCACCACCGCACAGCCCAAAGATTCAATTTTTTTTTTGTTTTGTTTTTTGTTTTTCAAGACAGCGTTTCTCTGTGTAGCCTTGGCTGTCCTGGACTCACTTTGTAGACCAGTCTGGCCTCAAACTCACAGCAATCCACCTGTCTCTGCCTCCCAAGTGCTGGGATTAAAGGCATGTGCCACTATGCCTGGTAAGGATTCAATTTTTGTTTTGTTTTTTGTTTGTTTGTTTGTTTTATTGGTTTTTCAAGACAAGGTTTCTCTGTGTAGCCTTGACTGTCCTGGACTTGCTTTGTAGACCAGGCTGGCCTCAAACTCACAGTGATCCACCTGCCTCTGCTTCCCTCGTGCTGGGATTAAAGGCGTGTGCCACTACGCCTGGAAAGGATTCATTTTTTGTTTTGTTTTGTTTTTGTTGTTGTTGTTTGTTTCATTAGTTTTTCGAGACAGGGTTTCTCTGTGTAGCTGTGGCTGTCCTGGACTCACTTTGTAGACCAGGCTGGCCTTGAACTCACAGAGATCCTCCTGCCTCTGCCTCCTGAGTGCTGGGATTAAAGGCGTGCACCACTGCCATCTGGCAAGGGTTCAATTTTTCAAAGATTTGTTTGTATCGGACTGGAGAGATGGCTCATTGGTTAAAAACACTGGCAGCTTTTCCAGAGGATCTGAGTTTGATTCCTGGATCCACATGGCAGGTCACAGCTATCTGTAACTCCAGTTCCAGGGAATCCAGTGCCCTCTTCCGGTCTCCACGGGCCATACATACACGCAGGAAAACAATTTTCTTTTCTTTATGTGTGTACTGCGTGTGTCTGTGGAAGTGTGTGCCATGTAAGTGTGGGTGCCCATGGAGACTCCTGCCCCTCCCCTTCTCCACAATTAGGTTCCCTCCTCCTCTCATTTCCCTTCCTTTCTTCCTCCTCCCATCCCTGGGGTAGGGGGGAGGGGCACTAACTTTATTTTATATTCTGTGCACCTGAGGCTGGAGCCCAGGACTCTGCGCATTCCCGGCAAGTGCTCTTCTGAGCCCCATCCCCAAAGCCCTGTTGTTGGTCTTTTTCTTCCTTCTTTTCTTCTCTCTTTCTTTCTTCTCTCTTTCTGAGTAATAAGATGCTGAAAAGTACTCAGGATAACAGAGTGGGCGGTAGTCACAGCAGCACGGCAGTGTCCATGGTCTCTCGATGAACGAAAGACAGATTTGAATTTTCAACAAGGATGAGCCTCCTCCCTGTGGACACATCAAAGTAGGTCATGAATCTGCTCCCACAGATTTCCCTGTCAGAAAGGGAGCTGGCCCCAGCCCAGCCCTTGGTAGGAAATTAATAGATTATTTCTCACACGGAAGCCTTTGGACTGTATGGAGATGTTGGGACAGAGAGTGAGGCCACAGTGTCATGTGCCGGGGGTGGGGGGTGGGGGGTGGGGAGAAATACTCTGTTTGGACAGCAAGTGAACTTTCAGACAAACTCGCTGGTGCCCTCTTATGAATATGTGTAAGTTTAACGAATGATGGAATGAAAAGCGATTACTACACAATGCAGCTTTCTTTTTCTTTCTTTCTTTCTTTCTTTCTTTGGTTTTTGTTTTGTTTTTTCGTTTTGTTTTTTTTTCTGAGACAAAGTCTCTCTGTGTTAGCCTTAGCTGTCCTGGACTTGCTTTGTAGACCAGGCTGGCTCGAACTCATAGTGATCCACCTGCCTCTGCCTCCTGAGGCACAGTTTTCTTAAAGTGTCTCTTTCCTGTGGTGCAGGGGCTGGAATCCAGGGTCATGTGCATGCTAGGCAAGCATTCCATATTTGAGGTCATTTTTGGTGCTTCAGGTTTTATTTATTTTATTTTATTTCTTTGTTTTTTTTGAGACAGGGTTTCTCTGTGTACTCTTAGCTGTCCTGGACTCGCTTTGTAGACCAGGCTGGCCTCGAACTCACAGCGATCCACCTGCCTCTGCCTCCCGAGTGCTGGGATTAAAGGCATGCGCCACACAACTGGTTGGTGCTTCAGGTTTTAAATGAATTGGTTTTATTTACGTGTGTGTGTATGTGTGTGTGTGTGTGTGTGTGTGTACACGCGTACATGTCCATGGTGTGTGTTTGTGTGTGCATGCGCATGTGCCTGTGTGTTCCTGTGGGTGTGGGCATGTATGTGTGTGTGTGTACACATGTGGGTGCCAGTGCTCATGTACGTGTACGTGTGTGTGTGTGTGTGCTTGCTTGTGTTCACTGTCTCCAGAGAACGGGTCTGGAGTTACAGGAAGTTCTGAGCCACCCAATGTGGATGCTGGAAACTGAGCCCACATCTGCAAGAGCAGCAAGTGCTCTTAAGTGCTGAGCCACCTCTCCAGGCAGGCCCCAGATTAATTTTTTTTAGAGGGAGGATCTCAGAGGAGGCCCAAACCCAATATGTAAGCTAAAGATGACCTTTGACTCCTGGCCTTCCTGTCTTCACGTCCCCAGCACTGCAATCACAGACGCATACCGAAGTCTACACTGGGGACTGAACGGAGGACTTGGTGCATGCTAGGTGACCCATCGCTCTGGTGGGGCACAAATGCCATCTTCAAATCTCTTGTACTTCATAGTTTTGTTTAAAGAGGCCGGTACCCAGACCCTAAATCTGGAGTCACCTACTCTGTTGGCATTTTTCTGTCTTTGCCCTGAAAGTCTGTCATTCTGGTTACTATGTAGAGTGCATAGAGCCCTCCCCTTGGTTTGATCAATTGAACTTCCTGTGTCTCGTGTAAATCCTCCGTACTGGGTATATCCAGGTCTTATGACTTACTCACGACTTGCCGCTCTACGTCTTTTCCCTGAGGGGCACCTCAGAGCCCCAACGTGCTAGGCAAGGGCTCTACCACTGACCAACAAGCTTCAGTCTCAACTTCCTCACATGTAGAGACGCAGCCGCAGTAAGTGTAGAACTACCCGTGCAAGCCGTGGCAAAGTCTCCACTTATATTGAGGAACATGAGAACGCTGGCCTGGTCTGCTGGGGGGGCCGATTCTGGTGGCAGGGTTCATGTTCCAGGGATTGTTGTGGGTTTGGTGGAAGTCGGCTCTGTTCTGGTGGGGCCCCGGATGATTCGGCTCTTTCCGCGGGCCTCATTACTCCTAAGAATTCCTTTCCAAGCCAGGTGGTGGTGGCGCACGCCTTTAATCCCAGCACTTGGGAGGCAGAGGCAGGCAGATAACTGCGAATTCGAGGCCAACCTGGGCTACAAAGTGAGTCTAGGACAGTCAAGGCTACACAGAAAAAAAAATTCCTTTCCAGGATTGGAACACTCTTACAGAGAACCTGAATTCAGTTCCCAGAATCCTGTTGGGTGGTCACAACCCCTGTAGCTCCAATTCCTGGGGTTTTAGCGCCCTCGTCTGGCTACAGCCGGTACTGCATGCCCACGATGCACTTGGATTCAGACAAGCAGAACACTCACGCATAAATAATACAGACACGTTTTTAAATGAACTTTTAAATTAATTTTTGTATATTATTTACTTGTAGTGCTTCATTTGGAACTGAATGCACTTGGCAATCCATATCTTTCTTACTCCTAAAAAAATCGACAGCGTGACTATTTATATTCAAACAAGATTTCCTCATATCGACTGTTGAAAACTGGGCGTTGTGGCACACATCTTTAATCCCGGCATCCGGGAGGCAGGCAGATCTCTGTAAGTTCAAATCTACACGGTGAGTTCCAGGCCCGCCAGGACTACATAGTTTGTTTGTTTAAGACAAACAGTAAACTGCCAGGCAGCACAGTCACAGGTAGGACAGCTTCACACATGGGCTTGCTTTCCTGAGTTACTTGGCAAAGACTGGCTCCTCTTATGTCGACCTCTGCTCTGAGCATGTTTTGTCCAGCACTCAAGGCTTCCAACACCCTTCTTCCTGCCACATAGCTGCCCACTGTCCTGACACGGGCTTCTCTCCTCTCCCGTCCACTCTTCTCTAGGAAGTGCTGAGGTTTACACCTTATCTGCCCTTGCATTTTTCTTTATTCTGTTTGAATATTTTTAATTTTTTACATATACATTTATATTATTACACATATATAAAATAAACTAAACACAGCAAGAAGAACCATGAAACAATCAGGAATCATGTTAATGTTCCATTCATAGTGTTTTGGCTATTTGTATTTGGCAATCTTGAGGAAAACATCTTTCCTATCTTGGTGAGTCTAAAATCCTGAATGTAAATCAATATCTATCCTATGTCGTTTCTTTAAAGCTTTAATAAAAACTGTCCCTGGCCTTAAAAACCCAAAGAAAAAACAAAAACTACCATGCAAAATAATGGTTCTAGTAAAAACCCAGGTCCTGTGCTCTGAGCATCCAGCAGGTAGCTAGCGAGATCTACAGTTTACAAATTTTATCTTGGTCTCCCTGGGAGGTAAAATGGGTAGCCTTGAGACCTCCTCCCCGCTCCACCTCCGCTGGCTTGTGAAGTTTTGCTTTGGGGGTAAAAGGTGATTAAATGGAGAACTCACGACGTTGAAGCCGATCCAATCCTGTGCTTGTGTCTCTGCTCTCGTTCCTCTTGTCAGGAATAGAGGCGGAACTGAGGGATGGAGAATGTGGGGTTTCTCCAGGAGAAAAGGAGACGCTGTACTTACTGAGCTCTCACTGCTGTGAGCCCCTAAACGAATGTCATCTCACTGCCTCTTATATGGGTCGAACTGCAAGGCTGTAACCTAAGGGATAAAAGTGTGTGTGGGGGGGTATGTGTACGTGTATGCATGTGTAGTCTGTGCATATGTGTGTGTGTGTGGTGCTGTTCGTGTGTGTGTGTGTGTGTGTGTGTATGAGGGAGTGTACGTGTATGCATGTGTAGTGTGTGCGTGCGTATGTGTGTGTATGTGAATGTGTATGAGGGGGTATGTGCATGTGTAGTCTGTGTGCGTGCATGTGTGTGTGTGCATGCACATGCGCGTGCACACCCTCCCACACCTATGTATGGAGGCTGGAGGTTGATGTCAGGGATCTTTCTTGTGTGTCAGGAGTGCCTGTCACTGAGCCTCGCTCACTGCCTAGGCTGGCTGGTCAACAAGCTCCAGCTCTTTGCTGCCTATCCGGGACATACAGCGACACCATCATGCCTGGCTTTTTCACAGGCGCCTGGGATCTGAACTCAGGTCCACACACTGGTACAGGAAGCACTCTATAGACTGAATTATCTGTACAACCCTGGGATCAAAACACATGCACACACATGTTTGCGGGGAGGGCAGAGGACAAGTGGCAGGAGTTGGTTCTGTCCTTCCACCATGTGGGTTCCAGGAACGGAACTCAGGTCCTTAGGCTTGGCAGCAAGCGCCCAGTTAAGGAGCGGACACTGCCAGCGTGGACAGACTCCAGTTACAGGTTACTTCCGGCTCCTGTGTGTCCGATACCGTCAGTGTTTCCAGGATCTAGGCATGGACAAGGCACCAATCTGTAGTCTCCAACAGCACAGCTACCATTTCCTTCTGCCCGATCCACAGAATGAGGCTTGGAATTCATCCAGCATGTTGCACCAGAGGCCAGGTTTCACCCTTGTTTTGTTTTCTAGACAGGGTTTCTCTGTCACTCTGGCTGTCCTAGAACTCACTCTGTAGACCAAGCTGGCCTTCAACTCACAGAGTTCTGTCTGTCTCAGCCTCCCAAGTTCTAGAATTAAAAGGCAAATGCGGTGGTGGCAAACGCTTTTAATCTCAGCACTTGGGAGGCAGAGGCAGGAGGATCGCTGTGAGTTTGAGGCCAGCTGGTCTACAGAGGGAGTTCCAGGACAGCCAGAGATGTTACACAGAGAAACCCTGTCCCAAAAAACCAACCCCCCCCCCCCACTAAAAAAGGCATGAGCCACCACTGCCCAGCCCAGGTTTTGCCTTTTATCCATGCCTTGCAGTGCTGTGTACCAGAGCCCAGGCTTCTCCCAGGCCTTGCAGGACTGCCTCGCCCTGGGCTCTTGTCAGTTCTCTGCTGTTCAGTTCTTACCTATATGACCTGTGGTAAGCAGTCACACAGTCTGCAACTCTACATTCCGGAAACCAACGCTTCTTTCAGTCCTCCCTCCCTCCCTCCCTCCTTTCCTCCTTCCCTCCTTCTCTCCTGGATTTTTGGTGTGTGTGTGTGTGTGTGTGTGTGTGTGTGTGTGTGTGTGTGTGTGTGTGCGCGCATGTTTGAGACTGGGTCCATTATCTAGCCTGGACTGGACTGGCCTTAAACTCTCAATTCTACTGCCTCAGCATCCAGACTGTCGGGAGGCTAGGCTGCTCCATTCCATAAAGTCTGATGCACTGTCCACAAGTCCAGCACTTGCAGTTTCTACTGCACATTGGTAGGACAGGAGGATGTCTCAAACGTAGGCAATGACCCAACATCCATTCTTATTCAATATCACAGAGGGAGCTGGATGTAGTGGCGCACGCCTTTAATCCCAGCACTCGGGAGGCAGAGGCAGGCAGATCTCTGTGAGTTCGAGGCCAGTCTGGTCTACAAAGAGAGAGTTCCGGGACAGCCAAGGCTAACACAGGGAAACCTGGTCTCCAAAACCCAGACCAAACCAAACCAAAATATCACAGAGGTAATGGTTAATGTTGACTGTCAATTTGATGAGATTTGGAATTTAAGAAGAAGTGGGAGGTATGAGAAGAAAAAGGGAGAGGAGGGAGTGGAAGGAAAGAAGGAAGGAATGGAAGAAGGAAGGAAGAAAGAAGGAAGGAAGGAAACTATAAGTCAAGTTAATAGGGTAAGTGGTGCAGGCTTGCAGTACTAGCAACTTGAAAGACTTGGTCAGCAGGACCACACATTTCTTAGGGTACATACAGAGTAAGTTCAAGCCAGCCTAGGAAACTTACAGAGACCCTGTCTCCTGTTCATTCCTTTAGATATAAAGACGGTGTTGCATCCCCTGGGACTGGAGTTACAGATGATCGTGAGTTGCCATTTGGCTGCCGCAAGCAAAGCTGGGTCCTCGGGGAAAGCAGCCAGTGTTCTTCATCCCTGAGCCAGGTCTCCATCCTCACGGCTTCCAGCCCCAGGGCATGACTGATCATATGCCTGAATCCCCACCCAGCTCATCCTCATCAAGTCCCGCATGGTTCAAAGAGCTGATCACATCCAGCGCGCCACCCTGAAGGGGCAGGAGATAGGAATGGGGTGAAACCATTTGTCATCCACTCCACCGGCATTGATGCTGACAAGTGACCACACCAACTTGGGGCTTGGGGGACTGCCACACTCACTGATCTCGGCCTCAGTTCAGCCTTTGTCCCCTATTCATAATGCTCTCCGACCGTCCGTCCACCCCTCAAGCTCAGTGTCGCTCAGTTCTCATGAGCTCACCCATAGAGAATTAGGTTGGCCGACGCCTGTCCATGAAACCGCTGCGCGTAGTTCAGGTGTGAGCCATCCCTTTCTTCAGTGCTTCCTTTCCATACCTTTTGTCACCCCTTTAGCTTAGACACACTTCCTATGGAGGAAATCACAACGGTGTGTGTGTGTGTGTGTGTGTGTGTGTGTGTGTGTGTGCGTGTGCAGACTTGTGTGAGAGCAAGCACTGTCTGTCCACTAGAAGGGGAACTGCCCCTCGAGGTGGCATGGTTTTCGCCAGTTGATAAACTGCCCGGTGTGGACTCTGGGAGGAGATAAATACAAGCCGCAAGACAGAGGCTTGGCTTCGGGCTTTTGCATCGCTTCATGTTGCTTGGTTGTTCATCACTCCGCTTCGCTTTGAGACGCTCCTACAGAGCAACATTCCAGAAAATGCTTTGGGGTTCCGGGTTCTAGTTGCTGCGGGCGTGGTCGCTTTTCCTGAATTGTGGGGTTTGCAGTTTAACGGGTCCGTTGGAATTCTGATTACAAAGAGTGGAACCGGCCCAAGGAACTGAGTCTAAAAAGGTCTGCTTCCACTGTCCCTATTAACCTCCTTTTTCTCCTAACTAGAGTAGGTGGGTTAGAAGGGAGGTATCGGCATTAAAGTACCCCAAATAAAGTAGGGTTTTTTTTTTGTTTTTTGTTTTTTTAAAGATCACAGTCTAGGGCTGGAGAGATGGCTGAGAGGTTAAGAGCACTGGCTGCTCTTCCAAAGGTCATGAGTTCAATTCCCAGCAACCATATGGTGGCTCAGAACCATCTATAATGAAATCTCTCTTCTGGCGTGCAGTTGTTACATGCAGACAGAACACTGTATACATAATAAATAAATAAATCTTTTTGTAAAAGATGACAGATTACACTCCCCCTGTACCTCTGGCTCACCCACCTGGTCTTAGAGCATGGTGGTTCTGTATCCACTTCCCACCCCAGTTGAGCCCTTGGCTTCCTGGCTGCTCTTCTGAGACTTCAATTCAGGGAGCATGGAGAGAAGTTCATTTACGCAGAACATAGGGAGAGATCAGTTCTGCGCTAGAGATGCTGAGGTATGTGCAACACAGGGAGACCTCCTAAGACAAGGAAAACTGCAGCTTTATTTTTCAATTATTTGCTTTTTGAGATTAAGTCCTGCCCATGGCAAACACCCAAGTAAATACATAAACAACCAAATAAAAAAGGAACAAAGACAACAACAACAACAAAAAACTTTTCTTCTCCAAGAAATTTTGACCGGGGGGCCTGGAGAGACAGCTCAGTGGTTGAGAGCACTTGATCTTCTTCCAGAGGACCTGGGTTCGATTCCCAGCACCTACGGGGTGATGCCCAACTAATTGTAACTCCAGTCCTAAAGGATCCTGTGGACTCTCCTGGTGCACACACACATAGGCAGGCAAAACACCCAGACACTTTTTTTTCCACCCATACACTTTAAAAAGTTCTTAAAAGGAACTTTTACCTAAGTGTGGTTGCATATGTCTTCAGGCTCATCACTCAAGAGACAGAGGGATGTGGATCTTGGTCAGCCTGCTCTACTGCACCTGCCAGGATCACATAGTAAAAGCTTGTCTGAAAAGGAAGGAAAGAAACAAAGGAAAAAAGAAAACTGAAGTCAGGAGCTCAGTTGGTACAGTGCTTTTTCCATGCATGAGCCCTAGGCTGGCAGAGCCACACAACCCGGGCTCGGTGGGTCCCAGTGCCACACAACCCGGGCTCGGTGGGTCCCAGTGCCACACAAGCTGGGCTCAGTGGGTCCCAGTGCCACACAAACCGGGCTCGGTGGGCCTCAGTGCCACACAACCCGGGCTCGGTGGGTCCCAGCGCCACACAACCCGGGCTCGGTGGGTCCCAGTGCCACACAACCCGGGCTCGGTGGGTCCCAGTGCCACACAACCCGGGCTCGGTGGGTCCCAGTGCCACACAACGCGGGCTCGGTGGATCCCAGCGCCACACAAGCCGGGCTCGGTGGGTCCCAGTGTCACACAACCCGGGCTCGGTGGGTCCCAGTGCCACACAACCCGGGCTCGGTGGGTCCCAGCGCCGGGCTCGGTGGGTCTCAGTGCCACACAACCCGGGCTCGGTGGGTCTCAGTGCCACACAACCCGGGCTCGGTGGGTCTCAGCGCCACACAACCCGGGCTCGGTGGGTCTCAGCGCCACACAACCCGGGCTCGGTGGGTCTCAGCGCCACACAACCCGGGCTCGGTGGGTCTCAGCGCCACACAACCCGGGCTCGGTGGGTCCCAGCGCCACACAACCCGGGCTCGGTGGGTCCCAGCGCCACACAACCCGGGCTCGGTGGGTCTCAGTGCCACACAACCCGGGCTCGGTGGGTCTCAGCGCCACACAACCCGGGCTCGGTGGGTCCCAGCGCCACACAACCCGGGCTCGGTGGGTCCCAGCGCCACACAACCCGGGCTCGGTGGGTCACAGTGCCACACAACCCGGGCTCGGTGGGTCCCAGCGCCACACAACCCGGGCTCGGTGGGTCCCAGCGCCACACAACCCGGGCTCGGTGGGTCACAGTGCCACACAACCCGGGCTCGGTGGGTCTCAGTGCCACACAACCCGGGCTCGGTGGGTCTCAGTGCCACACAACCCGGGCTCGGTGGGTCTCAGTGCCACACAACCCGGGCTCGGTGGGTCTCAGTGCCACACAACCCGGGCTCGGTGGGTCCCAGAGCCACACAAGCCGGGCTCGGTGGGTCACAGTGCCACACAAGCTGGGCTCGGTGGGTCCCAGAGCCACACAAGCCGGGCTCGGTGGGTCTCAGTGCCACACAAGCCGGGCTCGGTGGGTCTCAGTGCCACACAACCCGGGCTCGGTGGGTCTCAGTGCCACACAACCCGGGCTCGGTGGGTCTCAGTGCCACACAACCCGGGCTCGGTGGGTCTCAGCGCCACACAACCCGGGCTCGGTGGGTCTCAGCGCCACACAACCCGGGCTCGGTGGGTCTCAGCGCCACACAACCCGGGCTCGGTGGGTCCCAGCGCCACACAACCCGGGCTCGGTGGGTCTCAGCGCCACACAACCCGGGCTCGGTGGGTCTCAGCGCCACACAACCCGGGCTCGGTGGGTCTCAGCGCCACACAACCCGGGCTCGGTGGGTCCCAGCGCCACACAACCCGGGCTCGGTGGGTCACAGTGCCACACAACCCGGGCTCGGTGGGTCTCAGCGCCACACAACCCGGGCTCGGTGGGTCCCAGCGCCACACAACCCGGGCTCGGTGGGTCACAGCGCCACACAACCCGGGCTCGGTGGGTCTCAGTGCCACACAACCCGGGCTCGGTGGGTCTCAGTGCCACACAACCCGGGCTCGGTGGGTCTCAGTGCCACACAACCCGGGCTCGGTGGGTCTCAGTGCCACACAACCCGGGCTCGGTGGGTCCCAGAGCCACACAAGCCGGGCTCGGTGGGTCACAGTGCCACACAAGCTGGGCTCGGTGGGTCCCAGAGCCACACAAGCTGGGCTCGGTGGGTCTCAGTGCCACACAAGCCGGGCTCGGTGGGTCCCAGTGCCACACAAGCCGGGCTCAGTGGGTCACAGTGCCACACAACCCGGGCTCGGTGGGTCACAGTGCCACACAACCCGGGCTCGGTGGGTCTCAGTGCCACACAACCCGGGCTCGGTGGGTCTCAGTGCCACACAACCCGGGCTCGGTGGGTCTCAGTGCCACACAACCCGGGCTCGGTGGGTCTCAGTGCCACACAACCCGGGCTCGGTGGGTCCCAGAGCCACACAAGCCGGGCTCGGTGGGTCACAGTGCCACACAAGCTGGGCTCGGTGGGTCCCAGAGCCACACAAGCTGGGCTCGGTGGGTCTCAGTGCCACACAAGCCGGGCTCGGTGGGTCCCAGTGCCACACAAGCCGGGCTCAGTGGGTCACAGTGCCACACAAGCTGGCTCAGCGCAATGAGGGTCCCGAGTCCAGGACTTTCTTGGCCAAATAGGGAATTCTAGGTCAACCTGGCCTGCATGACACTCTGCAAAAACTAAAAAGCAAAAACAAAGACACACACACACACACACGCATCACCACCTCAACAAAAGAACAAGAAGAGGCAGGCAGATCTCTGTGAGTTCGAGGCCAGCCTGGTCTACAAAGTGAGTTCAGGACAGCCAGGATTACACAGAGAGACCCTGTCTCAAAAAAGAAAAGAAAAAAAAAAGAATAACGAGAAGAAATTTTTAGCTGAGCTCAGTGGCATACGCCATTACTCTCAAAACTCAGAGGCAGAGGCAGGCGGATCTCTATGAGCTTGAAGCCAGTCTGGCCTACAATGTGAGACTCTGCCTCAAAACAAAGAAACAGAAACAACAACAACAACAAAAAAAAAAAAAAAAGAGAAAAGAAAAATTTAAGTGTAAACCGGAGAGATGACTTGGTGACTAACAGTACTTATTTCTCTTGCAGAAGATCTGGGTTCGATACCCAGCACTGCAGCTCCCACCTAGGATTGCACACACAAGGAATGTTTATAGGCAAAATACCATACATGTAAGATTAAAAAAAAAATAAACATATAAAAATATCTTTTTAAGGGCAGGGTCTCACTGTTCAGCCCTGGCTAGCCTGGAACTCACCGAGATCTGCCTCTCAACAAGTGTTGTGATTAAAGGCATGTGGCACCCTCCACACCTAAGAAAAAGAAAATTTTAAGCCAGGCAGTAGTGGTGCACACCTTTAATCCCAGCACTTGGGAGGCAGAGGCAGATGGATCTCTGTGAGTTTGAGTCCAGGAATGCCAGGACTGTTACACAGAGAAACCCCTGTCTTGAAAAACCTTAAAAAAAAAAAAAAAGAAAAGAAAAGAAATAAAGAAAGAAAAAGAAAATTTAAACTAAGCTTTGAGTAGTCAGTGGCTCAGTCTTTTACTTTTAACTCTCAGGGAGGGGAGCCAGTGGTTTCTTGCACACACTTAGTGAATCACAGATCATGAGCATGGCCAGAGATCCAGCCTCAAACACAGAAGACATGTTTGGATTTGGTAGCTCAGGCCTCTAATCCTAACAATCAGAGACAAAGGCAGGCAGATTTCCAAGACCTCTATGTACCAAAGTACTCTGTGCGACTATGCCTGGCTTCTTCCTTTTCTTCTCCTTTTATTATTATTATTATTATTATTATTATTATTATTATTATTATTATTATTATTATTAGCTAAATAGTCTAAATGTTTTGCTATCTTTCTTTGAAAACTGCGGTAGTCATATTGAAAAACATGTTTGTAGTGGGGCGGTAGTGTCGCAAGCCTTTAATCCCAGTCCTTGGGAGGCAGAGGCAGGCGGGATCTCTGTCAGTTCGAGGCCAGCCTGGTCTACAGAGCAAGTTCCAGGACAGCTAGAGAAACCCTCTCTCGAAAAACCAAAAGACAAACAAACAAAAAAAGAAAGAAAAATCTGTTTGTCTGGACTCACTTTGTAGACCAGGCTGGCCTCAAACTCACAGCGATCCACCTGCCTCTGCCTCCCGAGTGCTGGGATTAAAGGCGTGCCCCAATTCCCCCGGGCTACTTTAACCCTATCTTAATCCTATCTTAATTCTTTACCTTTGGGGACCACAGATCAGATTAAAACAAGTGTGTGTTTGTGTGTGTGTGTGTGTGTGTGTGTGTGTGTGTGTGTGTGTGTCTACGTGACAGTGCCTCTATATTGTCCTGGAGTTTGCTATGTAGACCTACCAGGCTTGTCTTGCACTCATGGAGATTCTCCTGCCTCTGCCTCCGGGCACCACCACCACATTCTGCCTTTTTTTTTTTTTTCTTTTCAAGATAAGGTCTCATCAAGTAGTCTTGGTTGGATTCTGGAAGTCAGTATTTAGTTAGATAGGGCTGGGTCCAAAGTCACAGAGATCCACCTGCCACGGTCTCGGAGTTTTCTGCCACACCAGGCTCTAAAACTTTGGAGAAAAACAAAATCCTACGAAAGTGGGTGGGGACTGAAACATCCAATCAAGTGGCGGTTTGTTTTGGGGTCTGCGTAAAAGAAAGCTTCGGACGCCTTGAGGGAGCTAGCTGCGGCGTGCAGGAAGTTCGCTGTGAGTTTGAGGCCAGCCAGGCAGCAGAGGACCCAGAGACGACGGAGACGACGACGGAGTCACTTCTTGGTCCTGCTGCGGTTAGGAGACATCCATCTATCTCTGTGTCTGGTAAGTCGCTTTTTTCCATAACTCACCCCATCAAGACGTTCGTGGTAGCAGGCGCTGATTTAGCCTCCTCCCCGAAGCCTAGGCCGGATCACTTGAGACCTTAGTTAAAAACAACAAAATACAGTAATCCCACTTGGAGCCGGCCATGGTGGCGCACACCTTTAATCCCAGCACCCGGGAGGCAGAGGCAGGTGGATCGCTGTGAGTTCGAGGCCAGCCTGGTCTACAAAGCGAGTCCAGGGCAGCCAAGGCTACACAGACAAACCTAGTCTCAAAAAAAAATAAATAAATAAATAAATAAAATAAAATAAATTCCCACTCCGGTAAGAGACAAGTCATTCCACGTTACTCTATGTTGGGCACTGGAGACTTGCCTATCAGGCACGCTGACAGGAGAAGGGTTGACTCTTTCTCACTCTCAGATCGTTTGTGAAACACACAACTGTTAAGTGGCCCAGGCTGGCCTTGGAAATCAAAGCAGGACTTGGACCTCAAATACACTTCGCAGTGCTGGGATTAAATGCTGAGTCATCGAGCCTGAGTGGCTGAGGGGTGGTTTGAACTCAGGACCCTGCAGCCTGCATCTCCCAGCTGCTAGACCGAACAGGTGTGTGCTAGCACACCCTGCTCATGCGTTCGCTCTACCAAACGAGTGGCTTCCCCAATCAGGCTTGCTTGTCACGATCTTTGTGCCCCCGAGACTAACGTCCATTACCATTTTAAGGTTAAGTTCCTCACGAGATAAGGCCCTTTGGTGCGGGGCTGGGTCTGTTGACCTTCAAGCCGAGCCTGGGCCTCTGGCTCTTCTCAAGGGGTGTGTGAGTAATTCTGCCTTGGCTTCTAGGAATCTCAAGGTGCTATGCATGTGGTTCGCACCCAGCATTCAATTCATAACAGTGGCAAAATGACAGTTATGAAGTAGAAATGAAATATTATATGGCGGGGGTGGGGGGCGGTCCCCACAACAGGAGGAACTGGTCACAGCGTTAGGAAAGTTGAGCACCAACTGCGGTGGTGGCCTAGGCCGTTGATCGTAACTCTCGGAAACTGCCATGGGATTGGAGATAAGGAAGCTATGTACTTGTGTTTTTGATCCCTCTGACTCTCAGTGTCATATTTTGTTTTGTCTCTTTGACCAGGCTGGCCTTGAACTGACAGAGATCCTCCTGCCTCCGCCTCCCAAGTGCCAGGATTAAAGGCATGCACCATCTCTCTCTCTCTCTCTCTCTCTCTCTCTCTCTCTCTCTCTCTTTCCTGTTTTTTTCAAGACAGGGTCTTTCTGTGTAGCCTTGGCTGTCCTGGACTCTCTTTGTAGACCAGGATGGCCTCGAACTCACAGCGATCCACCTGCCTCTGCCTCCTGAGTGCTGGGATTAAAGGCGTGTGCCACCACCGCCTGGCTTGTTTTGGCTATTTGTATTTGGCAACCTTGAAGAAAACGTCTTTTCCTGTCTTGGTGGGCCACCACTGTCCGGCCTGAATGTCTTTTTTTTTTCTCTCTCTCTAAATGTTGCCCCAGGAGTCTCCTCTTTGGAGATTGTTCAGGATGAGCCTCCCGTCCCCACCAGCACTCCAGGAGCTGGCCGAGAACAGCTTCCTGAAGGAGCAGGCCTTGGCTATCTCGGCTCTGGATGAGATACCTTCGCTTTTCTTCCCATCACTGTTCAGAAAAGCCTGCAGAAGGGGCTGCGTTGAGCTCGTGAAGGCCATGATGAAGGCCTGGCCTTTCCCCTGCCTCCCACTGGGGGCCATGATCAGGAGGAAGGCCCCCTACAGGAGAACCTTAGAGATGGTTCTGCATGGGCTCGATGCCTTGCTTTTCCAGAAGGTTCCCCACAGGTGAGTGGTTCGGCCATTGTTGAGGCATCTGGGGAAAGGGCTGTGGCGATCGTGTGGGAATCACAGATCAGTGGTGGCTGAAGGACTCCGCCCCCTGCTTCCAAGAGGCACTAGAAGTGGGACTGGGCTGGATTCGAGGACGAGGAGGAAGAGAAGGAGAGGGAGGAGGGAGAGGAGAGCGTGAGAACAAGGAAGTGGTACACGCCTCCGTGCCGAGACTCTTCCTCTTTGATCCGCAGGAGGTGCAAGCTGAAAATGCTGGACCTACGGATCATGCCTTTGAAGCTGTGGAAGACGTTGCCCGTGTTCAGGGCTGAAGGCTGGAGTGAGAGTCAGGAAGCAGTGGGCCCTTCGGGAGCGGAGGTGGAGCAGCCCGTGAAAGTGGTGATAGACCTGGTCCTCAGGGAAAGGTTGCTGGAACCCTTTGAGTCCTTCCTCGTCCAGTGGGTGGAGCAGAGGAAAGGTCTGGTGAGGCTGTGCTGTGGCCAGCTGCAGATCTGGGCTATGTCCTTTTACTACCACAGAAAGGTCTTGGAGCTGTTGGCTCTGGACTCTACCCAGGAGCTGTGTGTGTACTGCATCAGTAACCCTGTCTGCCTGCTTAACTTCTCCCCTTACCTGGGCCGCATGAGGAACCTGCGCAGCCTGGTTCTCTCTCACTTCTGGCAGGCTTTCTCTATGACCCCGGTGTGGAAGCAGCAGGTCATCACCCAGTTCACTTCACAGTTCCTCAAGCTGGAACGCCTCCAGAACCTCTGTCTGGATACTGTCTTCTTCCTAGAGGGTCACCTGGATGAGTTGTTCTGGTAAGGAGGACTGGTCAGATTTCTGGCCAGAGTTGCCCATCAGATGAAAGCGAAAGCCTCGTTAGTGGGCACGCGCCCACTGCAGCCACTGGTGGATTGGCGTTGCCGAGGCGTTAGAATGGCAGGACATTGTTTTGTGTCTGTGGTCCCAGAGGCTGATGCTCACATAGGGGTCAAACTGGAGTTGTTGGACTGGAATGGGGGGAGGATGCTAGGAAGCCTTCTCGGGAGTCAGGTTGAGCAAGAATAGCCCAGCATCCGGGAGGCAGAGGCACATGGGTCGCTGTGAGTTCAAGGCCAGCCTGGTCTACAAAGCGAGTCTAGGACAGCCAAGGCTACACAGAGAGACCCTGTCTCGAAAAAACCAAAACCAACCAACCAAACAAAAGAGGTTCTGATTTCTCTCTTAGCAAGTGTCTAAGGGAAACTGGAAAAGGAAATGAAGCGGGGAGTGGTGCATGCTGCATGGTCCCCGCTGCACCCTGTTCTGTTTGCCTCTGCCTCCCAAGTGCTGGGATTAAAGGCATGCACCATCACTGCATATACCTTTTAATTCTAGAGCTTGGGAGGCCGGGGCAGGCAGAACTCTGTGAGTTGACGGCCAGCCTGGTCTACAGAGTGAGTTCCAGGATAGCCAGAGTGACAGAGAAACCCTGTCTAGAAAACAAAACAAGGGTGAAACCTGGCCTCTGGTGCAACACACTGGATGAATTCCAAGCCTCATTCTGTGGATCGGGCAGAAGGAAATGGTAGCTGTGCTGTTGGAGACTACAGATTGGTGCCTTGTCCATGGCTAGATCCTGGAAACACTGACGGTATCGGGCACGCAGGGGCCGGAAGTGATCTGTAACTGGAGTCTGTCCACGCTGGCAATGTACACTCCTTAACTGGGCGCTTACTGCCAAGCCTAAGGACCTGAGTTCCGTTCCTGGAACCCACATGGTGGAAGGACAGAACCAACTCCTGCCACTTGTCCTCTGCCCTCCCCACAAACATGTGTCTGTGCATGTGTTTTGATCCCAGGGTTGTACAGATAATTCAGTCTATAGAGTGCCTCCCCATCAAGGAAAAGCTGGTTTTTGAGCTGAGGTCATCATGTGCTTGGAAGTGAGATTGGCTCGTGCCCCAGTCTCCTTAACCCACCTGTCTCATGTTCCGAGTGCTGGCACAGGTGTGTGGTGGTGTTGTTTTGACTTGAGCAGTTGTGGGGAAATGCGATGTGACCGTTGAGAATCAGGGTCAGAGGTGAAGCGGTGTGAATGGGGACAGAGACTTCGAAGATCCAGGCAGTGAACACAGGGGTGTGTGCTCAGTCTTGCCTGGGTGGGTCTTCCCTGTGTGGAAAGGCATTGCGGTTCTTGCCTTGACCTGGCTGTACAGCGACAGTGACAGGCCTCGGTACAGATTTGAGTGAGGAGACTCTGTCATGGAGCATCATGGGTACTGACTTTCATCATGTGACTAGAAAGATCTTCTAACAGGTGTGGTGGTGCCGAGGCAGGTGGATCTCTGTGAGTTCAAGGCCAGCCTGGTCTACAAAGTGAGTCTAGGATAGCAGGGGTTGTTATACAGAGACACCATATCTTTAAAAAAACCTAAAAAAGAAGAGAACAAAACAAAACAAAAAACCAAAGATCTTCTTCCCCAGAATTCCCAGAACTGTCTTCTTGTTTTCTTTTAGGTGGCTGAAGACACCCTTGGAGACCCTGTCAGTGATTGACTGTAACCTCTCAAAGTCAGACTGGAACCATATATCTGAGTTCCCATGCACAAGTCAGCTAAAACACCTGAATCTGAAATGTGTCAAGCTGACCCGTTTGAGCCCAGAGCCTCTGCGAGTTCTGTTACTAAAGTGCGCATCAACCCTAATGACCCTGGACTTGGAGAGCTGTCAGATGACAGACTCCCAACTCAGTGCCATCCGGCCTGCCCTGAGATGCTGTACCCGGCTCACCCAGTTTAACCTCCATGGAAACCGTATCTCCTTGCCTGTTTTGAAGGAGCTGGCATTTAACGGGGTCAGTCCGACATCCCAACAGGCCAGGACATGCTTCATCTCAAGCTGTGATCATCACAGTGGCCTGGACTTGGAGGTCGTTTCTCAGCCTCATGTTGAGTTTGTATAGGTGCAGAGGACTGATGAGCAGCCAGAGCACGCCTTGTTTTTTGCCATTAGCCCGGAAGGATGTGAGCAGTGATATGCCTATAATGGGTTTGGACTTTTCGGGCACCTAGCCAATGAGATGCAAATATCAAGCTCTCCTTTGGACACTGGGGTGGTGAAAGGCAACACAGAGTTGTCTGGTCAGAGGACACACAACACATGGTTTTAGACTGCCGCTCTTGTGAGTGGGAAGAGAAAGTTGGTGCTAGAGTGCAAAAAAGTGAGACTGTTTGACATAGGGAGGATGAGACGTGTTGACAGATATCCTGGGAGTGGGTTCTGGTTGGGCAGGAACAAAAGCACCTTACCCCAGTATTACGATCTTCTGATTTCACAGTCAGAACCTGGGGACCACCAGTTCTACCTGGACGGTTAACCTGCTTTCCTCCTCCAGCACTCGCTAGGCAGGTGGATCTCTGTGAGTTCGAGGTCAGCCTGGTTTACTTTGTTTAGTTTGGTTTTTTTTTTCAAGACAGGGTCTCTCTGTGTTAGCCTTGGCTGTCCTTGACTCACTTTGTAGACCAGGCTGGCCTCGAATTCACAGTGATCCATCTGCCTCTGCCTCCCGAGGGCTGGGATTAAAGGTATGTGCCACCACGCCCAGCTGTGGCTTCCCTTCTTAATTGAGTGGGAATTGCACTTGGCCTCACATGGGGAAAGAACTGTCCCACTGAACTATATCCCTATGGCCAGATTCTTGGGGGTGCTATCTCCTTCATGGTTCGGGTTACAAGTGTAAACACCACACCTTGCTTGTTTTGTGCTTTTTCTGGGCATCAAACCCATAGCTTCATTTACATAGTATGTGCGCACATGTACTGTGGTGCCTGTGTGGGAGTCAGGGCAGCTTGTAAGAGTGGGTTCTCCTACGCTGTGGGACCTGGGATTGTCCTTATGTATTGAGCCAATTCTGTTGGCCCAAACCTATAGCTTCTTGCTTGCCAGGTAAGCATTCTACCCACAGAGCTACAGCCACAGCCTGCTCCTTTAGCTTCTTCTTGTTTCGTTGGTTGGTTTGTTTTTGAGACCGTGCCTCTTTAGATAATTCCTGGCTATCCTGGCACTTGTTACTTAACCAGGCTAGACTCAGCTCACAGAGATTCTGCTTTTGTTTCTAGGTGCTGGGATTAATGGCTTCTCCCGCCCCCCCACCCCCACCCCCAAGCCTTGGATCACCAATTCTTTAACCCTTTGTTAGCCATACCGTAGCCTACATTTCATTGTCCAATGTGTAATGTGTGGTTAAGATTGGGGGGAAAAAGTTTGAACTGTTAGTGGTTGTGACTATCACGTGAATCCATCGTACTTGCTGGATTATAGACAACAAAATTGATGTAGCGTGTGGACTTATTAAATTCAATAAATTCTGATTTTTGTTTTGTTTTGCTTTGCTTTTTGTTTCTTTAGATAGAGTTTCTCTGTGTAGTCCTGGACTCCCTTTTGCAGACTAGGCTGGCCTTGAACTCACAAAGACCCACCTGCCTCTGCCTTCCGAGTGCTGGAATCAAAGGCATGTGCCACCAGGCCTAGCAAATTCCGATTTAAAAAAAAAATAAGACTGCATATCTGTTTCTGAAAAGCATGCTCATGGCAAGCATGTATATGAGTGTTTTGCCTGTTTGTCTGTGTTTCATGTGCATTCAGGGCTTGGGAAGCCAGAAAAGGGCATAGTTCCCTGAAACCAGAGTTACGTGTGGTGAGCACATGTGAGTGCTGAGGATTGAACTCCGATCCTCTGTAAGAGCACAAGTGCTCTTAACCACTGAACCATCTCTGTGGTATAGCCAGGCCCAGTTCTTGGGGCTATGGCGGGAGTCTCTTCAGTCTCCCATTGAGAACAGTCTAGATTCTGAACTTTGTATACCAGGCGAGCCTTGAACTTGTGATCCTTCTGCCTCAGTTTCCTGAGGAGCTCTAGTTCACACTTGCTTTGGAAATGATGTTCCTGTAGGTTAAAGGGCAATATATTCTGGGCCCAGTGATGCCTGGGAAACATCCCCTGTAGTGCTAAATGGGAAAAGGCTCCAGGCGGCGGCCACCCTGGTGTCAGGGATACATTGCTCACCTTGCTCCCTTCCTGCAAGAGAAGGTGGCTTGTGATTTCCTCCATAGGAAGTGTGTCTAAGCTAAGAGGATGAGAACAGAAAAGAGAAAGGAGCACAGAAAGGAGATAATACCTCAGGCTTGCAGTTTCTAGTCAGCAGCTATGTCTGCCTCTAATTCTGCAAGTGTGACAAGCTCCTTTGAGCCCAGATGGGCACTGAAGAGGTCGGAAATGAGTGGCCCTGGAGTTGGGGGAAAGGGGCAGAGAGGAAGCATCATGAACAGGGATGGTGCCGCTCTTAGGATGTAGGGAGCCAGTGAGTCCCACAATTGGTCCACCATGACGGGTCTTGGCTGTGTTGGTCCATCACATGAATCCCTCTGGCCTGATGTGGGCAGCACCATGGCTTCTAGTGTACTAAAGGTGGATATAGTGATGGGCTGAGGCAGTCTCACAGGGATAGCCAGGGGGTCTCAGACTGGAGGGGTCACTTGAGTTTGCTGACTCCCATAGGCAGAGTGAGAGACTGCTCACCCAGTCAGACTTGAACCACTTAGGCCAATATCAGAGCCTCTGTCAGAATTTCTAAGACAGTGAGCTCTCCGTGCCTACCCTGAAGGACCTTCAGCACCACACTACCAACCCTGCCTTTTCGGAGTGCTATGGCTATGGTCAGCTCATTTTAGGTCGATTTGCCCAACTTTATTCCACTCATGAATAAAGTCAGGGCTTTGAAGGCAGCCCGAGAAGGTCAGCTTTGGTACTGGAATCTGCCGTCTATAACCTGGAGACCAGGCTATGTTTTGTGTTGGCAGTCTGGTTGAAAAAGTTAACTCCTGGGTACTAAGAAATGAAACTGAAGGGATAGATGTGTCATCAGGGGGACACAGAGAATGAGGCTTCAGTCACTGTTTAATTCCTTTTTTTTTTTTTTTTTTTTTTTGAGACAGAGTTTCTCTGTGTAGCCTTAGTTGTCCTGGACTCACTATGTAGATCAGGCTGGCCTTGAACTCACAGCGATCCACCTGCCTCTGTTCTCCCAAGTTCTGGGATTATAGGCATGCACCACCACAGCTGGCTTTAATAAATAAATCGTAAAAAAAAAAAAAAAAGTTTAAAACCTCTAACCTATGCTTACTTAAGGCCAGGCCGCTTGTGGCCTTGAGTTTAACTATGTTAACACTTTCTTCTCCTGTCTAAATCTAAACAACACACCCCATACTACTACCCTCACTAATAGAAATTGTAATATGGAGACCAGATAGATGGCTCAGCAGATAAATGGGGGGTTTTCATTTGTTTGTTTGCTTTTTTGTTTTTTCAAGACAGGGTCTCTCTGTGTAGCCTTGGCTGTCCTGAACTCACTTTGTAAACCAGACTGGCCTTGAACTCATAGAGATCTGTCTGCCTCTGCCTCCCCAAGTGCTGGGAATAAAGGTGTGTGCCATCTCGGGAGGCAGAGGCAGGAGGATTACTGTGAGTTCGAGACCAGCCTGGTCTACAAAGTGAGTTCAGGACAGCCAAGGCTACACAGAGAAACCCTGTATTGAAAAAAAAAAAAGGTGTGCATCACCATGCCAGGTACACCAGCAGATAAATGTGCTTGCCACCAAGCTCAAAGACCTGAATGTGATCCCTGGAACCCATAAGTTATAAGGGCAGAACCAAATCCCACAAGCTGTCCTCTGACTCCCACACATGTCTCTTGCACCAAATAAATATTTGGAAAATTTTCCACACGAATAACGTACAGAAGACTATTTGTTTCAGAAGCCGGTAAGATGTTCCAAGAAGTTTGAAAAGAGTCCCGACAACAGACAAAGATGTAGCAGCTTTCCCAGGAGAGGAAAACAAATGTTTAGGTGATCATATCGTTAAGACTAAAGGGTGGGGCTGGAGAGATGGCTCAGCGGTTAAGAGCCCTGACTGCTCTTCCAGAGGTCATGAGTTCAATTCCCAGCAACCACATGGAGGCTCACAACCATCTGTAATGTGATCTGATGCCCTCTTCTGTACATGCAGGCAGAGCATTGTATACATAAAAAAAAAACTCTGTCACATAGAAGACATCTCCCAGATACCCAGGTCCTTTGGTTTTTACAATCCTGCCCCCCACTTCTGCATGCTCCTCAAGTCTTAGGTGTGGAGGTTTTATTGTAGAAGTATCAGTTAAGGATGGAAAACCATGGCCAGTCGTTTTCCTACATATTAACTAGTTGTGGATATCTCATCTTGAGATAGGGTTCCATGTAGCCCAGGCTGGACACAGTGTTGTCCTGTAGCTGAGGATAACCTGGAACTCCTGACTTGTCTATCTTCATCGGCTCGGTCCTAAGGTTACAGGCAGGTTTCACCAGCCCAGATCCAATTCCACTGTGGTGTTGTTCTTCCTCCTTATTTTCTGTTATATTTTCAAAAAAATGAAGTCTTTAAAAAAATTTTATTTTTATTTTTATTGCTGTTTTGTCTGTATGTCTATGTGAGGGTTTAGATCCTGGAGTTACAGATAGTTGTGAGCTGCCATGTGGGTGCTGGGAATTGAACTCAGGTCCTCTGGAAGAGCAGTCAGTGCTCTTAACCACTAAGCCATCTCTCCAGTCCCTCCCCCCCCAAATGAAGTCTTAATAGTTTTTCTTTTTTCTTTTTTTGAGACAGGGTTTCTCTGTGTAGCCTTGGTTGTCCTGGACTTGCTTTTTAGACTAGGCTGGCCTCGAACTCATATCGATCTACCTGCCTCTGCCTCCCAAGTGCTGGGATGAAAGGTGTGTGCCACCACGCCTGGCTCAGTTTTTTTTTTTTTGAGACAGGGTTTCTCTGTGTAGCCTTGGTTATCCTGGACTCACTTTGTAGACCAGCCTGTCCTCAAACTCACAGAGATCCACCTGCCTCTGCCTCCCGAGTGCTGCAATTACAGGGTTGCGCCACCATGCCCAGCTCAAGTCTTAACAGTTTTAACCTGAAGAACTCAGAAGCGCTCTGCGTCGTACCTGGAGTCTAAGAGTAGGCTGAATAGCATTCCCTTGAGGGCACCGAGCCACCACATATGGGCCAGGTGACAGGGCTTCGACCTCCAGGGAATGACTGTATCTGGTTCTAGTGACTCATCCGAGGAGCTTAAGGACCTGTGGAGTCACCGTCACTAATCAGCCACTGGCTCCAGTCCCAGGGTTGAGTGGTCAGATTCCTAAATTCCCATCCAGCCCGTCCTCGTGGGTCCTGGAGAGACCAGGGAACAGATGGCATCTAATGTGCTTTTTGTAGACCCCATTTTGTCCCGTGTTCATTCTTTGATTTTGACACTACCATTTTCTTTTCTTTCTTTCTTTTATTATTATTTATTTATTTATTTATTTTTATGTAAGACAAGGTTTAGAGAAACCTGTAGCCCTGGCCATCCTGGAACTTGCTTTGTAGACTAGGCTGACCTTGAACTCAGAGATCTGCCTGCCTCTACATAAGCTCACCTCTCTTCCCAATAGCAAATGGATACCAGCCATCCTCCTGCCTCAGCCTTTTCAGAAGCTGCAACAGCAGATGACAGGTACAGCATTCAGCTCAGCCTCTGATTTCAGAATATATTCATAATTTTGTCAATAATAGTTTCAGCTTTATTTATTTTTTTATGTCAATTGTCAGGCACAGATTAGCGCCCTCCCACCCCCCAACCAACTCTCCCCCTCCCCCCCCCCCGCCCACTCCCCCCTCCCCCTCACTGTCTCACACTTAGAACTAGGTGCGTCACAAATAAATACAGTTCAGCCAGGGGGCTGACAGCTGTAACCATCCCAGGAAAAAGGCTGAGACAGGAGGCTTGGCGTTCCGGATGAACTTCAGCTATACAGCAAGACCCCCATCTCAGAAATGTTAAGTCTCAACCCCTGGGACAAATGGCTGAGGTACCTATTTAACATGTAAAAGCTGACCTGGCCTCCAGCACCCCGATTTATTACAGGGTATGCCTAACTTTTTAGGCAAGGGGTTGGGCTGCCCTCCCCCAGAGGCTCTTCCTTGTATATTCCAGCCATTTTGGTTACCTGACTGCCTTTTACCTTTCTCCCGGTTGGCTGTAGCAGCTGCTTCCCCTTCTCTTCCTTTTCCCTCCCCCTCCCTGTCTCCTCACATAGCTCAGGGTCATGTCTGTCAGCTTCACTCTGAACTCTCCCAGATGTCTCTGCCTCTGGCGATACTCTCTCTCTCTCCTAAAAACCTTCTCTTCCACTGTCTCTAGGAGCAGCCATAGCCTTTCCTTTTTATTTTTTCATTCAAGAAACAAATCCAAAACGAAGTGTATAAATAAGCAAATTAATAAGTAAAACAAATATATAAATCAAACTTAGGTGGATTGAATCCATGAATGAATGGGCTTTCGACTTTCAGAGAGTCTCCGTGTTTGTTTGTTTTTTTTTTAAGACAGGGAAGCCCAGGCTGCATCGGAACTCTCTGAGTAGAGTAGGCTGGTCTTGAAATCACAGGAATCTACCTGAATCAGCCTCGGGAGCTCTGGGATTAAAGGCGGACATCGTTTCCCGAAGGCTTTTAGAGTCGTTTGCTTTGTTTTTTCACTGTCAGCGAAGCTGCCTTTGAACCTACCGGGGACCTGCCTGCCTCGGCCTCCAGAGGGCTAGGATCAAAGGCGTGCGCTATTTCCGCGCGGCTTTCTGGGCTTTCTGCCCCGCCCCCTTTTCCTCAGAGAGAATTCTTAGTCAGCCAATCCGGAGACAGAAAAAGCCCAGGGGTGGGGTTTAACTCAATCATCCATTCAGCTGACAGCTTGCGGTTGACAGGCAGGGCTGCAAACCGGAAGTGTGGTGGGAGGATACGGAGTTGGGTGGGGCGGGGCGGGGGGCGGGGCATCTTTAGGACGACTACTGAGGGATAAAAGCCTCAGGCCGGAAGTGTGAGACAGACTATGGAGGAATAACCGCTTCAGGCTCGAAGTGTGAAGATGGATGAACAAACTGAAGAGAAGCGAGAGAAGACACAGCCTGGGAGCCCGAGCCTGGAGTGACTGCTTTGTCCTGCCGGGATTCTGAGTTTTGTGGTCAGCTCTTGGTTTTGGTAAGTCAGTCACCTCCCTCAGGGCACAGTTTTATTCGGTGGGCGGGGGGGGGGGGGGGGGGGAGGGGGCGGGGGGGGGGGAGTGGCCCGGGGGGCGGGGGCGGATTTCTTTCCTCAAATCTGCCCAGGGGAATCTGACTTTTTTCTTTCCACAGGAACAGATTGCATGCATTGGGTTTACTAATAATGTTTACCATCATTTTAAATATCTTTCGACTTTAACTTTTTGGTTTTGTTTTTTAATTAAAAAAAATTTTTTTTTGAGACACGGCCTTACTTCGCTCCCAGGCTCCCCTAGAATGTAACTCAGATTGAGCCATAAGTCAAGATGGCTCCCGTCCCGCCTCACCCTCTTTTTGTAGCCTCACCAAGCTCTTGTTAATACGAAATTATTATTATTGTTGTTGTTGTCCACCAAGCTCTGGTTAATATAAAATTATTATTTTTTAAAATTATTTTTGGTTTTTTGAGACGGTTCTCTGTGTAGCCTTGGCTATCCTGGACACTCTTCGTAGACCAGGCTGGCCTTGAACTCACAGAGATCTGCCTGCCTCTGCCTCCCAAGTGCTGGGATTAAAGGCCGTGGGCCTGGCTCAAAATTATAATTATTGCTGTTGTTGTTTGCTTGTTTGTTTTTTGAGATAAGATTGCACTATATAGTTAAGAGTGCCTTTAAACTCCTGACAATTCTGCTTCTGCCTCCCATGCTGGAACTGCATGCTGGGAGTTATTGGAATGTCTATAGAATTATGCCTTGGTTTGTGTCAATTTAAAATTTATTTTCTTTGGTTTTTCAGATATGGTTTCAGCAGTCTCTAGCCCAGAATGGCTTCACAGTGCTTCATCCTCCTGATTGTTAGAATTTAAAACCTGATTTTTATTACTTAAGGCTTATCTTAAAATCTTTTTTTTTTTTTGAGACAGGGTTTCTCTGTGTATCCTTGAGTGTCCTGGACTTGCTTTGTAGACCAGGCTGCTCTCAAACTCACATCGATCCACCTGCCTCTGCCTCCTGAGTCCTGGGATTACAGGTGTGCACCACCATACCTGGCTGGTGTCTTATTTCTTAAGTTCTTTATTTATTATATATATATATATATATATATATATATATATATATATATATATATATATATATATGTATATATATATAGTTTGTTTTTTAGTTTTTCAAGACAAGGTTTCTCTGTGTGGCCTTGGTTGTCCTGGTCTCACCTTGTAGACCAGGCTGGACTTTTTCTTTTGCAGCTTTTAACAATTTTTTCTTTGTTCTGTACATTTAGGATTTTTTCTTTTCTGGTCTAATTTATTGGTGCTCTATAGGCCTCTTGTATGCTTATAGGCATCTCTCTAGATTGTGGAAATTTCTTTTTTTTTTTTTTTCTTGTTTTGTTTTTGTTTTTGGAGCTGGGAATTCTTTCTTCCAGTCCTATTACTCATTCTTAGGTTTTGTCTTTTCATGGCGTCCTTGATTTCTTGGATGTTTTGGGTCGTGGATTTTTTTTTTCTTTTTTTAGATTTAACATTTTCTTTGATAGATGCATTGATTTCTTTGATTGTATCATCTACACCTGAGATTCTTTCCTCCATCTCTTGTATTGTTTGCTGATGTTTATCTCTGTGGTTCCTGTTTTCTTCCCTCAGTTCTCGATCTCCAGGATTTCCCGAGTTTGTGCATTTATTTATTTATTTATTTATTCCAGACAGGGTTTCTCTGTGTAACAAACAGCCCTGGCTGTCCTGGACTCACTTTGTAGACCAGGCTGGCCTTGAACTCACAGAGGTCTGCCTGCCTCTCAAGTGCTGGGACTAAAGGCATGCACCACCGGGCCTGGCTGAGTTTGTGCATTCTTTATGGTTTCTATTTCCATCTTTAGATTTTTTTTAAGTTGTTTTATTGATTTCCTTCACCTCTTTGTTTGTATTTTCCTGTGTTTCTTAAAACGATTTATTCAATTCCTTCACCTGTTTGTTTTTCCTGTAGTTCTTTGATTTATTAATTTCCTCTCTTCAGGTCTCAATCTATTTGACTGTGTGTTCCTGTTTCTTTAAGGGTTTCTTCTTCAAAGGCTTTTTATTATCTTTATTACCGTAGCTTTAAGGTCATTTTCTTTTTTTACTTTTTTGGTTTTTCAGGACTGGGTTTCTCTGTGTGGCTTTGGTTGTCCTGGACTCCCTTTGTAGACCAGGCTGGCCTCGAACTCACAGCGATCCGCCCGCCTCTGCCTCCCGAGTGCTGGGATTAAAGGCTGCGCCACCACAGCCCAGCTGGTAAGGTCATTTTCTTGTGTTTCAGTTGTGTTAATGTATCCAGGGTTTCTTGTTGTGGAACAACATGGTTCTGGAGATGCTGTATTGCTCTGGCTTTTGTTAATTGTGTTTTTACGATGGCCTTTTAGCCCTCTGGTTGTCTCTAGCCTTGGCTGGTAGTTCCTGGTGCCCGTTGGAGTTGGGGGTGGGGTGAGGGAAGAGCCCTAGGCAGGAAGCTGGATGTCCCTGCTGGAGCTCTCCTGGGATTAGCAAGTGTGGTCTGTGACTGGTAGGTGGTTCTCAGGGAATTGCCTGAGGCCCTCCTTAGATGTATGGTCCTAAGGACCAGCTAGACTCTTCAGGAGCCTGTGCCCTCCTCTTGCTAGGGGAGGTCCCAGAGACAGCTGCCCTGCAATTGGCTTCCTTCCTCTGAGGTTATTGAGCTCCAGCTGCCCAGACACTGCTCAGTGGGTGCAGCCATTTTGGAGAAACTGTGAGTTCAGAGATCTGGATGGTTTCCTTAGGTTGAGCTTGAAGTGGTGGCTGGAGTTGTTTCCTTGGAGGATCCTCAGCATCAGGAGGCCCCAGGATGGAGCTGTGATCCTCGGTACCCAGAAGGTATCCACACATGGGACTGTGAGAGTATACAGGTGGCCAGAGGTTGAAACTACACTTCGGCATGAACCTGGCAACGTTTTAGGCAGGTGACCTGAGATTAGACCCACCATGGATCTGCTCTCACTTGGGAACACAGATGCTAGCATTCTGGGATCCACAGCATAGTACGTTGGGTGCTCTGTAATTGCTGCTGTTCTGGTGCTCAGGTATCCTGCACAAAGGGTGCCACCATCTTGGATCTGGGAAGTAGGGCTTCTTTCTTGTTTCTTTCTTTCTTTTTTCTTTTCTTCTTTTTCTTTCTTTTTTCTTTTTGGTTTTTCGAGACAGGGTTTCTCTGTGTAGCCTTGGCTGTCCTAGACTCGATTTGTAGACCAGGCTGGCCTTGAACTCACAGCGATCTGCCTGCCTCTGCCTCCAGAGTGCTGGGATTAAAGGTGTGCGCCACCGTGCCCGGCTCTTTTTTTGTTTTGTTTTGTTTTTTATTTTTGACACAGGGTTTCTCTGTGTAGCCTTGGCTGATCTGGACTCGCTTTGTAGACCAGGCTGGCCTCGAACTCACAGAGATCTTCCTGCCTCTGCCTCCTCAAGTGCTGGGATTACAGGTGTGTGCCATGGTGCCCGGTGGAAGTAGGGTCTCTTAAGACATAGCTTCCTGTATATTTCACCAGGTTCCTTCAGACTGAATAGCCAAAGGATGAGTGGCCAGGCCCCACCCACACTCGTGCAGCTGGCCATGCAGAGGCTGCTGAGGGAGGAGGCCTTAGCCATCTCTTCTCTGCAGTACCTGCCCAGGACGCTCTTCCCACCACTGTTCAAGGAAGCCTTCAACCACAGACAAACTAATGTCCTGAAGGCTATGGTGGCAGTGTGGCCCTTCCCCTTCCTTCCTCTGGGGACCCTGATGAAGACTCCCCACTTGGAGACCTTGCAGGCTGTGCTGGATGGAGTAGACATGCTGTGGAAACAGAAGCTTCTCCCCAGGTAAGCAAGACCAGGCATGGACTCTGCAGTGCTGGGAAGAGACATCTGGAGAGAGGAGAACGGGGTCAAAGGAAGACCAGAAGCTTCTGACGGTGTTATCTTAGATCGCAGAATCCTTGACCCATGTTGAGCCCCATTACAAAGGGCAGTTGGGTGTGGAGTACAGCTTAAAGCAGCCGGAGCCACAGTGCAGTAAGTTTTGCACTGGTTCTTGCAGAGGTACTAACTAGAAGTGGAAGAGACAGAAGAGCAACTGAATAGAGGAAGCAAGACAGGCCCCCAGATGCAGCTAATAGAAAGGGCCCTGGCCTGACAGGCGTGAAGTGCTGTGTGGGGACCCAGCATTGAAAACACACAAACACACATAAGACAGCAGGGAACAGGCAGCGTCTGAGATAGAGGGTTTTTGTTTGTTTGTTTGTTTTTAGCTATTTTATTTGTGTTCTTATATCTGCCACTCTTCTCCGTCCAACCCCTTCCTGTTCCCCAACACTAGGTAGGCAAGAAAGATTAGAGAGGACAGGGGACACAGACTTCTTTAGACCACTTCCTGCTGATTAGAGTCATCTGTTTGTTTGTTTGTTTGTTTGTTTTGGTAAGGATATTTCCAACTTCTTGTCAAACCACAACAACAGCAACCAGAAACAGCAGAGGAGCCACAGCCGCCGCCTCCTTTGAAGCACCTGTTGGGGCTCTGGCATTTATACTCTCTCAAGAGTCCCCAGTATTCCAAATGGAAGCTATCTGCAGCAGGCAAAAATCAGGCCCTTGCTAGTGCTTGAGGCAGATCATAACCACCTGCCTGTAAACTGCTTCTTATCCTACACCTGGGATTAAGACAAAAACATTCACTTAACAACGTAACTGGATTTTTAAGGAAAACCAAAACTCTCACTACAGAAAAGCTAGCTAGTGTTTGGTCTTTTGTATCGTCTGACCTTTCTTCCTGTTTTCCTCACAGGAAGCGGAAGCTTCAAGTGCTGGACCTGAGGAATGTGCACCATGATTTCTGGGATGTGTGGGCTGGCACAGAGGTTGGAGAGCGCTCAGCAGAGACTGTGCCTGAAAAGCAAAGAGCAACAGGCCTTCATAGATACGCACTGAGGCGGCGTTTGAAGGTGCTCGCTGACCTGTGCCTCAGGTTCCATCTGAATGAACACCAAGCATACTTGCTACAATGGGCCCAGCAGAGAAGAAATGCCATTCAGCTGTGTTGTGTGAAGATGCAAATTTGGGCATTGCCCGTGTACACCATCAAGAAAGTTTTGATGGTTTTCCAGCCAAACAGCATCCAAGAGTTGGAGCTGAATACAGGTTGGAGTCTGTCCGGGCTGGTGCATTTTTCATCTTACCTGGACCAGATGAGAAATCTTCAGAAACTCCTTTTAACGCGGATCCACAAGAACACCTTCAAGGTTCTTAATACCTCCTTGGACATACAGAAGTGTATCACGAAGTTCGTGTCTCAGTTCTCAAAACTCAACTCTCTCCAGTGTCTGTCCATGAATGGCGTCTACTTTTCTAGTGAGCACATGAAACAGTTGTTCAGGTAAGGAAAGACAGCTGTTTCTGCTACCACAGCAACCCTTCCTCTTACATTAGAGTTTCCTTGGTTTATCCCATGAGCCGGGCTAGGAGCTATGGAGAGAGTGCCCTTCCTAGAAGACTCAGGTGTAGTAAGCATGTGTTGTGTTTTCCTCCCTGGGATTCTGTCTAAGATCAGGGAAACGGAACAGGTCAGAACAGTGGGCCCAGGACTGGAGAGACCCCACACCTGCACCAGTCCCCCAGTAGAACTGTGTGCTTAGCAGTTGTGTGTCTTCTAAATATTTACATGTGAAAGGCTGTTTTGAGCCCAGGTAGGAGCTGGGTAGAAATGAGTGACACCCATTGCAGGTGAGAGTCGGGGGTGAAGAGCTTTAGGTAAGGACAGAGCCTGTCCTGAGGGAGGCAGGGCGTCACTGAGCTATGCAAAGGATAAGACTTTTCCAGGTCTTGCACAGGTTAGTTTTTCCCTTGTGCCCTGGGCTAGTGTGTTCAGCACAGGCTCACTCCTTGATAGCAGTGGAAGCTGTAGGCCCATGGGGTGGGTGAGTTCCATATTGACCCTGGCGGGCCTCAGTCGGCCAGCAGTGGTGAGACTCCAATAGGCAGCACTTTGGATGCCACCTTTACCTCTATGCCAACGTAACACCAAGTCTCTCCATCTCTCCCTAGGTACCTGAAGACCCCTTTGGAGACCCTGTCCATCACAATGTGCAAGCTTTCACATCTAGACTTGAATTCCTTGTCTCAGAGTCAGAGCCTGCATCAGCTCAAACACCTGAGCCTGAGACTCGTGAAATTGATTGATTTACATCCCATGCCTTTCCATGATCTCCTACAGAGTGTTGCAGGCAGTCTGCAGACCCTGGAATTGGAGGGCTGTTGGATGGTGGACTCCCAGCTCAGTGCCCTCCTGCCTGCCCTGAGCCAGTGCTCCCGGCTCACCAGGGTCAATTTCTATGACAATGACATCTCCACGGCTGTTCTGAAGGACCTTCTGCATCACACAGCCAACCTGAGCCAGCTGACCCAGGAGCTGTACCCTGCCCCTCTGGAGTGCTATGATGACAAGGGTGATGTCCTCATGGGACAATTTGCTCAACTTTGTCCTGAGCTCATGGATACCCTCATTACTGTAAGAAAGCCCAAGAGTGTCTCCTTTGCCACCTGTGTCTGCCATGAATGCTGTCAGCGCTGTGTCTATGACCTGGAGACCAGACTTTGTCGTTGTCAGCAGTAATAGGGCAGGTTGCTGCTAGGTTCTGAGAAATGAAAGTCTAGCAGCAGATCTTTCATCAAGGGGACCCAAAGCATATGGCCACGCACTGCTCAGTGTTTGGAAACCAAAATAGTGTTCGGCCGGGTCGCCATGGAGGACAAAGGGAATCTGAGGACAAGTGGTTTTGAAGTAAAAAAGAATTCTGCATTTCTTTTTTTCTTTCATTCATTCTTCCTTTTGTTTTTCTTGAAGATTTGTTTATGTCTGAGTGGTTTTCCTGTGTGCTTGGTGCCTGTGGAGGTCAGAGGTGGGCATTAGATCCTCTGGAACTGGAGTTGCGCATGGCTGTGAACCACCACATGGGTCCTCTGCAAGAACAGATGCTCTTGGCTGCAGAGGCATCTCTCCAGCCCCAATCCTTGGCCTTTTCATTTAGCTAGTCTTTGTCAGGCTCCCTAGACCACGGCCTGTTAGCAAACCTAATAAACATGTTTCTAATATACAGAGAGCTATCAGCCCTGCTCCTTTAGCCTTTAGAGTCCTGGCTAATGTAGCCTCAAAGTATACTGAAGGCAGTCAGCACTGTCTTCTCTTCTTCTGCCTGGGCCTCTATTATGCCCTGTTTGTGTGTCTGCTCAGTGCTTTATGTGTATAAAATTTTCAACCTAAAATGAGCAGTGCATTCTCCGATGAGGGGCTTGGGGAGTGGTAGAGCAGTTCAATATAGTGCACTTAGACTGGGAGGTACTGTGGGCATAGCAAAGAGATCAGAGCAGAGGGGGTGGAGCCTAAGCCGCGTTGCTTTTTTTTTTTTTAAGATTTATTTGTTAATATGTATATAGTTCTCTACCTGCATGCCAGAAGAGCATCAGATCACATTATAGATGGTTGTGAGCCACCATATGGTTGCTGGGTATTGAACTCAGAACCTCCGGGAGAGCAGTCAGTGTTCTTAACCTCTGAGCCATCTCACTAGCTCCCAACATTACTTTATCACTCTCTTTATCTCTCTCTTTTTCACAGTCACCTATTATCCTCACTGACCTTGAAATCCTGCCCCTACCTTCTAAATGCTGTGATACTGGAGTATGCCACCACTCCAGCTTGTAGGTCAAATGTTTGTGGGACCCTGTTCAGGGATTCCAGCCTTTGGCTGTCCCCGTGAACATACAGATGTCCCTGGACAAATGTCCTTGTCTCTCAAAGGATTGACATACCTTAAGAACTGCATTATAAATGTCTATGAGTGAACTGTTTAAACCGTTAAGAAATACCTAAGCCTAGCCATTGCACTTCCCTGAGTTTGTATAATGTGGTAGCAATAAAGAATTTTGTTTCATACCCTCTGGTGTTTTTTGTTTTGTTTTGTTTGGTCAATCTACTTTTTCTTTTCTTTCTTTTTTTTAAAGATTATGTATACAGCATCCTCTCTGCATGTGGGCCTGCCCACCAGAAGAGGGCACCAGATCTCATAGATGGCTGTGAGCCACCATGTGGTTGCTGGGAATTGAACCCAGGACCTTGGGAAGAGCCACCAGTGAGTGCTCTTAACCACTGAGCCATCTCTCCAGGCCCCTCCCCCTTTTCATTTGTATATGTGTTAAAAATGCAGGGAGAACTGGAGAGATGGCTTAGAGCATGGGGTGTTCTTGCAGAGGATCAGTGGTCCATTCTGAGCACCCACGACTCTTAACTGCAGTTCAAGGGCATCAGTAGAAAAAACGAGTATGTGAGATAGCCCATTTGATAAAAACAAATCTTTACAAAACCCCGCTCTGCTTGCTCTCTACTATTTTTTTAGTAAGATATATTATGTATACAATGTTCTGCCTCCATGTGTGCCTGCCCACCAGAAGAGGGCACCGGATCCCGTTATAGATGGTTGTGAGCCACCATGTGATTGCTGGGAATTGAACTCAGGACCTCCGGAAGAGCCAACAGTGCTCTTAACCTCTGAGCCATCTCTCCAGCCCGTTGTTCTCTACTCTTTGAGAATCCTTTTTCTGGGCAGTTCACTAAAGGCTAAGGCCTCTAATCCTCCAAGCTGGGACCATCAGAAAGTTCCGATCCTCTTTGGCCCCCATTCTTTCTGGCTATATTTACCCCTTGCCTGCATTCCTGTACCTGTGGCTCTTGCTTACCTGGGATGAATCTTCTGGGTTAGCAGCACATCAGGTCCACCTAGCGCACCCTTGAAAGTCTGCAGTAGGGCCATCCTCATTAAAGGCGCCACAGTGAGGCCAGGCAGCCACCATCACCCTCAGGGTAGTGGTTTGTTTGTTTTCAGTAAAGGCATCCTCGAATAATGGTGGGGAAGAGCTCCATGGGCAGGGCCTCCAGAGCAGAGAGGCCAAAGCTTCATGCCTTAGCAGCACATGCACTGCCAGGAGTGTGACTGGGACCTGGATGCTCATCCCTCCAGACCTCCAGTTTGCAGGCTTCTTGGGAAGCATCCAGGGAAGAATATGCTTCCGGTGTCTCTTGTCACGGGGCTCAAGTCAGAGGCAGAGTCTTTGCTCAGGTATTGGTGGAAACCTCAGTTTACTCCCATCCCATCCAAACTACCTGGTCTACAGAGAGTCCAGGAAAGCCAAGGATACATAGAGAAACCCTGTCTGGGGCGTGGGGTGGGGGAAGACATGGTGCACTCGAGCAATGCTTGACCTGGGCAGTTTTTTCTTCTTCAATTCAATCTCCAGAGTGTTGGGCTGACAGGCCTGTGTCCCACACATTGTCGTGTTGCTTTCTTCTTTCCTCCCTTCCTCTTTTTCTCTGTCTTCCCTGTTTCCCAAATACTCTAGTTTCCCTGGACTACATCGTTGTTCTGACAAGGATTCATCTGATGTATTTCAGTTCACGAAGCCTCACAGTGCTCGGATTATAGGCTTAGCAGACACTCACTTTTATGGGATGCTTGGGAGCAATCCACAGGCCTGGGACATGCCGCACAGGAATGGTACCAACCTAGCCGGTACCAGTCTTTTCTTCCTGTCCTGAGGCACACTTTCATGACACTGTCTAGGTTGGTCAGTACCTGGTGAGCTCCACCATACCCTTGCCTACATCCTCCCACACAAATAAGGGGCCCAAGTGTGTACCCCACACCTGGCTTTGAAGACTGGAAGACACAAAACATAAGGAGCGCCTTTGAGATGGCTCAGCAGGGAAAGTCACTGCCTGTATCACTGTTATGCTGTGACTTCAGAGGCAGGAAGGAGACACTAATCCTGTAAAGCTGTTTTCTGACCTCTGTATGTTTGTCATGGCATCCCTATGTGCAGACACAAAAATATAACAGATAAAACATAGCTTATGTTTAATTAAAAAAAAATCTGCAGGCGGGTGGTGGTGGCTCATGCCTTTAATACCAGCACTCGGCTGGCGGGCAGAGGCAGGCAGATTTCTGTACATTCGAGGCCAGCCTGGTCTACGAGGTGACTCCAGACAGCCAGGGCTACACAGAGAAACCAGTGCCCTCTTCTGGCCTCCATGGGAATTAAAACTCTTTTGTGCACAGATATTACATACACGCAGGCAAACACTCATATGCATAAACTAAAACTAAATGAAGCTCTAAGCCAATTGCAAATAGAGCAATTGCTATTAGTGTTTTAAGTTAATATACAGACTAAGTTAATATACAGAATGAATACTTTCATTACAGTATTTGCCTCCACATACGTCATTTGCTCCCTCCTTACTCAATGACCTTGGCTCACTTCCTGCTTCTCCACAATGCTGGAAGCTGCATTTTGAAGCCCCCAGTGGCTTTCCCACTAACACACCTCCAAACCTCCAAGTTAGGAAACTCCTCCCACATTTCCATGGATCTGAGCCTTGCATCCCATTATTCATTTTACATCCTCTAGGCTGTGTGCTGAGCTCACCCATCGGAAACACCTTCTACTCCTGGAGTGGATCCCTCTGCATCCCTCTGTCTGAACACAATACCTTGTGATTTTTTTTTTTTTTGAGATAAGGGTTTCTCTGTGTAGCCCTGACTGTCGTGTGACTCACTCCTTAGACTAGGCTGGCCTTGAACTCAGATCTACCTACTTCTGCCTCCAGAGTACTGGGATTAAAGGTGTGGACCAACAAGGCCCTAGCTATTTTTATACTTTTAAAGCCTTGCTATTAGCCAGATCTGGTGGTATGCAGCTTTGGTTATTGAATCAGGCTGGGAGCCTGTGGCTGCAAAGGGGAGGGATTTGTGGAAAGGTAGATGCCAAGAGCCACCCTGTTAAGGGAGCTCACTAGGCATGTGGGCTGTCTAGGAGGTGATCCGGTATTTGCAAGGTCTGTACTGTGACACACCCCCACAACTGCTTCCAGCCTCTGACATGCTGTCAGGAGCCATTGATTTGGGGAAGTCCAGTAGGCATGAGAGATCTGTGGAGGTGATCTGATATTTGCAAGGACTTTATTGTGATGTGCCCCAGAACTGTTTCCAACCTCTCACTATCCTGTCAATTGTGCATTGCTGCATCTCTCTAAAATCTGGCATTAGAGCCGGACATGGTGGCACATACCTTTAATCCCAGCACCCAGGGAGGCAGCTTTGATTGCTGAGGCATGAGTTGTGCCAAGCAAAAGAGAAAAGCACAAACTAAATCCAAGCCCTGCCAGACCTACCAAGGGAGATCCATACCGCAGAGTGCTGTAAAGTCCGCAAGGATGGACGTTGAAATGCACCATCCAAATAAGTTTAGCTGCATAATGTTCATAAGGAGCAACATAAGCCCAGGGGAATCTTAATTTTCCGGTTGTCTTAAAACATAGTTAAGGCAAAAACAATAATTAGCAGTTTGTACAGTTTGAATTAAAGCAATAGCAAAGATAACAGAATACAAGAATAATAAAACAGAAATTTTTACCTCTCAATAGTACATCAAGTCTCTTTTTAGTTCTCTATGGTGCTGTAGATAAGGCTGACTCTGACAATTAAAGTACTGGAAATCACTGTTGTTGTTTCTCACAAAACCCAAAATCTGAGATTTTAGAGGAATCTCCGTAGAGCACCGTTTCTAGAGTACAGTCTGGTTGGTGCCCGCTTTCTCTCTCTCCCTCTCTCTCCCTCTCTCTCTCTCTCTCTCTCTCTCTCTCTCTCTCTCTCTAACTTATGAGCGTTGGTGTGTTGGTGTGAGGTGTCAGATCTTGGAATTACAGACAGTTGTGAGCTGCCATGTGGTTGCTAGGAATTGAACCCTGGTCCTTTGGAAGAGCAGGCAGTGCTCTTAACCACTGAGCCATCTCTCCAGCCCCCGCACCCCCTGTTTTTAAAAAAGATTTATTTATTATTATGTATACAGCGCTCTGCCTGCATGTACACCTGCAGGCTAGAAAAGGGCACCAGACCTCATTGTAGATGGTTGTGAGCCACCATGTGGTCGGTGGGAATTGAACTCAGGACTTTTGGAAGAGCAGCCAGTGCTCTTAACGTTGTCTCATTTGGCAGCTTTAGGATTTAAAAGTTCCCACAGTTTTCTTTCTTTCTGTGTAACAGCTCTGGCTGCCCAGGACTCACTTCGTAGACCAGGCTGGCCTCGAACTTACAGTGATCCACCTGCCTCTGCCTCCTGAGTGCTGGGATTACAGGCGCGCGCCACCACGCCGGGCTCTCACAGTTTTTGTTTTGATAGATTTTAGGCGCTGTGCACGCCCACCAATCCGGAGTAGCTGTCTGCCAGGCCGCAGGACCCTGTTTGTGTCTGTAGCGTAAGGCGCTGGTCTGGTCTGCGCATGCGCGCCAGTGGGCGCGTCCGCCGTTCGTCTTGGCGGGGCTTGGTCGCGGCGGGTTTCTGTGGTGCCGAGAGTTCTGACTCGGTTCTTTCGCCTTGACTGCTCGGAAGTTGTTGAGTCTGCGGGCCGAGGCATTGGGACGCTGCTTGGAACCCCAGCTGTTGTTTCGCTCCGGGGCCGCCACCGCCGCCGCCGCCGCCGCCCGTATGCCTTGGTCCGCATCCAGCCTCAGGGACCCTACGCTGGACCTCTTTTGAGCCCTAGCCGGGCATTAACAACTGTCGCCTTCGAACAGGGACCTTGGGTAGGTAAGTCGATGTGGATAAGTCCTTCCTGAGAGCCTAAAAAGGATAGATGAGCAAACAGAGAAAGAATCTCGTGAGTCTTGATATAGAGAAAGAAATGTCAATCGCCAGTCTAACTGGCTCCAGAAAAGAATCGTCAGCCTTAGTCGTTCACATAGTCGCTAGTCAAAAAAAAAAAAAAAAAAGGGAAAGCGGGCACCAGGCCAGATTGAGCCCATCATTCCCGAGATTAAATATGATAGAACTGGTTTGGGATACCAGGATTTATTCATAGGGGCCACTGCTACCTTAACATCTGATCCAACCGTTTGGAAATCAAATAAAATAACTTGGATCGAGCAGTGGCCCTTAACTAAAGACAGCATTGAAGCGGCTACCTGCCTGGCGGAAGAACAGCTCCAGAAGGGTCATATTGAGCCTTCCACTAGCCCTTGGAACACCCCAATCTTTGTTATTAAGAAAAAATCAGGCTAGTTGGAGACTGTTGCAGGACTTTAGAAAGGTAGGTGACATTATGGAAAGCACGGGAGCCCTTCAGCCTGGGCTCCTGTCACCTTCTGCCATCCCAAAGGATGAAAATATTGTTGTCATTGCTCTCCAAGACTGCGTTTTTACTATACCATTGCGTCCTTCGGACTGTCAGCGCTTTGCCTTTAGTTGGCCTTCACCTAATCTTCAGAGACCTTATCAAAGGTATCATTGGAAAGTGCTGCCTCAGGGTATGAACAATAGCCCTACCCATTGTCAAAAATCTGTGGGCCTCGCTCTCTTACAAGTTCGTAAAGCTTATTCTGATGTTTATCTTCTTCACTATATGGGTGATATTTTACTTTCTCATAAAGATAGGGCCTATTTACAGGAAGCTTTGCAATTTTAGCTGAGCAATTAAGTTCATATGGGCTCCATGTAGCTACAGAAAAGGTTCAGATACAACCCCCGTTTTCATAGTTGGGATGTGTTATTCATACAGACTTCATGTCCCCTCAGCCCTTACAATTGAGAGTTGACCATTTGGAAACTCTAGATGACTTTCAAAAACTTCTTGGAGATATCGATTGGATGTCTAAGAAATGTTTAGACTTAAAACATGTAACCTGTGGTATTTTAGAACTCCTCTGTTTTCCTGATTAATTGCCTTTTTTGACTATGAGGTAACAGATCAAAATGCCTCCTTTTATGACCCCCGTGCAGTCTCTAGCTAGAAGCTGATTTTACAGCCTAAGCCATGAGAAAAATGTGGTCAGTTTAAATTCTCCCCCTTAGCTGCATTATAGCCAGCCCCTAGAGAAGAGAATTAGTCAGAATGTAGGATGTGTCTTCTCTTCTGAGAATTCTGTTCATGTTTCCCATTCAAGGCGTCAACTCAGAGTGCTCGATTTGCGAAACGCGCCCCATGACGTTTGGAGTCTAATTGCTGGATCCCTTGAAGATGAGTGCTTACCAAAGCTCATGACACAGAAGGCACCAGTGGAGAGCTGTCCTGACTCTGGGCTGAAGAAGTCTTTGAAGGTGATAGTTGATCTCAAGCTCCAGGACAAGAAGCTGGATGAATGGGACGCATGCGTGCTGCAGTGGGCCCATCAGCACCAAGGTTCCACTCACCTCTGCTGCAGAAAGCTGCTGATTTGTGACCAGCCCAGCCCCACTCTCACAGACATATTCAAGTCTGTAGATCCAGCCTGTATCCGGGAGCTTCATCTGACTTGTCTGTGTACGGAAGAGTTGGCTTTTCTTGAACCTTACCTGCACCAGATGAAAAATCTTTCCACACTCACGCTAGGACTCTTTGTATACCCGCTGCCTACGGACTATCCTCAAGAGCTCATAGGGAGAATATATGTGTTGAGCTTTCAGTTGTCCCAACTCCACTGCCTGCGGAATCTCTGTTTACATAACTTAAAAGCTGTTTATGTCCCCACAGTACACTTCATCAGGTAAGGAATGGTAGACAGTGTCCACAAGAGGATGGGAGACACATCTCTTTTCCTGCAGGTCAGCTGGTCCTTGATGGACTGGACGCTGGAACCCTAGCAGTGTTAGGGACACAGCATCTATGAGCAGATGAGCTCTGGGCTAACGTGTGTGAGCAGGCACAGGAATGACTCTTAACTGCTCCTGTGTGAAAGGCTTTTCTGAGTCTAGAAAGGCTTGAGTAGATGGGAAATGTGCAATACTAGGGTTGAAGGTTGGAACAGGGACATGGCCTTAGTGAGGAACAGAAGTTGGGGAACCTTAGGGACACCACAGGAAGATGCTGAATCTTGTTTGGGGTAGGCAGTCCTGACTACATGCCCCATGTTGGCTTGATAACAGCCGTTGCTGTGGTCTCCTGCCATTCCCTGAACCATGCCCACGGTGATGCCCACAGGGGTCAGACTAGAGTGTTATGTATTATGTGAGCAGACAACAGAGCAGGAGGTGTGACCTGAGTTGACCTCCATCATATAGGTAGAATGAATTTGAGAGAAGTGTCATCTGCTTCCTGGTCAATCCCATCAGCCCTCTTCACCATTTTCCAGAAACCAATCACTTGTTTTCTCCCCAGGTGCCTGGAGAAGCCCTTGGAGACCCTGTCAGTCATTTGCTGCCACCTCTCACAGGCAGACTTGGACTACCTGCCCCATTGCCTGGCCATTGGTGAGCTCAAACATCTGGACCTGAGTGCCACACGTTTGGGTGGTTTCTTTGTTAAGCCTCTTGGGCTTCTCCTTGAGCGACTTAGAGACACCCTGCAAACCTTGAATATGGGGTGGTGTTCTATGCGGGACTCTCAGGTCTGTGACTTCCTGCCTGGCCTGAGCCAATGCTCCCAGCTCACCAAGGTCAGTTTCGCTGGTAATAACCTCTCTCTGCCTGCCCTGAAGCAACTCCTGCACCACACAGCCAGGCTGAGCCAGCTGACCCAGGAGCTGTATTCCGCCCCTCTGGATTGCTATGATGACATGGGTGATATTCGCAGAGACAGATTTGTCTAAATTTGTCTTGATCTCCTGGATATACTCAGGGCTAAAAGGCAGCCTAAGAGAGTCTGTTTTAATAGAAGCCAATTCATAAACTCTCATGGGTGCTTAGTCTATGACCTGGAGACCTAAGGTTGCCATTGTCCAGCACCAAATGTGCTAAGGTTGATGCTGGGACTGAGAAATGGACACTTAGTATTGGGAATTGGTGAAACTCACTGCTGTCCAGAACATTGATGTACCGAGCACCTCAATACTTGAGACACTGGAAAGAAGAGGGTCCTCCCCTGATGCAGAAAATCAATGGTCCCTCTGTAGAAAGTGTCAACCACTGTTTCTTTTTCTAGGATTATTGCAGCTTGAGTCTGTTCCCCATAGAAATCCTCTACCTTGATAAGCTAGCACTGTCTGTGGATTGTATTAATAAATGTCTGAGTTTCTGGGATGCAGGTGTTTTGACATCAGAGCACACTACTGGTTCATCACAACATTTCTGTACCTGTGTCTGTGGCTTCTTTCCCCATCACTCTTATCAGGTGAGTCTCAAAGCTGTGAAGGTCAGAGCATCCTATTAACAGGTTTTATCAATGGGACTCAGAGCACATGGCTTCACATAGTGTTCAATGTTTGGGAAACAAACTTGTGTGTAGTATGTTCAGATCGAAGAGATCAAATTTGACCTAAAACACAGTGGGATGAGGGGCCAGGTATCTTCTGGAATCAGAAAAACAATTTGTGTATTTCTAAATGATTTGGAGTCAGCAGGACAACCATGAACGTGTAAACACAGCTCTGGGAAGGACTGACTAGCGAATGTGTCTCCATCATGGTAGCTGTAAAGGAGTAACCCGGAAACCTGAAGAGGGATATTTGGAGTCCTCAGTCAGTGACCTCGCCAGCTGGTTCAGTGGTTCAAGGTCAGGAGAGTCCTGTGGCTTTAGGGGTGGAAAGACACTGAGCTGTTTATCAACGAGGCTCAAACTGCAGAACTCCCTCTCTGCCTCAAACACCTTGGAGTCTTACTGCCATTCCGTTCCTTCCTCCCAGCCTTTGCCTCTGTTACATCCTGCTGGTGTGGCTGTCTGGTGGTTATGTGCAAAGGATTTCAGTCATATGTGAGCAAGGCAGATCCACTCTTTTTTATTTTGGACAGAGAGGTCTCTCTGTTGCCTTGCCTGCTTTTTGTCCTGGACTGCATTTGTAGACCAGGCTGGCCTCCAACTTACAGAGATCCACCTACCTCTGCCACCTCAAGTGCTGGGATTACAGGCATATGACCCTGGGCCCAGCCAGACCCACTCTCATAAAGGTTTGGAGGGCTGGCAAAGAATTTCAATCTAACAGCATATTCAGGCTACAATGTGCAATTGAGCCATAAAGTTGGCTGAAGGAAAATCAAAATAGATCAAAGTGTGTTGGCTCTAACGGTGTTTCTCCCCTGCCCCCTGTCCCTCATAGAGGGCAATCTGCCTCTGCTATCCTGAGTGCTGGAATTTAAGGTGTACGCCACCAGGCTTGTCTGTCTGTCTGCCTGCCTGCCTGCCTGCCTGTCTCTCTCTCTCTCTCCCTCCCTTCTCTCTCTCTCTCTCTCTCTCTCTCTCTCTCTCTCTCTCTCTCTCTCTCTCTCTCTCTCTCTCTCCTCTCGTTTAAAGCCAGGCTCTCAGTATGTAGTTCTGGCTGTCACAGTTCTACCTGACTCTGCCTCCCAAGTGCTGGGATTAAGGGCGTGCACCGCTGCACCTGGCTTCCTCCTTGTCTTCAGATGTTCTCGTACAGCCCGTGCTCCCCTTGTGCTCCTGACCTAGTGTTGTCCTCCTGCGTGCTGAGATCAGTATCACTATCACCATGTCCAGCTTGTGAACCATAGCTCTGTGGGCCCTAGTCGTCAAAGTTGCTGCCCTCTGCTGGCCACCTTTTGATACAGCCCTGCAGCCGCTGGGCACATGTCCTGTTCTTGATCTATGGGATCTACCCAACTTAAGAATTGGATGTATATTTTCTTTTCTTTTCTTTTCTCTTCTTTTCCCTTTCTTTCTCTCTCTTTCTTTCTTTCTTTCTTTCTTTCTTTCTTTCTTTCTTTCTTTCTTTCTTTCTTTCTTTCTTTCAGAGACAGGGTTTCTCTGTGTGGCCTTGGCTGTCCTGGCTTTGTATACCAGGTTGGCCACGAACTCACAGCGATCCGCCTGCCTCTGCCTCCCTAGTGTTGGGATTCAAGGTGTGCATCACCACACTCAGCCCAAGAACTGTAATTTTTTTTTATACATAATTCATTTTTATGTTACGTGCATTGGTGTTTGGTTTGCGTGTATGTCTGTGTGAAAGTGTCAGCTCTTGGAGTTATTGGTAGTTGTGAGCTGCCATGTGGATGCTTAGAAATGAACCTGGGTTCTTGGAAGAGTTTCCAGTGCTCTTAGCTGACAAGTAATCTCTCCGGCTCCAGAACTGGATTTTTTAAATTTTTAAATTAATTAATTAATTTACACTCTGACTGTAGCTTTCTCTCCCTTCACTCTTCCCTGCCTCACATCCAATACTCTTCACTTTCTCTTATAAAGGGGAGGCCTCCTGTGGATATCAGTCAACCTGTCTTCCCATATTAAGTTGCGGTAAGTCTAGGCATGTCTCCTATGGGGGCGGGAAGCAGCAGCCCAGTAGAGGGAAAGAACCCCAAAGACAGCAGCAGAGACAGTCCCTGCTCCCTCTGTTAGGAGTCCCACATGAAGACAAAGCGGTGGAACTGCTACATGTGTGCAGAGAGCCTAGGTCAGTCCTATTCACACTCCCTTATTGGTGGTTCAGGCTCTGTGGAACCAGGTTAGTTGATTCTGTAGGTTTTCCTGTGGTGTCCTTGATCCCTTGGGAGTGCAAACTTGTACAGTCACTTTGAAAATCAATTTGACAGTTTTTCAGGCATTTGGGAATTGATCTGCCTTAAGACCCAGCTATCCCACTCCTGGTCGTATACCCAAAGGATGCTCCACCATACCACAAGGACACCTGTTCAGCTATATTTATAGCAGCTTTATTCATAGTAGCCAGAAACTGGAAACATAGTTTTCTTTTCACCTGCCAGCAAAAAGAAATAAATAATTCTTCAAAAACAATTAAATGGTTTTCTGTGTGGCCATAAAAACTTCATGGTTGTTGGTCAAGGACACTTTGTTTTCTTGTATGTTTGGCTTTTTAGAAAAGGAAAAGCTGCCAGCCTGTGGTGGCGCACGTCTTTAATCCCAGCACATGGGAGGCAGAGGCAGGCGGATTTCTGTGATTTCGAGGCCAACCTGATCTACAAAGTGAGTCCAGGACAGCCAAGACTACACAGAGAAACCCTGTCTCGAAAAACCAAAAATAAACAAACAAAAAAGGAAAAGGAAAAGCCTTTTAGGAGTCATGACTGTTGCCTGCCTGTAACAACCCTTGGGAAGGCTGAGGCAATAATACTGCTGGAGTGTGAGGCCCACCTGGACCACAGAGACCAAGTCTTAACAGACAATCAGATCTGCTTTTTGAATGGATCAGGTTCTTCCCATTTTAAATTCAATTCTCAAGTTGAACCTCTTCAAAGTTTTTTTTACCTGCTTATATTCCAGATAAAGGCCATCTCCTTTAAGATCATCTTTGGTACATTTTGCCCACATATTGAGGGCAGGAGGGGGGAGGTTGCTTGCCTGAATGCAAGCATGGAGGACTGTCAATCACTCACGTGAGGTGTGCTTTGGCACCATTCTGTCCAACCCCAAGTGCTGAACCTCTGAATCCTATTCCACTGGGAATTGGGTTCTCTGGCCCCTACTGAGTTTTCCCCTTTTGGAGGTGAGACATCTCACCTTAAAGGCCTTCAAAGGAAAATGTTTGCTTCCATGAGTAACCTTCCCGTATTCTGTCTTCAGCTTTTGGGGCCTGGCAGAGCTCAATCTGTGAAACTGGTGCAGTTAATTTTACTTTCAGAGGTCTTCCCAGATAAAAAGGTAGCCTACAGACTGGGAAAAGATATTCCCCCACCCTACATCTGACAGAGGGCTAATATCCAAAATATGTAAAGAACTCAAGAAATTAAACACCAATGAGTCAAACAACACAATTAAAAGTGGGCTAGAGAGCTAAAGGATTCTTCGCACAGCAATCTCTAATGGCTGAGACGCACTGAAAGAAATCCTTAGTGATTGGGGAAACGGAAATCAAAACGACTCTGAGATTCCATCTTACGCTGGTCAGAATGGCTAAGATCAAAAACTCAGTGACAAAGGGAACACTCCTCCAGTGCCAGTGGGAGAGCAAACTTGTACAACCACTTTGGGAATCAATCTGACACTTTCTCAGAAAACTGGGATTATTTCTACCTCAAGACCCAGCTATACCATTTCTGGGCATATACCCAAAATATGCTTCACCAAACAACAAAGGACACTTGCTCAACCATGTTCACAGCAGGTATGTTTGTAGCATCCAGAAAATGGAAACAACTCAGATGCCTCTCAACTGAAGAATGGATAGAGAAAATGTGGTAAATTTCGACAACAGACTACTACTCAGCTATTGAAAACAAGGAAGTCTTGAAATTGGCAGGCAAATGGATGGAACTAGAAAGGATCATCCTGAGTGAGCTAACCCAGACCCAGAAAGACACACATGGTGTGTGCTCACTCAGAAGTGGATGTAGCACAGGACCCAAAGAAGCTAAGTAAAAAGGAGGGGCTAAAGGGAAGATGTTTTAATCTAAGAAGGGGGGGGGGAATTAAAGGACATCGCAAGTGGAGGGAGAGGGGGAACTGGCTTCCAGAGATGCAGAGAACAGGGATGGAGGATGGGGGATGGGTGGATTAGATGCCCAGAGAGCAGGGATTGGTGGGAGATGGCTAACAGAGAACAGGGAAACTGGTATTTGGGAATGTCTGGGACAACCTGGATACCTGCAAGAGGATAGGACCCTGGGAGAACATGGGTCTGACACTAGCTGAGCCTCCTAGCAGTGGAGAAATACTGAGAATGAAGTGGCCACATCTTCTAGCCAGGCAGGACTTCCAGTGGAGGGAATGTGACACCAACCTACCCACAAAACCCTGCTCCCAAATTTTATCTTGCCTACAAGCTGTGCGGGGTTAGAAGATAGAGCAGAGATTGAGGGGATGGCCAACCAATGACTGGCCCGATTTGAGACTCGCCCCGGGTTAGAGAGATGGCTCAAGAGGTTAAGAGCACTTTCTGCTCTTCCAAAGGTCCTGAGTGCAATGCCCACATGGTGGCGCATGGCCTCATGGGAGAGACCCAATCTCTGGCACTATGAATCTAACATCCCTGCAGAAAGGACCCTAGCATGACTGTCATCTAAGAGTCTTTATCCAGCAGATAACGGAAACAGATGGAGAGAGCCACAGCCAAACATTAGGCAGAACTCAGGGTGTCTTTTGGAAGAGTTAGGGGAAGGACTGGGGGAGCGGAACGGATCAAGGTCACCACAAGAAAGCCTACATAGTGGACTAACTTGGGCACTCATCGGGACTGAACGGCCAACCAAAGAACATGTATGGGCTGCTTCTAGGCCCTCTACACATACGAATCTGATGGACTGCTTGGTCCTCGAGTGGGTCCCCTAACAACTGGAGCAGGGGCTGACTCTGACTTGGACTCTGTTGCCAACCTCTGGATTCCATTTCTCCAGCATGGCTGCCTTGTCTTGCTTTAGTGAAAGAGGAGGTACTTAGTCCTGATGCCACTTGATGTGCCAGGGTGGGTTAGTACCGGGTCGGGAAGGCCCCTGTGGGGAAGTGGGAGGGAGGGTAGGACTGGGAGGAGAGGAGGGAGTGGGGTTGTGATTGGGATATAAAATGAATATATAAATTAATAATAAAAAATGAAAACATACAATTATGTTCATAATTTTTGCCCATCCTATTATCAGATTTTTGTTTTGTTTTGGTTGGTTGGTTGGTTTTTTGGTTTTTTGAGACAAGGTTTCTCTGTATAGCCTTGGCTGTCCCTGGACTAACTTTGTAGACCAGGCTGGCCTAGAACTCACAACAATCCACTTGCCTCTGCCTCCCGAGTACTGGTATTAAAGGCGTGTGCCACCACCACCCGGCCCAGAAATATTTTTAATTATTATTATTATTTTCTATTTTTTGTTTTCCTTTTCTTTCTTTTTTCTTTCTTTTTTTCTTTTTCTTTTTTTTCTTTTTTTTTTTTTTTTCAAGATGGGGTTTCCTCTGTGTAGTCATGGCTGTCCTGGACCCACTTTGTAGATCAGGCCGGCCTCCAACTCACAGTGATCTGCCTACCTCTGCCTCTTGAGTGCTGGGATTAAAGGTGTGTGCACCACCACATCTGGCCATATTATTAATTTTTTTTCAAGACAGGGTTTCTCTGCTTAGCCTTGGTTGGTCTCAGCTCTCTTTGTAGACCAGGCTGGCCTTGAACTCAAAGAGATCTGTCTACCTCTGCCTCTGGAGTGCTGGGATTAAAGGCATGCACCACCACACCCTTCCTTTATTTTTTATTTTTTAAAGATTTTATTTATTTTATGTATGAGTTCTCTATCTGCATGTGCACTCGATGTCAGAAGAGGGCATCAATTTCCAATATAGTTGGTTGTGCGCCACCATGTGGTTGCTGGGAATTGAACTCAGGACCTCTGGAAGTGCAGACGGTGCTCTTACCCGCTGAGCCACCCATCTGCAACATCCTTTTCCTCTCAAGTTAAGTTGCTTTCCATTCTCAATACACATCTCCATCCCCCATGTGCCAATTTATATATGAGGCCAGTTAATGTTGAACATCAATCTTCCTTAAGGATATCTATTTTTTTTTTGACTTTTGTTTTTTCGAGTCAGGGTTTCTCTGTGTAGCCTTGGCTGTCCCAGACTCATTTTGTAGACCAGGCCAGCCGTGGGCTCACAGTGATCCGCCTGCCTCTGCCTCCCGAGTGCTGGGATTAGAGGTGTGTGCCACCACGCCCAGTTCCCATTATGACTTTAAACTCTGATTCTTCTTAGTCCATCTTGTAAACTATCATCCAAATTGAAATGAGGAGCAGAGTCCGTTGAAATATTCCTTGGCTGAAAGCATCTAATAATGCTGACTGGTTAGGCTGCTGAGCAGCTGCCTAGCCCATAGTAGGTGTTGAGTGTGGAACATGGATGTGGAGTTTGTGTGTGAACATGCTCTTTGTCCTTTTTGAGAGCCATCCATAAAAGCATTAAAAGCAATCTGTATCGCATATTAAGATGTAACTTTGAGCAATACCAACCGAGTATTTTTATGAGATCTTAAAAAGATGACCTTTTCTTAATCGATCACAAGTAACATGTTAATGTGCCCTGCCAGTTATTAACAGGGTGGGACAAAGAAGTTACTTGTATTTTACTTAGTTGAAAATAGCTTGTTTTGTGTTTGTTTGTTTGTTTGTTTTTTGGAGACAGGGTTTCTCTGTGTAACCTTGGCTGTCCTGGACTCACTTTGTAGACCAGGCTGGCCTCGAACTCACATCCATCCACCTGCCTCTGCCTCCCAAGTGCTGGGATTAAAGGTGTGTGCCACCACATCCGGCTGGAAAATAGCTCTTGGAGAGTCTTTATCAGTAAGGCACTATTTCTATGAGCTCTCTCCTTATCAGCTACATTATTTACTAAGCCAATAGCCTTCTCTGATTCAGGTGTTACAGCTTTATAGAATTCATTGAGTTTCCAGAAAGCATCTTAAAAGAGCAGAGCCAAACACTGAGTAGTGATAAACAGATAAGAGCACACCCAATATATAGTTCAAAACTATGAATTTTGTCCTTTTATTTACTTTGGAAATTGAGCATTCATTTAAGCCTTAGTTAGATGCTCAAGAGAGGAAATCATCCTGCAAATGATGAGTGACTTACACAGCACTGGCTTAGGGCTTTATGCCTGGGTGTCATCACTTCTCTACTAGAAGTGTGGCTAGTTTGTTTGTTTTTGTTTGTTTGTTTGTTTGTTTGGTTGGTTGGTTTTCCAAGGCAAGGTCTCTCTGTGTAGCCTGGCTGTCCTGGACTCACCTTGAAGACCAGGCTGGCCTCCAACACACAGTGATTCCCCTCCCTCTGCCTCCCCAAGTACTGGGATTACATGCATGACCCACCATGCCAGGCTTAGTTTTGATTTTCAGGAGACAGGATTTCTGTTTTAATTGTGGCTGTCTTGGCACTCACTTTGCAGACCAAGCTGGCCTCAGACTCACAGAGATCTGTCTGCTTCTGCCTCCCTAAGTGCTGGCGTTACAGGTACACACCACCACTGTCCAGCTTGTTCCTCTGGATCTTTTCAAATATGTATTTTTAAAAGATTTATTTATTATATATACAGTGTTCTGCCTGCATATACACCTGCATGCCAGAAGAGGGCGCCAGATCTTATTATAGATGGCTGTGAACCACCATGTGGTTGCTGGGAATTGAATTTAGGATCTCTGGAAGAGCCATCATCTAAGCCACCTCTCCAGCCCCTTTTCAAATATTTTAATAATTATACAAATTACCTAGTTGCAGAAAGCAATTATTTAGTTCCACTCTTTCACTTCAAGGTTGCATCCCCTTTTCAGTGAAAAGACCCTTTACTCATATTTTCTCTTAAAAGGAAAACTTTTCTTACCTTCTCCAAGGGCCATCTCCCCCACATTTATGTGGCTGTTGGGGTGGGGTCTCTGCAGGTAGATAATGAAAACCCTGTGTGCATTGACTTCGTCAGCCTGAATCAGACTTCAAGGAGTCTAGTGCTAGACAGTTCATAGTCAGTGTCTTTAAAACATGGTACAATTTGGGAAAAGCTTTCCAGCAACAATGAGTCCAACTCCAGGTGCACAAGAAGGCTTCAGAAGTGACGACAGCCGGGTAGTGGTGGTGCACGCCTTTAATCCCAGCACTCGGGAGGCAAAGGCAGGTGGATCTCTGTGAGTTCGAGGCCAGCCTGGTCTACAAAGCGAGTCCAGGACAGCCAAGGCTACACAGAGAAATGAAAAACAAAAACAAAACAACAACAACAAAAAGATGTGACCACAGCAGCAGTGTTGGGTGACTGTTCAGGCAGAAAATTGTCTCTCTCTCTCTTTTTTTTTTTTTTTTTTCATTTTGGAAGCTGCCAACCTGCACTACTGGTTCGCTCAGGCATTTAAGTTTTATTCCTTCTCAAGTCTCTGATGGAGTGGAAGATCAGACCGTTTAGTCTTGCAATCAAGTTTAGTTGGTTAGGGGATAAGGTATTTTTAGATAAAGATAGATAAATGAAGTTAATAAAGATGATATATGATAGATATTGATTTTCGTTCAGAAATTTAGACCCAACAAGATAGGAAAAATGTTTACTTCAAGTTTGACAGATACAAATAGCCAAGTCACTATGAATTTAACATTCATGCAACTCATGATTGTCTCGTGGTTCTTCCTGCAGTATGTAGTTTATTTTATTCATGTGTAATAATATGAATGTATATGTTAAAAAAGAAACAAAAAAAGATGTGACTACATAGAGACTCTTTTACAAAGCACAGTGACCACAAGGGTGGATTCTATAGCTAAAAGGCCTAGAATCTAGCGTGACCTCTGACTGAAAGCATAGAGGTCAGCAGGCCATAGAGTATGTGCGACATCTCCCCTAAGGATGGGAAATGGTCTACGGAGGGGAGAGTCTGGAACAACCATCTGGGAATTTGGGTGAGGTCTGCCTCTATAGCAAAAGGTGGGTGAATCTGTCTTCACAGACAGCAAAACAGTCACCAGGTGGTTAACAAAATCCACTCCCAGCTTCCTGGATGGAAGGCAAGTATTTTGATATTTAGCTCTTCCTGTGAGGAGACACCTCTGCATGATAAACATCCCTGGCTCTCTTAGTGCCTCTCTGTGAGCACAAGGACCTCTGAGCACTCACCAAAAGTTCCTAACTGTGGAGGACAGCGGACAGTCCTCCCCCCTGGGTCCCAGGTCTGCCTACCTCTACAGCTACCGCTCTGGGGAAAAACTTTCAAAAACCGGACCTTCAAGGACCAACATTCACAAGTTTATAATTGTCTCTCTGGCGGCCAATCATCATTTTAAAATGCATGATTGTCTTTCTGACTCTACCAGTCCCCTGTCCCCTCATCCCACTGTTCTCCTTGTCAACCTCAGTCCCTGTGATCTGATCCCACTGCACAGGACAATGTGAAGCCACATGCTCTGGATTCCCTTGATGAGAAGATGCCATGACATGCACAGCTTTAAGACTGACCTGATTAGGACAATGAAGAAAGACACGCATGGCATATACTCACTCATAAGCGTATGTTACCACTTATTTCAGGATTAACCACATTACAATACAGAGACTGATGTGCCAACCAAGGTCCATGTAGGATGTGGACCTAGGCCCTCTGCTCAGATCTAGTATATAGACAGCACAGTCTCCTTGTGGGTCCTATAATATGGGGAATAAGGACTATTTCTGATATGGACTTGGGTCTCCTAATGTTGATCAGTCCCCCACTGGCAGGGCGGCCTTGCCAGGTACAGAGGAAGGGGTCGCAGGTAGCACAGATGACACTGGATAGCCTGAGGTCAGATATTAGGGGAGGAGGCCTTCCTTCTTTGAGGACTAGAGGGGGGAGCGAGAGGGGATAAGGGAGTGTGTGTGGGGGGGATTGGGAGGTGACAATCAGAATGTAAAGAATTCAAACTGCAGAACAAGCAGGTAACTCATATTGCTAATCCCACTACATAGGAATAGCGCTAAGGCTGGCTGAGATATGAACATCTGTGCATAGACAAGGCTTCCTGTTGGTCAGAGATTCCCTGTGATTAGTAGATGCCATTCTTCATATGGCATGAATGAAGATTTGCAGATGTCTTACTTCTGCTTATACAAAGAGCAAAGAACCAGCCTTAATTGTTCTGTGCATCATGCATACGTCATACATTTATAATTTTAGAAGTGTATAATGCTTGTGAGAAATTATGTTTTCAGAAAAAAAGAACCGGACACTGATGCAGGATCAGACCTTACAGGATTCAGTCCTCTCAGCATGCTGGATGCTGGCATCCTGCATCCTTCATCTTCCAGCCCCAGGAGCATCAGTTGCTGTTACCCCTCAGAACAGGACAGCTTCTTAGAAAGCTTCTGATTCCAATTGGTCCAGCATTTCAGACTGTTCCACACAGGACTGCTATTAAGCCTGGAATTTCCTGACATTTAGAAACTGGACCACAGATGCTAACCCTGGCTTGTTTAACCATTTTCCCCAATTTTATTTGGGCCTCTTCAAAGATATTGTTTGCCCTAAAGCAGGCTGAAGAAACCTTAAGAGAAGGATGTCCCATTTCCTTTAGGGGGCGGAGCTGGGTAGGTTTCTGTTTGCTCTCTTGGGCTACAGATGCTTATTTTCATCAGGAGTTGGTTATAAGTTATTATTAGTTTATACAGAGAAATGAGAATTGAAATGCTGGGAACAAAAACTCACCATATTTATTACGTGCAACTGATGACACACACAGTGCAGATACCCACCCATACTAGGCTTTCATTCCTCGTACCACAAGCAACCTTATCCTACACTTGCTGACAAAGGCAAAATCTGGCCTCCAAGTCATAGTAACAGGAATGGCCACACTGAAAACAGGGAATTGCCAAAGAGACTGCCTTGGGCTGCCTCTGGGCCCTGAGTATGTTTAGCAGCTCTGGACAAAGTTGCTCAAATCTGTCTCTAAGTATGATGACTTCCTCATAGCATTCCCGAGGGGCAGGGTACAGCTCCTCAGTCAGCTGGCTGAGCTTGGCTGTGTGATGTAGAAGTTTCTTCAGGACCACCAGAGAGATATTATTATAATAGAAATTGATTTTTGTGAGGTGGGAGCAGTGGCTCAGGGCAGGCAAAATGGCATTGAAATGACAGTCGTTCAGGCCACACTGCTCCAGGTCCAGGGTTTGCAGGGTACTTGCCACTCGCTCGAGGAGAACTCCAAGAAGCTCGGGGCACGATTCAGGTATAAAATCTCTCAGGTTCAGATGTTTGAGCTCACAAATGTTCGGCCAATGGGCCAGGTAATCCAAGTCTGCCTGTGAGAGCCAGCAGGAAGCAATTGACAGCGTCTCCAAGCGGGTGTCCAGATTCCTAGGGAGAGACCAAGAGGTTAGTTCTGCCAAGTGATATTGGAGAGGATTGGTGGGTTTGAAAGCAGAGCAGGTAACACTTGTCCCAAATCTAGTCTGTCCATGTGATGGATTCAGCGTCACCCTAGGAGTGTCCTATGAGTCCCCTGATCTGTTCCCCATCATAGCTGTGTCCCATTCTTCCACCTTCAAACCCAGTGTCACACATTTCCCATCTTTTCATCCCCCTTTCTGGGCCAAAAACAACCTTTCATACACGAGCCTTTAGAGGCATGCAAGTACTTGGTCACACATATCTGAGCACAGAGCTCACCTGCTCAGATATGCTATGTCTCTAACACTGCTAGTTTTCCAGTGGCCTGACCATCAAGGACCTGCTAGCCTGGAAAGGCAAAGATACATGTTCTCTATGGTCTGGAGGATCGGCTCCATTCTTCCTTACCTGAACAACTTTTCAAGGTTGTTCCTTAGTAAACAGAGATCATTTAGACAGAGATACCGGATATGTTGGGCTCTGAATACAGTAGAAGCCAAAACCTTTACAGTACTCTCCACAGAAGTAGCACGGTTGTAGGAGTTCCTAATTTCCTCTAGCACAAGCTTGTGGAGATTTGTCACGGTCCTCAGGTGAGACTCAATATCTTGTATGAATTCCAAACACCACTCACTCAGCTGCAGCTCCTGAATACAGCCTAGATTCACCTGGCCCCAGATAGACGAGGCAAGGTGTAAAGTCGAGTTCCAGCTCCTCAGCTTATTACAGCACAGATGAATGACATTTCTTCTCGCCTGGGCCCACTCCAACAGGTATTCATCACACTCGTTGAAGCCTTTCTTCATGATTTTAAATTCCGTCACCACCATAAGACGTGTCTCCTCCCCAGAGGCAGGACAAGTCTTTACTGCCTGCTCCTGTGTTGTGACTGGCACTGAGCAGTCACCTTCGTAGGACTCAGTAGCCCATATGCTCCAGAAGTCATGGGGCACATCCCTCAGATCGAGTACTCTGAAGTTCGACTTCCTGTTGGTAAAATGGGCAGGGTTATCAGAAGACAAGAAACATCTTACAGTCCACGTCTTGCCACCTCCCCCCACTTGCCCATTAGCTCTGTCCCCCCCCCCCAAACCTTAGCTTTCCCCCTATGGCTAGTATCAATCCTAGGGTCTCGTGCTTGCTTCAAAAGGAATCTTATTGAGAGAAGCAGCTGTAGCCCTTTCTCTCTCCTCCATTCACTCATGGCTGTGAGGAAAGCAGAGGCAGGCTTATTCCTCAGTGGCTGTGTCTACACAGCTGTAGCCTCTATATTTGCCATTATTTGCCCAGATGGCTGAGGCAGAGCCCAGGCCTCTTACAAGCCTCTAAGCTGCTGCTGTCAAAAGCCTCTGATCCACCTTTGCCCAAATGCTTTGTTATTCCTTCTCTGCACCCACAAAGCCTTCCTCCATCCCATATGGGTCCTGCTTACTCAGAAGGAACCTTCTGGGCAGTCATCACATCTAGTCCCTCAAGCAGAGCCTTCAGAGTCTCCAGGTGGGGCTTCTCTATCAGCGCTCCTGCAGGGAGGCACGGGAAAGGCCAGGCAGGCACCATAGCCTTCAGTGTTGTTGTCCATCTGCCAGCGAAGGCCTCTTCAAACAGCGCTGGGAACAGTTTCATGGGCAGCTTCTCCAAAGTGGAAATGGCCAAGGCCTCCTCCCTCACCAGACGCTGTCTTGCCAGCTGCTGGAGTGTGGGTAGGGCCTGGCTGGCCATTGAGCCTGGTTTTCAGGGATGGTGATCCTGGGGAAACAGAAGCGAAGACAACCATGCAGAAAACTTAGAAAGCCTTTACTCATCCCATACAAGGACCGCTCTGGGCAGGATCACTGCTGTGGTGGTGGTGGAGGTCTAAGTTTTTCTGTTTTGATCACTATCTGTTGGTTTTAAAGCCACACTTCTCTCTGGTGTGTTTAGCCTCTCCAAATCATGGTCTTTTCCAAATATCCCTAGCCGATTGAAACCACAGCTTGGGTGAAAACATTCTACTGAGAAGGGATCACCTATGAAGCCCGAGGCTCAGCCCAGCTCAACTCTCAGGCCCTCAAAGAAATAAAAGCAAACAACTGGTCCCCCACCTTCCCATAGTCCCCATTCTCCCAGCTGACCCTGCTTCGGGCACTTTAGGGCATCATGAAATCACCATCGTTAGTCATTGGCTCCAGTTGTTGGTTATCACATGACCTTGCGTTTCAGGGCGGGAGGACTGCAAGCTTGTGCTCCTCAAGCTACAGAGCAGGACAGGGTAGAAAAGAAACACTAAACAGACTCAGCAAACCTTCAGTAGCCATCGCCAAGGTCAGCAAGTGTTTATAAAGCATCAGGAAAGGTGGGACTAAGAGATGGAGATGACCATTTACATGTTAGAGTCAGGAAAGTCAGTAGTTCAAGGTCATGGTAGGTTACTACCTCAGCACTCCAAACACTAGTAGAAGACAAAAAGAGCATGACATTTGAAGTTAGGTGTCAAATAATGCTTACACTTTTAACTTGAACACTGAGAGAATGGAAGCATTGCTTTATGCAAGTCTGAGAACATCTTGGTCTTCCCCCATGAGACCACGTGTAGACCACCAAAGGAAAAAAGAACTTTTGTTGCTGTTATAGGATCTCACCACTGGCTGTTCTGGAACTTGCATTGTATGTAGACTAGTCTGGCGGAGGACTGACAGAGATCAGCCTGCCTCTTGCACAACCGTGCTAGGCTTAAATTGGCCCAAAGATCAGCAGAAGCAAGGCGGCGGCGGCACAAGGCTTTAATCCTTTGAAGACCAGCATTCAGGAAGCCATTTCTAAGAGTTCAAGAAAGTCTGGTCCACACAGGGCAACCCTGTGTTGACCCCCACCCCATAAAAACCCCCCACCACAGTCAAGGCATTTGAATGACTCATATCTAACTCCCCTGAGAAGGTCCTGGAGTTCAAGGTCCCCCTGATCTTCAGAGTGGGACTGTCTCAAAAATAAGCAGAATCTATACAGAGACTCCAATAATGACATGAACAACACACACTGGTTCTGATGGAGAGCTAGCTCTCAGGTTGCTGAGGCAGCAGAATTTCTGTGACTTACCAGCCAGGCAGGGTTATGTAGAAAAGCCTTATACAAAAAAAAAAATCAGTAAACTAAAAAAATATAATGATACAGTGAGGTGAATGAAGGCTATAGACTCTGCTGGGTGAGATGGGGTGTCTTGATGGAGCTAAGGGATTTACCTGATCTGAATAGGGTAACAGGTCTTATGAAAGGTAGGTAGTGACCCCCAGGTGACTCCAGGCTCCAAGCCTGAGGGTTTCTCTGGCTGCTCTGACCCTCAGATATCTTTCCACAAACCCCTCCCCTTGGTAGCCACGCCCCCTATCCAAAGTCTGCAGTGTGATTCAATAATTGAGTCCCCACCCACTAACCCCTTTTGTGATTTAGAGGGTGGCTAGGTGGATTGGATCTAGAACAATAAATAGTTACACACTCATTCATTGACCCAAGTAACACACACTGGATTGTTAGCTATGGATTTGTGGTCTTCAAAAATAAAAATAGCTGGGCCTGGTGCATACGCTTTTAATCCCAGCACTCTGGAGGCAGAGGTAGGTGGAGCAATGTGAGGATGAGGCCAGCCTGGTCTACAAAGAGAGGCTAGGACAGCCAAGGCTACACAGAGAAACTGTCTTGAAAATCCAAAAAAGGGAAAAAAAAGAAAGAAAAGAAAAAAAGAAATTCTAATGGTTTTTATGGTGTACCTAATGTTAGTTGGGATTCAGGTTTTTGGCTAGATTGGACTCCAACTCCCTGAAATCCTCCTGCCTCAAACTGTCCTGAGAAGTGTTATGAGCTTCCACAACTCACTGAGGTTTTGGGGAGAGGGAAGTGGTTTTCTTTGTTTTTGTTTCTGTTTTTTGGAGACAGGGTTTCTCTGTGTTACAAACCCTGGCTAACCTGGACTCACTTTGTAGACCAGGTTGGTGCTTAACTCACAGAGAGTGTATACATTAAAGATTAAATAAAGTCAACCATAGGTCAAGAGGCAGAGCAAGCAACCAGTTCACAGGGAGTAAACAAATAAACAAAAAAATAAATATTTTAAAAACATTTCATAAATAAAAAGCTCTGTGGACATTTAATCACAAGATTGTTTCAGTCTTCTGTGCATAAACAAAATACTGTTTATGTATCATCTTTATTTAATTTTAGTGCCTAAATATTTATGTGTTTATTTATTAAACCTATGTGGGGAGAGTTCCCCTTACTTCAGCCTTTAAAGGTTTTTTTAAATATTATTTTTAGTTACTTAATGTATGTATGTCTGTGATGAGAAATGTTCACAGGGATGAAATTGCCCAGGAAGCGCAGAGGAATAGGATCTCTCTGCATCTGTAGTTTCAGGTCGTTATGAGCCACCTAATATGGTGCTGGGAATTGAGCACAGGGTCTCTAAAGTGCAGTCTGTGCTCTAAGCACCTGGGCCATCTATCCAGCCCACAAGTACTTATGAAGACAGGGTCTCACCATGTACACCTGCTTGGCTTATAAGTTGCCATGGAAACCTGTCTGGCCCTGAACACATAGAGACCAGTTTCTTCGGCTACTGCAGCATTGACATTAAAGGTGTGCACACTCATGCTTGGCTATTTCTTTGTTTTGTTAATTTGCACAAGCTAGGCTCAAGGAAATGACAATACCATTTGTGACCCATGTTGACGTCAGTATGAGGCAGCATCCTGTCTCAAAGCCCAGTCTGTTTGTGAGACAGGGTCGTACCATGAATCTCTGGCTGTCCAGAAACTTATGTACACAAGGATGGCCTCAAAACCACCGAGATTTGCTGCTTCTCCCTCCTAGATGCTGGTATTAAAGTGTGGGGGACCACGGCTGCCTCAGTTCCCAGTCTTGATTTCCTTTTTGCTACTTATTGTGCTGGGCTGGACACCTCTGAAACACCCTTTTCTGACAAAGATCCAAGGGGCAATTCTCTCTCCATGACACAGGTTTAGAAAGGTTTTGAGATTTTATCTTTTTACAGCCCAGGCTGGCTTCAAACTTGCTAGACAGCCAAAGATGACCTTGAACTTCTAATTCTCATTTCTCAATATCTTGAGTTCCTGGGTGACAGGCACACCCCAAAGTGTCTAGTTCATGCAATGCTGGAGGGAGGGACCCCAGGGTTTGTGACTTTAGGCAAACATTCTTCCATCCCTGTTACACCCCCAGCACCCCTCCCAAGCCATCCTGCTGCCTCAGCCTTCTGAGTAGCTAACTCAGCAGAGGACTGACAGAGCATCCAACTCATCTGTTTATTAAGGGCCAGATTTCACAGACGGGGCAAGATGGTTGTCACAAGGTCTTTGGGGGATTTCATTAGGAGATTGTATGTCCATTGTCAGGGACACACTAACACCAACCCGACTCACACTCAGAACCACGTGGGCCAAAGGTGAGTAAAACTCATCCAGGTGTGGGAATAATCCTATTAGAAGGGAGGCTGGGGAAATAGAGCTGCCAGGAGTTGTAGTTTCAAATCAATCTAAACTGTAGAGCAAGACCCTGTCTCAAAAATGAAACCAGAAGGAAGCACATAGCTAGTGTGCTAATAAAACTCAGTGCTGGACAGTGATTTAGTAAACCATCAGGGTCAGGACTTTCAAGCTGGTCGTAGGTTTTCTGGTTTTCACAAAAGGAACTCTGTTAATCTAGACACTGGAAAAACGGTATATATTATCTGGTGGGACCGAAGCACCCAGTACATGGCAGTTGCTGGTTGGGAGGCAGAGTTGTGAGGGAAAGGTGTTTAACTGCTTCAGAGTCAGAGAAGACTTTGGGAGTCCCGAAGCCCAGACTCACTGCCTGGCCCTGGACTTAGCTTCTTGTTATCAGCCCCCATCAACTGTTAGTAACTTCCCCTCACCTGGGTCCTTCATCAGATCCTGTCCCGACCTGTGGGGTTTGACTAAAATTCGGGAGGAAGTTCACCTGTTGAAATGCAAGACACAAAGAAGGAGAGCAAGTCTGATTGATCAAACTCTCAAACTTTATTAGTCAGGCAGCAGCTTTTATAAGTAAGAAGGCAGGGGAGCATATTGCTATAGCAACCAAACTGTAGACCTTTCTCAAAACATAGGGAATTCCAGGCAGGGTCATAATGTCCTGCCACACAGGGCATCCTGCTTTGTCTTCATCTGTCTTTAGTCTAACTGCTGACTCACAACAGGGTCGCTCCATCCCTATCTGTCTTTAGTCTAACTGCTGACTCACAACAGGGTCACTCCATCCCTATCTGTCCTTAACTGTTGACTCATAACAGGGTCAGCTAGTTTCTGGTGAAAGGCAAGCTCTGGGAAAGACAGAGACTTAAAGGTGCAGACTTGGACAAAATGGCTGAACATTGCCCATATGGCTTATTGTCCCCAACAAGATCCAGATTCATTCACCAGGAGCTGGGACATAAGAGCTCGATTTGAGAGTCTCTTAGGATGAAACAATTGGGGCACAAGAGATGGATCAGAGGTAAGGAGCACTGTCTGCTCTCCCCGAGGTCCTGAGTTCAATTCTCAGCATCCACATGGTCACTCGCAACCATCTATAACAATACCTGGTGCCCTCTTCTGGCCTGCAGGTGTACATGCAGGCAGAACACTGCACACATAATAAGTAAATAAATCTTTTTTAAAAAGATGAACTGATTGAAGACATTGGTTTTGATTGTAAATGCAGTGTTGTTTGTTTGTGTCTGTTGTTATTCGAGAGAAACAGCCCTGGCTAGAACTCACACTGTAGATGAGGCTGGCCCCAGATCGATGGAATATCGAGATCTTCATGACATGATAATTGTTGTTGTTTTTTTACTATTATTTCTTTAGAAACAGGGTGTCTTTGTGTAGCTCTGAGTATTTTAGATCTCATTCTAAGGCCAGGCTCCCCTTGAACTCAGGTCGGCCTCCCTCTGCCTCCCAAGGGCTGGGACTAAGGTTGTGTGCCACCACTGCACAGTTTACATTTTAATTTGAGGCATAAAATTAAGTCTCTCCAGAGAAAAAGCCCCTATACAATGGTCCAGGCTTAACCTGGAACTCGGTATAGCTCTCCTGCCTCTGCCTTACCCTGTGCTGAGGTTAGAGGCATGCACCGTCTCACCTGGCTAACTTTGAACAGGATTCTCCCATTAATACAGTCAGTTCTTGGCCATGGCTTTGTCTCTTCTGGACATGGGAGAATTCTGGTTGGTCCACAGCTGTCTTCCAGTTGTTCAGAAACTCTGGTTATAATTCTAGACTTTCTTTCACTCCCTGAGAGTCCTTCTCCAGCAGACCGGGATGACCACTGGGCTCTCCTGCTCCTTCATGGTAGCATAAAGCATCCAATACCACCCTGTCTTGAGGGAGAGCACTGGGCCGCCTTTTAGACAACAAAGCATTTCAACTCAGGTCCTCAGAGGCCAAGGCGGAGTGCTAACTTGGCTCAAAGTAATATGCAAAGTAGGAAGGAAAGACCCCACTTCATCCGTCCTCCTGTCCTTGTCAGGCAGGTTCCAGATCGGCCTGTGGTATAGAGTAAGATGCTCCAACGTTATAGAGAGTGTTGGGTGACTGTTCAGGCAGTAAACTGTCTCAATAATTTATTTTTCATTTCAGAAGCTGCTAACCTGCACTTCTGGTTCACTCAGAAGTTTTATTCCTTCTCAAGTCTCTGATGGGGTTGAAGACCAGATAGTTTAGTCTTTCAGTTGAGCTTGGTGGGTTAGGGTTTGAGATATTTTTGGATCAAGATAGATGTTTTAGGTTGATGGAGACGAGCTATGACAGATATTGATCTTCATTCAGAAATTTAGACCCAACAAGATTGGAAAGATGTTTACTTCAAGTTTGCCAAATACAAATAGCCAAATCAGGCCAGGCGGTGGGGGTGCACACCTTTAATCCCAGCCCTTGGGAGGCAGAGGCAGGCAGATCACTGTGAGTTCAAGGCCAGCCTGGTCTAAAAAGTGAGTCCAGGACAGCCAAGGCTACATAGAGAAACCTTGTCTCAAAAAAAACAAACAAAACAAAAACAAAAACAAAAAAACTCAAATAGCCAAATCACTATGAATGTAACATTTATATGTAAAAAAAATTGCTTAGAAGGAAAAAAATGCAAATATAATAATGTAAGTAAGACAATGAAGCCGGGCATGGTGGCGCACGCCTTTAATCCCAGCGCTTGGGAGGCAGAGGCAGGCGGATCGCTGTGAGTTCGAGACCAGCCTGGACTACAAAGTGAGTCCAGAATAGCCAAGGCTACACAGAGAAACCCTGTCTCAAAAAAACCAAAAAAAAAAAAAAAGTAAGACAATGAATCCCAGAGCTCAGAGTTTGTAAAGTATCATGGGTGGGCTTGTGATCTTGACCATAATCTCCAGTTTTATACATTCCTTCATGTATAAAGGAGCTTCTGACTCACTCAAGCTGCAGTTGCAAAATCCCACAAACAGTGAAATGGGCAGGTGCTCCATCACTCAATCAGGGGGCAGCTTACATCTGAGAGGTGAGGTTAAAGGACAGGTGTGAGGAGAAAGGGGATCTAAGGGTGAGAAAGGCTACACAAGACTCCGAGCTTCGGAGCCTGGAGTGACTGACTGTTCCTGCTGGGGTTGGAGGACCTGACACCAGTGTCCATGTCAGGGAAGTCACTGACCATTATCAGGACACCCCATCTCACCCAAACAAGCCAGTGTCCATAGGAAACACTAGACTTCAGATGTCACAAGGAGTGTTCTCATTGTGTCTCTTCTGGTGAACAGAGTGGAGATGAGGTTTGGTCAAAAATGAATCTTTGCCTTAAAATAAAAACTGGTTTGGTTTTTTGTTTTGTTTTTGTTGTTGTTGTTGTTTTGTTCCTGCTAAATTGTGCTTCTCCATTTTTGAGGCTCTTTTTCGTATGTTGGCTAGATTGGCCTATAAATGACCAAGTAGCTCAGGCTGGAAGGAATTGGCCATCCCCATGTCCTCAGGATGATAACCGGATGTCAGCAAACCCTGTCTCAGCCCCCATTTGCTGGGGTCACAGAGTCAGCTCCTCAGACAGCTGGGGTTGGTTTTTTGTTGAAATGAACTACATGAAGTGATTTATGTGTGTGGTGAGTCTGCTTGTTTATTTGTTTGTTTGTTTGTTTGTGGTGGCTACCACAGGATATAAATCGCACATCTTCCTCTCCTCTCCTCTCAGTCTCTTTGAACCCACAACTTGTCCACCACAAGTCCAGCACAGGTAATGTCATCTAGGGACCCAGTGTGCTGCTCTCTCCATTGCAGTTGGGGCCAGGACAGGTTAAAGTTCAGCCTCTTAGTTTTACTGACAATCAAGCAAGACTGGAGGATGGGAGCAGACACAGTCTTCCTCTCTGGGAGATCCAGAGGCCTCCCTTCCCTGCATCTGTAGGTCAATGCTTGGCTTTTCAACACCAGCGTGATTCCTTGGCGGCAGAACCACTAACAGACTTCACATACACATGGCAACCCAGCTTTGTTTTGCCTCATTATGGTAATGGTTCCATCATAGGCAGATATGGTACAGTTGTGGGGAGAAGAGAGAGAGAGAGAGAGAGAGAGAGAGAGAGAGAGAGAGAGAGAGAGAGAGAGAGAGAGAGAGGATGGAAGAAAGGAAGATGATATGCAGTGACTCTGGGAATGGGTCCTTATTTTTGCCATTGTCAGATCATTCTCCTTCCTACATGGAGGTCTATAAATGAACATACTTTGTTCCATAATCTCTACTGAGGCAGGGGGATTACTGAGACTTACAGGTCAGCACAGGTAACATAGTCAGTTCCAGATTGGCCTCAGCTACAGTGTGCACCCTTATATGGGAAAAAAATTCAACAACAACAACCACAATAATTTTATCATCATCATCATCATCATCATCATCATCATCATCATCACCACCACCATTGTTGTTGTTGTTTGACAACCTATCCCAGAGTTCAGACTTTGTGGTAAAGTGGCATGGATGGGTCTGGGACTTTGACCATCACCGCATCTGATTCACTGAATCCCCAGATGTTAAAGCCCAAATAGGATTGAATGTGTGGGTGTTCCATCATCCAATTCGGTGACAGATTTTGGCTAAGAAGTGGGACTTCAATGGGAAGGAGTGAGGGCAAAGGGGACATAAGACTTAGAACGACCTGACAAGACACTCTTAGCCTGCCTGTCCTTGCTGGGATGAGAGCACCTGTTCCCAGTGTCCAGGTCACGTAAGTCACTCACCCTCATCGAGACATCCCATCTCACCCAGGCTGGCCAGTCTCTCATGTCGTCTTCTGGTTTTTGTTTGTTTGTTTATTTGTTTACTGTGGTTCTTTTCTTTTTTTCTTCCTTCCTTTCTTTTTTTCACTATTGTTTTTGGGTTTTGGCTTTTGGCTTTTTGAAACAGGGTTTCTCTGTTTGGCCTTGGTTGGCCTTCATCCACTTTGTAGACTAGCCTGAAGATCAAACTCACGAAGATATGCCTGCCTCTGCCTCCAAGTGCTATGATTACTGGTGTGTGTCACAGTGCCTGGACTTTTTTTTGTTTTGTTTTGTTTTGAGACAGTTTCTCTGTGTAGCTGTGGCTGTCGTGGAACTACCTCTGTAGAGTAGGGTGGCCTCTCATATAGATCTTCCTGTCTCTGTCTCCTGAGTGCTCAGATTAAAGAGAGGAGAGGGAGGCATACCACCCAGTGGCTGCTGTAGTTATTTTCAAGCATCAAATCACATTTAGCCCAGCCTAACTTAGAACTCCATGTGTAGCTAAGTGACATGAAACCCTGAGTGTTCTGCCTCTGCCTCTTGAGGTCTGAAGTTGAACTGCCTTCCCCTTTTATAGAGTATTGTGGTTGCAACAGTCAAGGATTCAGGTATGCTGGGCAAACATTGTATCTACTGACCAAGAGCTCCAGGCTGCCTTTAAAAATATTTAATTCAAAGTGACTATAGATTTATTAAGTGACAAAGAGGAAATTCTATAGAAGAGAACACTTGGCTCTAAATCCCAGGAAACATCAAACTGTCAGTCCTCAATATTCACTCTCCTAAAGAAAAGGCTAGAACTGAGCATGGCTCCTGGTTCTAAAGCTCTTGGAATAAAAGTAATTGCCTCCATTTCACACAATATTCCAAATAGCTCCATTGACTGAACCCAAAGCACAGTTTGGGTGTGGGACCTTTAATTTGCTCTTGAGGCTCATGAGAGATTTTTGAAGAGGGTGTGGGCTACCCTCTCCTTTTCTGTACCTCACATGGGAGGGCAATTCGGGGAGGGGTACGGGGTTGTGATTGGTCAGAATAACAGGGAAGGTCAGTTCAAATGGATGCCTATCAACCTGCCTGAGGCCCTTGAGGGAACTTTGGCTTTGAGAAAGACACATACTCCCTCTCTCTCTCTCTCTCTCTCTCTCTCTCTCTCTCTCTCTCTCTCTCTCTGTGTGTGTGTGTGTGTGTGTATGTGTGAAATCCAAGGTTTCTAACATTGCCAGAGCAGTGACTGTGGCCCTAAATAATATTTGCAATGATGTCAGAAAGAGGATTGCTGAAAGTGTTTTGGGCCAGATGGAAAGCCTTCAGAAACTCCTTCTCAATGAAATCTGCATGCCTTTGGAGTGGCTTGGGAACAGTGAGGTGAAAGAGAGGGAGGTGTAGTTCAGAGATCTTTCCCCAGTTCTCAGTAAACCCAGACTGTTATGCATGTGTACATGATTTAGAAAAGGTCGTCTCTGCTCAAGCCCTGGAGGAAGGGAAAGCAGTGGGTTTGAGATCTTACACCACATGTTGCCCCATTCCTGCTCACCCCTCAGAACTGTATGCACAGTCTGCACCTGCCTCTGATTCCCCCATGGGTCAAAGGCTCTTTGGGCGCAGGTAGGGGCTGAGTAAATGGGGAAAGACTGAATACTATGGCCACAGAGAAGACCCCGGTGGGGCTGATTGAGTTCAAGGTTGGCACAGTGCTGGGTGATACTAAGCGTTTCCTGCTTGGCCCTCTGGGTTTTCCTGCTCATATAATCTGCCCGCTGATTTGGTTGTGTATCGACCCTTGCCAAGGGAGATGTAGAGCTGGGCTCAGAAACAGTCACAGTGGGATTGTCTATGTCTTCTACCTAGAATAACATGATGTGAGTTAAGGAAATAAATATTATGCCCCTCCAGACATGTGTGATCCACCCGGGATTACCTGACAAAGTACAAGAAAGACCAAAGGCAGTGGGCTGGTGATACACATGTGTGATCTCCATAGTAGCAGATGAGGATGGAAAATTATGTGTGATTGTGGTTGAGGTCTCTGGTCCCATCTAGGTGATAAATACTTGCTCGGCATGAGGATTCCAATGTTTCTAGCCATGTCTTCCATGACAAAGAAGGACTTTAAATATTTTTAGGATGCAGAGTTCAGTATTTCCTCTTGATAAATGGCAACACATACTCAGAAACCTCTTCCAAATCTCTGACATGTTGAATACCTCTGGAGACAAATATTCATAGCCGTGTGTGTGTGTGTGTGTGTGTGTGTGTGTGTGTGTGTGTGTGCGTGCTTTTCTGTGTGAGCATCTAGGCTCTTGCTAATAATGTTAATTTGGAAAGACAATGGGATGTTCTGAGTATCACCTTGGATGCTGTCATCCCTGGATACTGGCTGAGGATGGAGTGCATTCCTTTGCAAGCCATAAGTTACCACATTTGGTCCAAGGCAGGAAGCTCAAACCAGCAAATGACTATAGCCTACACCACTGTAGATGGCCTATGGCAGGAGTGACTAGTCTGAGACTCTTAAGGCTTTTAAAGACCATTTGAGTCACAGGTCCCCTGATGAATCACTGATTTCTAGTCCCAAAGGAGGAAGGAGAAGATTACTGAATCCTCATCCTGCTCATCCAGATGGATGAGAGGACTCTTGTGTGCAGTGTTAATCATGTGAAAATCAAAGGATGGCTTTCTTTAGAAGTGTGTTATCAAGGCACTCCTGGATTTACCATACCCCCCTGAGATGTGTCACTTAATGTTGGTACATTTGATGTCATCAGTTCCATGGACCACATAGGATGGCGTGGGAATGAACAAGGCAGGAATGGAGAACCAGTCATATTTTTCATCAATCAGAAAAATTTATTCTTTCTTTTTAAAATATTTTTTATTTTTTACATATACATTTATATTATTATACATAAGTAAAACAAGCTAGATATAGCAAGAAGAACCACAAAACTATCAGGAATTATGTTAATGTTACATTCATAGTGTTTTGGCTATTTGTATTTGGAAACCTTGAGGAAAACATCTTTCCTATCTTGGTGAGTCTAAAATTTTGAATGTAGATCAATATCTATCATATCTCATCTCTATCAACTTAAAACATCTATCTAGACCTAAAAACATCTTAACCCCTAAACAACTAAGCTTAATTGTAAAACTAACCTATCTGGACCTGAACCCTATCAGAGATTTAAGAAGGTATAAAATTAATTACTTGCCTAGGCAGGAAGTGCAGGTTATCAGCTTCCAAAGGGAGAAAAAAAAAATGACAGAGATAGTTTGCTGCCAGAACAGTCACCCAAAACTCTCTATAACGTTGGCTCTTTAGCCTTCTGGCCCAGTATATCTGACAGACACATCTGTGAGGCAGGAACTATTGAGGACTTGCTTACCCTGTCTTGGCAGAGTTTGGCTATCAACTCTGCCTGCATCCAAGCTTGCCCATTTTTAGGAAGAATTCTGTCTGTGGCAGAAACAAGGACATTTTGCCCAGTGGCTTTTTTTTTTTTGCCACATTTAAAGCCATCTCCATAAGGACATTCTTTGAAATTCATCATCTTCTTTGTGGTAAGCTGGGTGTTGCCAGGAGTTAACCTGTCTTATTGTCAAAGAACCCTTAATACAGTAAGAATATCTTTAAATGCCATATTCTGTAGGACTCTGAAGGTTTTTGAAGACCTTATATACCTATTTTACCTTATATATCTATAGAATCATATCTACCTGTTCTTTCATGGTTAGGAGCAACCATTGTGGTTTTGGAAAAAAAGAATAAGGAAAGTGGTTAACCATTTCCCTTGGGCCTGGGAACTTCAGCTTAATTTCACCTCATGATCAAATTGGAGTCTGAAAACAAAATGGTGTACTTGGGATAAGTATCAATTATTTAATCCTAATACTGGAACTCATTACGTAGACCTGGATCAGTTGGAACAAATGGAGATCTACCTAGTGTGCCTCTTGAGTGCTGGGATTAACAGCATGCCATGCCAAGCTTGGCTTTGCTGTACCTTGCTTAACTTGCTTTAACTCTACAGTCCTTCCTTTGAGGCCTACATTAGTTCCCAGAGTAACTGTGCTTCCTCTGCTAATACCTGCTCTTGCTTTGAGCCTATCAAAAGCGACTTTGCCTCCAAATCTCCATTTTGATATATTTTTAAAAGATTGATTTATTTATTATGTATACAGAGCTGTGCCTGCATGTACATCTGCAGGCCAGAAGAGGGCATCATTTCACATTAAAGATGATTGTGAACCACCATGTGGTTGCTGGGAATTGAACTCAGGACCTTTGAAAGAGTAGACAGTGCTCTTAACCTCTGAGCCATCTCTCCAGCCCTTCATTTTGATCTTAAAGTAAGATTAATTTCAGGCTTTCAGGCTCGACTTGCCTGGGAGCTTGAACAGCCTTTTACTTACAATTCAATACTTGTTAAACATTCTGCTTGAATTAATGATTTATGTTCTACTAAAACAAATCCACAATACCCTGCTATATTCCTTTCTCCCAGAACAGTGATGAACTGAAAAGCCCCCAAGCTTATATCCTAGCCAATCGTCTTAAATGATTTATTTATTTTATTATTTATATGGCATTTTTTTGCCTGCACATGTACCTGCACACCAGAAGAGGACACCAGATCTCACTATAGATGGTTGTGAGCCACCATGTGGTTGCTGGGAATTGAACTCAGGACCTTTGGGAGAACAGCCAGTGCTCTTAACCTGTGAGCCATCTCTCCAGCCCTGCCAATCATCTTTAAATGCTTTGTCTAGCTACCTGAACATTGTGCTCAGAATAAAATTGATTCTTCTTGTGTTTAGCCAATCAAAATGAAGTAATGCTACCCTCCCCCTTGCTTACCACATGGTTACTTGGTTACTTTTTTTTTTTCTTTCTAATAAAAAGCCTGCCTTAGGCCGGGTGTGGTGGCATACCCACCTTTAATCCCAGCACTCAGGAGGCAGAGGCAGGCAGATCGCTGTGAGTTTGAGGCCAGCCTGGTCTACAAAGCCAGGACAGCCGAGACTGCACAGAGAAACTCTGTCTCAAAAAACAAACAAAACAAAACAAAATAGAAGTAGACCAATGTCACAGTCTGGCTCTCGAGACCTCTGTGTCCCTTGCTGTGGCGAGACTTGGGGGGGACATTCTAATAAACCATCAGTATTTTACTGAGATTGGTGCTCCAATAGTTCGTGTGAAAATTGCTGTAAAATAATACCATATGATCTCCTCCTGCCTAGGATGTCAGAGGCCTGGATGCTGTCCTCAGGGCTGTCAAACAAGGATCTAAGGAAAAGCAGGGAAGAAAGATCCCCTGGAGGAAGCTGAGGTGGTGTCTGGAGTGTTGAATAAAAAGAGTACGCATGCTACCGGCTCCTCTACATTCTGAGACGTGTTACTTCTGCAGGAGCTAACGTGAGAACGCGCTTCAGAACGTGCAAGTGTAGCTAGGGTTAGCGGAACACTGACAGTGTGACAGTATGGCAGCTGAAGCAGGGACATCTAGAATTCACCTGTGGCTTGCATTACATGGTGAGACCCAGTATTAAAAAATCAAAGATAACCGAATCACAGTGTCTGGAAAGTCCACAAAAACCAGAGGAGGAAGTATACTCCACAGGGGTCATTTCAAACTTATTTATTTTTTAAAAGAGGGAGTGAGCAGCATGAAAGAACACAGCAATCTATTGTTGGAAACTGGAGTAGGCTGAGTGTAAGAACAACTTTAATTCACAACATGGCTGCCCTGGCAAGCGATCACATCCAAAGACCTTGTAGGTCTATGTGATCCAGGTGACATTCAGATAAATGTTTAATGCTGGGAGACAGAGGCAAGCCTCTCTCAGAGTTGAAGGCCAGCTTGGTTTAGAGCAAGTTTCATGTAAAGAAGAGCTTAGGTCCAGGAGTGGTGGCACATGCCTTTAATCCCAGCGCCTAGGAGACAGAGACCAGCAGATCTGAGTTCTGTTCAGGCAGTATGGTTGAGTCAGCGAGTTGAGAAACAGTACAGAGGAGGTGAGGTCATGGCAGTTCAGACTGCGGAATTCAGAGGCATTATTTAAGAGGAGAATTTCACAGACAAAGGTTGAAGAGCTAATGAGCCAGGTGAAAACAGGTTGAATCAGAGAATGAGAAGGAGTCGGATTAGAACAGATTGCTGGAGTTGGTTTGAGGCCAAGCAGAGCCATGCAGTGAAAAACTTAAAGAAGCCAGTTGCAATCAGTCCTCTTGGAAAGTTTTGAGTCGAAACAGCTGAGTTGAGTCAGCCAGCCAGAACTCAGAAAGAGCTAAAAAGGGCGATTTTATTCAGCTGTAAGTCTCAGCAGCTAAAAAAAATTCTTCGGTGTAGATTAGATTGTAGGGAGGGTCGAAGCTTCTAGGCTTGACCTAGGTTAGCAGACAGAGGCAGCAAGCCTCCAAGATGCCAAGGCCAATCAAGTCAGGTGAATCAAAGACATTTACAGTCTAAGTTCTTCTCCTGGGTGGGGATCTGCTCCAATCCACCCAGACATCATCTAAATCCCAGAAGGAGTCAGTGGGTGGAGACTCAGGTATTGAATCAGACTGCTTGCTGACTTTGGGTGCGAGGGCGTGGCTACAAAGGGGAGGGTTTTGTGGAAAGGCATATAAGGGTCAGAGCAGCCACAGAAACTCCCAGGCTTCGAACCTGGAGTCATCACCTACCCATGCAGGTATCTGGGGACCTGTTACCCTATTCACATCAGGTAAGTCCCATCTCAACAGCGGAGTCTAGCCTTGAGCTCACCTCAATGTACTTTTCATATCTTTTTATATTTACTGATTTCTTTGTTGACCTAAGGATTTCCAGTGCAACCCTGCCTGGAGTTCACAGAGATTCTGCTGCCTCAGCAACCTGAGGGCTGGCTCCCCATCAGAGTCAGGGTGTGTTGTTCATAGGAAATCATTAATTAGTATGTGTGCGGTATCTGTTCATTTCTGAGGCAGTCCCACTCTAAATATCAGGATAGCACTGAGCCCCAGGAAACTCTGAGGGAAGTTACAGATATGAGTCATTCAAATGCCTTTTGCTGCTCTTTTTCTTTGTTGAGCGGCTTGGTGGGTGGGGTGGGTTCCTGACAGGGTTTCTCTGTGTACTGCTGGCTGTCCTGGAACTGCATTGTATGTCAGTCTGTCTTAAACCAATAGAAGTTGCCTACTGAATGCTGGGATTAAAAGGATTAAAGACTTCTGCTGGTGTTTAGGCCAATTTAAGGCTGGCATGGCTGTGCAAGAGGCAGGCTGACCTCTGAATTCAAGGCCAGCCTGCTTTACAGTGTAAGTTTTAGGACAGCCAGAGGTGAGCTCCTATAACAACAAAAAAGTTTATTTTCTTTGGTGGTCGTATATGGTCTCATTGTGGAGACTAGGATGTTCTCCAACTTCCATGAAGCAGTCAGCTTCCCCTGTCTCAGTGTTCAAGTTAAAAGTGTGAACATCACTTTATACTTAATGTCATTTTTCGTGCTTTCTGGTCTTTCACTTTTTTGGAGACCATGACCTTGAACTACTGAGTTTCCTGACTCTAACATGTATATTATCATCTCCATCTCTTAGTCCCGCCTTTCCTGATGCTTTATCAACACTTGCTGCCCTTGGCGATGGCTACCGAAGGTTTGCTGAGTCTGTTTAGTGTTTCTTTTCCACCCTGTCCTGTTCTGTAGCTTGAGGAGCAGAAGCTTGCGGCCCTCCTACCCTGACACACCAGGCCATGTGATAACCAACAACTGAAGTCAATAACTAATGATGACGCCCATTTCACAGATTCCATGAATTGTTCCCAGCAGGGGCAGCTGGGAGAATGGCCACAGTGGGAAGGATGCGATCCTGGTGTTTCCTCTTATTTCTTTCAGGGCCTGGAGAGTTGAGCGCAGTCTACTCATCATCAAACCATGGCCTGAGCCTTCAGGCTTCCTGGTCCTTCCTTCCCAGTCAGATGTGTTCAGCCAAGCTGTGGGTGGAATTGGATGGGTCTTTGGGAATAAGGGCGCTTTGGAGAGGCTTCATATGCTAGAGAGGAGAATATGGCTTTAAAATCAGTGGAGGCCAAGCAGTGGTGGCACAGCCGGGCAGGGGGCTGCGGCATAGCCAGATGGTGGTAACCTGTTAAAGTAACTTTTATTTGCAAGATATAATTGTCCCCTTGGAGGCTTATTTCCTCAATCAGCTAATCTAGGCCTAGTTCTGGAAGCTTCTAGGCTCCAGGTCTTATCTAGGCTTTTGATGTTTTAAGCCTTTGAGACTTAATAAGCTCACCCTTTGTAGCTCTTTCTGAAACTCTGGCTTATTGACTCTGCCTTTCCAGTTCAAACTCCTCGCCCAGCTGACACATTAAAACTGGTAATCTCAGCACTTGGGAAGCAGAGGCAGGTGGATCTCTCTGAATTCTAGGCCACCTTGGACCTTGGTCTAAAAGTGATTCCAGGACAGCAGGAGCTACACCTGTATCAGAAAAAAACAAAGCAAAAACAAAACAAAAAACTGGCTTCCCTTCGGAGTCTGTGAATTGCTCTGCTTGGCCTCATAGTAACTCGGGCAATGTGTTTTGATCTTCTGGATCTTTCTCATTCTCTTACTGGTTCTGGCTTCAATCTCTGTAGCTTGTTCTCTCTGAAACCTGTCTCTGAACAACTGGCCCAGTAAAACTACCTTCTCGCTCTTTCTGTCTTTGCCAAACTTCTTGAACAGCAGATTAGCACTCAGAGACCAGCATGCCTCTGCATTCCAGTGGGATCACACAGCCCTTAGAAGGCCTTTGGATGTGATCTCCTGACAGAGCAGGTATGTTCTTGTTCAAAATTCCTCTACAGTGACCCTTGCCTTTAATCCCAGCACTTGGAAGGCAAAGGTAGGCAAATCTGAGTTTAAGGCCAGCCTGATGTACAGAGCAAGTTCCAGGAAAGCCAAAGGTATACTAGGAAACCTGCCTAGAAAATTAAAAACAAAACAAAACCAAACAGAAAACAGAGTGATCAAAATTGGTCACCTGAGCTCTTCCCCATCACCCCAGCAGCGACTGACCCTCACAGCTCCCTGTGTGGAGAGGACTTCCTAAGTTTCTTGTCATTAATGGTGTCACTGCTTCTGTGCTTCCCCAGGATCGTTATCTTCGAAATCCACTCCCAGTGGCAAACCAGGCCCTACCCACACTCCTGCAGCTGGCAAGACAGAGTCTTCTGAGGGATAAGGCCTTGGCCATTTCTGCTCTGAAGGACCTGCCTACAGCACTCCTCCAAGCAACAGACACACAAAGATCCTGAGGGCCATTGTGTCTTCCTGGCTCTTTCCATGCCTCTCTGTAGGAGCCCTGATAGTGGCCAGGGAACTGGATGTATTGAAGGCTGTGCTTTAGGGAGTGCATGTCCTGACTGCACAGAAGGTTCCCTTCAGGTAACAAGATCAGTTAAGGTGGAGGAAGGCTCTGTATGCAGAGAAGGAACAGCTGGGGCCAGGGAGTATTTGGCTAAAGGGAGGTCAGAGGCTTCTGACAGCATCAGCTTTAAGGACTGGAGAGGCTTGGGCTCAATCTCAGCCCCTTGGGCAAATCATGGAAAATGTGGAGGACACAGCAGAGTAGACACAGCAGTGGAGAACAGGCCTTTCCATGCCTGCCTCAAAGGCACAAGTGAACTGAGGTTGGGATTAAAGGGGATGGAATGGAGGGAAGTGAGACAAGGGGGAAGATGTGTCTCTGGGAAAGATCCCTGTTTACTGAGAATGAGGCTCTAGGTGTGATTCTCGGCATAGGGACAAGGAAAGAGTTTGAAGAACTAGCTGGAGTGTGTGATGAGGAAGACATCAGTCTATCAGAAGAGTGTGTCTTCTCTTCTGAAAATCATGCTCCTTTCTCCCATGTCAGGTGCCAAGTCAGAGTGCTCGATTTAAAGAATTCACAGTATGTCGTCTGGGGCATATGCTCTGGATGCCATGGAGGTGACTGCTCACCACAGGTCATGCATGACAAAGAAGCAGCCAGTGGAGACCTGTCCAGAGCCTGCGATGAGGACACATTTTAAGATGGTAACTGATTTTGAACTCACAGAGGCCAGTTTCAAGGAATGTGCCACATTACCTGCTGCAGTGGGCCCATGAAAGAAAAGATTGCATTCATCTATGCTGTAGGAGGCTGCTGCAGAGTAGGAAATCCTTGGACTCCACTGTCGAGAGAGCTGCAAAATGGCGGATGTGGCCGGTCTGCTGGAGCTGCAGCTGAGCTGATCGTGGACTGAATTCACACTACACCTGGTTCCTTATCTGAGGCGGATGAGAACTCTTCCCGTGCTTCACTAGAGGGAAACAAGAGGCATGCAGACCTCTGTGAGTTCTAAGGCCAACCTGGTCTCCAGAGGGAGTTCCAGGACACCTAGGGCTGTACAACCCTCTTGAGATTCTCCTTGAGAGAACCTCAAATATCCCACAAACCCTGGACCTGAACCAGCTGGCAATAGGTGACTCTCATTTCAGTGTGATCTTGCCTGTCCAGAGCCAATGCCCTCCCCTCCCAGCTCAGAAAGGTCCATCTCTGTCATAATGATATCTCTTTGCTTGTTCTGAAGAAGCTTGTATATCACACAGCCAAGCTGACCAAGGAGCTATGCCCTGCCCATCAGGAATGCCATGAGGACTTCCTAATACTTAAAGACGGGTTTGAGAAACTGTCTAGAGGTGCTGGATATATATATATTTACTAGGGCCCAAAGGTAAGCCAAGGCAGTCTCCTTGGATACAACCCCCTGCTTGCGTTTTTTACATTCCTGTTGCTTACACCTGGAGGTTAGACTTTGTCTTTGTCAGTAAGTAGGATAAGGGTGCTTCTGGTACTGGGAGTGGAAGCCTAGTGTGGGAGGGTGTCTACACTGTGTGTGTTCTTGATTGCATATAATAACTGGGCTGAGTTTTTGGGTTGCTAGTGTATCTCTGTCTTCACACATCATTTGCTTTCATAATTTCACTACCCATCTGTGTGCTGATAGAAATACACTAGCCAAAGCTCAGCACCGTTATTATGTGCACTTGAGAACACACAGAGTAGATACACTCCCACACTAGGCTTCCATCCCCCGTGCCAGAAGGAACATTATCCTACTTACTGACAAAGGCAAAATCTGGCCTCCAGGTCAGAGGGACAGGAATGCAAGCAATGTGAGCAGGTGGTTGTACCCAAGGAGACTGCCTTGGTCTGCCTTGGGGCCCTGAGCCATGTCCAGCAGCTCTGGACAAAGTTTCTCAAGTCCATCTTTAAGTATTATGTGGTTTGTTTAGCATTCTCAGGGGCAAGGGACAGCTCCTTGGTCAGCTTGACTGTGTGATGTAGAAGATTCTTCACGACAAGCAAAGAAATATCATTATGAGAGGAATTGACCTTGATGAGCTAGGAGCATTGGCTCTGGGCAGGCAAGATAGCATGGAAATTAGAGTCCCCAGGTCCACATCGCTCCAGTTCTAGGGTTTGAGGGGTGCTTGTGACTCTCTCAAGGAGAATCCCAAGGAGCTTATTTAGCTCTGGTTGTCCGGGAACTCACTATGCAGACCAGGGTTGCCTTAGAACTCACCGATCTACCTGCCTCTTGTCTCCCAAATGCTGGGGCTGTAGGCATGTAGCACCATATCTGTCTTTGCTTTGCTTTTCTCCTTTTTTGTGCCTTCTGCTCTTATTAATATGATAGCTGATAAATTATTACTCCTTGAATAATGCTTGGACAAAGCAAAAGAAACTTGGGTAGAAGCTTAAGAAACTTGTCCAAAGTACTGCCATTTTGGTTTCAGACTCCATTTTAGTAATGGGGTGAAACTAAATGTTAATTTCTAGGCTCTATGGCATCTAAGTACTCCCCAATATCTGACCAGCCTCTCAAATGTATCTTTGTTTTCCAAAACAATCAAATGTCTGTTACAGAATATGACTGTTCTTTTTTGTTTGTTGGTGTTTTTGTTTTTTGTGACAGGGTTCCTCCGTGTAGTTTTGCTGTTCTGCAACTCTCTCTGTAGACCTGGCTTGCCTCAAACTCAGAGATCTGCCTGCCTCTGCTTTCTGAGTGCTGGGATCAAAGGCATGTGCCACCATCGCTGGAACATGGCTGATCTTAACCACAGATCTTTTTTTTATCATCTTTTGTTCCCTAAAACACAATGACTGTTCCTAACCACAAAAAGAATAAATAGATTTAATTGGCTGGACTGTTAAACCTACTGCCAAGAGCCACCCTGTGAAGGGAGCTCACTAGGCATGTGGGCTGTCTAGGAGGTGATCTGGTATTTGCAAGGTCTTGTACCATGGTGCACCCCTAAACTGCTTCTAGCCCCTGACATGCTGTCAGGAGCCATTGATTTGAGGAGATTCAGTAGACATGAGAGATCTTTGGAGGTGATTTAGTATTTGCAAGGTTTGTATCATGATGTACCCCAGAATTGCTTCCAACCTCTCACTATCTTATCAATTGCACTTTGCTCCATCTCTCTAAAATATGTCATTAGAGCCAGGCATGGTGGTGCATGCCTTTAATCCCAGCACCCAGGGAGGCAGAGGCAGGTGGATCACTGTGAGTCTAAGGCCAGCTTGGTCTACAAAGCGAGTCCAGGACAGCCAAGATTACACAGAGAAACCCCATCTGGAAAAGCCCAAAATAAATGCAGCTGGCATAGGTGTGAACTATTATTTTCTGGGTACTGACCAGCTCTGATGGAGCAAACTTCCTACAGGATCTTATTGAAGATGTACTGTTTGTTCTTCAGATGAATTAATCCCTGATTATGGAATTCCTGCTTTGATTCAAATAGTTTTGAAAGTTAGTTTATGGCTGCAATAAATACCTTTGAAGACCTCCAGATGCCTCACTAAGGATAGCCTTATAGCATATGTGTGGCTTCAGATAAGCTCCCACTCCAGATGCTACCATGAATCCTGGTATCTCACCATAAATATAGGCAAGTTTGTTTAAACTTGGCATGAACCTAAGAGGAATGAAGCTCTCTAGATATGTCTGAATTTACTCTTTCTTAGAATGACAGATAAAAGTATTGTCCTGAGTTCATAATGTAAGAGATAGCTGGATAATGTATAGTTAGGTCCATCCTAATTGGTAAGTTGTATACTCTGGTAAGTTTCAGACCGTATTATCCTTAGGCCCTGTCAACCTTCATCATTCTGAACTCACTATGAACTTATGTAATGGATACATAGAAAAGAAATGCTTAGGTTGAAAACATGTAACCTGTTATATTTTAGAATTCTTCTGTTTTTGTGATTAATTGTACTCTTTTGACTCTGAAGTAATCCCTTATCTCAGAATTATAAGTATAGTCTTCTACAATAAACTACACTGAAAATTGGGAAGCTTGACTTCAGTTGAAGTGGAGATGCCTGATTTCACCCACCTTTTCTCTTGATTGTATGTGTGTGAATGGTTTATTTTCTCTCTCTTCCCTCCCCCCCCCACCTCTCTCTCTGTCTCTCTCTCTCACTCAGGGCCATCAGCCTTCCATGGCTAATAAGCCTAAGTTTACTCCAACTTACTGGAGATCTCTGCAAAGAGGCCTATCTACATACAGTTCAAAGAGCCTCCTTTTACAACCTGCGTGCAGTTTCCAGCCAGAAGCCGCTTTTACAGGCTCAGCCATAGGAAACTGTAGTCAGTTTAAGTTCTCCTCGCTGCTGCAGTACAGCCAGTCCCTAGAGAAGAAACCTTGGGCTCTTTTTCCCCTTCCCTCCTTTCTCTTTCAATCCTGATCTGTTGCCTGAGCCATCAGCTCTGGCCACCCAAGAGATAAAGCGAACTGGAAGGGCCTCCGGCATTAACAACCTACATTCTGTATCAGTTGACACAGGTCCAGTTTATTTAAGAAACAATCAACTTTTTCTATCCTACACCATGAATATCTTTATGAAAGTGTACCCACCTCCCAAATTGACTATGACATCTCCTTTACAAACTCCCAGTAGCCACTGCCTCCCAGAATGAAATATCCCAAAAATATGGACTTGCTGAAGTTGCTGGAGAAATGGACCTTTTGGCTTGGCATCAGGTGCCTCACTATCAGCCTGAACTCCAAAGTAACCTGGAGAAATGGCTCAAAGTCTATGAAATAACATCAAAGCACCAAGACTTTCCCTTGGCACAGGGTGTACAATCCTGGTCTTAACTGGTTTAGCCAGGCACTGTGGCACAGCAGCTTATCCAGAAAAGACAGATAAGTAGTTTCCAATGCAACTGAGTCAGGTAAGCTGGGAGCACTGGTCCAGGGCAGGCTGGATGTCATGGAACTGGGAGTTAGTGATGTTACAGAGCTCTAAGTCCAGGGCCAGAGGACTGACTAAGGCCTCTAGAAACTCATGCAGATGGGATCAGAAACATCAGAAAGATGCTTCAAGTCTGACTCCATCAGTGGACTGGACTTCAACCAGAAGGTATCCAAGGGAGTGCTGCTCCTGGGGAGAAGGCAGAGTGTGTGGTGAGTGGGAGTGTTCTGGAGCATACAGGAAATGACCTCTTGGCAGGAAGTCACCTTGTTGTCCAAAGTCACCTCATCCTCAGGGAACTAACCACCTAGGCTGCTGCTGTATTATGTATCCTCTTCATTCCAATAACCCTGTTCTAGGCAAGACCTGTCACCATCAGTCTAGCGCTGGTTCAGGCCTCAACTATACCTTTTTTCCTTACTGTCAGAACCACAGTGCTGTTTATAAGTCAACAGAATCCTGGAAGGCCAATAGGCAACGTCCAGCAAGATCCCCGAGGGGCTTCCACACTGTTCCTCCTCAGCACAGATGCTCTCTTGTTGCAGAATATTTGCAAATATCCTGCAACACTCTCTTATTGGCAGCTTTTTAAAATGATTTTTAACTTATTATTATGTATACAGTACTCTGCCTGCATGTACACCTGCAGGCCAGAGGAGGGTATCCGATCACATTATAGATGGTTGTGAACCACCATGTGGTTGCTGGGAATTGAACTCAGGACCTCTGGAAGAGCAGTCAGTGCTCTTAACCAGTGAGCCATCTCTCCAGCCCCCTTGTTGGCAGTTTTCACTCTAGCCACTCACCCTTCGAGGGTCCCACACTTTCCATCATTCCAGTTCCCATATAGGCTCATAACAGGCTTCACAGTGCTGTTGAGGAAGGGCACACTTTGGAAACCCTGTGGATGTGAGTCCTCAGTCCATCCGTGCCCTCTTCCTGTTCCCTGCTCCTAAAGGGGGAACCAACTGCCTTCTCTAGGACCTGTCTCACAGCCGAAAAAACCAACCACCTGGCCTTTCCCAGCCCATCCACCGCAGCTGGACCCTTGGATCTGTATGTGTCATCTTGGAGACTTCAGGACAGCTGTGTCGCCCGTGCCACCAAGGTACCGAGTCCAGGGAGAGGGACTGCGGATTTAACTCATGCACACACACGCACATGCTTACGCACGCACGCACAAACACACACACACACACACACACACACACACACACACACACACACACACGCACACAATAACACAGAGGGTCCTTCGTGCTAAGAGAGCAGCAGCCACAGCAGCAGCCATGGCAGCGGTTTATTATTCTCATTTCCAGAGTTCCAAAGAGCCTTCTTATAGGCAGCCAAACAGGAATCCTCCTCCCAAGTGATATCCCTCAAGAGGTGATTGCACACAGGAGGAAAAGTCTCGAGGAAGGGAGGGGCGCATTCTCAGAGCAGTAAACATGACTAGCTAACCAAGATAACTACAGACATGGAAGCTGCTAGAAACAGGACATGAAACAGCAAGACAGGCTGGCAGCCCAGTCGGGCCTGGTTCCTACAGACAACCCTCTCTTCTCAGCTGTCCTTTGCTGTCCCATTCCAGCACCCTAACCACAGCAGACGCTTTCTCTCTATCAGCTGCAAGCCAGTAGGGCGTGACTCCGGGTGCATGCCTAGCTCTCCATGCACAGTCTTGCCTTAACAGCTTCTACAGTTTGTCTTTGAGGAAGAAGATGCCATAGAAAGGCTTGTGTAGTTTGTCCAGTTTCTGTAAAAGAGTAGCATATCTCAAGGAACAGGACTTAACTCAGATACTCAGAAATCTAGATCTTCAGACTCATGCCCACAAGGAAAAGTCCTGAATGTTATACACCCTGACCAGGTATGGTGGAAATATTTTCACTGTCTCTTGATGCCAAAAACTATGCACCAGGAGCAGCTCCTGGGTGCTGTCTAGCTGCACAATGTTGAGAAACTTCTACGTTCTGTACATATTACCTGACAGAATCTGTAGCTTCTTGCAGCCCAGCTGGAGTAGCTGTTTTCTCCTCTTCAGCCAGCACAGAGGTAGAACAGGAATTCATTTCTAGTGTCTTCTTCAAGTCACAAGTCTGCGGGGATGATTCAGGGCTGCCTAGTTTCCCATCCCAGGATAGGGGTGGACTGTTTGGGACTCACTCCAGCCCCGGGAGACATTTGGTGAGCACGTGTTGTGGGTAAAATAGAAATGTGTCTCCTAACATAGACCAGGAACTCATCTCCAAATGATCCTGGACACTAGCTTCTGGCTGTCAGTCATTCTCCTCATTTTCTGCTGCTGCTGCTGCTGCTATTACTATCATGATTATGATGATGATGCTGATTACAGATGTCTCTATATATTTCAGTTTGGTCTGCAATGCTGAACCTCCTGCACCCTCCACTAGATAGTGCAGTTGTTATGAACATGGGTTGGCACAACCTCCTATCTTTTGGGCTTTTCTCCAACCCTAACCCTTGAAATCTAGCCTGCTCTTTCTTTTGATGGTTTTGTGAGGAGACAGAAAAGATCTCTTAATACAATGGGCTTCACCTATCCTAAGCATTGTATGAGTTTTTTTTTTCTTTCTTCGAGACAGGCTTTCTCTGTGTCACCGCAGCTGTCTTGGATTTGCTTTGTAGACCAGACTGGCTTCGAATACACAGGGATCTGCCTGCTTCTGCTGCCCCAGTGCTGGCATTAAAGGTGTGTGCATTCTAATATGCCTGGATGCTCTTGCTTAAATGTCTCACTGGTAGCCCAGGCCTTACATTCTTCCTCACTGGCATAATCAAAAGTGCTTTGGTGCACTCTTTGTCTTCCACTGGTTGACCCAAGCTCTCCCTGACCTGGACACCTAGGATGTCCTTCTGGAATCTCTGGGTGTTTCTTACCTGGGGTGAACCTTCTGGGCAAACAGCCTATGGGGGTGCATGCATGATGACCCTTTAAAGACTCCATGTCAGGCATCTTCATTAGGACTCCCAAGTGCAGACAGGAGAAAGGCCAGGCCTTCAGCATCCTGCTTCAAGACATGTCCCCCTTTGAAAGCATGACTCTACATCTATAAAGAAGGGCCCCAAAGGCAGATCCTCCAGGTAGGGAGCCAGGGCCTCATCCCTCAGGAAGAATTGTTGTACCAACTTCTGGAATGTGGGTAGAGCTTCCAAGCTCTTGTTAAGGGGTCTGCAGTGAAATGAATTAAGGATGTGTTATCGAAATAGAGACAGTCTTCCCACCAGGGACAGAAAACACTTCCCAACATCCAAGGACCCACTCATGCCCATGGAGACTTCAGTTTACCTTTTTACTTATGAGGCTAGAGGCCAAAACAAACGCACAAGCAAACCATAGTTCTTTGAAAGCAGGTACCTACATCTTCCTAGAAGTTCCTACATTTGCTTCAGTTCAACATGAAGCACCTGGTTCCTACCAGCGTCCCTCAGGCAGAACCCTCCCGGGAAGGCAGCACCCGGGGGCTTGAGTGCTGGGCTTGCCCTTTTCGTGGGAAAGTTCCAGATGATCACTCACGATCCACAAAAGAAAGCAATGGAAACATTCTACTCCTTTCCTATCCACATTCCTTATACCACTGTAATCCTAGCCAGGAGGGTTCAATGAGAATCCGGAACAGATCCCATGAATTTCCGTTTTAAAGGCCTCAGGTGCATATCCTAGGAGGCAGAGGTATATAGATTTCTGTTGAGTTTAAGGCTTGACGCCAGCCTGGTCTACATCGTGAGACATTAAAAATGAAACATTCTTAGGACCCTGTTGACTTGGAAACATCTAAAATGCTAGTAACATGGAAAGCTGAGGCAGGGGACTTAGATTTCACCTTCAATGCAGTATAGAAAAAGAAACAAAACAAAACATCTTTAGTGGGGTGTAGATCTCCATGCCTGTGAACGGAGACCCATGGAGAGATAGGAGGATCAGGAAGTGGGCTGGGCATGAAGACTCTTAAAAAGATGAAATAAGGGGCTGGAGAGATGGCTCAGTGGTTAAGAGCACTGTCTGCTCTTCCAGAGGTCATGAGTTCAATTCCCTGTAACCACATGGTGATTCACAACCATCTATAATGCGATCCGATGCCCTCTTCTGGCCTGCAGGTGTACATGCAGGCAGAGCACTTCATACATAATAATAAAATAAATCTTAAAAAGAACAGCTGAAATGAATCAGGGTTTGGTTGCCTCTGCTTCTTGTCCCCAATGTAGAGGACTTAGACAAGAAGGTGGCAGAGAGTTCCAGGCTGGCTTGAGCTACAGAGAAATCATGTCTCAAAAAAAACCAGTGCGGGGCTGGAGAGATGGCTCAGAGGTTAAGGGCACTGTTTGCTCTTCGAGAGGTCCTGAGTTCAATCCCCAGCAACCATATGGTGGCTCACAACCATCTGTAATGTGATATGGCGCCCTCTTCTGGCCTGCAAGTGTTATGTGCAGGCAGAGCTCTGTATACATAATAATAATAATAATAAATTTTAAATCTTAAAAAAAAAAACAAAACAAACCAGTGCACTACATTCAAGTTAGGAGTAGTGGCTCACTCCTGCAACTCTAGCCCTGAGAAGGCTGAGGTCCAGGCAATGGACATCAGTTTCAACTATACATTGAGTTCAAGGCTAACCCGGGCATCACTGAGAACTTCTCTCCCTATAATAAAACATAGAAAAGAGCCCAGTGTGGTGGTACATGGCAGTAATACCAGCACTCAGGAGGCAGAAGCAGGCAGATTTCTGTGAGTTGGAGGTCAGCCTACAAATCAAGTCCAGGATAGCCAGGACTACAAGAGAAATCCTGTCTTGAAGGAAAAAAAAAACCCAACAGAAAAGTTATAACCCAGATATTGACATTTTCTCCTCCCTGTGTCCAGTCAGGACACAAAATATGGTAAGATTTCATAATCCTCAGCCACTGTATCATGATTGAGTATTAACTGTCTCCTTTTATGGAATTAGACATCTGATTTTGGAAGGAAAGGGACAGTATGGAGATCAAGCCCCGACTCATGCACTGCAGGGCCTTGTGGGTCACACTGGAGGGACTGTCACGGTTCTGAGTGAGAGGACTATGATGTAACATGATGCCACCATTAGAAAAGCGGTCCCTGAAAATCTCAGGGAAGTCTTTCCCCCACATCCAGACATCAGTCAACCCTGAGGAGATGGACAGCCTGTAATCTTGTCACTCTGAAGACAGAGGCAGGGGCATCAATACAAGTAGCAGGCAGCCTGGTATGCACAGTGAGTTCTAGGCCAATAGACCCTGTTTAAGTAACTACAACACAGTCACTGAACATAGTGCATGGCTCTATCCCAGTACTGGAGAGACACAGGCAAGTGGATCTCTAGAAGTTCAAGGCCAGCCTGGTCTACATAATGACTTTCAGGCCACCCAAAGACTATATAATGAGATCTCACCAGGAAAACAAACACATACAAACCAACAAATAAATAAAACAACAAAAAACACATGAAAATGTTCCAGATGTGAAAGTGCTTGGTGGGTGTCGAGAATCTGTAGTCCTAGGTACCCAGAGCCTGAGGCAGGATGAAGGCTTCATCAAGGAGCATGGAGTCATCATGAGCTAGATTGATATTTTCTCTCAAAACAGAAAAAAAAAAGATAAAAAATGAATAGCAAAGCATTATAAAATGAATGTCAAACACAATAGCTTTATTAAAACCTCAGTGTATCAGGCTGGAGAGATGGATCAGAGGTTAAGAGCACTGACTGCTCCTCTAGAGGTCCTGAGTTCAATTCCCAGAAACCACCTGGTATCGCACATCTATCCATAATGCAATCTGATGCCCTCTTCTGGCCTTCAGGTGTACATGCAGGCAGAGAGAGCAACGTATACATACTAAATAAATAAATCTTTTTTTTAAAAAAAAAAGCCTTCAGTGTATCCTCTCATGTGGTACAAAGCTCTAACTTCAGCACACTAGAGACAGAGGAGGATCTCTGTGGGTTCCAGACCAGCCTGATCTACACAGTGAGACAGTCCAAACACTTGGCACCACCACCACTCCATTACAAACAGAAAACTGTGTTGTCTTTCTAGACAAAAGCTGGGGAAATCTCAGTGCACCAAGGACCGTTCAGAACTCCCCTACTTGGTGTCCCCAGTACATCTCCACTCAGCAGGGGAAGGCACTTCCCACCAAGCCTGAAGACCTGACTTGGATTTCTGGAAACTACTAGGAGACCCGGGTCCCGACAGCTTTCCTCTGACTTCTTCTGAATCTGCACAGTGGCATATGCTCTTCCATAGCTAATTGCAATAATTCTTGAAGTTCCTTTTCCCAACACCAGGAAAGCAGAGAGGCAGCAGCAGGCAAGGATTGGTCTTTGTGACACCTGCCTGGCTTAGGTACGTGACCTTTAGCTCAGCAGTCAGGAGGAGAAGGTTGTAGCATCAGGAGTTCGAGGTCGCCCTTGCCTGTACCGGAAGTTTGAGAGCAACTTCCCTTAGGAATAAAAGGAAGGAAAGAAGGAAGGGAGAGAGGAGCAGGAAGGAGGGAGACTCCATCTCAAGGCTTCTTGGGAGAAAATTCAGAGAAATTCCATTGATACTAAGCTGAACTCTGAGGCTGTGTTCTCTTCTAGCATAATATGGATCCTGGGAACCAAACTGGACCATCATGCTTTGCAGCAGGTGCATCTTCTTGGTCATTTAGTGGCCTTTTCTTTTTCTTTTCTTTCTTTCTTGTTTGATTTTTTTTTTTTTTTTTTTTTTTTTTAGAGAAAGGGTATCTCTGTGTAGCCCTGGTTGTCCTGGAGCTCCGTATGTAGACCAGGTTGGCTTCACAAACACTAAAAAGTTCCTATTAGTCTTGTTTCGTCGAGGTTGTTTGTCAGGAGTGGGATGAAGTCCCTCACAGACAGTTGCAGGGAATTCCATCATTCTCCTCTGCTTCTCCTTCCCTTCTGTTGGCTTTTTTTTTTTTTTTTGAGCCATGATGACGTCTTGGCAAGCTTGACCTGCATCAGCTAGTTCCTGATTCAGCCTTCACAGGGCGGGGCTAACAGGCCTGTGTCTCTCCTCTGCCCTTGTCACTGCCCCTCTTCTCCTTGCCCCCTTTGTTTCTGGCTGTAGCTGGTTTTTTTTTTGTTTGGTTGGTTGGTTTTGTGTTGTTTTTGTTTGTTTGTTTGTTTGTTTTTCGAGACAGAATTTCTCTGTGTAATCTTGGCTGTCCTGGACTCACTTTGAAGACCAGACTGATCTTGAACTCACAGAGATCCTCCTGCCTCTGCCTCCCTGAGTGCTGGGATTAAAGGCGTTGTGCCACCACACCCAGCTGGCTGTAGCTGTTGTGAGGGAGCACCACAGCTCTGGAGGCTGAGGCAGGAGAATCTAGAGTTCAAGGCTGGCCTGGGCTATATGTTGAGACCCAGTGTCAGAAAACAACAGGAAATTTCTTGAAAGCCAAAAAGGACAGAGAATGAGCGCTATCCACAGGGCTCATTTGAAACTAATGCTTCCTTGAAGTGCTGGAGCAGAGAGGAGGAGCTAGGGAGCACTGGGCTGGGACTGGGAACTTGACTGCTCAGGGGAATGCCTGCCCGGGGCGCAGGAGGCCTTGGTGGGATCCTAAGTTGGAGAGCCATACTAATGGTGCACACCTGTCATCCCAGCACTTGAGAAGTAGCAGTGGGAAGTTCCCCAACCTGGACTCCATGGCGAATCATGGTCATTCTTGGCCACGGGAGACCTATCTCAGTGAAACTCATTTGTAGGATGTTACGGTTTCTGTGCTTGGAAACTAAAGGATAGAATCTGACACATAAGCCTGGAAGGGACTTCTGCACTCTAGTTTTGCTTTTTTTCACTTTCTTTTTTGTTTTTCAGCTGGCTTTGAACTGACAGACACCTGCCTGCCTCTGCTTTCTCAAGTGCTGGGATTACAGGTGAGCTCTAAAGTATTTCCAGCTAAATACTTTTTTGGGGGAAACAGGTGTTGAAAAAGGGTTTTTGTGTGTAGCCTTCACTGACCTGAACTTGATTAGTAGACCAGGTTGGCCTCGAACTCACAGCGTTCCATCTGCTTCTGCCTCCTTGAATGCTGGGATTAGAGGCATGAGATAACCATGCAGGGCTGATTTTTCCACTTTTTTTGTTTGTTTGTTTTTCAAGACAGGATTTCTCTCTGTAGCCTTGGCTGTTCTAGACTCACTTTGGAGACCAGGCTGGCCTCCAACTCACAGTGATCTGTCTGCCTCTGCCTCCAAAGTGCTGGGATTAAAGGCCTGTGCCACCATACCCGGCAACTTTTCCCACCTTTTTTTTTATTCAGTACTTTTGTAAGGATCAGACAACCTCCATTTTGAAAAAGAAACTCCATTTTGTGTTAAACCTGGCCAATGGCTGAACCCAGATTCCAGTACAAACCACATACTAGTCTAAAAAAAAAAATTCCCCTAGCAACACAATCAGCTCACCTTGGGAAAGTCCAAATATACTCTCTGCTGCTCAAGTTGATCAGGTTGGTCAAGCCAAAACTTGTAACTCCTGCTTGCAAATTTTCTGCCCAAATGCCATCCACTCATCTACTGTAAAACTCATTTCTTTGTCTAAAACCGATTTTTTTAAAAAACCCTCTCAATTGAGACTTGAGGTCACTTTCCTGCATCTGCTGTGTCAGTGCATAGGAGATATGTCCTGGGTTCGAACCTGCAATAAAACCTTCCTTGCCATTGCATTTGGACTCGGCTCTTGGGTGATCTGTTCGGGAAGTCTCTCAAAATTGGGGCATAACACTTTTTTTTGGTCATCAGCACCTCTCTATCATTTACTGTCTGTATGTGATATTGGGAATGGAACTCAGTACTATTAGGTGTCAAACCCAGGATTAAAGGCTAACAGAGGTGACTTAATACCAGACCTGACACTAACTGCCATCACGTTTCCCAGCATCCCTCAGTCTCTACCTGCTACAGGGTCCTCTTGGGTGGCATACCCCACCTCCTGCCCACTGTAAACTCTCCAGCTCAGGGCTGGCCTGCTCTTCCCACATTGCCTGTGCTCTATATAATTCAGCCATTTTGGTTATGTCAGTATTTTTACTTTTTGGCCTCTTTGCCTCTTGGTTTCTCTTCTCCCCTCTCTCTTCTCCTCACATGACCCAGCTCAGGGTCATGTTCACTCTGTGTCCCTCCATATACCCCTCGCTACAATCCCTCCTTTGTCTCCATTGTACCTATGGATGGTCAGGTCCTACACTTTAGTTTCCCTTTCCATTCAAGAACACGCCAAGTAAGTACTCTGCTACTGAGCTACATCCCACCTCTTCACTTGGCCTTGATGAAGGCAAACTTGACCTGAAACAGGTTATCAGTGCACTGTGCCAGCCTCGTCCCTGGCCCGTTCATACTGTTTTCCAGCATGTTCTCACAATGCTGTCCAGACTGCGCTCCGTCTGCCACTATACTCTTGCCATTCTCCTCCCAGTTTCCTGGAACAGCAGTCCTGCACCCACATCTGGATCTGAAGAGTTAAATAAACAAAAGATATGGAGTGAGCCAGGCAGTGGTGGCGCATGCCTTTAGCCCAGCACTCAGGGAGGCAGAGGCTGGTGGATCTCTGTGAGTTCAAGGCCAGCCTGATCTACAAAGTTGAGTCCAGGACAGCCAAGGCTACACAGAGATACCCTGTCTCGAAAAACCCAAAAAAAAACCCAAAAAAAAGCAGAAGATTAGAATATATTTCCAAAGTAAGTATGAGGCAAAGCAGAGCAACTCGGTGAGAAGCTGGGACAAGCCACACCTTGGCTTTAGGATGGGGATGGATAAGCATATAGGACTTCTTCTTCTTCTTCTTCTTCTTCTTCTTCTTCTTCTTCTTCTTCTTCTTCTTCCTCCTCCTCTTCTTCTTCTTCTTCTTTTGCTGTCCTGGACTTGCTTTGTAGACCAGACTGGCCTCAAACTCAGTGATCCACCTCCCTCTGCCTCCCAAGTTCTGGGATACAGGCGTGTGCCACCATACCCAGCAGTGTATTGGCTTTCATTTGGCTATATTTCCAACTGTATAAATACTACACATGTGAGCATGCACCCACTACATATAGACGTTGCTCTGTATGCACATTTCACAATCAACACATTACTTACGCATTTTGTTTGTGAAACCTGAGGATGGATTCCAAGGTCTCAGGATTTTTAGACAAACACCTTTCCAAAGGGCCACACCTCATTCCTGCTCCTGGATTATTCTATAACATTACCTTCACCTAGCAAATTAAAATACCAAGTGGTGGCTGGGTGTGGTGTTGCAGGCCTTTAATCCCAGAACTTGGGAGGCAGAGGCAAGCAGATCACTGTGAGTTCGAGCATGGATATCCTGTGTTTTATGGGTAATATCTGCTTATAAGTGAATACAAACCATATTTTTCTTTCTAGGTCTGGGTTATCTCACTCAGGATGATCTTTTCTAGTTCTATCCATTTGCCTGCAAATTTCATGATGTCCTTGTTTTTCATAGCTGAGTAAGACCCCATAGCGTAAATGGACCATTTTCTTCATCCATTCTTCTGCTCAGTAATATCTAGGTCGTTTCCAGTTTCTGGCTGGTATGAATAAAGCTGCTAGGAATATAATGTGAATAATTCCCAAATACCTGAGAAACTGCCAAATTGATTTTTCTTTTTTTCTTTTTTTTTTTTAAGATTTTTATTTATTACTTATACAGTGTTTTGCTTGTACATACACCTACACACCAGAAGAGGGCCCCAGATGTCATTACAGACGTTGTGAGCCGTCATGTGGTTGCTGGAAATCGAACCCAGGACCTTTTGAAGAGCAGACAGTGATGTGCTCTTAGCCGCTGAGCCACCCCTCCAGCTCCGATTTTTCTTTTTTTCAAGACAGTGTTTCTCTGGGCTGGGGGGTGGTGGCACACGCTTTTAATCCCAGCACTCGGGAGGCAGAGGCAGGTGGATCACTGTGAGTTTGAGGCCAGCCTGGTCCTACAAAGCAAGTCCAGGACAGGCAAGGCTACACAGAGAAATCCTGTCTTAAAAAAACCAACAAAACAAAACAAGACAGTGTTTCTCTGTGTAGCCTTGGCTGTCCTGGACTTTGTAGACCAGGCTGGCCTCGAACTCACAGCAATTCACTTGCCTCTGCCTCCTAAATGCTGGGATTAAAGGTGTGCATAATCGTGCCCTGCTCCAGTTGGATTTTCAAAGTGACTGTACAAGTTTGGACTCCCAAGGGGTCAAGGACACCATGAGAGAAAACCTACAGAACTGCTGGGCATGGTGGCACATGCCTTTAATCCCAGCACTTGGGAGGCAGAGGTAGATGGTCTACAAGTGAGCCCAGGACAGCCAAGGCTACACAGAGAAACCCTGCCTCAAAAAACCAAGGGAAAAGAAAAAGAAAAGCTACAGAATCAACTAAGCAGGCCACGTAGACACTGAACCACCAATAAGGGAGCATGCATAGGACTGACCTAGGCTCTCTGCACACATGTAGCAGTTCACCACTTTCATGTGTGACTCCTAACAGAGGGAGCAGGGTCTGTCTCTGTTGCCTTTCTTTGGGGTTCTTTCCCTCTACTGGGCTGCCTCTTCTAGGCCCCGTAGGAGACATGCCCAGACATATGGCGGCAACTTGATATGGGAAGGCAGGTTGATATCCATGGAAGGCCTCTGGTTTTAAGAGAAATTGAAGAGTATTGAATGTGATAGGGGAGTCCTAGGAGAAGTGGAGGGAGAGAAAACTACAGTCTAAGTGTGTGTGTGTGTGTGTGTGTGCTCTGGAGACTGGGTTCTCTGGGTAACAGCCTTGGCTTTCTTGGTCTCACTTTGTAGATCAGGCTAGCCTCAAACTCCCAGAAACCTGCCTGCCTCTGCCTCCCAAAGTACTAGGATTAAAGAGGTGTGCCACCATGCCTGGCAATTAAAAAAGATCCAGTTCTGTGGACCTTGAGAAACAGACACTCTGTGGGTTCAAGGCCAGCTTTGTATACAAAGTGACTTCCAGGACAGCCCGAGCTACATGGTGAGAGTCTGTCCTTAAACAAAGCAAAAAGAGGGAACGAAGGAAGAAATGAAAAAGAAAGCGAAGCCTTTAATTCTAGCCGTCAGGGTGGCAGGGCTTGATGCAGTTCGTGAGTTCAAGCCCAGCCTGGTCTACAAAGCCAGTCCAAGACAGACACAGATACACAAAAGAACTGTGTGAGAACATCAAAAAATGAGAGAGAGAGAGAGAGAGAGAGAGAGAGAGAGAGAGAGAGAGGGAGAGAAATATTGGTGCCAGACCCAATACCATCGGATCTGTTTTAACTTCCCCTCAGCCAACCTGACAGCTCAATTGCACACTGTAGCCTGAATATGCTACATTACAATATGACTTGCTCACATATGACAGAAAACCTTTGCACATAACCCACCAGACAGCCACACCAGCAGGATGTAACAGAGGCAAAGGCTGGGAGGAAGGAACAGAATGGCAGTAAGACTCCAAGATGTTTAAGGCAGAGAGGGAGTTCTGCAGTTTGAGCCTTGTTGATAAACAGTTCATTATCTTCCACCCCTAAAGCCACAGGACTCTCCTGACCTTGAACCTCTGAACCAGTTGAGGTCACTGACTGAGGACTCCAAATATCCCTCTTCAGGTTTCCGGGGTCTGGTTACTCCTTTACAGCTACCATGATGGAGACACATTCGCTAGTCAGTCCTCCCCAGAGCTGTGTTAACATGATTGTCCTGCTGACTCCAAATCATTTGAAAATGCATAAATTGCTTTTACCACTCCAGAAAATATGGGGCCCATCCATCATCCCACTGTTTTTTTTGTTGCTGCTGCTGTGTTTTAGGGTTGTTTTTTGATTCTTCCTGAGACAGGATTTCTCTATGTAGCCTTGGCTGTCCTGGACTCACTTTGTAGACCAGGCTGGCCTTGAGCTCACAGCGGATCTGCCTGCCTCTGCCGCCCGGCCTTGTTTTGTTTTTTTTTTAATGTCAAATTCAATCTCTTTAATGTGAATGCCACTACACACCATTTTTATTTCCAAAACGCTGAATGCTACGTGAAGCCGTGTGCTCAGGACCCATTGATGACACTGCTTCCTATCATGCTATGACCCGGCCCTGATTTGAGACTGACCTGATTAGAGTAATGGGGAAGGAAACCACAGACACAGGTACAGAAATGTGGTGAATGGGTTGTGTGCACTGATGGAGACAACACCTCGCAGAAGCTCAACACATTTATTGAGGCAATCCACAGAGAGGGCTAGCTTATCAAGGTAGAGGATTTCTATGGGGAACAGACTCAAGCTGCATTAATCCTGGAGAAGAAAACATTGGTTGTCACTTTCTATACAAAGGGCACATTGATTTTCTGCATCAGGGGAGGAGGACTCTTTTCTTTCCAGGGTCTCAAGTATGGAGGTGCTTGATATATCAATGTTCTGGACAGCAGTGCATTTCACCAATTCCCAATACTAGGCGTCATTTCTCGGTCCCAGCATCAACCTTAGCACATTTGGTGCTGGACAATGGCAACTTTAGGTCTCCAGGTCATAGACCAAGAACCCATAAGAGAAAAATAATCGGTTTTTATTAAAACAGACTTTCCTGGGTTGCCTTTTGGCCCTGAGTATATCCAGGAGATCAGGACAAACTAGGACAAATTTGTCTCTTCGAATATCTTCCATGTAATCATAGCAATCTAGAGGGGCGGGATACAGCTCCTGGGTCAGCTGGCTCAGCCTGGCTGTGTGGTGCAGGAGTTGCTTCAGGGCAGGCAGAAAGAGGTTATTACCAGCAAAGCTGACCTTGGTGAGCTGGGAGCATTGGCTCAGGCCAGGCAGGAGGGCACAGACCTGGGAGTCTCCCATAGAACACCAGCTCATATTCAAGGTTTGCAGGGTGTCTCTAAGTCGCTCAAGGAGAAGCCCAAGGGGCTTAAGTAAGAAACCACCCAAATGTGTGGCACTCAGGTCCAGATGTTTGAGCTCACCAATGGCCGGGCAATGGGGCAGGTAGTCCACGTCTGCCTGTGAGAGGTGGCAGCAAATGATTGACAGGGTCTCCAAGGGCTTCTCCAGGCACCTGGGGAGAAAACAAGTGATTGGTTGCTGGAAAATGGTAAAGAGGGCTGATGGGATTGACCGGGAAGCAGATGACACTTCTCTCAAATTCATTCTATCTATATGATGGAGGTCAACTCAGGTCACACCTCCTGCTCTGCTGTCTGCTCACATAATACATAACACTCTAGTCTGAGGCCTGTGGGCATCACCGTGGGCATGGTTCAGGGAATGGCAGGAGACCACAGCAATGGCTGTTATCAAGCCAACATGCACATGCAGTCAGGACTGCCTACCCCAAACAAAATTCAGCATCTTCCTGTGGTGTCCCTAAGGTTCCCCGACTTCTGTTCCTCACTAAGGCCATGTCCCTGTTCCAACCTTCAACCCTAGTATTGCACATTTCCCATCTACTCAAGCCTTTCTAGACTCAGAAAAGCCTTTCACACAGGAGCAGTTAAGAATCATTCCTGTGCCTGCTCACACACGTTAGCACAGAGCTCATCTGCTCATAGATGCTGTGTCCCTAACACTGCTAGGGTTCCAGTGTCCAGTCCATCAAGGACCAGCTGACCTGCAGGAAAAGAGATGTGTCTCCCATCCTAATGTGGACACTGTCTACCATTCCTTACCTGATGAAGTGTACTGTGGGGACATAAACAGCTTTTAAGTTATGTAAACAGAGATTCCGCAGGCAGTGGAGTTGGGACAACTGAAAGCTCAACACATATATTCTCCCTATGAGTTCTTGAGGATAGTCCGTAGGCAACGGGTATACAAAGAGTCCTAGCGTGAGTGTGGAAAGATTTTTCATCTGGTGCAGGTAAGGTTCAAGAAAAGCCAACTCTTCCGTACACAGACAAGTCAGATGAAGCTCCTGGATACAGGCTGGATCTACAGACTTGAATATGTCTGTGAGAGTGGGGCTGGGCTGGTCAGAAATCAGCAGCTTTCTGCAGCAGAGGTGAGTGGAACCTTGGTGCTGATGGGCCCACTGCAGCACGCATGCGTCCCATTCATCCAGCTTCCTGTCCTGGAGCTTGAGATCAACTATCACCTTCAAAGACTTCTTCAGCCCAGAGTCAGGACAGCTCTCCACTGGCGGCTTCTGTGTCATGAGCTTTGGTAAGCACTCATCTTCAAGGGATCCAGCAATTAGACTCCAAACGTCATGGGGCGCATTCCGCAAATCGAGCACTCTGAGTTGACGCCTTGTATGGGAAACATGAACAGAATTCTCAGAAGAGAAGACACACCCGACATTCTGACTGATTCTCTTCCACACCACACACTCCAGCTAGTTCTTCAAACTCTTTGCTTGTCCCTTTGCCCAGAATCACACCTAGAGCCTCATTCTCAGTAAACAGGGATCTTTGTGTCTGCTCTGTGTCTACTCTGCTGTGTCCTCCACATTTTCCATGATTTGCCCAAGGGAATGAGATTGAGCCCAAGCCTCTCCAGTTTTCTAAGCTGATGCTGTCAGAAGCCTCTGACCTCCCATTAGCCAAATACTCCCTGTCCCCAGCTGTTCCTTCTCTGCACACAGAGCCTTCCTCCACCTTAGCTGATCTTGTTACCTGGAGGGAACCTTCTGTGCAGTCAGGACATGCACTCCCTCAAGCACAGCCTTCAATACATCCAGTCCGCTGTCCACTATCAGGGGTCCTATAGAAAGGCGTGGGAAGGGCCAGGAAGACACAATGACCCTCAGGATCTTTGTGTATCTCTTGGTGAAGGCCTCCTCCAACAGTGCTTGGAGGAGCTCCATGGGCAGGTCCTCCAGAGCAGAAACGGCCAAGGCCTCATCCCTCAGAAGACTCTGTTTTGCCAGCTGCAGGAGTGTGGGTGGGGCCCGATGTGTCATTGTGAGTGGTTTTCAAAAATCCCGATCCTGGGGAAGCACAAAAGCAGTGACACCATTAATGACAAGAAACTTAGGAAATCCTTCTGTCCACACGGAGTTGTGAGGGTCAGTCACCGCTGGGGTGATGGGAAAGAGCTCAGTCTATTTTTTCTTTTTTTTTTTCCTTTTTTGGTTTTTCAAGACAGGGTTTCTCTGTTAGCCTTGGCTTGTCCTTGACTCATTTTGTAGACCAGGCTGGCCTTGAACTCACAGAGATCTGCTCTACCACTGCCTCCTTTTTGCTGGGATTAAAGGCGTGCACCACCACGCCTGCAGGAAAAAGGTAGTTTTACTGGCACAGATGCCCTTATACTGATTTCAGAGAGAGAACTGGACACAAATGATGACCGGAATGAACCAGAGATCGAGAAGGAGCCAGAAGATTAGAATATATTCCCAAAGTGACTATGAGGACAAGCAGAGCAAGTCAGAGACACTGAAAAAAAAAAAGCCAGTTTTAATAAGTAAGCTAGGAGAGGAGTTTTAGCCAGAAGAGTGGTGAACCAGCCGGTCAGATTTAGAGAACGTTACAAGGGGCGACATTAACAGCAGTCAGTCTTAAAGGCTGAAAACATCCTAGACCTAGAAGAGATAATATGGAGGCCTAGATCATCAGACTGAGGCAGTTAGCCTCCAAGGAGACAATTATATTTAGCAAATAAAAGTTACTTTAACAGGTCACCACCATGAGCCTATGCCAAGAGCTGTCTGCCGGGATGTGCCATGGCTGCTTGGCCTCCATTGACTTTAAAGCCATAATTCTCCTCTCTAGCATGTGAAGCCTCTCCAAAGCTCCCTCATTCCCAAAAACCCATCCAATTCCAACCACGGCTTGGCTGAGCACATCTGACTAGGAAGGAAGCACCAGGAAGCCTGGAGGTTCAGGCCATGGTTTGATGATGAGTAGACTGCGCTCAACTCTCCAGAACCTCAAAGACATAAAAGGAAACAACCTGGTTCCCAACCTTCCCAGTCACCATTCTCCCAGCTGACCCTGCATGGAATAATTTGTGGAATCTGTGAAATGGGCATCATCATTAGTTTTTTTGGGTTTTTGTTTAATTTGTTGGTTTTCTGTGTAACAGCTCCGGCTGTGTTGTAATCCAGGCTGGCCTTGAACTCACTGAGATCCTCCTGCCTTTGCCTCCCTAGTGCCCACCCCTTGCTATCATTAGTTACTGACTTCAGTTGTTGCTTAACCCGTGTCCTGGCATTTCAGGGCAGGAGGGCTTCCAGATAACAGAGCCGGGCGTGGTGGGGCACGCCTTTAATCCCAGCATTAGGAGGCAGAGTCAAGCAGATTGTTGTGAGCTCAAGGCCAGCCTGGTCTACTAAGTGAGTCCGGGGCAGCCAAGTCTTCACAGAGAAACCCTGTCTTGAAAAACAAAAGCAAACAAAAAGAAACACTAACAGACTCAGCAAACCTTCAGTAGCCATCGCCAAGGTCAGCAAGTGTTTATAAAGCATCAGGAAAGGCGGGACTAAGAGATGGAGATAATTTACATGTTAGAGTCGGGAAACTCAGTAGTTCAAGGTCATGGTAGGTTACCACCTGAGCTCTCAAAAACTAGCGGAAGACAAGACAGCATGAAATATATTAAGAATAACATGTAATTCACACTTTTAACTTGGACACTGAGAGGAAAGAAGCAACTGCTTCATGCAAGTCGGAGAACATCCTGGTCTTCACAATGAGACCATGAAGAGACACTCAGAAAACTTTTTTTTTTTTTTTTGGTTTTTCGAGACAGTGTCTCTCTGTGTTTGCCTTGGCTGTCCTGGACTCACTTTGTAGACCAGGCTGGCCTCGAACTCACAGCGATCCACCCGCCTCTGCCTCCCGAGTGCTGGGATTAAAGGCGTGCGCCACCATGCCCGGCTTCAGAAAACTTTTGATGTTATAGAATCTCGCCGCTGGCTGATCTGGAACTTACTCCGTAGACCAGGCTGGCCATGAATTCACAGAGATCAGCTGTCCTCTGGCTCAAGAGTGCCAGGCTTAATTTAGCCTAAAGATCGGCACAAGCCTTTAATCCTTATAACACTAGCATTCCGTAGGCAATTTCTATGAGTTCAAGACAGACTTGTCTACAAAGCCAATTCCAGGGCTGCAGAAGAAAACTGTCTGAAACCCTACCTACCCTTTCCCCCCACATATAGAGACAAAACCACAGTGGAGGCACTCGAATGAGTCATATCTGTAACTCCACTCAGAATTTCCTGGAGTTCAAAAGTCACTGTGATATTCAGAGTGGATCTGTCTCAAAAATAAACGGGAACCACAAATAGACTCAAATAATGATTTGACATAAACAACACACCCTGCCTCTGATGGTGAGCCAGCCCTAAGATAGCTGGGAAGCCAGATCTCTGGGAATTCTAGACCATAAATAGGAAGTCCTTATCCCCTACCCCCCCCCCAAAAAAACCAGTAAACTTAAAAAGATATAAATGAGCTGTCATGGTGATGCACACCTTTAATCCCAGCACATGGGAGACAGAGGCAGGCAGATCACTGTGAGTTTAAGGCGAACCTGTTCTGAAAAATGAGTCTAGGACAGCCAAGGCTACAAAAACAACAACAAACAAACAAACAAACAAACAAACAAAAAACCCCCCCAAAAAAACCCCTAAACAAAAACCAAAAACCAACCAACCAAACCAAAAAACCATGTCTTGAAGAGACAAAAGCCAGGAAAAAAAAAAAAGATATAGATGATACATTGAGGTGAACTCAAGGCTAGACTCTGCTGGTAAAATGGGGTGTCTTGGTGGAGTTAAGGGACTTACCTGGTCTGAATAGAATAACAGGTCTCCAGATCCCAGCAGGGGTGGCAGTGACTCCAAGTTACTCCAGCTCCCAAGCCTAAGTGTTTCTTTAGCTGCTCTGACCCTTATATATCTTTCCTTAAAACCCTCCCCCTTTGCAGCCACAGGCTCCCAGCCTGAATCAACAACCAAAGCTGTATATCACCAGATCTGGCTAATTGCAAGGATTTAAATATATAAAAATAGCTAGGGTGTTGTTGGTCCACACCTTTAATCCCAGTACTCTGGAGGCAGAAGTAGGTAGATCTGAGTTCAAGGCCAGCCTAGTCTAAGGTGTGAGTTACATGACAGTCAGGGCTAAACAGAGAAACCCTTATCTCAAAATAAATAAAAATAAAAAACAAACACAAGGTATTGTGTTCAGAGAGAGGGATGCAGCCTTGGCTTCTCCAGTAGTGGAAAGTGTTTCTGATGGGTGAGCTCAGCACACAGCCTGGAGGATGTAAAATAAATAATGGGATACAAGGCTCAGATCCATGGAAATGTGGGAGGAGTTTCCTAACTTGGAGGTTTGGAGGTATCTTAGTGGGAAAGCCATTGAGGGGTTCAAAATGCAGCTTCCAGCATCGTGGGAAAGCAGGAAGCGAGCCGAGGTCATTGAGTAAGGAGGGAGTAAATGACGTATGTGGAGGCAAATACTGTAATGAAACCCATCAGTCTGTATGTTAACTTATGGAGTGTTTCCCAGGTTGTATGTAATGTGTCCACAAAAGGGTTTTAATACCAGTGGATGCCAGAAGAGGGCGCTGGATGCCCTGGAATGGAACCTGGGTTCTCTGGCACACCAGCAATCGCTCTTAGTCGTTGAGCCGTATTTCCAGCCCCTACAGTTTGTTCATTGTTTGTTTGGTTTGGTTTTAGAGACAAGGATTCTTTGTGTAGCCTTGGCTGTCTGGACTCACTTGTAGACCAGGCTGGGCTCAAATTCACAGAGATCTACCTGCCTCTGCCGCCTGAGGGCTGGGATTAAAGGCGTGAGCCACCACTGCCCTGCTGAGACTTGGTTATTGAATCAGACTGCAGACTCTGGCTGGGAGGGTGTGGCTACAAAGGGGAGGGACCAGTGGAAAGGAAGATAAGGGTCAGAGCAGCCAGAGAAACCCTCAGAGTCTTGGAGACTGAAGCCACAGCCTGCCTGTTCTTGATTATGGAGCCTGCTCACCAGTGGTCCCGTCAGGTAAGTCTCTCAGCTCCATCAGCATAACTGGCCTGGAACTCACAGAGTCTCCCATCTCAGCCACCTGAGGGCTGGTTAGCCAGACTATCCCACTGTGTTCTTGGTTATATGCAACCATTAAGTGGGTCATTTGTGCTTTCTGTGTTTGGTTGTCTGTCTGTCTGCCTGTCTGTCTGTCTGTTAGCTTGCTTGGTTGTTTTTGAGACAGTCTCAGTAAGAACCTCAGTTAGGATCCAAGGTAATTCTGGCTGGAATTACAGGTGCCTTTACTACTGATCTGGTTTTTATGTTATTTAAGGAATGCTTGGGTGTGCCTTTAATCTAAGTGCTAGACAGGGAAGCAAAGGCATGCTGTTCTCTTTGAGTTTGAAGCCAGCCTGATCTACCTAGTGAGTTTTAAAACCACCAGAGTTAAGACTGTGTCTCAACAAAAACAAAAATGATATCTACCAATCATGCTTGCTGGTTGATAGGTGGTCTTTTCTCTTCATTGACCTCAAGATGTCCTCAAACTTACAGAAACAACCTTCTTTTTTTCTTAAAATGTGTTTATTTTATTTTATCTTATTTATACAATATTCTTTTTTTTTGGTTTTTCGAGACAGGGTCTCTCTGTGTTAGCCTGGGCTGTCCTGGACTCACTTTGTAGACCAGGTTGGCCTTGAACTCACAGCGATCCGCCTGCCTCTGCCTCCCGAGTGCTGGGATTAAAGGCGTGTGCCACCACGCCCGGCTTTATACAATATTCAGCCTGCATGTATACCTGCAGGCCGGATGAAAGCATCCTATCACATTATAGGTGGTTGTGAGCCACCATGTCATTGCTGGGAATTGAACTCAGGACTTCTAGAAGAATAGTCAGTGCTCTTAACCTCTGAGCCATCTCTCCAGCCCAAACAACCTTCTTTTTATAAAGGGTACAAATAAAAGATCTGACCATCACTTGAAATTTAGCTTGAAATTTCCTGCTCCTTTTTCTTTTTTACTTTTTTATGGTGTGTGTGTGGGGGGGTCTGGCTTGAACTTCTGCAGATCTCCGGCTGTTCTGATGCTCAGAAGTATTCAGTTATGGCACTGAACTAGTGAGCTTCCTGCCTTCAGCGTGGAAATTACAACCTCCATCTCATAGGCTCCTCTTTCTTGATGTTTCATAAACAGTTACAGACCATGGTGGTGAATACTGGAAGTTCATAACTTTAGTGTTTCCTTCCTAACCTGTTCAGCTCTGCAGCTTGGAAAGCTCAAGGGTGGAGCCTACCTGCTACTTTCCCCAAATGCCAGTCCAGTCAATAATCAAGCATTAATCTCAATCACTGAAGATGCCCATGTCAAGGATTCCATCCTTGTTCCAGGCAGGATAGCTGGGTGAACAGAGACCGACAGGGTTTTCTTTTACTTCTTTGAGATCCTGAGGGGTGAGCACAGTCAAACCAAGGGCTGAACATTCAAGCTTTCCTGGTGACCCCTTCTCAGTGTGTTGCATTCGCCTGAGCTGTGTTTGGGATTGGATAGGGTCTTTGGAAACAAGAGTGTTTTGGAGACGTTACTCACCACAGAGAAGAGATTTATGGCTTTAAACCCAACACAGCCTGGCAGTGGTGACACATGGCATATGCTGGTGGTGCACTCCTTTAATCCCAGCACTTGGGAGGCAGAGGCACGGGGATCGCTGTGAGTTTGAGGCCAGCCTGGTCTACAATGTAAGCCCAGGATAGCTAAAATCTACACAGAGAAATCCTATCTTGGAAAAAAAAGAAAAAAAAAAAAGAAAACTTAATCCCAACATTTGGAAGTAGGTGACATGTAAATCTCTGAGTTCTAGGGCACCTTGGTCTATAGAGCAAGTGCTAGGAGAGCCAAGATACACACAAAGACACTGTCATAAAAAGAAAAAAAGAAAACAAAAACCAAGAGAGGGTAATCAGATTGGTAAAATGATTTCTCCAGCCCATCTGTGGTGATCTAGCTCTCTAGATCTCTGGTGGGGACAATGGCTTCCTAATTTTCTTGTCATTAATGGCACTTTTGTTCCATCCTTCTCCAGTGTCATTCTTTAAAACCTGTCACAATGAGAGTCCATGCCCCACTGACACTCCTGGAGCAGGCAAGACAGAGGCTACTGAGGGAGGAGGCCTTGACCATAGCTGCTGTAGAGTACCTGCCCATGCAGCTGCTCCCAGTCATATTTGAGGAGGCCTTCAGGTACAGACGCACAAAGATCCTGAAGGCCTTGGTGTCAGCCTGGCCCTTCCCATGCCTCCCTGTGGGCGCCCTGATAAAGGAGCCCCACCTGAAGACCTTAAAGGCTCTGCTTGAGGGACTAGATGTGCTGATTACACAGAAGGCTCACCCCAGGTAAGCAAGACTGGTTGCGGGGAGGGAGAGGAGGGCTCTCTGGGTGCTGAGAAGGGCCAACTAGGGACAGGAATATTGGTCAAAGGTAGATCAGAGGCTTCTGAGAGCATCTGCTTAGAGGGCTGTAGAGGCTTGGCAAATAGTCTCAGGCACCTGAGCAATAACGAGGAATGGAGACAACAAGAGAGAGCCAACACAGCCTGTGAGACTATGCCTTTCCCTGCCTCCCGCAAAGGTACAAGTGACTCGTGGTTGGAGTCGGAATTAAGGGGAATGGAATGGAGGGAAGTTAGACAAGGCTGAAGATGTCTTTCTGACAAAGACCCTTCTATTGAGATGGAGAACCTGTTCATGATTCTAAGCATAGGGAAAAGCGAAGGGAGACATGTGGATGAGAAGCGGGGTATGAGGTGTGTATTCTCTCCTCTTCTAAAAACGGATATATCCATTTCTTCCACAGTAGGTGCAAACTCAGGGTGCTCGATTTGAGGAACGTGGACCACGACTTCTGGGTCAGATGGGCTGGCTCTCGTAAAGGTGACTGCTCCCCGCAGGTCACGACACGGAAGCAGCCAGTGAAGACCTGTCCTGACTCGGGGGTGAAGGAATATTTGAAGGTGGTAACTGACCTCAAACACAAGGAGGGTAGTCATGACGAGTACACCACGTACTTGCTGGAGTGGGCCCGTCAGCGGAAAGGTGCCGTTCATCTATGCTGTAGGAAGCTGCAGATCTGGGACTCGCCCAACCCCACTCTCATAGAGACCTTCCAGATTATAGAGCCAGTCTGTCTGCAGGAACTGGAGCTGGATATTATGTGTGTGGAACACTTGGCTCCTCTCCGGCCTTACATTGAGCAGATGAAAAATCTTGACACGCTCACACTGGATGACATCACACGCAGTCACTACCCGAGGGATTCGGAAGAGCTTCAACGGAGAATAAGGACCCTGATTTCTCACTTTCCCAAATCTCACAGTATCCAGACTCTCTTCATAAAGGATGTCTCCATTATAGCAGGCCATCTGCCAGACTTCCTCAGGTAAGGAGAGATGGAGAGGGTCCGGCCGACCATAGAAAACACTTCTCTTTTTCTTTTCAGGTTAGTGGGTCCTTGACAGGTCAGGTCACTGGAACCCTAGCAGTGTTAGAGACACAGCATATCTGAGCAGATGAGCTCTGTGCTAACGTGTGTGAGCAGGCACAGGAATGACTCTTATCTGCTCCTGTGTGAAAGGCTTTTCTGAGTCTAGAAAGGCTTGAGTAGATGGGAAATGTGCAACACTGGGCTGAGGTGGGAACAGGGACATGGCCTTAGTGAGGAACAGAGGTCGGGGAAACCTTAGGGGCATCACAGGAAGATGCTGCTGAATCTTGTTTGGGGTGGGCAGTCCTGACTACATGCGCATGTTGGCCTGGTAACAGCCGTTGCTGTGGTCTCCTGCCATTCCCTGAACCATGCCCACGGTGATGCCCACAGGCATCAGACTAGCGTGTTATGTATTATGTGAGCAGACAGCAGGAGGTGTGACCTGGGTTGACCTCCATCATAGAGTTAGAATGCCTTTAAGAGAAGGGCCAAGCTGCCTCACTGTCAATTCCTCAAGATGCTTCAACACCATTTGTCTGAAACCAACCATTTGTTCCCTCCACAGTTTCCTGGATCATCCTTAGAGAGTCTGACCGTCACTTACTGCCACCTCTCACGGGCGGACTTGGACTACCTGCCCCCATTGCTTGAAGATTTGTGAGCGCAAACACCTGAGCCTAAGTGCTGCTACACTGTTACGTGATTTATCCCTGAAGCCTCCTTGGGTTCTCCTTGAGAGAGTTAGAGACACTTTGCAAAGTCTGGAACTGCAGTGGCCTGGGATAGGGGGACTCTCAGGTCTGTGCCCTCCTGCCTGCCCTGAGCCGATGTTCCCAGTTCACCAAGGTCAATCGATTTCTATGGCAATAAACTCTCTGCCTGCCCTGAAGCAACTGCTGCACCACACAGCCAAGCTGAGCCAGCTGACCCGGGAGCTGTACCCTGGCCCTCTGGGGTGCTACGATGGCATGGATGAAAGACTAACATACAGAATGGGACAGCTTTGCCCTGAGCTCCTGGATATACTCAGGGCCAAAAGACAGCACAAGAGAGACATTTTTGCTACAAGCCAACGCTACACGTGTTGTGGGTCCTTTCTCTACGAGACCCAGTGCTGTTTCTTCCAGCCCCAATGTGGCAAGATTGATGTTAGAACTAAGAAGTGGAAGCCTCTTATGGGGAACTGATGAAATCCTGAATGAAAGCACCCAATTGACAAGTGTCCATATGTCTAAGTCCCTCAGTGCCTGAGACACACTGGAAAGGCGGGGTCCTATTCTGATCCAGAAAATGGATGTTGCCTCTGCAGAAAGTATCAACGGCCACTCTCTCCTTCTCTAGGATTGTTGCATCTGAAGCTCCTTTCCCTGAGTAGATTGCCCCCTGTGTGGATTGCATACAATAAATGTGCTAAGTTTCTGGGTTGCAGGTGTGTCTCTATCAGATCACATAGCGCGCCCATTACCAGCATCTCTGTACCTGTGTCTGTCTTTTCTTCTTTGCTCATCACTAATCAGGTCAGTCTCAGAGCTGTGTAGGTCATAGCAACCTAGGGACAAGGCTCTAATCACTGGGACTCAGATCACATAGTGCTCAGTGTTTGGGAAGCAAACTGAGGTTAGTGCATTCCCCATCACAGGGGCTGAGGTTGACATGGAGAAGAATGGGATGAGAGTACATCTGTGTTCTGGAGTCAGAAAAAAGAGGATCAAGTGCATAGCAAGGCGGGGACATTATTTACAACATCAACACTCAGAGACCTATCACAGTGAGGACAGGGTGGAACAACAAACTTATTTTTTATACTTCCAGAACAGTTGAAATGTTGGCTCAGAAGAGCTCATCTCCTTTGGCGGTGAAACGTGCACTAACACCATTCAAACAGCGTCCTACGTAATCCAGAGAGAAGGAGACAATAACCAGGGTTTTCCTGTCAGGTCTTTGCAGGGGATCCCAACCTTTATGTGCAGTGCAATTTCCTTAAGGTGGTGGGGGTGACTTGCATCAGGATGAGGAGATGACCACAACCTCCTTCTTCACGTTGGTTCATCTTTCACATCTAGGCTGGGCATGATGCTTTGGACCTGATGCTGTGAGGCTCTGCTTCTCTGGCTTGTTATGGGTCTTGCTCCCTCTGGGGCTTCTGCAGTGCTGGGATTAAAACTATGCACTGCCATGCCCAGCTCTTTCTCTTACAAAAGAATGTGTGTTCCAGGATGCTCTTCATGAGGCACTGTGAACAGCCCAAGACAATTAGAAACATGGGTTTTCTGGAGGCACGCCCATAGAGAACAGAAGACTTTTCTGGATGGAGTCAAGATTGAAAGGGTGGGTGACTGTACAGGTGGTACAGGTGGTTTGAGTCTGGGTCAAATATTTCTAGGTTATTAGACCTGAATTTAATGAAGTGAAGATAAGGCCTCACATAGGTTTCCAAAATTATGAAGATACTTTTATTTAGAGCACTCAAACCAGTTAAGGCTGAATTGGACTTCTGTGCTTCAAGGTCAGATATAAGGACCCATACACCTGAACAGAACTGTTTACATTGGTTTCTGGAGGCAGAGAACGTACACTATTTTTCACAGATGGGTGTATACGTAGCCCTATGTATCCAGGGCTCACAGGTTGTTTTCAGTTGCTAGGTGCAAATTGTGGATAATTGTGTGTGTGCCTAGGACATGCACATGAAAGTGCTAAGATGCTGAGTGCATTGTTACAAGAGGGGAGGGTGCGTGCTGCGTGTTCACTTCAAACCAAACTGGGCACCACCTAGGCTTTTGCCTGTTTTTTTTTTTTTTTTCTGACTCAAAAGGACAGCTTCCGTTCTTACTGTCCTTGCTGGCCGACACAGACAGAGATGCAGCCTTAGCTATCTCAAGCCACAGAGTGTAGTGCATGGGATCAGCTCAGCTGGTGGGCTGAGTGCCTTTCATTATTTGATGCTATCACACTTGGTGGGGATTTTTGTTGTTTTGGTTTGGTTTTTGGTTTCATGAGACAGGCTTTCTCTGTACAGCCCTGGCTCTCCTGGATTTACTTTGCAGACCAGGCTGTCCTGGAATTCACAATGATTTGCCTGCTTCTGCCTCTTGAGTGATGTGATTAAAAGCCTGCACCACCAGACCCAGAATACACTTGGTGGGTTCTGGTTTTCTTTTGGGGGGGGTTATTTTTTGTTGTTGTTGTTGTTGTTGTTCTTTTTTTTTTTCCGAGACAGGGTCTCTCTGTGTTAGCCTTGGCTGTCCTGGACTCACTTTGTAGACCAGGCTGGCCTCGAACTCAGTGATCAGCCTGCCTCTACCTCCCGAGTGCTGGGATTAAAGGCGTGCGCCACCTCGCCTGGCCACCACTTGGTATTTTAATTTGCTAGGTGATGGTAATGTTGTAGAATAATCCAGGAGCAGGAATGAGGCGTGGCCCTTGGGAAATGCATTAGTCTAAAGATCCTGAGACCTTGGAATCCATCCTCAGGTTTCACAAACAAAATGCTTAAGGAATGTATTGATTGTAAAATGTGCATACAGAGCAACATCTATATGTAGTACGCGCCTGCTCATATGTGTAGTATTTATACAAACTGGAAATATAGCCAAATGAAAGCCAATATGCTGCCAGGTATGGTGGCACAGGCCTGTATTTCAGAACTTGGGAGGCAGAGGGAGGTGGATCACTATGAGTTTGAGGCCAGTCTGGTCTACAAAGCAAGTCAAAGACAGAAAAAAAAGAAAGAAAGAAAAGAAAGAAATCCATATCCAGCAATATGTTATAATCTTCTGGCTCTTTCTCATTTCCTTGCTTATTCTGTCTCCATCCATGTCTAGTTTGTTGTTTTTGTGTAACCTGTTTCTCTACAACTGTCCCAGTAAAACAACTTCTGAATTCCCGGAACTGAACAGCCATGAGCTCAGCGCCACTGCACTGCCCCTCAACACACAAACTGACTGAACAGCACAGATTATGACTCAGTTTCCTGAGTGCTGGAATTAAAGTCGTGAACCACGCCTGCAGACAAGCTTTTCTTTATCTGAAACAAGCTCTATACCAGGTTGGCCTTGACCTCAGAGGTCTGCTTGGCTCTGTGTCCTTGGATTAAAGGTGTGCCTGTATTATATCACAGAGCCCTAGAATGTCTTTTGGGTTTTTTGTTTTGTTTTGTTTTTGTTTTGGGTTTTTTTTTTTTTTGAGACAGTGCTGGGATTAAAGGCGTGCACCACCACGCCTGGCTTTTTTTTATTGTTTTTTTTCCAGACAGGGTTTCTCTGTGTATCCTTGGCTATCCTGGACTAATTTTGTAGACCAGGTTGGCCTCGAACTCACAGCTATCCACCTGCCTCTGCCTCCCGAGTGCTGGGATTAGAGGAGTGCACCACCACTGCCTGGCTCTTAGAATGTCTTTGGATGTGATCTCTTGCCATGCTCTGAGTTAAAATTCCTCCAGAGGTGTCATCTTATTTTTTGCGAATATGGTTAATTGTATCAGTTGATTTATTTTGTGTTTTAAGATGGATTCTTACCCTACAGCTCATCAAAAATTTGCCTTATTTTCCAAGTGCTTGGATTAGCACCACCAAAAGTCATGACCAGTATTCATTGATTTTTTTGTTTGTTTGTTTGTTTTTGTTTTTTGAGACAAGGTTTCTCTGTGTAGCCTCGGCTGTCTTGGACCTGCTTTGTAGACCAGGCTGGCCTCGAACTCACAGTGATCCACCTGCCTCTGCCTCCCGAGTGCTGGGATTATAGGCGTGCGCCACCACGCCCGGCTTTTTTTTTTTTTTTTTTTTGGTTTTTCGAGACAGGGTATATCTGTGTAACTGCCCTGGCTGTCCTGGACTTTGTAGATCTGGACCTGTCCTAGTTTTTTAGATCAGGCTGACCTCGACTGGTGATAAGCCTGTCTCTGTCTCCCCACAGCTAAGATTAAAGGAGTGCCCCACCATGCCCAGCTCACCCACATATTTTATTTATTTAATTCTTCAGATCCAGGTGTGGGTGCCGGTTTATGGTTCCAGGAAACTGGGAGGAGAATGGCAAGAGTGTGGTGGCAGACGGAGCGCAGTCTGGACAGCATTGTGAGAACATGCTGGAAAACAGTATGAATGGGCCAGGGACGAGGCTAGCACAGTGCACTGATAACCTGTTTCAGGTCAAGTTTGCCTTCACCAAGGCCAAGTGAAGAGGTGGGATGTAGCTCAGTAGCAGAGTACTTACTTGGCGTGTACATGAATGGAAAGGGAAACTAAAGTAGGACCTGACCATCCATAGGTACAATGGGGACAAAGGAGGGATTGTAGCGAGGGGTATATGGAGGGACACAGAGTGAACATGACCCTGAGCTGAGCCATGTGAAGAGAAGAGAGAGGGGAGAAGAGAAACCAAGAGGCAAAGAGGCCAAAAAGTAAAAATACTGACATAACCAAAATGGCTGAATTATATAGAGCACAAGCAATGTGGGAAGAGCAGGCCAGCCCTGAGCTGGAGAGTTTACAGTGGGCAGGAGGTGGGGTATGCCACCCAAGAGGACCCTGTAGCAGGTAGAGACTGAGGGGTGCTGGGAAACGTGATGGCAGTTAGTGTCAGCTCTGGTATGTTAATAGCCACCTCTGTTAGCCTTTAATCCTGGTTTGGCACCTAATAGTACTGAGTTCCATTCCCAACATCACACATAGACACTAAATGATAGAGAAGTCCTGATGACAAAAAAAAGTAGCCGGGCGTGGTGGCACACGCCTTTAATCCCAGCATTCGGGAGGCAGAGGCAGGCGGATCATTGTGAGTTGGAGGCCAGCCTGGTCTACAAAGCGAGTCTAGGACAGCCAAGGCTACACAGAGAAATCTTGTCTCAAAAAAACCAAAAAAAAAAAGAAAAGAAAAGAAAAGAAAAAAGTGTTATGCCCCAATTTTGAGAGACTCCCCAACAGACCACCCAAGAGCCGAGTCCAAATGCAATGGCAAGGAAAGTTTTATTGCAGGTTCAAACCCAGGACACACCTCCTATGCACTGACACAGCAGATGCAGGGAGGTGGCCTCAAGTCTCAATTGAGAGCGGTTTTTTTTTTTAAAGGCTTTAGACAAAGAAATGGGTTTTACGGTAGATGATTGGAGGGCATTTGGGCAGAAAATCTTCGAGCAGGAGTTACAAGTCTTGGCTTGACCAACTTGATCAATTTGACCAGCAGAGAGTATATTTGGACTTTCCCAAGGTAAGCTGATTGTGTTGCTAGGGGAATTTTTCTTTTTAGACTAGTATGTGGTTTGTACTGGAATCTGGGTTCAGCCATTGGCCAGGTTTAACACAAAATGGAGTTTCTTTTTCAAAATGGAGGTTGTCTGATCCTTACAAAAGTACTGAATATAAAAAGTGGGAAAAGTTACCGGGTATGGTGGCACAGGCCTTTAATCACAGCACTTTGGAGGCAGAGGCAGGCGGATCACTGTGAGTTGGAGGCCAGCCTGGTCTCCAAAGTGAGTCTAGAACAGCCAAGGCTACAGAGAGAAACCCTGTCTTGAAAAACAAACAGCCGGGCGTGTTGGTGCACGCCTTTAATCCCAGCACTCGGGAGGCAGAGGCAGGCGGATCGCTGTGAGTTCGAGGCCAGCCTGGTCTACAAAGTGAGTCCAGGACAGTCAAGGCTACACAGAGAAACCCTGTCTCGAAAAACCAAAAAAAAAAAAAAAAAGAAAGAAAAAGAAAAACAAACCAACTGCATGGTATCTCATGCCTCTAATCCTAGCATTCAAGGAGACAGAAGCAGATGGAACGCTGTGAGTTTGAGGCCAACCTGGTCTACTAATCAAGTTCAGATCAGTGAAGGCTACACACAAAAACCCTTTTTCAACACCTGTTTCCCCCAAAAAAGTATTTAGCTGGAAAGTGTTAGAGGTCACCTGTAATCCCAGCACTTGAGGAAGCAGAGGCAAGCAGGTGTCTGTCAGTTCAAAGCCAGCTGAAAAACAAAAAACAAACAAAAAAGAAAGTGAAAAAAGCAAAACTAGAGTGCAGAAGTCCCTTACAGAGTTGTACGTCAGATTCTATCCTTTAATTTCCAAGCACAGAAACCTTAACATCCTACAAATGAGTTTCACTGAGATAGGTCTCCCGTGGCCAAGAATGACCATGATTCTCCATGGAGTCCAGGTTAGGCAGACTTGTGCCTTGAAGAAGACACTAGGAATGGATTCCAGTTCTACCTCTGTGCTGGCTGAAGAGGAGGAGAAAACAGCTACTCCAGCTGGGCTGCGAGAAGCTGCAGATTCTGTCAGGTAATATGTACAGAATGCAGCAGGTTCTCAACATTGTGCAGCTAGACAGCACCCAGGAGCTGCTGCTAGTGGGTAGATTTTGGCATCAAGAGACAGTGAAAATATTTCCACCATACCTGGTCAGGGTGTATAACATTCAGGAATTTTCCTTGTGGGCATGAGTCTGAAGATGTAGACTTCTGAGTATCTGAGTTAAGTCCTATTAATAGAGACATGCTACTCATTGACAGAAGCTGGAAAAACTACAGAAGCCTTTCTATGGCATCTTCTTCCTCAAAGACAAACTGTAGAAACTACTGAGGTGAGACTGTGCACTGAGAGCCTGGAGTGCACCCAGAGCAACACCCTCCTGGCTCACAGTTAATAGAGAGGAAGCGTCTGCTGTGCTTTGGGTGCTGGAATGGGACAGCAAAGGACAAGCTGAGAAGAGAAGGCTGTCCTGAAGTCTCCAGCATCACTCCTGCAGATCCAAGGGTCCAGCTGCGGTGGATGGGCTGGGAAAGGCCAGGTGGTTGGTTTTTTCGGCTGTGAGACAGGTCCTAGAGAAGGCAGTTGGTTCCCCCTTTAGGAGCAGGGAACAGGAAGAGGGCACAGATGGACAGAGGACTCACATCCACGGGGTTTCCCAAGTGTGCCCTTCCTTAACAGCGCTGTGAAGGCTGTTATGAGCCTAGATGGGAACTGGATAGATGGAAAGTGTGTGACCCTCGAAGGGTGAGTGGCTAGAGTGAAAACTGCCAAGAAGGGGGCTGGAGAGGTGGCTCAGTGGTTAAGAGCACTGTCTGCTCTTCCAGAGGTCCTGAGTTCAATTCCCAGCAATCACATGGTGGTTCACAACCATCTATAATGTGATCTGATGCCCTCCTCTGGCCTGCAGGTGTACATGCAGGCAGAGTACTGTATACATAATAATAAGTTAAAAATCATTTTAAAAAGCTGCCAACAAGAGAGTGTTGCAGGATATTTGCAAATATCCTGCAACAAGAGAGCATCTGTGCTGAGGAGGAACAGTGTGGAAGCCCTCGGGGATCTTGCTGGACGTTGCCTATTGGTCCTTCCAGGATTCTGTTGACTATAAACAGCACTGTGGTTCTGACAGTAAGGAGAGAAGGTACAGCTGAGGCCTGAACCAGTGCTAGAATGATGGTGACAGGTCTTGCCCTAGAACAGGATTATTGGAATGAAGAGGCTACATAATACAGCAGCAGCCTAGGTGGTTAGTTCCCTGAGGATGAGGTGACTTTGGACAACAAGGTGACTTCCTGCCAAGAGGTCATTTCCTGTATGCTCCAGAACACTCCCACTCACCACACACTCTGCCCTCTCCCCAGGAGCAGCACTCCCTTGGATACCTTCTGGTTGAAGTCCAGTCCACTGATGGAGTCAGACTTGAAGCATCTTTCTGATGTTTCTGATCCCATCTGCATGGAGTTTCTAGAGGCCTTAGTCAGTCCGCTGGCCCTGGACTTAGAGCTCTGTAACATCACTAACTCCCAGTTCCATGACATCCAGCCTGCCCTGGACCAGTGCTCCCAGCTTACCTGACTCAGTTGCATTGGAAACTACTTAACTGTCTTTTCTGGATAAGCTGCTGTGCCACAGTGACAGGCTAAGCCTGTTAAGAAAAGGTTTATACCCTGTGCCAAGGGAAAGCCTTGAAGCTTTGATGCTATTTCATAGACTTTGAGCCATTTCTCCAGGTTATTTTGGAGTTCAGGCTGATATTGAGGCACCTGATGCCAAGCCAAAAGGCCCATTTCTCCGGCTACTTCAGCGAGTCCATATCTTTGGGCTATTTCATTCTGGGAGCCAGTGGCTACTGGGAGTTTGTAAATGAGATGTCATAGTCAATTTGGGAGGCAGGTACATTTTCATAAACATGTTCAAGGTAAGATAGGAAAAGTTGAATTTTTTGCTAAAATAAAACTTAAAATTGAAAACAGACTATATCTTGCAAAGCTAAAGCTGTTCTTCAGTCTGTTTCTCTAGGTAGCTGACCAGCAAGATGACTCCTTTGGAAAGCTGTTCTTTCAGACCTGGAGACCTGGGTTCAATTCACAGGGCCCATGTAAAGTGAGAATCTGAGCAGCACCTCCACAAGCTTGTCCACAGTAAAAAGCACCATACCTTGTCCTGTTCACTAATAAATAGCAACTTTAAAGAATTCCCTGTATCATTTTGGAGCTAATTTTCTAGTCTCAACCATGAGGCTGAGTCAGATCGAGTGTCCAGGTGGAACTGAGTGACTTTCCAGAACTGAGTCCCAGCAGATCTGCAACCTAACCTCCACAGAGAACACCTCCTCTGAATGCAGATGAGATTCCCCTGGGAGGCCCTGAGCTGGGTTCATAGGGAGCTATGAGTTCAGAAACTGGTCAAGTCTGCCTTAAAAGTCACATTTAGTCATGCTGTGGTGAATTGCCCAGTCCACTGGAAGCATGCTTTACCTAAGATGCATTCTTATACTAATTCTTGTTATGGGGTCCGCTTGGATCCAACAAAACTCAAACACCAGGTCACTGCAGTTGACAAAAATTGATTGTAATCAAGCCACTACTATCAGGGACACAACAGTCTCAGGAAAGCAACTGTGACTCCCTGGCCCTCCCCCAGAGCCATAATGGTAGGAGCTTTTAAGCTTGAAAACCACAAACATCTATGCCAAGTCATATTAACATTTCCACCTATCAGGATTGACGGACAAGGTTGACCTATGTCAATGGATACAGAATGTAGGTTGTTCATGCCCGGCTGCTGCCCTGAGGAGGTCCAGGGTAGGGGTCTCTGGGGCTGAATGCCGATGCCCTTCCACTTTGCTTCGTCTCTTGGGTGGCCAGAGCTGATGGCTCAGGCAACAGATCAGGATTGGAAGAGAAGGGAGGGAAGGGGAAAAAGAGCCCGAGGTTTCTTCTCTAGGGACTAGCTGTGCTGCAGCAGTGAGGAGAACTTAAACTGACCACAAGTTTCCTATGGCTGAGCCTGTAAAAGCGGCTTCTGGCTGGAAACTGCATGAGGGTCATAAAAGGAGGCTCTGATCTGTAGAATAGGTCCCTTTGTGGAAATCACCAATAAGTTGGTGTAAACTTAAGCTTATCAGCCATAGAACACTGATGGCCCTGAGTCTGCTAACTTATTTGTGCATCTACAGAGAGCTAAGAAATGTGAAAGGCAGGAAGGGGGGGAATAAACTCCCACACATACAGTAAAGAGAAAAGGTAGATGAAATTAGGCATCTTCACTTCAACTGAAGTCAAGCTTCCCAATTTTCAATGTAGTTTATTGTAGAAGACCATACATATACTTCTGAGATAAGGGAATTACTTCATAGTCAAAAGAGTACAATTAATCACAAAAACAGATGAATTCTAAAATATAACAGGTTACATGTTTTTTTTCTTTTTTCTTTTGGTTTTTCCAGACAGGGTTTCTCTGTGGAGCCTTGGCCATCCTGAACTCACTTAGTAGACCAGGCTGGCCTCGAACTCACAGCGATCCGCCTGCCTCTGCCTCCCAAGTGCTGGGATTAAAGGCGTGCGCCACCACGCCCGGCCTAGATTACATGTTTTCAACCTAAGCATTTCTTATCTATGTATCGATTATACAAGTTTATAGTGAGTTCAGAATGATGAAGGTGACAGGGTCTAATGTTAATAGGGTCTGAAACTTACAAGAGTATACAATTTATCAATTGGGATGGACCTAACTATACATTATCTAGTTATTTCCTAGTTCATTGAGCTCAGGACAATAATTTTATCTGTCTTTCATTCTAAGAAACAGAGTAAATTCAGACATACCTAGAGAGCTTCATTCCTCTTAGGTTCATGCCAAGTTTAAACAAACTTGCCTATATTTATGGTGAGATACCAGGATTCGTGGTAGCATCTGGAGTGGGGGCTTATCTGAAGCCACACATATGCTACAAGGCTATCCTTAGTGAGGCATCTGGAGGTCTTCAAAGGTATTTATTGCAGCCATAAATTAACTTTAACTTTTTTAAACTATTTGAATCAAATCAGGAATTCCACAATCTGGAACTAAGTCATCTAAATGAAAACAGTACATCTTCAACAAGATCCTGTAGGAAGTTTGCTCCATCAGAGCTGGTCAGTACCCAGAAAATAATAGAGCCACCAATGTATTTACTTTTGGCTTTTCAAGACAGGGTTTCTCTGTGTAATCTTGGCTGTCCTGGACTCACTTTGTAGACCAAGCTGGCCTTAGACTCACAGTGATCCACCTGCCTTGCCTCTCTGGGTGCTGGGATTAAAGGCATGCACCACCATGCCTGGCTCTAATGCCAGATTTTAGAGAGATGGAGCAAAGTACAATTGACAAGATAGTCAGAGGTTGGAAGTAATTCTGGGGTACATAATGATACAAACCCTGCAAATACGGGATCACCTCCAGAGATCTCTCATGCCTCCTGAATCTCCTCAAATCAATGGCTCCTGACAGCATGTCGGAGGCTGGAAGCAGTTTAGGGGTACACCATGGTACAAGACCTTGCAAATACCAGATCACCTCCTAGACAGCCCACATGCCTAGTGAGCTCCCTTAACAGGGTGGCTCTTGGCAGTAAGTTTAACAGTCCAGCCAATTAAATCTATTTTTTATTTTTGTGGTTAGGAACAGTCATTGTGTTTTAGGGAACAAAAGATGAAAAAAAGGATCTGTGGTTAAGATCAGCTATGTTCCAGTGATGGTGGCACAGGCCTTTGATCCCAGCACCAGAAAGCAGAGGCAGGCAGATCTGAGTTTGAGGCAAGCCAGGGCTACAGAGCAAGTTGCAGAATGGCAAAACTACACGGAAGAACTCTGTCTCAAAAAACAAAAAAGAAAAGTCATATTCTATAACAGACATTTGATTATGTTTTGGAAAACAAAGATACATATGAGAGGCTGGTCAGATACTGGGGAGTCCTTAGATGTTGTAGAGCCTAGAAATTAACATTTAGTTTTACCCCATTACTACAATGGAGTCTGAAACCAAAATGGCAGTACTTAGGACAAGTTTCTTAAGCTTCTACCCAAGTTTCTTTTGCTTTGTCCCAGCGTTACTCAAGTAATAATAATTTATCAGCTATCATATTAATCAATAAGAGCAGAAGGCACAAAAAAGGAGAAAAGCAAAGCAAAGACAGATATGGTGCTACATGCCTACAGCCCCAGCATTTGGGAGACAAGAAGCAGGTAGATCGGTGAGTTCTAAGGCAACCCTGGTCTACATAGTGAGTTCCAGGACAACCAGAGCTATATAAGCTCCTTGGGATTCTCCTTGAGAGAGTCACAAGCACCCCTCAAACCCTAGAACTGGAGCGATGTGGACCTGGGGACTCTATAATTTCTATGCTATCTTGCCTGCCCAGAGCCAATGCTCCTAGCTCATTAAGGTCAATTCTTCTCATAATGAGGTTTCCTTGCTTGTCCTGAAGAATCTTCTATATCACACAGCCAAGCTGACCAAGGAGCTGTCCCTTGCCCCTGAGAATGCTATACAAACCACATAATACTTAAAGATGGACTTGAGAAACTTTGTCCAGAGCTGCTGGACATGCTCAGGGCCCAAAGGCAGACCAAGGCAGTCTCCTTGGTTACAACCACTTGCTCACATTGCTTGCATTCCTGTCCCTCTGACCTGGAGGCCAGATTTTGCCTTTGTCAGTAAGTAGGATAATGTTCCTTCTGGCATGGGGGATGGAAGCCTAGTGTGGGAGGGTATCTACACTGCTCAGCTGCAGCTCCAGCAGACAGTCCACATCCGCCATTTTGTAGATCTCTCGACAGTGGAGTCAGGGGATTTCCCATTCTGCAGTTTCCTACAGCATAGATGAATGGAATCTTTTCTTTCATGGGTCCACTGCAGCAGGTAATGCGGCACAGTTCAAAATCAGTTACCACCTTAAAATGTTATCTTCATCGCAGGCTCTGGACAGGTCTCCACTGGCTGCTTCTTTGTCATGCATGACCTGTGGTGAGCAGTCACCTCCATGGCATCCAGACCATATGCCCCAGATGACATGCGGTGAATTCTTCAAATTGAGCACTCTTGACTTTGCACCTGACATGGGAGAAAGGAGCATGATTTTCAGAAGAGAAGACACACTCCTTTGATAGACTGATGTCTTCCTCATCACACACTCGAGCTAGTTCTTCAAACTCTTTCCTTGTCCCTATGCCGAGAATCACACCTAGAGCCTCATTCTCAGTAAACAGGGATCTTTCCCAGAGACGCATCTTCCCCCTTGTCTCACTTCCCTCCATTCCATTCCCTTTAATCCCAACCTCAGTTCACTTGTGCCTTTGAGGCAGGCTTGGAAAGGCCGGTTCTCCACTGCTGTGTCTACTCTGCTGTGTCCTCCACATTTTCCATGATTTGCCCAAGGGGCTGAGATTGAGCCCAAGCCTCTCCAGTCCTTAAAGCTGATGCTGTCAGAAGCCTCTGACCTCCCTTTAGCCAAATACTCCCTGTCCCCAGCTGTTCCTTCTCTGCACACAGCGCCTTCCTCCACCTTAGCTGATCTTGTTACCTGGAGGGAACCTTCTGTGCAGTCAGGACATGCACTCCCTCAAGCACAGCCTTCAATACATCCACAGTTCGCTGTCCACTATCAGGGCTCCTGCAGAGAGGCATGGGAAGGGCCAGGAAGACACAACGGCCCTCAGGATCTTTGGGTCTCTCTTGGTGAAGGCCTCCTCCAACAGTGCTTGGAGGAGCTCCATGGGCAGATCTTCCAGAGCAGAAATGGCCAAGGCCTCCTCCCTCAGAAGACTCTGTCTTCCCAGCTACATGAGTGTGGGTACGGCCTGGTTTGCCACTGGGAGTGGATTTCAAAAATCCCGATCCTGGGGAAGCACAAAAGCAGTGACAGCATTAATGACAAGAAACTTAGGAAGCGCTTCTCTCCACATAGGGAGCTGTTAGGGTCAGTCGCTGCTGGGGTGATGGGGAAGAGCTCAGTTTACCAATTTTGATCACCCTGTTTTCTGATTGGTTTTGTTTTGTATATATTTTCTAGACAGGTTTCCTAATATACCCTTGGCTATCCTGGAACTTGCTCTGTAAATCAGGCTGGCCTTAATCTCAGAGATTTGCCTACCTCTCTGCCTTCCAAGTTCTGGGATTGAGGGCATGGGCACCTATAGAGGAAGTCTGAATGATAACACGCCTGCTCTGTCAAGAGATCACATCCAAAGGCCTTCTAAGGGCTGTGTGATCCCGCTGGAATGCAGAGGCATGCTGGTCTCTGAGTGCTAATCTGCTGTTCAGGAAGTTTGGCAAAGACAGAAAGAGCGAGAAGGTAGTTTTACTGGGGCAGTTGTTCAGAGACAGGTTTCAGAGAGGACAACCTAAAGACAGTGAATCCAGAACCAGTAAGAGAATGAGAAAGATCCAGAAGATTAAAACACATTGCCAGAGTTAGTATGAGGCCAAGCGGAGCAATTCACAGACTCTGAAGTTTTTTTGTTTTGTTTTGGCTTTGGTTTTTTTCTGAAACAAGTGTAGCTCCTGATGTCCTGGAATCAGTTTTAGACCAAGGTGGCGTAGAATTCAGAGAAATCCACCTGCCTCTGCTTCCCAAGTGCTGAGATTACCAGTTTTAATGTGTCAGCTGGGCGAGGAGTTTGAACTGGAAAGGCAGAGTGAATAAGCCAGAGTTAAGAAGAGCTACAAAGGTGAGCTTAAGTCTTAAAGGCTGAAAACATCCTAGGCCTAGATGAGACCTGGAGCCTAGAACTTCCAGAACTAGGCCTAGGTTAGCTGACTGAGGAAATAAGCCTCCAATTGGACAATTATATCTTGCAAATAAAAGTTACTTTAACAGATTACCACCACCTGGCTATGCCGCAGCTGCCTGCCCGGCTGTGCCACCACTGCTTGGCCTCCACTTTTTAATTTTTTTTTTTATTTTTTGGTTTTTCGAGACAGGGTTTCTCTGTGTAGCCTTGGCTGTCCTGGACTGACTTTGTAGACCAGGCTGGCCTCGAACTCACAGCGATCCGCCTGCCTCTGCCTCCTGAGTGCTGGGATTAAAGGCGTGCGACACCACGCCTGGCCTGGCCTCCACTAATTTTAAAGCCATAATTCTCCTCTCTAGCATGTGAGCGCCCTCATTCCCAAAGACCCATCCAATTACACCCACAGCTTGGCTGAACACATCTGACTGGGAGGGAAGGACCAAGAAGACTGAAGGCTCAGGCCAGGGTTTGATGATGAGTAGACTGCGCTCAATCTCCAGGCCCTGAAAGAAATAACAGCAAACACCTGGATCACATCCTTCTCACAGTGGCCATTCTCCCAGCTGCCCCTGCTGGGAACAATTTGTGGAATCTGTGAAGTGGGCATGCGTCATCATTAGTTATTGACTTCAGTTGTTGGTTATCACATGGCCTGGTGTGTCAGGGCAGGAGGGCCGCAAGCTTCTGCTCCTCAAGCTACAGAACAGGACAGGGTGGAAAAGAAACACTAAACAGACTCAGCAAACCTTCGGTAGCCATCGCCAAGGGCAGCAAGTGTTGATAAAGCATCAGGAAAGACGGGACTAAGAGATGGAGATGACAATTTACATGTTAGAGTCAGGAAAGTCAGTAAGTAGTTCAAGGTCATGGTAGGTTACCACCTCAGCTCTCCAAAAGAGTGGAAGACCAGAAAGCACGAAAAATGACATTAAGTATAAAGTGATGTTCACACTTTTAACTTGAACACTGAGACAGGGGAAGCTGACTGCTTCATGGAAGTTTGAGGACATCCTGGTCTCCACAATGAGACCATATACGACCACCAAAGAAAATAAACTTTTTTGTTGTTATAGGAGCTCACCTCTGGCTGTCCTAAAACTTACACTCTAAAGCAGGCTGGCCTTGAATTCACAGAGGTCAGCCTGCCTCTTGCAAAGCCATGCCAGCCTTATTGGCCTAAACATCAGCACAAGCCTTTAATCCTTTTAATCCCAGCATTCAGTAGGTAACTTCTATTGGTTTAAGACAGACTGACATACAATGCAGTTCCAGGACAGCCAGCAGTACACAGAGAAACCCTGTCAGGAACCCACCCCACCCACCAAGCCGCTCAACAAAGAAAAAGGAGCAGCAAAAGGCATTTGAATGACTCATATCTGTAACTTCCCTCAGAGTTTCCTGGGGCTCAGTGCTATCCTGATATTTAGAGTGGGACTGTCTCACAAATGAACACACACCACAAACAGACTCAATTAACGATTTCATATGAACAACACACCCTGACTCTGATGGGGAGCCAGCCCTCAGGTTGCTGAGGCAGCAGAAGCTCTGTGAACTCCAGGCAGGGTTGCATTGGAAATCCTTATGTCAACAAAGAAATTAGTAAACCTAAAAAGATGGAAATGGTACATTGAGGTGAGCTCAAGGCTAGACTCTGCTAGCGAGATGGGGCTTACCTGATGTGAATAGGGTAACAGGTCCCCGGATATCTGCACGGGTAAGTGGTGACTCCAGATTCGAAGCCTGGGAGTTTCTGTGGCTGCTCTGACCCTTATATATCTTTCCACAAAACCCTCCCCTTTGTAGCCACGCCCTCACATCCAAAGTCAGCAAGCAGTCTGATTCAATACCTGAGTCTCCACCCACTGACTCCTTCTGGGATTTAGATGATGTCTGGGTGGATTGGTGCAGATCCCCACCCAGGAGAAGAACTTAGACTGTAAATGTCTTTTATCCACCTGACTTGATTGGTCTTCGCATCTTGGAAGCTTGCTGCCTCTGTCTGCTAACCTAGGTCAAGCCTAGAAGCTTCGACCCTCACTACAATCTAATCTACACCGAGGATTTTTTTTAGCTGCTGAGACTTACAGGTGAATAAGCTCGTCCTTTCTAGCTCTTTCTGAGTTCTGGCTGGCTGACTCAACTCAGCTGTTCTGACTCAAAACTTTCCAAGAGGACTGATTGCAACTGGCTTCTTTAAGTTTCTCACTGCATGGCTCTGCTTGGCCTCAAACCAACTCCAGCAATCTGTTCTAATCCGGCTCCTTCTCATTCTCTGATTCAACCTGTTTTCACCTGCGTCTGGCTCATTGGCTCTTCAACCTTTGTCTGTGAAATTCTCCTCTTAAATAATGCCTCTGAATTCCGCAGTCTGAACCGCCATGACCTCCTCTGTACTGTTTCTCAACTCGCTGACTCAACCATACTGCCTGAACAGAACTCAGATCTGCTGGTCTCTGTCTCCTAGGCGCTGGGATTAAAGGCATGTGCCACCACTCCTGGACCTAAGCTCTTCTTTACATGAAACTTGCTCTAAACCAAGCTGGCCTTCAACTCTGAGAGAGGCTTGCCTCTGTCTCCCAGCATTAAACATTTGTCTGAATTGTGAGCTGGATCACATAGACCTACAAGGTCTTTGGATGTGATCTCTTGCCAGGGCAGCCATGTTGTGAATTAAAGTTGTTCTTACACTCAGCCTACTCCAGTTTCCAACAATAGATTGCTGTGTTCTCTCATGCTGCTCACTCCCTCTTTTAAAAAATAAATAAGTTTGAAATGACCCCTGTGGAGTATACTTCCTCCTCTGGTTTTTGTGGATTTTCCGGACACTGTGATTTGGTTATCTTTGATTTTTTAATACTGGGTCTCACCATGTAATGCAAGCCACAGGTGAATTCTATATGTCCCTGCTTCAGCTGCCATACTGTCACACTGTCAGTGTTCCGCTAACCCTAGCTACACTTGCACGTTCTGAAGCGCGTTCTCACGTCAGCTCCTGCAGAAGTAACACGTCTCAGAATGTAGAGGAGCCGGCAGCATGCGTACTCTTTTTATTCAACACTCCAGACACCAGCTCTGCTTCCTCCAGGAGATCTTTCTTCCCTGCTTTTCCTTAGATCCTTGTTTGACAGCGCTGAGGACAGCATCCAGGCCTCTGACATCCTAGGCAGGAGGAGATCATATGGTATTATTTTACAGCAATTTTCACACAAACTATTGGAGCACCAATCTCACTAAAATACTGATGGTTTATTAGAATGTCACCCCCAAGTCTGGCCATGGCAAGGGACACAGAGGTCTCGACAGCCAGACTGTGACATTGGTCTACTTCTATTTTGTTTTGTTTTGTTTTGTTTGTTTCTCGAGACAGGGTTTCTCTGTGCATTCTCGGCTGTCCTGGACTCACTTTTTAGACCAGGCTAGCCTTGAACTCACAGTGATCCACCTGCCTCTGCCTCCTGAGTGCTGGGATTAAAGGTGGGTGTGCCACCATGCCAGGCCTAAGGCAGGCTTTTTATTACAAAGAAAAAAAAAAAGTAACCAGGTAACCATGTGGTAAGCAAGGGGGAGGGTAGCATTACTTCATTTTGATTGGCTAAACACAAGAAGAATCAATTTTACTCTGAGCACAATGTCCAGGTATCCAGGCAAAGCATTTTAAGATGATTGGCAGGGCTCACAGGTTAAGAGCCCTGGCTGTTCTCCCAAAGGTCCTGAGTTCAATTCCCAGCAACCACATGGTGGCTCACAACCATCTATAGTGAGATCTGGTGTCCTCTTCTGCTGTGCAGGCACAGGTACAGACAAAATAGGCCAAATAAGTAATAAGTAAATAAATCGTTTAATATGATTGGCTAGGATATAGGCTTGGGGGCTTTTCAGTTCATCACTGTTCTGGGAGAAAGGAACATAACAGGGTATTGTGGATTTGTTTTAGTAGAACATAAATCTTGAATTCAAGCAGAATATTTGACAAGTATTGAATTGTAAGTAAAAGGCTGTTCAAACTCCCAGGCAGGTCGAGCCTGAGAACCTGAAATAAATCTTACTTTAAGATCAAAATGAAGGGCTGGAGAGATGGCTCAGAGGTTAAGAGCACTGTCTACTCTTCCAAAGGTCCTGAGTTCAATTCCCAGCAACCCCATGGTGGTTCACAATCATCTTTAATGTGATATGGTGTCCTCTTCTGGCCTGCAGATGTACATGCAGGCAGAGCCCTATATACATAATAAATAAATCTTTAAAAAAAAGATCAAAATGGATATTTGGAGACAAAGTGGCTTTTGATAGGCTCAAAGCAATAGCAGGTGTTAGCAGAGGAAGCACAGTTACTCTGGGAACTAATGTAGGCCTCAAAGGAAGGACTGTAGAGTTAAAGCAGGTTAAGCAAGTTACAGCAAAGCCAGGCTTGCATGGCATGCTGTTAATCCCAGCACTCAAGAGGCATACTAGGTAGATCTCCATTTGTTCCAACTGATCCAGGTCTATGTAATGAGTTCCAGTATTGGAATTAAACAATTGATACTTATCCTAAGCACACCATTTTGTTTTCAGACTCCAATTTGATCATGAGGTAAACTTAAGCTGAAGTTCCCAGGCCCTAGGGGACTGGTTAACCAATTTCCTTGTTCTTTTTTCCCAAAACCACAATGGTTGTTCCTCACCATGAAAGAACAGGTAGATATGATTCTATAGAAATATAAGGTAAAATAGGTATATAAGGTCTTCAAAAACCTTCAGAGTCCTACAGAATATGGCATTTAAAGATATTCTTACTGTATTAAGGATTCTTTGACAATAAGACAGGTTAACTCCTGGCAACACCCAGCTTACCACAAAGAAGATGATGAATTTCAAAGAACGTCCTTATGGAGATGGCTGTAAATGTGGCAAAAAAAGCCACTGGGCAAAATGTCCTTGTTTCTGCCACAGATAGAATTCTGCCTAAAAATGGGCAAGCTTGGATGCAGGCAGAGTTGACAGCCAAACTCTGCCAAGATAGGGTAAGCAAGTCCTCAATAGCTCCTGCCTCACAGATGTGTCTGTCAGATATGCTGGGCCAGAAGGCTAAAGAGCCAACGTTATAGAGAGTTTTGAGTGACTGTTCTGGCAACAAGCTATCTCTGTCATTTTTTTCTCCCTTTGGAAGCTGATAACCTGCACTTCCTGCCTAGTCAAGTAATTATATTTATTCCTTCTTAAGTCTCTGATAGGGTTGAGGTCCAGATAGGTTAGTTTTACAATTAAGCTTAGTTGTTTAGGGGTTAAGATGTTTTTAGGTCTAGACAGATGTTTTAAGTTGATAGAGATAAGATATGGTAGATATTGATCTACATTCAGAATTTTAGACTCACCACGATAGGAAAGATGCTTTCCTCAAGGTTGCCAAATACAAATAGCCAAAACACTATGAATGTAACATTAACATAATTCCTGATAGTTTTGTGGTTCTTCTTGCTATGTCTAGCTTGTTTTACTTATGTATAATAATATAAATATATATGTAAAAAATTAAAAATATTTTAAAAAGAAAAAATAAAATTTTCTGATGATGAGATTCTGCTCATTCACATGGCATCCTATGTGGTCCATGGAACTGATGACGTCAAATGTACCAACATTAAGTGACACATCTTAGGGGGGTATGGTTAAGTCCAGGAGCGCCTTCATAACACACTCCTAAAGAAAGCCATCCTCTGACGTTCACATGATTAACACTGCACACAATGGCCATCTCATCCATCTGGATGAGCAGGATGGGGGATTCATTAATCTTCTCCTTCATCCTTTAGGACTAGAAGTCAGTGATTCTTAATAGATTGTTATGAGCCACCATGTGGTTGCTGGGAATTAAACTCAGGATGTTTGGAAGAACGGTTAGTGCTCTTAACCTCTGAGCCATCACTCAAGCCCCTGGATAAACCACAAAAATTCAGTTCTACACAAAGTGACTCCAGTTCCAAAGAGAAGACAATGGATCACTATTGGGAGCTTGAGAGTTCCCAATCGTTATAAGAGAACTGACTACTCTTCCAAAGGACCCCTTTGGATTCACAGTATTCACATGCCTGCCCACAACCACAGGAGTTTGCGACTCCAGCCCCAGTGGTCTGAGATGGAAACACTCATCTTCACAAAATAAAATAAAAATTAAGGAAATTTTTCTTTTTAAAATGTATTTATTATTATTATCTATACAGTGGTCTGCCTGCATACATACCCACAAGCCAGAAGAGTGCATCAGATTACATTATATATATATATAATATATATATATATATATATATATATATATATATATTTTTTTTTTTTTTTTTTTTTTTTTTTTTTGGTTTTTCGAGACAGGGTCTCTTTGTAGCCTTGGCTGTCCTGGACTCACTTTGTAGACCAGGCTGGCCTCGAACTCACAGCGATCCGCCTGCCTCTGCCTCCTGAGTGCTGGGATTAAAGGCGTGTGCCACCACGTCCGGCATTCAGATTACATTATAGATGGAAACCCTGTCTTGAAAAACCAACCCCCTCAAAAAAGACAGATTACATTACAGATGTTTGTGAGTCACCATGTCATTCCTGGGAACTGAACTCAGGACCTCTGGAGAGGCAGACAGTGCTCTCAAGTGCTGAGCCATCTCTCCAGCCCAGGAAGGAAGAAAAACAAATTAAGTAAATCAGTACCATCAGTGAAAGTTTCTGCTTTCCTGTTTTGTTTGTTTGTTTTGGTTTTTCAAGACAGGGTTTCTCTGTGTAGCCTTGGCTGTCCTGGACTCACTTTGTAGACCAGGCTGGCCTCAAACTCATATCAACCTGCCAACCTCTGCCTCTGGAATGCTGGTATTAAAGGCATGCACCACCACCGCCCCACCGCTTTCCTGTTTTGTTAAGATCTGTTTTAGAGACAGGTGTGGTGGCACAAGCCTTTAATTCCAGCACTTGGAAGGCAGAGGCAGGAGGATCACTGTGAGTTGGAGGCCAGCCTGGTCTACAAAGGAAGTCCAGGACAGCCAAGACTACACAGAGAAACTCTGTCTCGAAAAACAAAAAACAAAACAAAAAAAGAGAGATGTATTTTAGTTTTAAATTATATACCAGTGTGTAACTGAATGTAATCATATGCACATAAGTGCAGTCCCCAGCAGATGCCTGAAGAGGTCAGGATGCAAGTTCCCCTGGGGGTGGAGTTACAGATAGTTGTGAGTCATCAACCTGGGTGTTGGGAACCGAACTTGCGTCCTCTGGAACAGCCATTAGTGACCTTAACTACTGGATGTTCAATCTCTCCAGCCCCAGGGTTTTCTGGTTAAAGAGAAAATGCTTGAAACATGTAATAATAACATGTTCATGTGGTTTATTCCAGCTCTCTCTCCTTAAATAAGAAAAATTAGGGTTGGACATGATGGCTCACACCTGTAATACCAGCATTTGGAAGCTAACGGCAAGAGTATTGGGAGTTCCAGACCAGCTTCAGCTGTGTAAGGTTCTGTTTTTGTTTGTTTTGAGACAGGGTCTCTCTGTGTTAGCCTTGACTGTCCTGGACTCGCTTTGTAGACCAAGCTAGCTTTGAACTCAAAGTGATCTACCTGCCTCTGCCTCCTGAGTGCTGGGATTAAAGGCGTGTACCACCACGCCCAGTCTGTGTAAGATTCTGAAGACAGCCTGAATGCATGAGATTTTACCACATAAAACAAGCAAACTAGGCCATGCCTGGGGGTGCTCTTTAATCTTAGCACTTGGGAGGCAGAGATAAGAGGATCTTTGTGCCGGGTGGGGTAGCGCACGCCTTTAATCTCAGCACTCAGGAGGCAGAGGCAGTGGAATCCCTGTGAGTTCAAGGCCAGCCTGGCCTACAAAGCCACTCCAGGACAGCCAGGGCTACACAGAGAGACCCTGTCTCAGAAAACCGAAAAAGAAAAACCTAAAGAAAAAAAAAAGGCGAGGGGAGGGGACTGGAGAGATGGCTCAGAGGTTAAGATCACCAACTTCTTTTCCAGAGGACCTGAGTTCAATTCCCAGCAACCACATGGTGGCTCACAGCCATCTATAATGTGATCTGGTGCCCTCTTCTGGCCTGCAGGTGTATATGCAGGCAGAGCACTGTATACATACTAATAAATAAATAAATCTTTAAAGAAAAAAAAAAAAGAGGATCTTTGTGAGTATTAGGCTAGTCTGGTGTGCTGAGTGAGTTCCAGTACAGCCAGAGAGCTATTACACAGACAAACCCTATCCACCCCCCCACCCCCGCCAAAAAAAATAAAGCTGGGCAGTGGTGGCACATGCCTTTAATCTCAGCACTTGGGAGGCAGAGGCAGACGGAAGACGGATCTCTATAAGTTCGAGGCCAGCCTGGTCTACAAACTCAGTCCAGGATAGTTAAGGCTACGCAGAGAAACCCTGTCTTGAAAAACCAAAGAGAAAAATAAATAAATAAAGTCTGAGTGGGTCATAGTGGTGCACGCCTTTAATCCCAGCACTTGGGACAGCCAGGGCTACACAGAGAAACTATTTGGAAAAACCATAGTAGTAGTAGTAGTAGTAGTAATAATAATAATAATAATAATAATAATAATAATAATAATACAGCCTCAAAACAAACAAAACAAAAATTTAAGGCTGTTTGCTGGCTTCCCTTTAGAGAAGCCCATGGTCTGATTTGCTGCAGGAAACACTGCATAAACTGGCTGTGGTGGCTGCTGAAATTCCAGCATTCAGGACTCAAAGGCAGAAGGATCAGAGGCTCAAAGTCGTCCTTAGCAACCCAGTGAGTTTTACATCAACCTAGAAAACACCAGACACAGGATCCAGTCAGGAGAACCGGGGCCCTGGAGAGACAACTGAAGATGCAGAGCACTGGCTGCTCTTGCAGAGGACGCAGATTCAATAGCAGCACCCGCATGGTGCTCAAGACCATCGGCAATGCCACTCAGTTCCAGGGATGTCTGGCACTGTGTTCTGGGCTCTTCTGGCTCTGCACACATGTGGCGCACAGACATACTTGCAGGCAAAACTCCTACACACATATGGTTAAAATAAACGTTTAAAAAATAACAATGAAGGATTTTAAGATATCTTATTGTATTATAATATATAATAATGTCTATGTAACGAATGCGGTAATTCAATAAAATCATAACGCTACATAACTAAAGTAGTGCTGGCCTTTTCTGGAAAGTGGTGTCCATCAAAACCTTCCATATCCCCTCCCCTCCTTACCCGCCCCCCCCACCTCTAGTTCACATGCATGGCCTTTTATTAATTGCTGTTACCATGCATGTGTGTATATGTGTACACATGTTTGTTCTGAAGTATACACGCTCTGTTCATATGTTACTCCTGTATGTTTTCAGGGCTGACTGTTTTGTGTAGAGGCTGACTGTTTTGTGTAGAATAACCAAATGGTGTGCTCTTGCCTAGGAGAGATGATTTCTCCTGTTTCAGTATTCCTAAGACCTTCGTGTAGCACTAGAAGAGGACGGCGTCCGGAAAGGGACATTTAAGAACAGGAGGCAAAGCCGGGCGTGGTGGCGCACGCCTTTAATCCCAGCACTTGGGAGGCAGAGGCAGGCGGATCGCTGTGAGTTCGAGGCCAGCCTGGTCTACAAAGTTAGTCCAGGACAGCCAAGGCTACACAGAGAAACCCTGTCTCGAAAAACCAAAAAAAAAAAAAGAACAGGAGGCAAAGAGTTAAAATTTTCACAACTTTCTTTTATTTGTGTGAGTGTGAGGGAGAAAGTGTGTGCGGGCCATGTGTGTACGTGTGCCTGCAGAAAGAGGGAACCTTACACCCTTGAAGCTGCAGTTCTGAGCCGCCAGGCGTGAGTGCTTTGAACCGAACTCCTGTCCTTCCGGTGGAGCAACAAACGCTCTTAACCGCTTAAGACCTCTCCGTCCCTATTAGTGACCAGAGGGTAGTTTTCCTTCAATAAAGGGATTATTTCTTGTTAACTGTTTATTCGTCAAACTCCAGGTCCCAGAAAGGGATACATGTTAAGGGTACAACTGGGTTTCGACAGGTAGAAATTGGGGCCTTCTTTTAAGTGGGCAGAGCGCTGATTGCTGGAGCCCCGGGTGTTTATCTAGCCCCCAACTCTACAGTGCTTGGCTTCCGAGCAATAGAATAGGTGGAGTTTGAGCCTTGTGAGAGGAATGAATGTGTTGGACTATGAAAGTTAAGGTTTATCAGCTGTGACCCTTGGACGTTGGAGTTTTGACTTGTTAATGGCCATAATGGGGAAAATGAATAAACTTGTGACACATTCATGCTAAAAAAAAAAAAGACCTTCGTGCAGCACTGAGGCCTCTGGTTTTTCTTCTGGCCACTTTGTTGTGTGCATTGTTGCTCTTGTTCAGCTCGTACTTAGGCAGCCGTGTTTGTGAGACTTTAAGAGTGTAACTGTGCGTGCTGGATGTGGTGGCGCACGCCTTTAATCCCAGCACTGGGGAGGCAGAGGCAGGCAGATCGCTGTGAGTTAGAGACCAGCCTGGACTACACACACACACACACACACACACACACACACACACAGAAAGAGAGAGAGAGAGGGGAGGGGTTCTGTACAATGACAGTATCATGGCTTTCCTAACTGGATGGGAAGATAGCCTTTGTATTTAGCCCCATCTCCTACAGTTGTTAGTTGGTTAGGTGAGATAAAGAATCATCCCGTAGGGCTGGAGAGATGGCTCAGAGGTGAAGAGCCCTGGCTGTTCTTCCAAAGGTCCTGAGTTCAATTCCCAGCAACCACATGGTGGCTCACAACCATCTATAATGAGATCTGGTGCCCTCTTCTGGTATGCAACCATAAACGCAGGCAGAACATTGTATAGGTAATAAATAAATCTAAAAAAAGAATCATCCCATAGTTTACACCAGAATCTTTTTTGTTGTTGTTGTTTTTTGAGACAGAGTTTTTCTGTGTAGCTCTGGTTGTCCTAGACTTGCTTTGTAGACCAGGCTGACCTTGAACTCACAGCGATCCACCTGTCTCTGCCTCCCTAGCGCTGAGCTTAAAGGGGTGCACCACCACGCCTAGCTCTAGACTTAGTCTTCTGGCACTCCTTTCGTCTCCTCAGTTCTGAGACATAAACTTATGGCACAACCCTGCTAGCTTTCATATATTCATTACATCTATTGATGAACTGATTTAGCAAGTTATTCACTTATATTTTTGGTGGAGTCCTGTGGGATACATTTTGAGGTAGGCAGATGACCAGAGAGGCTCCCTCAACTTCAAGCACCGGAGCGCCTGTAAATGAACTTAGGTAGTCAGGCTCAATGCCCACTGTGACTTTTCACTAGCTGCACAGCTCATTTATTAAAGAAAAGGTGTCTGAACTTTGAGGCAGATTCTCATTGAGAAGCCTTGGGTGGTCTAGAACTCTCTATGTAGACCTGGCTGGCCACGGAGTCTCTGGAATTCTCCTGGTCCTGCCTCCAGAGTGCTGGGGGGTAAAAGGTATGGGGCCACCACACCCTGCTCACCATCCGATCACAACTTCCTCATCTCTGGCTAGTGTGCTGCCTGATCCTTTCTCTAACTCCTTTATCTTCAGGGAAATCAAGGGCCGCTTCTCCCTCCAAGCCACCTTTCTTTGTTTTACTTTGGTTTTACATTAGATTACAAGAAGTGATGTTGGGCTGGAGAGGTGGCTCAGAGGTTTAAGAGCACTGGCTGCTCTTGCAAAGATCCTGAGTTCAATTCCCAGCAACCACGTGGTTGCTCACAGCCATCTATAATGGAATCTGGTGCCCTCTTCTGGCCTGGAGGTGTACATGCAGACAAAACACTACTTAAATAAATAAAAAAAAATAACAACCTTCGTTAAAAGAAGAAGAAAAAGTGATGTCCATTAGCTCAGGCTGACTTCAAGCTTGCTGCGTAGTTGAAGGTGACTTTGGACTGATCCTCCTGCCATCCTCCATCTTGGCCTTCCCAGAGGCTGCCGCCGCTAATGACTGACAGACCAATCAGCTCAGCTATAGACTCCAGAACAAACTCAGCGTTGTGACAATCATTTCAACTTGATTTTCTTGGATTTTTGTCCATTACCAGGCACAGACTCCACCCTGAGCTCACATCAGAATGATGTAAGTCACCTGTGAATATAATTCAGCCAGCTGTGTTGTTTCGAACTCTTAATTCTTTCAGCAGGAAGGATGAGGCAGAAGGATTGCTGAGAGTTCAAGATTCTCTACAGAGGAAGACACTCACAAAAGTAAGTTACAAGCCAAGGGTATAAAACCAGCAAATAACTGAACAAACTTAAAAGACAAATAAAGGAGCAAGGTGTGGTGGCACATGCCTTTAATCCCAGCCCTTGTTAGCCCGAGGCAGGCAGCTCTCTGGGAGTTTGATTGCAGCCTGGTCTACAAAGTGAGTTGAGGACAGGTCAGAGTTCTTTTACACATAGAAATCCTGTCTCCCCCCCCCCCCCTCCAAATTTAAACAATTAACAAACTGAGTGCTGTGGAATGGTTTCATGCGTAGACTCCTGATATTCATGCCAGGGGCAGGATTGTTGTGATTTTTTTTCCCTTCCTTCTCCCAGGGAGCTTTGCTTCGGTGACTACTCAGGAAGAAGCTCTATATAAGGGCAAATGAGTGGATCAAACTCAGCCAATGAGATGGCAGCTTCTGTTGGTGGTGCAGCTTGAAGAGGAGAAAGGTTTGTCAAAGTGTCATTGGAGCCAAAGAAGACACTCGGAGACCAGTGTCCCGGTAAGGTAAGTCCTTCGCCTCCTTCAGGAAACCCCAATGGGCTAAGAGGCAGTTTTAGACACAAGACAGCTCAGCAGTCTTGGAGTCTGTCTCTTCCTGTGGACATTGGGCTCAGAGCAAAATCCATGTCTGCTTTCACTTCATTGGCCAGCTTCTCTAGTTTAATTTCCTGTGTTGAGACAGGGCCTCACCGTGCGGCTCAGACTGAGATCTTGCCAGGTAGCTGCATTTGGTTGGGAATGCTGATCCTCCTGCCTCAGCCTCCTGAGTGCTGGGATGGCCTGCGGCTTCCACCATGTTGTCATTCATATTCAAATGATTGTATTGTGCTTGGATGGTTTTTGAGACAAAGCCTCACGCTGTAGACCTTGAACCTTTAATTCCTGGCCGATCTCTGCTTCAGCCTCCCAACTGGATTCCTGTCAGGAGGTACTCACGTGTCTTGAATTACACTTTCCTTGGTGAGCACTGAAAGTTACTTCTTTGTTTTTTGAAATATGTTGTGGCTCTATAGTCCATGTTAGACTCAAACTTGCAGGAAGACATTGGTTTCATCCTCCTGAGTGTACATATTAAAATCGTAAATGTATTTGGCAATTCCTCTTCCTATCTGGAAATAGGACAACTACAGAATATATTGCCTAGAGATCTTGTGTAACACAGGATGATCTTGAACCATCTTCCTGCCTCTGCTTCCTGATTATTAGGATCGTGGAGTAAAATGTGTTCGTTTAAAAAAAATTTTTATTTATTTATTTATTAAATATACAGTGTTTTGCTTGCATGTAACACTTGCAGACTAGAAGAGGGCACCAGATCTCCTTATAGATGGTTGTGAACCACCATGTGGTTGCTGAGAATTGAACTCATGATCTTTGGGAAGAGCAGGCAGTGCTCTTGACCTCCGAGCCATCTCTCCAGCCCAAATGTGTTCATTTTTAAAGTTTTAGGTTTTTATTTGGTGGCACACTCCTTTAATCCCAGCACTCAGGAGGCAGAGGGAGAAGCAGGGGGGATTTCTGTTAGTTAAAGGCCAGCTTGGTCTACAGAATGAGTCCATGACAGCTGAGGGTACACGGAGAAACCCTGTATCATAAAAACAACAGAAAAAGTTTTTTATATGGGATGGAATTTCTTTGGTCGTGAACTCTCTGTAACTTAGGCTGTGTTTGAATTGTCAGTCTCCCTCTTTGCTCCCCAGAAGGAAGAGATGTCCCACAGGTCACAGACCTGTTTCTTCTCATGTAGCCCGTGCTGGCCTTCCTGTCACTGTGTATCTCAGGTGACTTGAATGTTATGATTCTTCTTCTTCTTCTTCTTCTTCTTCTTCTTCTTCTTCTTCTTCTTCTTCTTCTTCTTCTTCTTCTTCTTTCCTCTTTTGGTTTTTCAAGACAGGGTTTCTCTGTAACAGCTCTCTAGTCCAGGCTGGCCTTGAACTCGTGGAGATCCACCTGCCTCCGACTCCCAAGTGCTGGGATTAAAGGTGTGCACCAGCACTCCCTGCCCACCTCCTGTGAATGTATGACCTTTTTAATTACAACTCCTCATTGTTGGATTCCAGGTGTGTTCCAGGTTAAAGCAGTTGGAGGGAGGGGGATCGATGTAAGCAGAGGGCTCTTGCATTTTAGGCAAGCACTCTAAGTAACTCAGCTGCATGTTAACTCCCTGACTTTAAAATTCTCTCCAAGGGCCAGGTGGTGGTGTTGCATTCCTTTAATCCCAGGAGTTGGGAGGCAGAGGCAGGTGGATCCCTGTGAGTTTGAGGCCAGCCTGGTCTACAAAGCAAGTCCAGGACAGCCAAGGCTAACACAAAGAGACCCTGTCTCCAAAAAAAAAAAAAGTCTAAACTAAAATTCTCTCCAAGGGTTGGAGAGGTGGCTCAGCAGATTGAGACAGCATACTGACTGTTCTTCAGGAGCCTTGGGTTTCTTTCCCAGTGCAGATCACAGACATCTTTAAGGTATTGAAAGCCCTGTATACAGCATGAAAATAGTGCACATGTATACATGTAGTCTCAATGCCCATAGGCACAAAATAAATGACAATTTTAATAATTGGAACATAATTTCTTCAAAGGGGAAATTGGAATTTTGCTTTATCTAGGCTTTGTTGAGAAATGGCTGATAGGTTGTAATTTAAGATATTTCCTTTTCTTTGTTTGTTTGTTTTTTGAGAGAAATTTTTCTCTGTGTAGCCCTAACTGCACTGCACTGGACTTGCTTTGTAGACCGGGCTGGCCTTGAACTTATATCAATCCGCCTGCCTCTGCCTCCCAAGTGCTGGGATTATGTAATTTAAATTTTAGTTTGGTCAGTAGTTGGAAGTTTTTGCTTGTTTGTTTGTTTGTTAAGGGTGTTGGATTTATTTTTTTTTTAAGATTTATTCATTTATTATGTCTACTGTGCTCTGCCTGCATGTACACCTGCAGGGCAGAAGAGAGCATCAGATCACATTATAGATGGCTGAGAGTCACCATGTGGTTGCTGGGAATTGAACTCAGGACCTCTGGAAGATCAGTCAGTGCTCTTAACCTCTGAGCCATCTCTCCAGCCCCATTGGAAGGTTTTTGAGATAGGATTTCACAGCACCCAGGCTGGCCTTCTAACTCTGTTTCTCTGCTGTGCTAGTATTTCAGATATGGTCTCATTGTCATATAAATTGTGTGTAATCCTATAAATTGTGCTTTATAGGTCATTACAGGTTTTTGTTTTGTTTTTTGTTGTTGTTGTTTGGTTTGGTTTTTCTTTCTTTCTTTTTTTTGGCGAGTTTTGAGACAGGGTTCCTCTGTGTAACTTTGGCTGTCCTGGACTGGCTTTGTACAATTTTGTTTTATTTATTTATTTATTTATTTTGGTTTTTCAAGACAGGGTCTCTGTGTTAGCCTTGGCTGTCCTGGACTCGCTTTGTAGACCAGGCTGGCCTTGAACTCACAGGGATCCACCTGCCTCTGCTTCCCCAGTGCTGGGATTAAAAGATTGTAACAGCACGCCCAGCTTCATTTCGGTTTTTCAAGATGGGGGTTTTTCTGAATAGCCCTGGCTGTCCTGGAACTTCCTCTATAGACTAGGCTGGCCTCAAACTCACAAATCTACCCCCCTTTGCCTCTGCCTCACAAGGCCTTGGATTAAAGGTGTGTGCCACCATACCCAGTTTGAGATTATTTTATTTAATTTTATTTTACTTTTATTTTATTTTATTTATTTATTTATTTATTTATTTATTGTTTTTTTGAGACAGGGTTTCTCTGTAGCCTTGGCTGTCCTGGACTCATTTTGTAGACCAGGCTGGCCTTGAACTCACAGCGATCCTCCTGCCTCTGCCTCCCGAGTGCTGGGATTAAAGGCGTGCGCCACCACTCCTGGCTTACTTTTTTTTTTAAAGAGGGGGCATAACACAGGGTTTCTCTGTTTAGCCTTGGCTGTCCTTGACTTTGTAGACCAAGATGGCCTTGAACTCACAGATCTGCCTGCCTCTGCTTCACCAGTGCTGGGATTAAAGGTGTGTGCCTCCACACCTGGCTTTGAAATAGTTTTTAACAGTATCTTAAATACAAGCCGGGGCTCTTTTGGTAAGAGGGACCACAGATACAGTGATTCTGGGAAATGTGGCTGTAGGAATGCATTTGCCTCACCCTGGTCAATCTGATAAGTTCGCTACTCAAACTGTCATAAAAATCCAGGTCTGTTGCTCACAATCCTGGAATCTTGGCACTAAGGAAGTTGGGGAAACCAATCTCCTGATCCAGGATAGCCTGGGGGTACATAAAGTGACCTTCTGTATGTAAAAGAAAAGGAAATGATTGAGATGAATGCAACTCAGTGGTAGAGCAAGTGTCTACCACAGGCCAGGACCTGGATCAACACCTAATACCAAACAACCCCAGTCAAAACAAAGGGACTCACCAATCCATGTCATCCTTGCTTGTTTTTAAAGTTCCCAAACTGTACAGGCCTGAAACTCAAAAGTCATACACCAGAATGCATAGGCTCCTCCTGCCTTTGCTTCTAAAATGCTGAAATTTTAGGCTCTTGCCAACAAGTCTGACATCCATTCGGTATTTGAAAGGAAAAATGTTAGAATAAAGACAATGGAGCTGGGTGGTAGTGGCTGTGAGTTTGAGGCCAGCCAGCCTGATCTACAAAGTCCAGGACAGTCAGGGCTACAGAGGGAAACTCTGTCTCAAAAAAAAAAAAAAAAACCACAATAAATAAATAAATAAAAATAAAGACAGTGGGCTGAGCAATAAGGTCACTTCAGATTGGCGAGTGTACAATTCCAGGATATTATGGTGAGCTTCAGGCCAGCCTGGACTACATAGCCAGCTCTGGGATACATAAAACAAAAACAAATTAGCTGCTAGAAAACATGATCTCCTCTACACACCCACTATACTCTGCTCTAAAGTAGTATGACATGGCTAATGCTCCCAACAATGATCTAAAGATTTGAGAAAAAGTAAGCCAGGCATGGTGGTGCAGTCCTTTCACCCCCAGCACTCAGGAGGCAGTGGCAGTCAGAACTGAGTTCAAGGCCAGCCTGGTCTATAAAGTGAATTCCCAGGACAGTCAGGGCTGTTACACTGAGAGACCAAGTTTTGGGGGGAATAAAGAAAGAAAATTAAAAGTAATAAACTTAGTCAGGAGTGGTGGCACATTCCTTTAATCCCAGCATTCAGAAGGCAGAGGCGGGAAGCCCTCTGTGAGTTCAAGGCCAGGCTGTTCTGCAAATCCAGGACAGCCAAGGCTACACAGAAACACTGTCTGCAAACAAAAACAAAAATTAGCAGGGCCTAGTGGGGCACACCTTTAATCTCAGTGCTCAGGAGGTAGAGGCAGGAGGATCTCTGTAAATTCCAGGCCAGCCTGGTTTACAAAGGGAGTCCAGGACAGCCAAGGTTACACAGATAATCCATATCAAAAACCAAAAGAAAACAAAAACATAACCCATATCACAGATACTCCTTAGTCTTTGCCAGGCAAGATTAATTGGTTGAAAGCAGAATGTGGCTTAGTCCAGTATTTAGCATTCCCGTTGTCTCCGAAAAGTGGTTAGTATCCTTCTGGCCATAAGAATTGAGGCTCAGATGTCTTCTTCCTGGATTCTTTCTCCAAAGTGATATGAGATTCAGAGTAGCAAAGTCTGGGACAACAGGTGAACATAAAAGTCCCCATCATGGCCAAGTGGTGACAGATGCTTACGGTGAGGGGACTAAAGCACCATGAGAGAGACCCTGAAAATACATAATACATTTTTTTTTGGAGACAGGGTTTCTCTGTGTAGCCTTGACTATCCTGGACTCACTTTGTAGACCAGGCTGGCCTCGAACTCACAGAGATCCGCTTGCCTCTGCCTCCCAAGGGCTGGGATTAAAGGCTTGCGCCACCACCACCCAGCTCATTCTTTCCTAAATTCTTCTCTAGGATCATCTCCCTAAAGGTCCATGAGAATGAGCCTGCAAGCCCCACCCACACTGCTGCAGCTGGCTGTGCAGAGGCTGGTGAGGAATGAGGAAGTGGCAATCTCTGCTCTGCAGGACCTGCCAATGGACCTCTTCCCACCATTGTGCAAGGAGGCAGACACTCAGAGAAAAGCAAAGCTGATTAAGGTCCTGGTGACAGACTGGCCCTACCCTTGCCTTCCTGTTGGGTTACTGATGAGCAACCCCAGCTTAGCCACCTACCAGGCTATGCTGGATGGAGCAGACACGTGGCTGACACGGAAGTTTCGCCCCAGGTAAGCAATAATTATATAATGCCGGGTGTGGTGGTGCATGCCTTTAATCCCAGCACTCGGGAGGCAGAGGCAGGCAGATCTCTGAGTTTGAGGACAGCCTGGTCTACAAAGGGAGTCCAGGACAGCCAAGGCTACACAGAGAAACCCTGTCTCAAAAAATACAGAGAGACAGGCACACACACACACACACACACACACACACACACACACACACAGAGAGAGAGAGAGAGAGAGAGAGAGAGAGAGAGAGAGAGAGAGAGAGAGAGAGAGAGAGGAGGTCAACAGTGGACCAGAGGCTTTGGCTAGTATCTCAGAGAGCTGTAGAGGCCTGGACAGCTATTGAGTCCTTGTAGCAAATTAAGTTTAAGATTACAGCTTCATGCACACATAACCACAGAAAAACGACTGTGTCTCTCTGTGTCTCCAGCGGGTATTAGAAAGAAGAGCTCCCAGATTCCAGAGCAACTAACTGAATGGAGGGAAACAGGACTGGTCTCCTGATGGCAGCCCAGACAGAGAGCCCATGCTTAGCAAGCTTGTGGTTGCCTCGGAGACCCAGCACTGAAAACCACAAGTGCGTACCAGACAGAGCAGAACAGGGTGCAGCTGGCATCCACGTGAGGTGTCTCAACCCTCAACTTCCTGACACTTCTCCTGTTTCATCCACAGGAAGCAGAGGCTCCAAGTGCTTGACTTGAGGAAAGTGCACCATGACTTCTGGGATGTGTGGGCTGGGAGAAGAGTCAGAGACCACTCAATACAAAGTGTGCTTGAGATGCAAGTCATGAAGAGCCATTCTAAGAAGATGCAGAGGCGGCACCTGAAGGTGGTCAGTGACCTCTCCTTTAAGTCTTCTCTCAATGAACACCAAACACAGTTGTTGGAGTGGGCAGAGAAGAGAAAGGGTTCCCTGCAGCTGTGCTGCGTAAAGATGGAGATCGCGCCGTTAGAAGTCTCCAAGGTCAAGAAGGTCTTACGGTTTTTACAGCCAGAGTTCATCAAAGAGTTGGAACTGAATACGGTGTCCAGGCTGTCCGCGCTGGCAGATTTTGTACCTTGCATCGTCAAGATGAGCAATCTTCAAAAACTCATGCTGGCCCGCATCTTCACAAGGAATACTTCCACGCATGCAGGGGAGAGGAATATCGACAAAATCATTTCTATGTTCTCCAAACTCAACTGTCTCCGGCATCTTACCATAGAAGACGTCTATTTTCTCAAAGACCACCTGGGACAGTTGTTCGGGTAAGAAAAATGTGGAGAGCTGTTTCTGCTACCCCAGAGCAAACCTCTCCTCATACAGGAGAGGGTAGTGGGCACGTGGTAACTGCAGGCCGCTGTGCATTTTACAAATGAATATGTAAGCATGATCTTGCTCCTTTTTAGCTGAATTGGGGGCTCGCGTGGACTATTCACATAGCTGAGCCATGAAATGGGGTAGCTTGTATGGAGAGAGCTACCATAATGGAAGGCCAGCATTGTGGCATAGATCTAGGGTGGGTTGCAGTTTCCTCTATTGCAAACCTGTCTGACCTAATGTGGAGGAACAGAAAGGAGAAGAGGGGGCTGCATAGGCAGGACTCAGGCTATCACTGCTTCCCAGGTGAGCTTTGCGTTTCTATTAGATCAGGGAGAACAGGCCCTCACCATCCCCTAATTCCCAACCAGTATAAAGCTCTTTTTAAAAAAGGTTTATTACGTATACAGTGTTCTGCCTGCAGATATGCCTGGACACCAGAAGAGGGCACCAGATCTCATTATAGGTGGTTGTGAACCACCACTTGGTTGCTGGGAATTCAACTCAGGACCTTTGGAAGAACAGACAGTGCTCTTAACCTCTGAGCCATCTCTCCAGCCCATAAGGCTCTTTTGAGATCAGGAAGAGCTAAGTGGATCAGGGAATTAAAAAGGTGGCACCTGAGAGTCAGAGGTAAAGAGTAAAGAGATGTGGGCCGGAGTGATGGCTCAGTGGTTAAGAGTACTTTCTGCTCTTCCAAAGGACCCAGGTTCAATTCCCAGTACCCACATGGCAGCTTACTACTACTGTCTGTAAAGCAATTAAAAATAAAATTTAAAAGGAAAAAAAAAAGTAATGAAGAGGTGAAGAGGCTGTGACAGGGAATCAATGATTCCTCAGGTGGCATCCAGATATGTAGTGATGGATCACATCTTTCTTCCTCCTGTTGGCATTCTTAACTCTAATGGGCAACTCTGGATCTCTGCTTGTCACTAAAGAATAGGAGGGGTAGTTGCCAGTCCTATCATGAAAATGACACCCTCAGGCAGAATGATACAAATTGAGCAGACTCCCAACAGGCTGCACTGGGAGTTCAGTGACATCCCCTTGTCACTCTGACTCCAGCCATGCGACCTCCCCTACCTCTAGGTCAACACCATCACCGTGTGCCAAGCTAACTTCTTGCTCTTTCCCTAGGGGCCTGGAGGCCACCTTAGAGTCCCTGTCCATCAAGCTCTGCAAGCTCTCCCAGTCAGACTTGGAGTCATTTCCCCAGGATTGGAACCACTGTCAGCTCAGACATCTGTCCCTGAGAGGGGTCGCTCTAACTACATTGAACGTCACACCTCTCAAAGTTCTTTTAGAGAGAGTGGCAGACACTCTGCACACTCTAAAATTAAAAGATTGTGGCATGAAGGACTCTCACCTCAGTGTCCTTCTGCCTGCCCTGATCCGATGCACCCGGCTCACTAGCATCAACTTCTATGACAATGAGATCTCCATGGCCGCCTTGAAGGACCTTCTGCACCACACTGCCAACCTGAGCCAGCTGACCGAGGAGCTGTACCCTGCTCCTGTAGAGGTCTATGATGAGTGGACTTATGTCCGGGCAGAGAGGTTCTCTCACTTTTGTGCTGAACTCATGAACACGCTCGTCGCTGTAAGGCAGCCCAACTCAGTCTGCTTCGGTTCCTATGCCTGCTATGACTGTGGTATGCGGTACATCTACGAAACAAAGACCGAACCTTGTGACTGCTTGCAGTAAATACAGGAATATTCCTTCGGAGTACTAAGAAATCAATGTCAAGGGACAGGTCTCATCCCTCATCCCCAGGGCCCAGAACGTATGGTTTTGGGCTTTTTTTTTTCAGTGTGATAGAAACAAAGTGGAGTGGCCTCTGACACTGATGGGGGGGGGGCACAATGAGCCAGTGAGGTTAAGTGTCTTGTAGAGTTGGAAAGCGAGTTTTGCCTTTCCAAATGTACCCCCCTGTCTGGAATGGCTCTTCCCTGGCTCTCTCCTACATAATAAAGCCACGGTCAGGTCGTGAGGACCTGCTGTTTTCTCTGTGGTGTGCTTCTCAGAAGCAGCAATGGACACAAAGGTTCGAGGAAAGGGAGTTTTAGTGAGTGGCCAGCAGATTGCAATCCAGGGTACTCCAGCTAGGAGGAGTCACAGGGCCATCAGAGATGGCTGAAGCAAAAGGGAAGAAAAAGACAAGCAAAATAATGGGGGCTAAGCAACAGTTCTTACTCTTTTTTATGTATATGAGTTTTTCAAGACAGGGTTTCTCTGTGTAATAAGCCCTGAATACCAGAGGAGGGCATTAGAGGGTATAGGTAGTTGTGTGCCACCATGTGGTTGCTGGGAATTGAACTCAGGACCTCTGGACAAGAAGGCTATGCTCTTAACCACGGAGCCATCTCTTCAGCCCCATTTTTTTTTCTGAGATGGGGATTGTCTGTTACACAGAGCCTTGGCTGGACTTGCTTTGTAGACCAGGCTGGCCTTGAACTCACAAAGATCAGCCCGCCTCTGCCTCATGAGTGCTGGAATAAAAGGCATGCACCACCACGTCTGGCCTCTTTTTTTTGTTTTGTTTTTTGAGACAGGGTTTCTCTGTGTAGCTTTGGCTGTCCTGGACTCACTTTGTAGACCAGGCTGGCCTTGAACTCACAGTGATCCGCGTGCCTCTTAAGTGCTAGGATTAAAGGTGTGTGCCACCACACCTAGCTTTTTTAATGGTATTTTTTTTCAACATAGGCTGGTCTTGGACTCTTCATCCTCTTCTCTCCATATATAGATTAAGGACGTCACTAACAGATACCTCCTAACCCAATTTGTAGACCACCTGACTGTGGGTCTCTTGGCTGCCTGTACATAAAGTCCTCTGTTAGATGGACAAAGGTCCCTAATGTGTCTAAAATCCCCAGGATCTGAACAATAGATTTCCAGTGGTGAACTCTGTTTTTGTTTTTGTTTTTTGTTTTTTTTTCCGAGACAGGGTTTCTCTGTGTAGCCTTGGCTATCCTGGACTCACTTTGTAGACCAGGCTGGCCTCGAACTCACAGCGATCCACCTGCCTCTGCTTCCTGAGTGCTGGGATTAACGGCGTGCACCACCACACCCGGCTGTGAACTCTGTTTTTATTAATGAGTTCCTGAGACTACTGTTGTGTTCCCTTGTGTCTGTATAATAAGATGGCAATAAAATAATCTTTGTAAAAGGTTTTGGGTTTCTTTTCATTTTATTTTGTTCATTTGTTTGTGTTTTGGAGAAAGGATTGCTCTGAGTGGCCTGGCTGTCCTGTAACTCCCTCTGTAGACCAGGCTGGCATCGAACTCATGCAGATCAGCCTGCCTCGGCCTCCTGAGTGCTGGGCTTAAATGCCTGCCCCACAACCACTCAGCTGGGTTGGATTTTTTGTTTTTTGTTTGTTTGTTTTTTTTAAAATATATATATTTATTATTTATACATATTCTGCTCGCATGTACACCTGCAGGCCAGAAGAGGGTACAGATCTCATTGTAGATGGCTGTGAGCCATCGTGTGGTTGAGGGAATTGAACTCAGGACCTTTGGAAGAATAGACAGTGCGCTCTTAACCTCTGGGCCATCTCTCCAGCCCTTATTTTTGTTTTGAGACAGGGTTTCTCCATGTAATAGCTCTGGCTGTCCTGGAATTTACTCTAGACCAGGCTGGCCTTGAACTCACATATATCAGCCTGCCTCTGCCTCCCAAGTACTGGGATTAAAGGCATGTGCCACCACACCCAGCTGGTTTTTTTTTTCTTTGTTTCTAAATTTATAAAGAAAATATGGGTAGCCAAGCTTGCTCAGTGTGGAAAGGGTAGTTAGTTCCAAGCTTGACAATACTGGAATAATAATGGGAGGGGAAGGCTAACTCCTAATGCTGACCTCTGATCTCCACAAACAGGCATGGCAAGGATGTTGTGTGTGTGTGTGTGCAGACACAAACAGACTGTAATGATTAATTGTTGTGAAAGGATGTTGACTTTTATAAAACATACATGTGAAGAACCTTCAACAATTTTACTCCTGGGGTTTTTATTTGTTTTGGTTTTTTGTTTATCAAAACAGGGTTTCTCTGTGTTAGCCTTGGCTGTCCTAGACTTACTTTGTAGACCAGGCTGGCCTCGAACTCACAGTGATCCATTTGCCTCTGCTTCTGCATAATAAAATAATTCTGATAATAAAAGTATGCATATCTCCCTTCCAAACCCTACCATATAGCTCTCATTCTTGCTGTCAAAATTGTGGCATCTTTCCCCATTAATTTGTATTATATGCATCTATTTTTATGCACATATATAAATATTCCTAAATACATTCTGCCCTATCTAAATAGTGTCACTTGAGTTTGTTTTTGCTTTTGTGTTTTGTTTTTCCAGACAGGGTTTCTCTGTGTTAGCCCTGGCTGTCCTAGACTGGCTTCGTAGACCAGGCTGGCCTTGAACTCACAGCAGTACGCCTGCCTCTGCCTCCCAAGTGATGGGATTAAAGGCGTGTGCCACCGTGCCCGGCAATAGTGTCACTTGAATGTTATGGTTTTACTGCTACCTATTTCCAAAGCAAAGTTAAAATCTGAACCAAGTAGGGCTGGAGAGACAATTAAGAAGGTCCAGGGGGCTGGAGAGATGGCTCAGAGGTTAGGAACACTGACTGCTCTTCCAGAGGTCCTAAATTCAATTCCCAGCAACCACATGTTGTAATCTATCATGTGATCTGATGCCCTCTTCTGGCCTGCAGGTGTACATGCAGGCAGTCCACTGTATACATAATAATAAATAAATAAATCTTAAAAAAAAAAAGAAGTTCCAAAAAGCAGCTGGGTGGTGGTGCGGTGGTGGCACATGCCTTTAAACCCAGCACTCGGGAGGCAGAGGCAGGTGGATCACTGAGTTCGAGGCCAGCCTGGTCTACAAAGCAAGTCTAGGACAGCCAAGGCTAAATAGACAGACCCTGGCTCGAAAAACCAGTAGCCATATGGTGACTCAAAACCTCTGTAACTCCACTTCCAAGGGGACTACTAGAGACTGCTTACGACCTCCACAGGCACTGCACCCACTTGATACACACAGAGAGAATGTAACAAATACCCAAAATAAGACAGAAGAGGTGTGGAGAATTGGAACCTGGGTTCAAGTTCCAGAATGCATATTAAATGCTTCACAGATGCTTGTATCTCCTACTCCAGGGTATCTGAAGATTCTGCCCTCTTTGGACACCTTCACTGAGGTGTAAAACCCAGACGCCCACCCGTGTATTAAGACACACCCTTGTATTAAAATTTTAATTAAATTAAGCCTGCCTGGCAGTGGTGGTGCATGCCTTTAATTCCAGCACTCGGGAGGCAGAGGTAGGTGGGTTGCTGTGAGTTCCAGGCCAGCCTGCTCTACAAAGAGAGTCCAGGACAGCCAAGGCTACACAGAGAAACCCTGTCTCAAAAAACCCAATTTCTCTTATGAACATTGATGCCAAAATACTAAATAAAACACTTACAAACCAAATCAAGAACACATCAAAGGTATCATTTCCCATGACCAAGTAGGCTTCATTCTAGGCATGCAGGGATGGTTCAATATATGGAAATCCACCAATGTAATCCAATATATAAACAAACTGAAAGAAAAAAAAAACCACACATGATCATTTCCTTAGATGCCGAAAAAACATGGGACAAAATCCAACACCCATTCAAGTCTAAAATTTTGGAGGTTCCTGAATAAACTGCTGCAAGAAGAGTAAAATAAATAAATAAAATTTTGGAAAGATCAGGGATCCAAGGCACATACATAAACATAAAGGTTATATACAGCAAACCAATAGCCAACATCAAAATAAATTGAGAGAAACTCAAAGGAAATTCCTCTAAAATCAGGGACCAGACAAGGCTGCCCACTTTCATCATATCTCTTCAATATAGTTCTTGAAGTTCTAACCAGAGCAAAAAGACAATAAAAGGAGACCAAGGGGATCCAAATGGGAATGGAAGAAGTCAAATTATGCCTATTGGTACATGATATGATAGTGTACATAAGTGACCTCCAAAATTCCACCAGAGAACTACAGCTGATAAACACCTTCAGCAAAGTGGCTGGATACAAAATTAGTGCAAAAAAAAAAAATTCAGTAGCCTTCCTGTATATGAACCACAAACGTTGTGAGAAAGAAATTAGGGAAACTACACCCTTTACCATAACTGCAAGCAATACAAGGTATCTAGGAATAATTCTAACCAAGCAAGTGAAAGCCTTGTTTGAAAAAAAAAAAAACTTCAAATCTCAGAAATGCTCCTTCATGGTAGCCCCAGCAGCCATGCCTACAAACCAACAAACAGATGTGGTGTCCTGGTGGGGGCGAGTGACTTATCTGATCTGGACACTGCTATCAGATGCTCCAATCCCAGCATGCTCAGGAAGACATTCCAGGCTCCAAGGCTCAGAATGTTTTGTCTGGCCTTACTGACCCTTGTATCCACTTTGCCCTCACACCTTCCCTTTGTAGCCCCACCTCTCAGACCCAAGCCGCCACCTGATTAGATGAAGTCTCCACCCATTTCATCCTGTTTGGGGTTTAATAACTTGTAGTTTGAATGAATCAGATCTTAATATGGGAATGTATAAAATCTGAGATTATGGTCAGGGTCCCAGGCCCATCCATGGTACCTCTCTCTCCTCAAACTCTGAGTTCTGGGATTCATTGTCTTATTTTCATTGTTTTTTGGAGGTTTCACTTTCCAGGTAAGGTGTCACAGTACAGCTCTGGCCTGTGTGGAATTCACAAGGTACTCTGAGCTGGGGGTCTCCGGAATCCTCCTGGCTAGGGAAACAATATGTAACAAGGTGCATCCTGGTGGCTTAGATTTCCCTCAGGAAAGAATGAATTGACCACGGAGAAGACAACGTCCCAAACACAGCCAGCGAACAAACACTAAAGCTTTCTGCTTTTCTCTTCCTTCTTTCCTTCCTTCCTTTCTTTCTTTATCTCGCTGTCTTTTTATCTTTCCTTCCTTCCTTTCCTTCTTTCTGTCAGTTTAACTTTCTTTTTTTTTTTTTGTTTTTTGTTTTTTTTTGTTTTGTTTTTTTGTTTTTTTGAGACAAGGTTTCTCTGTGTAGCCTTGGCTGTCCTAGACTCGCTTTGTAGACCAGGCTGGCCTCGAACTCACAGTGATCCGCCTACCTCTGCCTCCCGAGTGCTGGGATTAAAGGCGTGCGCCACCACGCCCGGCCTCTTTCTTCTTTTTTTTTTTTAATTGATTTTGTTGTTGTGTTGTTTTTTTGTTTGTTTGTTTTTGTTTTTTTGTTTTTCAAGACAGATTCTCTCTGTGTAGCCTTGGCCCTCTTGAACTCACTCTGTAGACCAGGCTGGCCTCCGAACTCACAAAGATCTGCCTGCCTTTGCCTTTCATGTGCTTGGATTAAAGGTGTGCCACCATGCATGGCTTAACCTTTTTTTTTTCTAAGTTTTGTTCTGTCCATTTTTGTTTCTCATCATTTTTGTTTTGTTTTTGAGTCTGGGTAGCATTAGCTGTCCTGAAATGTTCTCTGTAGACCAGTTTGTCCTTGAGCTCACAGAGATCAACCTGTTATTGTCTGTCTCTGCCTCCTCAGTGTTGGGAGGGAAAGGCATTTACCCTCAATGTCTATCTCCAGTTTTTTTTTTTTTTGCTTGCTTGGTTTTTTGAGACAAGGTTTCTCTGTGTAGCCTTGGCTGTCCTGGACTCACTGTGTAGACCAGGCTGGCCTGGAACTCACAGTGATCCTCTGGCCTCTGCCTCCTGAATGCTGGGATTAAAGGTGTGCACCACCAAATCAGGCTTTAAAAACTTACTTTTATTTTATGTGCTTTGGTGTTTGGCCTGCGTGTCTGTCTCTGTGAGGGTGTCATAATTCCTGGAACTGGAGTGACAGGGACTTGTGAGCTGCCATGTGGATTCTAAGATTAGGACCCAAGTCATGTAGAACAGCAGTCGGTGCTCAACCTCTGAGGCCCCTCTCAGGCCTCTCTCTGTTCTTCTTTCTGCCTTTCTAACATTCTGTCTGCTTTCTGTATGTCGGTCTTTCTAAATTTCTTTCTTTCTTTCCTTCCGAGTGGTTTGGTTTTTTGTTTGTTTGATTTTAGTTTTTTGATAACTCTCTATGTATCCTTGACTGTCTTGGACCTGCTTTGTAGACCAGGCTGGCCAAGAACTCAAAGCGATGCTCCTGTCTCTGCCTCCCCAGTGCTGGGATTAAAGATGTGTGCCACCAACACCTGGCTCATCTTTCAAAAATTGGTCTACAAGTCACTATGTAACCCACACAGGCTTTAATTGTTTAATTTTCCCACCTCATCACAGGCTCCACAATACAGCACACTGTGCCTTAGGGAAGCCACAGGGAAGGAAGGAAAGGAACAGAGTTCACTCACTGGCTCAGTCAAACCTGATTTTTATTAACATGTCGCCCTCAGATATCTGAGTGACACAGCAGGAGTTTGCTTCTGTTTATGATGTTAGAAAGAATCAAAAGAAGGTGATCTTTGTCCACTTTAAATTTTGTTTTGTTTTGTTTTTCAAGATAGGGTTTCTCTGTGTATCCCCCCTGGCTGTCCTAGACTAGCTTTGTAGACCAAGCTGGCCTCGAATTCACAGCCCTGCTTCTGCTACCAGAGTGCTGGGATTAAAGGCATGTGCTACCACACTTGGTTTTTTTGTTTGTTTTTCAAGACTGGGTTTCTCATTTACCATTATTTGTCTTCGACTTGATTTGTAGACAACTTGATTTGCCTCCAACTCATAGAAATCTGATTACTGCCGGGTGTGGTGGTGCACGCCTTTAATCCCAGCACTCGGGAGGCAGAGGCAGGGGGATCGCTGTGAGTTCGAGGCCAGCCTGGTCTACAAAGTGAGTCCAGGACAGCCAAGATTATACAGAGAAACCTTGTCTCAAAAAACCAAAAAAAAAAAAAAAAAGAAATCTGATTACCTTTGCCTCCCTTTCCCCAGAATACAGGGATTATAGGACTACACCAACAGGCTCAGACTTTGTCAAAAAAATTAAATATTTATTAGCTAGGCAGTGGTGGCAGAGGCAAGCAGTGGGAGGCAGAGGCAAGCAGATCTCTGTGAGTTCAGGGCCAGCCTAGTCTACAAAGCAAATTCAGGTCAGGTAGGCTACACAGAGAAACCCTATCTCAAAAACAACAACATCAACAACAACAAAAAACAAAAAAACAACCAATAGCAGCAACAGAAAACAATTTACTATTTTTTTCACATATGTGAGTGCTGTATCTGTAGATCACCTGCATGCCAGAAGAGGACACCAGGTCTCATTATAGATGCTTGTGAGCCACCATACAGTTGCTGGGAATTGAACTCAGGACCTCTGGAAGATCAGAGAGTGTTCATAACTGCTGAGCCACTGCTCCAGCCCCTATGTCAAAAATTTTAGCCGGGCAGTGGTGGCACATGCCTTTAATCTCAGCACTGGGGAGGCAGAAGCAGGCTGATCTCTGTGAGTTCGAGGCCAGCCTGATTTTCAGAGCCAGTCCAGGAAGCTAAGGCTACACAGAGAAATCCTGTGTTAAAAAAACACAAAACATTTAATTTGTTGACTTCAAATTGCAGAGTTGAGTCTACAAAGCCAGTCCAAGACAGTCTACATAACACATAGAAATCCTGTATCTAAACATTAAAAAAAAAAAAGGAAAAAAAAAAGAAAGGAAAATTAAGAAATAAAATAAAAGAAAAAAGTAACTACGATTCAATCAATCTAACATAAAACAATCCTATGGATGATCCAGCCCATGGAGGCTCAGCATTCCAATCTCGTGGAAGCTTGCAGGTGGGAGGTGTGGCTAAATAGGGTGGGTGTGAGGGAAAGAGCTATAAAAGGATTGAAGGAGCCTTAGACAGCACCCAGAGTCCTGGAGCCCACAGCCTCTGCTTGGCCATTCTGGGAGCAGGAGGGCTGTCACCAGTGTCCAGATCAGGTAAGTCACTCACCTCTCTCAGGAGGCCGCTTGCATGCTGGGCAGGCATATCATCAACTCAATTTCAAGATTCTGTATTTGATATAAAATTGGGCCGGGCAGTGAAGGCACATGTGTTTAATCCTAGCACTTGGGAGGTAGAGGCAGTTGGTTCTCCCTGACTTTGAGGCCATGCTGGACTACAGAGGGAATTCCAGGACAGCCAGAGCTGGTACACAGAGGAACCTTGTTTCAAAAAATAGAAAAAAAAATATATATATTGCTTTCTGAATCCCAGCTCTTGATAATGATGAGAGTGATTTTCCACTATGTTAGTTTTAATGAGAAATGTAGGTTGGATTGGAATTTTTATATCAGATTCATAGGCTCATTTGAGTATTTAGGAGTCAGAGCCTCTGATTAGAAGGGCTAGCCTTGAACTCCAGATTCTTCTGCCTCTCTAATTCTGGATGGGATCTGCTTGTAGTTTAATCCCTTCCTTGGCATTGGGTCAGTTAAGGTTCTGCAATTGTTTACTTTGAAATGTCCTTTTCACTCTAGCTAACAAATAGAGGTGGGCACTGCTAATGGTTTGGACACAAGTCTCAGCTGATCTGTGAACTGGGGCTTTAGGAGTGTGGTTCCTTCTTCCTTGACTATTATCTGTTTGTTTGTGTGTTTTTCTCAGCAGGGTTTCTCTGGGTAGCCTTGGCTGTCCTGAACTCACTTTGTAGACCAGGCTGGCCAGGAACTGACAGAGATCCGCAGGCTTCTGCCTGCCAAGTGCTGGGATTAAAGGTGTGAGCCACCACCACCTGGCACTTGTCTGAGACTAAATTAACAGGAACTTAGGATGGGAAGTGGGAACTGGAGTCGTGGTGGCCACAGCAGAGTCCCCGGGAACTAGAATTATGGTTCTAAGCAGAGAAGAAGCCAGATCCAAGGTGGACAAGGCTGCATGAAGACACCCGAGACCTCACAGAGGAGACTTCTCACTGTGGCCTCGGAGCCCGAGTGTAATGGGACCAAAGCCCAGTAACGACCACCTCAGTCAAGACACTAAGTCCAGGTGAGGTAACACACACCTGTACTCCCAGCATTCCACAGGCAGACACAGGTGGATTTTTGTGAGTTGGAGGCCAGCTTGGTATACAAAGTGAGTCAAGACAGCCAAGGCAATGCAGAAAAACCAAACAGGAGTGGGCCGTGGTGGACGAGCCTTTAATCCCAGGGCTCCAAAGGCAGGGAAAGGCATATCACTGTGAGTTAGAGGCCACCCTCATCTACAAAGCAAGTCTAGAACAACCAAGGCTACACAGAGAAACCGTTGCTTGAAAACAAACAAACAACAGAATGGCAGAGCATGGTGTCAGAGGCCTTTAATCCCAGCACTCAGGAGCCTGCCTGGTCTCCAAAGAGGAGTGGCTTTCGGGAACCTTACTGTCTCTTTTGGGCTTTTACATTTCAGACAAGGTCAGGTTGTGCAGCCAGATGGCCACGAGTATAGACCTTCTACCTCAACCCCAAACTAGGGTAATAAAACCAGTTCCCCACCCCAAGCTCAGAAGCCTTCAAAAGCGAAGGGTGGTGTCATCCACGTCAGAGATTCTCCTCACTTCCTCCGTGGCATCTAAGGCAGAGTCTTGGGCATATGACATAGGCACTGCCTTTTATTTAATTTGTGTTTTTATTGATGGTAGTGCTAGCGGTTTTTTTGTTTTTGGTTTTTGGTTTTTGGTTTTTGCTTTTTTTTGTGTGTGTATTTTTTTTTTTTTTGGTTTGGTTTGGTTTGGTTTGGTTTTGGTTTGGTGTTGTGACAGAGTTTCCCTATGTTATCTTATCCATCCTGGACTTACTTTGTAGACCAGGCTGGCCTTGAACTCCCAGCCATCAGCCTGCTTCTGCCTCCTGAGTGCTGGGATTACAGCTGTGAGCCACCACACCCGGTTTAGTGGGTTTTTTTCTTCACACAATATTTTATTTTTTTTTGTTTTGTTTTTTCACTCTATGTATTACTATGTTTACAGTGCTCTGCCTGCATATACATATACATTACAGATAGCTGTGAGCCACCATGTGGTTGCTGGGACTTGACCTCAGGACCTCTGGGAAACAGACAGTGCTCTTAACCACTGAGCCATCTCTCAAGCCCTTGTTTTGTTTTTATCAAGACAGGATTTGTCTGTATAGCCTAGGCTGTACTGGACTCCCTTTGTGGACCAGGCTGGCCTTGAACTCACATTAATCCACCTGCCTCTGGCTCCCAAGTGCTGGGATTAAAAGCATGCACCACCACGGTAGCCTCATACATGCTTTCTTTGTGTGGCCTAACTTCCCTAGAACTATGTCTGTAGAGCAGTGTGGCCTTGAAGTCTTGGAAATCACTTCCTCCCTAGCTCTGCCTTCTAAGTTGTCCTGTATGGGAATAAAGGTGTATGCCACTACCACCTGGTGGAGCAGCCTTTCTTGGGGACTTGAAAGGTAATCAGTGTATTTTTGGCAGGAGAGGAGGCTGGTCAGATGAGGGGGTGGAGATTCAGGTCTTTAATCCTAGCACTGGGGAAGCAGCAGCAGGCAGTTCTCTGTGAGTTCAAGGCCAGCCTGGTCTACAAAGTGAGTCCAGCATAGCCAATATGACACAGAGAAACCCTGTCTAAAAATAAGAGAAAACAGAAGCTGGTCAGGTTGCTATCCCCTGAATCACCTGCCCAATGGAGAAGGAGATTCAGAAGAGAGAGGAGGGCCAGTGCTTGCTACCTTGTATGTTGATGGTGAAAATGTGCCTCTATGCAGGTTCTCCTGAGAGACTCCACGGGAGAGAGAGAGAAGGATTTGCCTTTGAAACCACCAAATAGTACAAAAGAACAGGCTGAATTCTCCAGTTTCGCCAGGCCTGGACTTCTGAGAGCTTCACCGCTGACTGAAGATCCATCAGGATGAGCTCCCAGGCCCCACCCACACTCCTGACCCTGGCACTGCAGAGCCTGCTGAGAGATGAGGCCTTGGCCATCTCTGCTCTGAAGTACCTGCCCAGAAAGCTCTTCCCACCACTGATGAAGGCAGTCGTGGCTGGCAGACACCTGACCATACTGCAGGCCATGGTGGCTTCCTGGCCCTTTCCCTGCCTCCCCCTGGGAGCCCTGGTGAAATTCCCGGATGTGACAACATTGCAAGCTGTCCTGGCTGGTATAGACATGCAGCTGACAGGAATCTTTCGCCAGAGGTAAGCAATGAGTAGGTAATGCCCAGTGGGTCACATTTGTGTGGAGGGAAAGGAAGTCTGGACTCTTGGCTACTGGGATCAAAGAAGGATCAGAGGCTTCTGTTGGTATCATTTTAGGGAGCTGCAGAGTCCTGGACAGCTGTTGAGTCCTTGTAGCAAATGCCCCTGAAGTGTGTGGTGTAGGCTGGAGCCGGTGTAGCCACAGTAGAATGAGCCAGTTCCTGTGTCTCCATCTGGCAGTAGAAATAGGGACAGCACAAGTCCCGAGTAATGAGTGGAGGAGGCAGGCCGGGTCTCCAGATGCAGCTGAGGAAAAGAGGTCTTGCCTGGCAGGCTCCAGTGGCTGTGTGGAGACCCAGGACTAGAAGTAAAATAGGTAGGAGGCAGAGCAGTGAACAGCTGACAGCACAGAAGCCTCCGAGGAGCTTGCTGTGAGCTTGTTCTTTTGTATGGTCTGACATTTCTTCCTGTTTTCCTCACAGGAAGAGGAAGCTTCAAGTGCTGGACCTGTGCAGTGTCCACCATGATTTCTGGGATGTGTGGGCTGGCACAGAGGATGGAGAGCGCTCAGCAGAGACTGTGCGTGAGAAGCAAAGAGCAACAGGCCTCCATAGATACGCACTGAGGCGGCGTTTGAAGGTGGTCACCAACCTGTGCTTTGGGCTCTTTCTGGATGAACACCATGAGTATTTGTTGCAGTGGGCACAAGAGAGAAGAGGTTCCCTGCAGCTGTATTGCAGGAAAATGCACATTTCGGGATCATCCGTGTACACTGTGAGGAAGGTCTTGCAGGTTTTCCAGCCAGATTGCATTGTGGAGTTGGAACTGAATGGAGGCTGGACTCTGCCCACACTGACGTCTTTTGCACCTTGCCTCGGTCAGATGAGAAATCTTCGCAAATTCTTTCTAACAGTAATGGATGACGCCGGCTCCAACCCTGATAACACACTAACAGAGGCACAGAGGAAGAAAGTCACCAAGTTCCGGTCTCAGTTCTCCAAGCTCAACTGTCTCCAGCATCTCTCCATGTCTGGTGTCTACTTTCTCAGGGGCCACATGAAGCAGCTGCTCTGGTGAGAAAGGAGGGGAGAGGTCTTGCTGCTACCACAGGCAACATCTCCTGTGTCCTATGTAGACTAGTGGGCGTTTGATGTCTGGCAAATACTGTAGATTTCCCGATCAGGACCAAGTCTAATCACATTGGTCAAGGGTCCTGACATAGAACGGTGTGACTTGAGTGAGCATACTCAACAGGCTGCAGTGGGTCCTCACTGCCATCTCACGGTCACACTGACTCTGCCTATGTGGTTCCCCCTACTCCAGGTCAGCACTCTCACTGCATGCCACACTAACCCCCTTGTCTTTCCTTAGGTGTCTGAAGACCCCCTTGGAGTTCCTGTCCATCAGCTTCTGCAACTTATCACAGGCAGATTTGGAGTCTTTTGCCCAGTGTCACCGTCTTCATCATCTCAAACATCTGCAATTGGGAGGTGTCGTTTTATCTGAGCTGAGTCTTGTGCCTCTCAGAATCTTCCTAGAGAATGTCCCAGACACTCTGCAGATCCTGGACTTGGAGGGTTGTAGGATGAAGGACTCTCAGATCAGTTCTCTCTTCCCTGCCTTGAGCCAGTGCTCTCAGCTCACCAGGGTCAATTTCTATGACAATGACTTCTCCATGGCTGTCCTGAAGGCCCTTATGCAGCACACCGCCAACCTAAGCCACATGGCCCAGGGGTTCTACCCTGCCCCTCTGGAGTGCTATGTTATCGGACAGGACATCTCACAGAGATTTCACCAGCTTTGTTCTGAGCTCAGGAACACACTTGGCACTGTCAGGCGGCCCCGGTCCATCTCCATTGCTACTCAGTTGTGCCTTGTATATTGTCCTCACTGTGACTCTCTCCAATCGACCAGATTTTACCATTCTTGGCAGTAAACAGGAAAAGGTTGGTTTTGATAATGAGACAGGAATGTCTGTGGACAAGTCACTCATCAAGGATCTGCTGAGCACACATCTTCTGAAACTGATCAAGTTTTGCAAAGCATGGTATGCAACTGGGACAGACCACAGGGGTCAACTGTGACATGGACAACTATGGGACTGTGAAGAGTGATGTCCGGGGGAGTCAGACAGCTCTACACTTCAAAATGTGCTCTGTAGAGCATCAGGACCCCTCCAGTAAAGTCTGTGTGACATATGCTGTCGTGTCTCCCGAGGTAAAGACCCCTATCCAGCGAGAGCCTTCCTGAAAGGGCCTGATGTTCCTGACAGGAGCAATTGATTGCAGCCTTCTTTCTTCTCATTGTGTGGGCACACTGTGTCCCTATTCTTTCTCCTAACCTTACTCCCATACCAAGAGCATCCGAAGATGACTACGTTGCTATGAAACTCCCAAACTTGGGACCACAGCCAGGGACCATTCAGGCCCGCCATTAACCATCAAGTTCCTCTTCCCTCAATAAAAGAAACATGGCTATGAATTAATCATTAGTTATGTATTTGTATTATGATTTACAAAGAAGTAAAGTGTTTCAAAAGCTCCAAATAGCAGTGTTCAGATATTAGTAAGGAAACCTAAAAAACTGCCTTGGCACACAGATGTTGGGCATAAGTTGTATTAATGAGAGAACACTGACCCTTGATGAAGAGGACACAAGCACACTGATGCCAAACCAAGAACTTAACAGTGACGGCATCTTCATGGTGTATTCTGTACCATGCATTATTTCAAGTCAATAACTCAAAATGACTTTGCATTCTGTGCCTTGTACTGTGTATGCCTGGTTGCTCACTGGTTCCCTTGAACCTACTCCATGGGAAATGTAACCACAACACACTCTCTGATTCAAAAAATGTGCCTAAAAATCTAAACTGCTTGCCTGAAAACACACTGAGATCAAACTCTCCCCTGGGTTTGTCTGTTTGTTACTTTGCCAAATCCTTGTGCACTGATTCTCTGAGAACTCCTGTTCCCAAAGACCTATGCTGGACTGGGATGGTCGATGGCACTAGAGGACAGGCTAAGAATTTTTGTTCTTTGAAGAACATTTTTCTCTTCCATGTCTTTAATGATATCATGCAGTCCCCTCTGGCATTGAACTCATTTAACGTCTCCTCTGGGCTCCATGACTGCTGAGGTCACTGGCATGTGCCCCCAAGCCCAGCTTGTGGACCACCTGACTGTGGAGCACTATTCTTCAAGGCCCCTGACCTCTGATGGTCACATCCTCAGAGCAGCCTCTAGGAGGTAGGCAAACTCCATGTCCTATCTTGAAGAATACATTTTAAATGTTCCACAGTGAACTCTCTTCATTTTGTTAATGAGTCCTGGAAGCCTTTCTTTTATTTTCTTGTGTATGAAGGACCATGCGGCAATAAAATATTGCATCAAAACTTTTGTAGTGTTTTCATTGTGAAGATTATTATAAATAAGCATACTAATTCTCCGGAGGCAGAGGCAGGTGGGTCTCTGTGAGCTCTGGGCTAGGATCATCCACAAAGTGAGTCCAGGACAGCCAATAAAATAAAGCAATTAGTTTCTTGAAAATGACCTCATCAAGCCCAGACAGGCCTTTCCTTTCCCAAATTCTCAGAGTGAGGCCCCATATCATCAATCCCCCATCAGTGCTCCCACAAAGGGACATGAGTGAGCTCTGCTTGTGACCCATCTCTAATCCTGCCACCTCTGGATGACACATGGATGCAATCATTTTCCCTGCTACCTAGGAGTGTAGGATGTACTGGGTATGGATTTGGGAATCTGGTCAAAACTAGAAGGCACTGTTAGCAAAGAAAAGGTTGTGTGGAGTTATGGTGGCAAACACCTATACTTTATACTTCCAAGCAGAGCTTGGAAGGTGCCATGCATAAATATGGTGTAGATCAGGCTGTCAAGGAATCACTTCAGAAAACTAGCTCAACTTCAATCAGGGAGAACAAAGACTGTATATTTCTTGGGAAGTGGGTAGCTGTGGTTCCAGACAGGTTTACATAATTGGTTGTAACCAATTAAGGATGGTTGGTTTGTGCCAGGTGTGCTGGCTCACGCCTGTAATCTTGGCACTCAGGAAGCAGAGGCTGGTGGGCTGCTGTGGGTTCAAGGCCAGCCTGTTCTACAAAGCAAGCCTAGGACAGTGAGGGCTACACCCTGAAGCCCTGTCTCAAAATCAGCTACAACAACAACAACAACAACAAAGGGTTACTTTCTTTGCATTTGGCAGAACACTCCTATCATACATACAGGAGCACAACCTAATTGTCCTATCCCTTGGTAGGGGAGAGCTAGCAGGGAGATGGGTCAAAGGCTACACATCAACTGTGCTTAGGAGCATCTGTGTCCAGAGCCATTCTCCAGATGAAGTCAGGCAGAGATCAGGACACCCTGCTGGGAGAGGGAGCCCCACACAGTACACCAAGTTCAGAGTGGCTATCTAGACTGGGAGGATTGCAACCTCCCTCAAACAGCAGGGTCCTCCCAAGATTAGGTCACAATACTCATAGTACTAGGAGGAAGGCTAAGGAACGAAGGTTGTTGGGAGTCGGAGTTTCAAATCAACCTAAGCTGTAAAGCAAGACCCTGTCTCAATAATGAATCCACATCAGGGCATGGTCGTGCACGCCTTTAGTCCTAGCACATGGGAGCCAGAGGCAGGCTGATCTCTGAGGTCAAGATCAGCCTGGTCTACAAAGCCAGTCCAGGACAGCCCGGGCTCTTACACAGAGAAACCCTGTCTCGAAAAAAAAAAGTACAAAACTAAGTACATAGCTAGCAACTAAATAAATGACATAAAACTTCAGTCAACAGGATCATGACATTCAAGTTTGTATTGGGTTTTCTGGCTTTCACAAAAAAACTCTGTTAATCTTGATACTGGAAAATGCGTGTATTATGTAGTGGGTCAAAGCACCCAATAGAAGGAAGTTACTGTGGCTGGAGAGATGGGTCAGCAGTTAAGAGCACTGCCTGCCTCTCCAGAGTTCCTGAGTTCAATTCCCAGGAACCATTTGGTGGCTCACACTCATCTAGGTGGGATCTGATGCCCTCTTCTGGTGTACAGATGTACATACAGACTTGGCATTTATATACATAAAAGAAGTAAATCAAATCTTAAAAAAGAAGGAAGCTATCGGTTAGGTTGTGGAGCTGTGAGCTGTGAGAAAATAAGTGTTACTGATTCGGAGTGAGAGGAGACTTTGGGTGTCCTGAAGCCCAGACTCAACTCTCTGGCCCCATCAGGTTCAGCATCTTTGTACCAGCCCCATAGCCAGGAAGTACCTCCTGACCATGTGCTGCTCCATCATGACCAGAGCCACAAGACCAACAATGACACAGGAAATTCTGATCTGTGTGTCCTGGGGGAACTGACTGAAGACATTGGTCTTGATTCCTAATGATTTCTGTCTGTTTCTCTAATCTGGCTTTTTAAGACATGGTCTCAGTGTGTAGCCCAAGTGGCCTGAAAACCTCTAGGTAGATGGGGCTTCCTCACACTCATTAAGATATGCCTGCTCATTCCTCTTGGATGAAGGAATTAAAGCCACGTGCTACTGTTGCATGGTAAACATAGGTTCAACTCTTCTCATGTAATTTTGGATTTCTTTGTATTATTTTGGTTTGGTTTGGTTTTTAGTGTTCGACACAGGGTTTCTCTCTGTTAGCCTTGACTGTCCTGGACTCACTTTGTAGACCAGGCTGACCTCGAACTCAGAGCAATTTGCCCACCTCTGCCTCCTGAGTGCTGGGACTAAAGACGTGTGCCACCAAGCCCGGTTTGGATTTCTTTGTTTTTAAGGATGAAGAGATTCATTTATGGTTCACAGTCTTATGTGGGTTTTTTTGTAAGCAAAGTTAAGATTTATGTATAAAGAATCATCAGTGTAGATTAATGGAGTATTTCACATCCTTTTGTTTGTTTGTTTGTTTCTCAAGACAGTGTTTTTCTGTTGCCTTGGTTGTCCTGGGCTTGCATTGTAGACCAGGCTAGCTGAAAGCTCACAGCGATCCACATGCCTCTGCCTCCCTGAGTGTTGGGATTACAGACTTGCACCACCTCACCTGGCTCACATCCTTTCTCCTCAGAAAGTCTAGATCCACCTACCTTATTAAAGTGCAGGGGATTCTCCTGTATTTCCGGTTGTCCTGGGCTTGCTTTGTAGACAGGCTGACCTCCAAGTATAGAGATCCACCTGCCTCTGCCTCCCAAGTGCTAGGATTAAAGGGGTTTGCTGGGCTGGAGAGATTGCTCAGTGATTAAGAGCACTGTCTGCTCTTCCAGAAGTCCTAAGTTCAATTCCCAGCAATCAAATGGTGGCTCACAACCATGTATTATGAGTTGAGATGCTCTCTTCTGCTATGCAGGTGTACATGCAAATAGTGCCCTCACAGACATAAAGATGAAATTATTATAAAAATGTAACAATACATATAAATAAATATAAGGTTGCATGTACACCCAGACTTTTAATGCTTTTTGTTTGTTTGTTTGTTTGTTTTAATTGCTTGTCTTTTCTTCTTTCGAGAGAGGATTTCTCTGTGTACACTTAGGTGTCTTATACTCACTTTGTAGACTAGTCTGGCTTTGAACTCACAGCAATCCACTCGCCTCTGCATTTGTACTGGGAATAAAGGCATGTGCCACCACACCCAGATTTTTCTCTTCTTCTTTTTAAAAGATTTATTTATACTTGGGCAGTGGTGGAGCAAGGCTTTAATCCCTGCATTTGGAAGGCAGAGGCAGGTAGATCCCTGGGAATTCAATGCAAGCCTGGTCTACAAAGTGAGTCTTGATTAGCCAAGGGTACACAGAGAAACTCTGTCTGGAAAAAACGATTGACTTACTTGTTATGTATACAGTGTTCTGCTTGCATGTACACCTGCAGCCAGAAGAGAGCACCAGTCTCATTATAGCTGATGTGAGTCACCATGTGTTTGCTGGGAATTGACCTGAGGATCTCTGGAAGAATAGACTGTGCTCTTAACCTCTGAGCCATCTGTCCAGCCCTAAGGGCATTTATTTGTTTGTTTGTCTGTTTGTTTGTCTGTGTAGCCTTAGCTGTGCTGGACTCACTTTGTAGACCAGACAGGCCTTAAACTCACAATGATCCACCACCCTCTGCCTCTTGAGTGCTGGGATTAAAGGCATGTGACATCACACCCGGTGTATTTTGGTTTTTCAAGACTGAGTTTCTCATTTACCATTATTTGTCTGAAACTCGATTAGTAGACAATGCTGGCCTCCAACTCACAGAGATCTGACAACTTGTGTCTTCCTTTCCTAGAGTGCTGAGATTAGAGGAATACATCACCATACTCAGACTTTTTTTTTAAATCAAAGATTTATTTATTAGTTGGGCAATGATGGCATATTCCTTTAATCCCAGCCCTAGGGAGGGGGAGGGAAGCAGATCTCTGTAAATTCTGGGTCTACAAAGCAAGTTCAGGATTGGGAAGGCTCCACACACATATACCATCGGCCCACCTGCCTTTAGTGTTTATACTTTGATGTGAGAAACCCACTGGAGGGGCTTCATTTTTGATTCTATGAATTTATCTTTCCCTATAAAAATTTTTTTATATTACACTGTGTGTGTTTGTGTGTGTGTGTTTGTGTGTGTGTGTGTGTGTGTGTGTGTGTGTACATGATTGCAAATACTCCAAGAGACCAGAAGAAATGTCATAAAACAGTAGTTCCAGGTGTCTGTGGGTGCTGAGGTGTGCAGGAAGAACAGCAAGAGCTCTTTACCTCTGAGCCATGTGTCCAGAGGAATTTCTGTAGCTCTTTGACTGGGGTTCCCTGAAGACGAATGGTATAAAATTCCCAGGATCAGGAATCTTGGGTCATTATTTACTCTAAAAGTTGCAAAAGGAGGAGAAGCGGGAGGAGGAAGAGGAGGAGGAGGAGGAGGAGGAGGAGGGGCAGAGGAAGGAGCCTTAAGAGTATGGAAACACAAGGGAAGAATGAACTACACACAACTATGAGGTAATCAGTGAACTCACTCAGTCATTAAAAGAGTGCAATACACTCTCATGCAAAGGGCTTTAATGAGACCCAGGAGAAACTCTAATGCTAAGGACGGTGGGGAAATAGTATCTGCATGAGGGTCTCTCCAAGTCAGAAAAGAGAGATCACGGGGTGGTAGTTTGCCTGCTGGTGAGGGCATCTTTGAACAGTGGTGGGAAGAGCTCCATGGGCAGGTCCTTTCAGAGCAGGGATGGCCAAGCCTTCCTCTTTCCGCAGGCTGCTTCTCGCCTACTGCAGGAGCCTGTGTGCAGCCTGGAAGCTCATCCTGACCTTCAGGGAGGCAGATGCTATGAAAGCATCCAGAAGAAGAAATCCTTCCTGGCACAAGCACTGTTAGGAGCCTCCTGTGCCCCATCATTGCAAAGTCCACTCTGTGCTGCTCCTGCTCTGGCAATGGTGGGAACCTTGTTCTTCCCACAGCTCACTGTCTGCCCCTCTCCAAGCCACTGCTCCCTCCTGAGCCTCCTGCAGGATGGATGTGCACCCATCTCAACTGCTCTTCCTTGTTATTCTGCCCAATGGAAACCACTGCTGAACCCTACTCCACTGGGAAGGTGACAAAGAGAGCTTAGGGCTTCTGTGGGAAATCATCTCTGAATATCTCTCATGACCCTTCCAAATGCTTTAGATCAAGGAGCCATGCTGAGCTCTAGCCTGCTCTTCAGGAGATTGAGGACTGAAACTGTGACTTTGCTTCTATCCTGGGATTCATAGCCAAGGGTCCTCATTTAGCAAATCTATAATCATGTTGTATTAAAAAAAAAAACTGCTTGTAGCCGGGAGGTGGTGGCACATGTCTTTAATTCCGGCACCTGGGAGGCAGAGGCAGGTGGATCTCTGTGAGTGCCAGGCTAGCCTGGTCAACAAAATGAGTTAAGGATACTCGAGGCTACACAGAGAAACCCTGTCTCAAAAAACAAAACAAAACAAAGACTAAAACATGGTCGGAGCTGGGCATGGTGCCACATGCTTTTAATCCCAGCTTGGTAGGCAGAGGCAACCACGGTTGGAGTGTGTCATTGCCCAAAAGGGTGAACTCTGGGAAAAAATCCTGTTGGTTTCTAGTCTAATGTTCAGTGCTTGTGTGTGTGTGTGTATGTGTGTCTTTTTCTGAGAAAAGGAATATGTATGTGTGAAAGTAAAAGAGAAAGAGAAAATGGGTGTGTGTGTGTGTGTGTGAAAGAGAGAGCGACAGAGACAGAGAGAGAGATGGAGGGAGAGATAGGGAAAAAGAGAGAGAGAGAGAGAGAGGTGGTGAGACACAGAGACAGAGACAGAGAGAGTGAGTGCAGACTACAAGGCTGCCAAACAACATGTGGGAGGGCAGAGGAAAAGTTGTGTGAGTCTGTTCTTTGCTTTCACTAGGTAGGGTCCTGGTCCAAATCCAGGTGACCAGGACTGACAGTAGGCAGTTCTTTATTTCACTTCTGAACCATCTCACTGCTCCTCTCAAGGGGCTTGGTTTTTTGCTTGGTTGTTTTTCTTTTTCCAAACTGGGCTTCTCTGTGTAGCCTTGACTGTCCTGGACTCACTTTGAGGATCAGGCAGGCCATGAACTCACAGAGATCCACCTACCTCTGCCTCCCAAGTGCTTGGATTAAAGGTTTGAGCCACCAAGCACCTGCACCTCTCAGTGTTTTTTTAAACACAGCCTCATCTCTCCCAAATTGGTCTACAAGTCACTTTGTAGCCCCGGTACACTTTAATTATGGATTTCTCCCACCTCATCACAGGCTCCACAGTACAGCACACTGTGCCTTAGGGAAGCCACAGGGAAGGAAAGGAACAGAGTTCACTCACTAGCTCAGTGAAACCTGAGTTTTATTAACATGTCACCCTCAGATATCTGAGTGGCAGAAGAGGAGTTTGCTTCTGTTTTGAGTGTTAGAAAGAATTAAAAAACAAAACAAAAAACCCAAGCAAACAAACAAAAAAACAGTGATCTTTTATCATGTCATATTTTGCTTTATTTTGTGTTTCAAGATAGGGCTTCTCTGTGTACCCACCCTAATGTCCTAGAATCTCTTTTTAGACCAAGTGGACTCACAGCCCTGCCTCTGCCTCCAGAGTGCTGGGATTAAAGGCATATGCCACCACACCTGGCTTTCTTTGTTTGTTTGTTTTTATTTTTCCTGACATGTTTTCACTCTATAAGTGCTGGGATTACAGGAATGCATCACCACACTTGGACTTTGTCCAAAAGGATTAAAGATTTTATTATTAGCTGGTGGTGTTGCATGCCTTTAATCCCAGACCTTGGGAGGCAGAAGCAATCACATCTCTGTGATATTGAGGCCAGCCCCTTCTACAAAACAAGTTAAGGCAGTCAAGGCTACACAAAGAAACCCTTTCTCTAAAAACAAAACAACATCAGCAACAACAAAATATTTTTCTTTTTATTTATTTATTTTTTATTTTATTTCTATTTTTATTTATTTATTATAATTTATTCATATTACATCTTGATTGTTATCCCCACGTTCTCTTTCTTTTATACTTTTATTTTATTGTACATGTGTAAAACAAACAACATACAGCAGGGAGATCCATGTGACAATCATGAGAACACTGAGTACTATATGTTACATTCATAGTGACTTGGCCATCTGCATTTGTCTCCTTTGAATTAAGTGTTTTTACTGTCTTGTTGGGTCCACATTTCCAAATGAGATTAAATATCTATCTTATCTCAACTCTAAGACCTTAACTTCTTTATCTTGATCTAAATAGGGTGGGTGTGAGGGCAAGAGCTATAAAAGGATTGAAGGAGCCTTAGACAGCACCCAGAGTCCTGGAGCCCACAGCCTCTGCTTGGCCATTCTGGGAGCAGGAGGGCTGTCACCAGTGTCCAGATCAGGTAAGTCACTCACCTCTCTCAGGAGGCCGCTTGCATGCTGGGCAGGCATATCATCAACTGAATGTCAAGATTCTGTATTTGATATAAAATTGGGCCGGGCAGTGAAGGCACATGTGTTTAATCCTAGCACATGGGAGGTAGAGGCAGGTGGTTCTCCCTGACTTTGAGGCCATGCTGGACTACAGAGGGAGTTCCAGGACAGCCAGAGCTGGTACACAGAGAAACCTTGTTTCAAAAAAACAGAAATATATATATCTTGCTTTCTGATTCCCCGCTCTTGATAATGATGAGAGTGATTTTCCTCTATGTTAGCTTTTAATGAGAAATGTAGGTTGGATTGGAATTTTTATATCAGATTCCTAGGCTCATTTGAGTATTTAGGGGACAGAGCCTCTGATTAGAAGGGCTAGCCTTGAACTCCAGATTCTTCTGCCTCTGTAATTCTGGATGGGATCTGCTTGTAGTTTAATCCCTTCCTTGGCATTTGGCCAATTAAGGTTCTGCAGTTGTTTACTCAGAAATGTCCTTTTCACTCTAGCTAACAAATAGAGGTGGGCACTGCTAATAGTTTTGAACACAAGTCTCAGCTGATCTGTGAACTGGGGCTTTAGGAGTGTGGTTCCTTCTTCCTTGACTATTTTTTGTTTGTTTGTTTGTTTTTCAAAGCAGGGTTTCTCTGTGTAGCCTTGGCTGTCCTGAACTCACTTTGTAGACCAGGTTGGCCAGGAACTGACAGAAATCCGCAGGCTTCTGACTGCCAAGTGCTGGGATTAAAGGTGTGAGCCACCACCGCCTGGCACTTGTCTGAGACTAAATTAACAGAAAATTAGGATTCGAAGCTGGAGCTGGGGTCGTGGTGGCCACAGCAGAGTCCCAGGGAACTAGCATTATGGTTCTAAGCAGAGAAGAGGCCAGATCCAAGGTGGACAAGGCTGCATGAAGACACCCGAGACCTCAAAGAGGAGACTTCTCACTGTGGCCTCAGAACCCATGTGTAATGGGACCAAAGCCCAGTAACGACCACCTCAGTCAAGACACTAAAGACCAGGTGAGGTGACACACACCTGTACTCCCAGCATTCCAGAGGCAAACACAGGTGGATTTTTGTGAGTTGGAGGCCAGCTTGGTCTACAAAGTGAGTCAAGACAGCCAAGGCTATGCAGAAAAACCAAACAGGAGCGGGACGTGGTGGCACAGGCCTTTAATCCCAGGACTCCAAAGGCAGGGACAGGCAAATCACTGTGAGTTAGAGGCCACCCTCATCTACAAAGCAAGTCTAGAACAACCAAGGCTACACAGAGAAACCCTTGCTTGAAAACAAACAAACAACAGAATGGCAGAGCATGGTGTCAGAGGCCTTTAATCCCAGCACTCAGTAGCCTGCCTGGTCTCCAAAGAGGAGTGGCTTTCGGGAACCTTACTGTCTCTTTTGGGCTTTTACATTTCAGACAAGGTCAGGTTGTGCAGCCAGATGGCCACGAGTATAGACCTTCTACCTCAACCCCAAAATAGGGTAATAAAACCAGTTCCCCACCCCAAGCTCAGAAGCCTTCAAAAGCAAAGGGTGGTGTCAGCCACGTCAGAGATTCTCCTCAGTTCCTCCGTGGCATCTAAGGCAGAGCCTTGGGCATATGACATAGGCACTGCCTTTTATTTAATTTGTGTTTTTATTGATGGTAGTGCTAGTGGTTTTTTTGTTTTTGTTTTTGTTTTTTGTTTTTTGCTTTTTTTGTTTTTTTTGGGTTTTTCGGATTTATTTTGGTTTGGTTTGGTTTGTGTTGGTTTTGGTTTGGTTTGTTGTGACAGAGTTTCCCTATGTTATCTTATCCATCCTGGACTTACTTTGTAGACCAGGCTGGCCTGGAACTCCCAGCCATCAGCCTGCTTCTGCCTCCTGAGTGCTGGGATTACAGCTGTGAGCCACCACACCCGGTTTAGTGGGTTTTTTTCTTCACACAATATTTTATTTTTTTTTTTGTTTTGTTTTTTCACTCTATGTATTACTATGTTTACAGTGCTCTGCCTGCATATACATATACATTACAGATAGCTGTGAGCCACCATGTGGTTGCTGGGACTTGACCTCAGGACCTCTGGGAAACAGACAGTGCTCTTAACCACTGAGCCATCTCTCAAGCCCTTGTTTTGTTTTTATCAAGACAGGATTTGTCTGTATAGCCTAGGCTGTACTGGACTCCCTTTGTGGACCAGGCTGGCCTTGAACTCACATTAATCCACCTGCCTCTGGCTCCCAAGTGCTGGGATTAAAAGCATGCACCACCACGGTAGCCTCATACATGCTTTCTTTGTGTGGCCTTACTTCCCGAGAACTAAGTCTGTAGAGCAGTGTGGCCTTGAAGTCTTGGAAATCACTCCCTCCCTAGCTCTGCCTTCTAAGTCCTCCTGTATGGGAATAAAGGTGTATGCCACTACCACCTGGTGGTGCAGCCTTTCTTGGGGACTTGAAAGGTAATCAGTGTATTTTTGGCAGGAGAGGAGGCTGGTCAGATGAGGGGTTGGAGACTCAGGTCTTTAATCCTAGCACTGGGGAAGCAGCAGCAGGCAGTTCTCTGTGAGTTCAAGGCCAGCCTGGTCTATAAAGTGAGTCCAGCATAGCCAATATGACCCAGAGAAACCCTGTCTAAAAATAAGAGAAAACAGAAGCTGGTCAGGTTGCTATCCCCTGAATCACCTGCCCAATGGAGAAGGAGATTCAGAAGAGAGAGGAGGGCCAGTGCTTGCTACTTTGTATGTTGATGGTGAATTTGTGCCTCTATGCAGGTTGTCCTGAGAGACTCCACGGGAGAGAGTGAGAAAGATTTGCCTTTGAAACCACCAAATAGTACAAAAGAACAGGTGAATTCTCCAGTTTTGCCAGGCCTGGACTTCTGAGAGCTTCACTGCTGCCTGAAGATCCATCAGGATGAGCTCCCAGGCCCCACCCACACTCCTGACCCTGGCACTGCAGAGCCTGCTGAGAGACGAGGCCTTGGCCATCTCTGCTCTGAAGGACCTGCCCAGGGAGCTCTTCCCACCACTGATGAAGGCAGTCGTGGCTGGCAGACACCTGACCATACTGCAGGCCATGGTGGCTGCCTGGCCCTTTCCCTGCCTCCCCGTGGGAGCCCTGGTGAAATTCCCGGATGTGACAACATTGCAAGCTGTCCTGGCTGGTGTAGACATGCAGCTGACAGGAATCTTTCGCAAGAAGTAAGTAATGACTAGGTAATACGCAGTAGGTCACATTTGTGTGGAGGAAAAGGAAGTCTGGACTCTTGGCTAATGGGGTCAAAGAAGGATCAGAGGCTTTTATTGGTATCCGCTTGGGGAGCTGTTGAGTCCTTGTAGCAAATGCCCCTTAAGTGTGCGGTGTAGGCTGCAGCCGGTGTAGCCACAGTAGAATGAACCAGTCCCTGTGTCTCCATCTGGCAGTAGAAACAGGGACAGCACAAGTCCAGAGTAATGAGTAGAGGAGGCAGGCCGGGTCTCCTGATGCAGCTGAGGAAAAGAGGTCTTGCCTGGCAGGCTCCAGTGGCTGTGTGGAGACCAAGGACTAGAAATAACATATGTAAGAGGCTGAGCAGGGAACAGATGACAGCAGAGCTCTGAAGAGCTTGCTGTGTGCTTGGTCTTTTGTATGGTCTGACATTTCTTGCTGTTTTCCTCACAGGAAGAGGAAGCTTCAAGTGCTGGACCTGAGCAGTGTGCACCATGATTTCTGGAATGTGTGGGCTGGCACAGAGGACGGAGAGCGCTCAGCAGAGACTGTGCCTGAGAAGCAAAGAGCAACAGGCCTCCATAGATACGCACTGACCTGGTGTTTGAAGGTGGTCACTGACCTGAGCTTTGGGCTCTTTCTGGATGAACACCATGAATACTTGTTGCAGAGGGCACAAAAGAGAAGAGGTTCCCTGCAGCTGTATTGCAGGAAAATGCACATTTCGGGATCATCCATGGACACTGTAAGGAAGGTCTTGCAGATTTTACAGCCAGATTGCATTGAGGAGTTGGAACTGAATGGAGGCTGGACTCTGGCCACACTGACGTCTTTTGCACCTTGCCTCGGTCAGATGAGAAATCTTCGCAAATTCTTTCTAACAGCAATGGATGGCGCCGGCTCCAACCCTCATAACACACTAACAGAGGCACAGAGGAAGAAAGTCACCAAGGTCCGGTCTCAGTTCTCCAAGCTCAACAGTCTCCAGCATCTCTCCATGTCTGGTGTCTACTTTCTCAGGGGCCACATGAAGCAGCTGCTCTGTTGAGAAAGGAGGGGAGAGGTCTTGCTGCTACCACAGCCAACATCTCCTGTTTCCCATGTAGACTAGTGGGCATTTGATGTCTGGCCAATACTGTAGATTTCCCGATCAGGACGGAGTCTAATCACATTGGTCACTGGCCCTGACCTAGAAAGGTGTGACTTGAGTGAGCATACTCAACAGGCTGCAGTGGGTCCTCACTGCCATCTCACAGTCACATTGAGTCTGCCTATGTGGTTCCCCCTACTCCAGGTCAGCACTCTCACTGCATGCCACACTAACCCCCTTGTCTTTCCTTAGGTGTCTGAAGACCCCCTTGGAGTTCCTGTCCATCAGCTTCTGCAACTTATCACAGGCAGACTTGGAGTCTTTTGCCCAGTGTCACCGTCTCCATCATCTCAACCATCTGCAATTGGGAGGTGTCGTTTTGTCTGAGCTGAGTCTTGTGCCTCTCAGAATCTTCCTAGAGAATGTCGCAGACACTCTGCAGATCCTGGACTTGGAGGGTTGTAGGATGAAGGACTCTCAGATCAGTTCTCTCTTCCCTGCCTTGAGCCAGTGCTCTCAGCTCACCAGGGTCAATTTCTATGACAATGACTTCTCCATGGCTGTCCTGAAGGACCTTATGCAGCACACCGCCAACCTAAGCCACATGGCCCAGGGCTTCTACCCTGCCCCTCTGGAGTGCTATGTTATCGGACAGGCCATCTTAGAGAGATTTCACCAGCTTTGTTCTGAGCTCAGGAACACACTTGGCACTGTCAGGGAGCCCCGGTCCATCTCCATTGCTACTCAGTTGTGCCTTGTATATTGTCCTCACTGTGACTCTCTCCAATCGACCAGATTTTACCATTCTTGGCAGTAAACAGGAGAAGGTTGGTTTTGATAATGAGACAGGAATGTCTGTGGACAAGTCTCTCATCAAGGGTCTGCTGAGCACACATCTTCTGAAACTGATCAAGTTTTGCAAAGCATGGTATGCAACTGGGACAGACCACAGGGGTCAACTGTGACATGGACAACTATGGGACTGTGAAGAGTGATGTCCGGGGGAGTCAGACAGCTCTACACTTCAAAATGTGCTCTGTAGAGCATCAGGACCCCTCCAGTAAAGTCTGTGTGACATATGCTGTCGTGTCTCCCGAGGTAAAGACCCCTGTGCAGGGAGAGCCTTCCTGAAAGGGCCTGATGTTCCTGACAGGAGCAATTGATTGCAGCCTTCTTTCTTCTCATTGTGTGGGCACACTGTGTCCCTATTCTTTCTCCTAACCTTACTCCCATACCAAGAGCATCCGAAGATGACTATGTTGCTATGAAACTCCCAAACTTGGGACCATAGCCAGGGACCATTCAGGCCCAGCATTAACCATCAAGTTCCTCTTCCCTCAATAAAAGAAACATGGCTATGAATTAATCATTAGTTATGTATTTGTATTATGATTTACAAAGAAGTAAAGTGTTTCAAAAGCTCCAAATAGCAGTGTTCAGATATTAGTAAGGAAACCTAAAAAACTGCCTTGGCACACAGATGTTGGGCATAAGTTGTATTAATGAGAGAACACTGACCCTTGACGAAGAGGACACAAGCACACGGATGCCAAACCAAGAACTTAACAGTGACGGCATCTTCATGGTGTATTCTGTACCATGCATTATATCAAGTCAATAACTCAAAATTACTTTGCATTCTGTGCCTTGTACTGTGTATGCCTGGTTGCTCACTGGTTCCCTTGAACCTACTCCATGGGAAATGTAACCACAACACACTCTCTGATTCAAAAAATGTACATAAAAATCTAAACTGCTTGCCTGAAAAACACACTGAGATCAAACTCTCCCCTGGGTTTGTCTGTTTGTCACTTTGCCAAATCCTTGTGCACTGACGCTCTGAGAACTCCTGTTCCCAAAGACCTATGCTGGACTGGGATGGTCGATGGCACTAGAGGACTGGCTAAGAAATTTTGTTCTTTGAAGAACATTTTTCTCTTCCATGTCTTTAATGATATCATGCAGTCCCCTCTGGCATTGAACTCATTTAACGTCTCCTCTGGGCTCCATGACTGCTGAGGTCACTCGCATGTGCCCCCAAGCCCAGCTTGTGGACCACCTGACTGTGGAGCACTATTCTTCAAGGCCCCTGACCTCTGATGGTCACATCCTTAGAGCAGCCTCTAGGAGGTAGGCAAACTCCATGTCCTATCTTGAAGAATACATTTTAAATGTTCCACAGTGAACTCTCTTCATTTTGTTAATGAGTCCTGGAAGCCTTTCTTTTATTTTCTTGTGTATGAAGGACCATGTAGCAATAAAATATTGTATCCAAACTTTTGTAGTGTTTTCATTGTGAAGATTATTATGAATAAGCATACTAATACTCCGGAGGCAGAGGCAGGTGGGTCTCTGTGAGTTCTGGGCTAGGATCATCCACAAAGTGAGTCCAGGACAGCCAATAAAATAAAGCAATTAGTTTCTTGAAAATGACCTCATCAAGCCCAGACAGGCCTTTCCTTTCCCAAATTCTCAGAGTGAGGCCCCATATCAGCAATCCCCCATCAATGCTCCCACAAAGGGACATGAGTGAGCTCCGGTTGGGACCCATCTCTAATTCCTGCCACCTCTGGATGACACATGGATGCCATCATTTTCCCTGCTACCTAGGAGTGTAGGATGTACTGGGTATGGATTTGGGAATCTGGTCAAAACTAGAAGGCACTGTTAGCAAAGAAAAGGTTGTGTGGAGTTATGGTGGCAAACACCTATACTTTATACTTCCAAGCAGAGCTTGGAAGGTGCCATGCATAAATATGGTGTAGATCAGGCAGTCAAGGAATCACTTCAGAAAACTAGCTCAACTTCAATCAGGGAGAACAAAGACTGTATATTTCTTGGGAAGTGGGTAGCTGTGGTCCCAGACAGGTTTACATAATTGGTTGAAACCAATTAAGGATGGTTGGTTTGTGCCAGGTGTGCTGGCTCACGCCTGTAATCTTGGCACTCAGGAAGCAGAGGCTGGTGGGCTGCTGTGGGTTCAAGGCCAGCCTGTTCTACAAAGCAAGTCTAGGACAGGGAGGGCCACACACTGAAGCCCTGTCTCAAAATCAACTACAACAACAACAACAACAACAACAACAACAACAACAAAGGGTTACTTTCTTTGCATTTGGCAGAACACTCCTATCATACATACAGGAGCACAACCTAATTGTCCTATCCCTTGGTAGGGGAGAGCTAGCAGGGAGATGGGTCAAAGGCTACACATCAAATGTGCTTAGGAGCATCTGTGTCCAGAGCCATTCTCCAGATGAAGTCAGGAAGAGATCAGGACACCCTGCTGGGAGAGGGAGCCCCACACAGTACACCAAGTTCAGAGTAGCTATCTAGACTGGGAGGATTGCAACCTCCCTCAAACAGCAGGGTCCTCCCAAGATTAGGTCACAATACTCATAGTACTAGGAGGAAGGCTAAGGAACGAAGGTTGTTGGGAGTCGGAGTTTCAAATCAACCTAAGCTGTAAAGCAAGACCCTGTCTCAATAATGAATCCATATCAGGGCATGGTCGTGCACGCCTTTAGTCCTAGCACATGGGAGCCAGAGGCAGGCTGAACTCTGAGGTCAAGATCAGCCTGGTCTACAAAGCCAGTCCAGGACAGCCCGGGCTCTTACACAGAGAAACCCTGTCTCGAAAAAAAAAAAGTACAAAACTTAGTCCATAGCTAACAAGTAAATAAATGACATAAAACTTCAGTCAACAGGATCATGACATTGAAGTTTTTCTTGGGTTTTCTGGCTTTCACAAAAAAAAACTCTGTTAATCTAGACACTGGAAAATGCATGTATTTTCTAGTGGATCAAAGCACCCAATAGAAGGAAGTTACTGTGGCTGGAGAGATGGCACAGCAGTTAAGAGCACTGCCTGCCTCTCCAGAGTTCCTGAGTTCAATTCCCAGGAATCATTTGGTGGTTCACACCCATCTAGGTGGGATCTGATGCCCTCTTCTGGTGTACAGATGTACATACAGACTTGGCATTTATATACATAAAAGAAGTAAATAAAATCTTAAAAAAGAAGGAAGCTACCGGTTAGGTTGTGGAGCTGTGAGCTGTGAGAAACTAAGTGTTACTGATTCGGAGTGAGAGGAGACTTTGGGTGTCCTGAAGCCCAGACTCAACTCTCTGGCCCCATCAGGTTCAGCATCTTTGTACCAGCCCCATAGCCAGGAAGTACCTCCTGACCATGTGCTGCTCCATCATGACCAGAGCCACAAGACCAACAATGACACAGGAAATTCTGATCTGTGTGTCCTGGGGGAACTGACTGAAGACATTGGTCTTGATTCCTAATGATTGCTGTCTGTTTCTCTAATCTGGCTTTTTAAGACATGGTCTCAGTGTGTAGCCCAAGTGGCCTGAAAACCTCTAGGTAGATGGGGCTTCCTCACACTCATTAAGATATGCCTGCTCATTCCTCTTGGCTGAAGGAATTAAAGCCACGTGCTACTGTTGCATGGTAAACATAGGTTCAACTCTTCTCATGTAATTTTGGATTATTTTGGTTTGGTTTGGTTTTTGATTTTCGACACAGGGTTTCTCTCTGTTAGCCTTGACTGTCCTGGTCTCACTTTGTAGACCAGGCTGACCTGGAACTCAGAGCAATTTGCCCACCTCTGCCTCCTGAGTGCTGGGACTAAAGACGTGTGCCACCAAGCCCGGCTTGGATTTCTTTCTTTTTAAGGATGAAGAGATTCATTTATGGTTCACAGTCTTATGTGGGTTTTTTTGTAAGCAAAGTTAACATTTATGTATAAAGAATCATCAGTGTAGTTTAATGGAGTATTTCACATCCTTTTGTTTGTTTGTTTGTTTCTCAAGACAGTGTTTTTCTGTTGCCTTGGTTGTCCTGGGCTTGCATTGTAGACCAGGCTAGCTGAAAGCTCACAGCGATCCACATGCCTCTGCCTCCCTGAGTGTTGGGATTACCGACTTGCACCACCTCACCTGGCTCACATCCTTTCTCCTCAGAAAGTCTAGATCCACCTACCTTATTAAAGTGCAGGGGATTCTCCAGTATTTCTGGTTGTCCTGGGCTTGCTTTGGAGACAGGCTGACCTCCAAGTATAGAGATCCACCTGCCTCTGCCTCCCAAGTGCTAGGATTAAAGGGGTTTGTTGGGCTGGAGAGATGGCTCAGTGATTAAGAGCACTGTCTGCTCTTCCAGAGGTCCTGAGTTCAATTCCCAGCAATCAAATGGTGGCTCACAACCATGTATTATGAGTTGAGATGCTCTCTTCTGCTATGCAGGTGTACATGCAAATAGTGCCCTCACAGACATAAAGATGAAATTATTATAAAAATGTAACAATACATAAATAAATAAAAATAAGGTTGCATGCCACCACACCCAGACTTTTAATGCTTGTTGTTTGTTTGTTTGTTTCTTTTAATTGCTTGTTTTTTCTTCTTTCGAGAAAGGATTTCTCTGTGTACCCTTCGGTGTCTTATACTCACTTTGTAGACTAGTCTGGCTTTGAACTCACAGCAATCCACTCGCCTCTGCATTTGTACTGGGAATAAAGGCATGTGCCACCACACCCAGATTTTTCTCTTCTTCTTTTTAAAAGATTTATTTATACTTGGGCAGTGGTGGAGCAAGGCTTTCATCCCTGCATTTGGAAGGCAGAGGCAGGTGGATCCCTGGGAATTCAATGCAAGCCTGGTCTACAAAGTGAGTCTTGATTAGCCAAGGGTACACAGAGAAACTCTGTCTGGAAAAAACAATTTACTTACTTGTTATGTATACAGTGTTCTTCTTGCATGTACACCTGCAGCCAGAAGAGAGCACCAGTCTCATTATAGCTGATGTGAGTCACCATGTGTTTGCTGGGAATTGACCTCAGCATCTCTGGAAGAATAGACTGTGCTCTTAACCTCTGAGCCATCTCTCCAGCCCTAAGGGCATTTATTTGTTTGTTTGTCTGTTTGTTTGTCTGTGTAGCCTTAGCTGTGCTGGACTCACTTTGTAGACCAGACAGGCCTTCAACTCACAATGATCCACCACCCTCTGCCTCCTGAGTGCTGGGATTAAAGGCATGTGACATCACACCCGGTGTAGTTTGGTTTTTCAAGACTGAGTTTCTCATTTACCATTATTTGTCTGAAACTGGATTCGTAGACAATGCTGGCCTCCAACTAACAGAGATCTGACAACTTGTGTCTCCCTTTCCGAGAGTCCTGAGATTAGAGGAATACATCACCATACTCAGACTTTTTTTTTAAATCAAAGATTTATTTATTAGTTGGGCAATGATGGCATATTCCTTTAATCCCAGCCCTAGGGAGGGGGAGGGAAGCAGATCTCTGTAAATTCTGGGTCTACAAAGCAAGTTCAGGTTTGGGAAGGCTCCACACACATATATCATCGGACCACCTGCGTTTGGTGTTTATACTTTGATGTGAGAAACCCATTGGAGGGGCTTCATTTTTGATTCTATGAATTTATCTTACTCTATAAAATTTTTTTTTATATTACAGTGTGTGTGTTTCTGTGTGTGTGTTTGTGTGTGTGTGTGTGTGTACATGATTGCAAATGCTCCAAGAGACCAGAAGACATGTCATAAAACACTAGTTCCAGGTGTCTGTGGGTGCTGAGGTGTGCAGGAGGAACAGCAAGAGCTCTTTACCTCTGAGCCATGTGTCCAGAGGAATCTCTGTAGCTCTTTGACTGGGGTTTCCTGAAGATGAATGGTATAAAATTCCCAGGATCAGGAATCTTGGGTCATTATTTACTCTAAAAGTTGCAAAAGGAGGAGAAGCAGGAGGAGGAGGAGGAGGAGGAGGAGGAAGAAGAGGAGGAAGAGGAGGATGAGGAGAAAGAGGAGGAGGAGGAGGAGGAGGAGGGGCAGAGAGAAGGAGCCTTAAGAGTATGGAAACACAAGGCAAGAATGAACTACACACAACTAGGAGGTCATCAGTGAACTCACTCAGTCATTAAAAGAGTGCAACACACTCTCATGCAAAGGGCTTTAATGAGACCCAGGAGAAACTCTAATGCTAAGGACGGTGGGGAAATAGTATCTGCATGAGGGTCTCTCCAAGTCAGAAAAGAGAGATCACGGGGTGGTAGTTTGCCTGCTGGTGAGGGCATCTTTGAACAGTGGTGGGAAGAGCTCCATGGGCAGGTCCTTTCAGAGCAGGGATGGCCAAGCCTTCCTCTTTCCGCAGGCTGCTTCTCGCCTACTGCAGGAGCCTGCGTGCAGCCTGGAAGCTCATCCTGACCTTCAGGGAGGCAGATGCTATGAAAGCATCCAGAGGAAGAAATCCTTCCTGGCACAAGCACTGTTAGGAGCCTCCTGTGCCCCATCATTGCAAAGTCCACTCTGCGCTGCTCCTGCTCTGGCAATGGTGGGAACCTTGTTCTTCCCACAGCTCACTGTCTGCCCCTCTCCAAGCCACTGCTCCCTCCTGAGCCTCCTGCAGGATGGATGTGCACCCATCTCAACTGCTCTTCCTTGTTATTCTGCCCAATGGAAACCACTGCTGAACCCTACTCCACTGGAAAGGTGAGACGGAGAGCCCCAGTACACTTTAATTACGGATTTCTCCAACCTCATCACAGGCTCCACAGTACAGCACACTGTGCCTTAGGGAAGACACAGGGAAGGAAAGGAACAGAGTTCACTCACTGGCTCAGTGAAACCTGAGTTTTATTAACATGTCACCCTCAGATATATGAGTGACAGAACAGGAGTTTGCTTCTATTTAGGATATTAGAAAGATTAAAACAAAAACAAAAACAAAAAAAGCAGGTGATCTTTTGCCATGTTAGATTTTGCTTTATTTTGTGTTTCAAGATAGGGTTTCTCTGTGTACCCACCCTAATGTCCTAGAATCTCTTTTTAGACCCAGTGAACTCACAGCCCTGCCTCTGCCTCCAGAGTGCTGGGATTAAAGGCATGGGCCACCACACCTGGCTGTTTTTTTTGTTTTTTGTTTTTGTTTTGTTTTCAAGACAAGTTTTCGATCTATAGGTGCTAGGATTATCGGAATGCATAACCACACTTGGACTTTGTCCAAAAGGATTAAAGATGTATTCATTAGCTGACCTGCGGTGTTGCATGCCTTTAATCCAAGACCTCAGGAGGCAGAGGCAATCAGATCTCTGTGAGATTGAGGCCAGCTCCTTCTAAAAAGCAAGTTAGGGCAGTCAAGGCTACACAAAAAAACCCTTTCTTAGAAAACAAAACAACATCAGCAACAACAAAATATTTCTTTCTTTTCTTTATTTAATTTTATTTCTATTTTTATTTATTTATTATAATTTACTCATATTACATCTTGATTGTTATCCCCTCACTCTCTTTTTTTATACTTTTATCTTATTATACATGTGTAAAACGAACTACATACAGTAGGGACAACCATGTGACAATCATGAGAACACTGAGTACTATATATGTTACATTCATAGTGACTTGGCCATCTGCATTCGTCTCTTTTGAAGTAAGCATTTTTCCTGTCTTGTTGGGTCCACATTTCCGAATCAGACTCAATATCTATCTTATCTCAACTCTAAGAGCTTAACTTCTTTATCTTGATCTAAAACGATCTTGTCCCCTAACCAGCTAAACTTGGAATATTATCTTGTCTTCAATGCCCCTCAGAGACTCGAGAAGGAATAAAACTTAAATTCCTGAGTGAACCAGCCGTGTGGGTTAGCAGTGTCCAAAATGTACAAATTGACTTAAGACAGTTTATCTTTCTTTCTTTCACATATGTGAGTGCTCTATCTGGAGGTTACCTGGAAGCCAAAAGAGGACACCAGTTCCCATTATAGATGGTTGGGAGCCACCATATGGGCGCTGGAATTGAACTCAGGACCTCTGGAAGAGCAGGCAGTGCTCTTCACTTCTGAGACACTGCTCCAGACCCTATGCCTACATTTTTCATCAGCTGAGTTCAACTTACAGAGCTGAGTGTGGTGATGGGAGCCTGTGGTGGACGTTACTCAGGAGGCAGAGAGAGAAGGGGAAAAGTGAAGCCCTCTCTGGGATACAGGGTGAGCTCAAAGCCAGCCTGAGGGATTTGTATGAGAGCTTGTGTGCCAGTGACAACAAGGGAAAAGGAGCTGTGAGGACTGCATGGTTTCTATGGGGGTCTAGAAAGCGCTGTCTCAGAAGTGGGGAGGAGACTATGTGTGTGGGGTTGGGTCCGGCAAATCAATAGAACAAAGAAATCAATATGAAGAGAGAGTTTGGATTTAAGGCCAGCAAGGGCTGCCCCTGAGAGGGGATGAGCCAAGCCTTGTATTCAGTCATGCGACTACCCTAAATCTGAGCCTCCTGGTATACAAGGGGGCCGAGGGGCAGTGGGCCAAATAGACCTAAGTTCTCAATGAGCAGGCCCCTCCTCACAGGTCAGAGAGCTCTGTTCTCATTGGTCCCTAAGTGGAAGGACCCTCCTTTGCTCCCTGGCTGCTGTGGGGTGTCCATGCCAGCTCCCCTACTCCAGCAGCTTCTGTGATTAAGGAACTCTGGAATCCCTCTCAGGCCATCTCTATACAGGACATGGGAAGACCCTTTATTATTTACAGCACAGGATTCATCTCCAGGACTGTTAAAAAAAAGCATGCACACTGAATAATTCAATGCGTCCTTGATGCCACTGGATTGTTTTTGATTTCTTAGAAATAACTATGATTCAATCCATCGTCCAAAAGAACAAACAATTACTGGGGCCTGGTGGTACATGCCTCTAATCCCAGCATTGGCAAGGCAGAGGCAGGCAGATCTCTGTGAATTCAAGGCCAGCCTGGTCTACAAAGCTGACCATGAAAGTCAACATAACATACAAAAACCCTGTGTCTAAACGTTAAAAAAAGCACATAAAAATTAAGAAACAACAACAACAATAAAAACCAAATAACTGTGATTCGCTTAATCTACCATAAGAGAAAACAATCCTAGGGATGATCCAGCCCAAGGAGGCTCAGCATTCCAATCTCGTGGAAGCTTGGAGGTGAGAGGTGTGGCTAAATAGGGTGGGTGTGAGGGCAAGAGCTATAAAAGGATTGAAGGAGCCTTAGACAGCACCCAGAGTCCTGGAGCCCACAGCCTCTGCTTGGCCATTCTGGGAGCAGGAGGGCTGTCACCAGTGTCCAGATCAGGTAAGTCACTCACCTCTCTCAGGAGGCCGCTTGCATGCTGGGCAGGCATATTATCAACTCAATGTCAAGATTCTGTATTTTCTATAAAATTGGGCTGGGCAGTGAAGGCACATGTGTTTAATCCTAGCACTTGGGAGGTAGAGGCAGGTGGTTCTCCCTGACTTTGAGGCCATGCTGGACTACAGAGGGAGTTCAAGGACAGCCAGAGCTGGTACACAGAGAAACCTTGTTTCCAAAAAACAGAAATATATATATATATATATATATCTTGCTTTCTGATTCCCCGCTCTTGGTAATGATGAGAGTGATTTTCCTCTATGTTAGCTTTTAATGAGAAATGTAGGTTGGATTGGAATTTTTATATCAGATTCATAGGCTCATTTGAGTATTTAGGGGACAGAGCCTCTGATTAGAAGGGCTAGCCTTGAACTCCAGATTCTTCTGCCTCTGTAATTCTGGATGGGATCTGCTTGTAGTTTAATCCCTTCCTTGGTATTTGGTCAATTAAGGTTCTGTAGCTGTTTACTTTGAAATGTCCTTTTCACTCTAGCAAACAAATAGAGGTGGGCACTGCTAATAGTTTTGAACACAAGTCTCAGCTGATCTGTGAACTGGGGCTTTAGGAGTGTGGTTCCTTCTTCCTTGACTATTATCTGTTTGTTTGTTTGTTTTTCAAAGCAGGGTTTCTCTGTGTAGCCTTGGCTGTCTTGAACTCACTTTGTAGACCAGGTTGGCCAGGAACTGACAGAGATCCGCAGGCTTCTGACTGCCAAGTGCTGGGATTAAAGGTGTGAGCCACCACCGCCTGGCACTTGTCTGAGACTAAATTAATAGGAACTTAGGATGGGAAGCAGGAACTGGAGTCGTGGTGGAACACAGCAGAGTCCCAGGGAACTAGAATTATGGTTCTAAGCAGAGAAGAAGCCAGATCCAAGGTGGACAAGGCTGCATGAAGACACCCGAGACCTCACAGAGGAGACTTCTCACTGTGGCCTCAGAGCTCGTGTGTAATGGGACCAAAGCCCAGTAAGGACCACCTCAGTCAAGACACTAAAGTCCAGGTGAGGTGACACACACCTGTACTCCCAGCATTCTAGAGGCAGACACAGGTGGATTTTTGTGAGTTGGTGGCCAGCTTGGTCTACAAAGTGAGTCAAGACAGCCAAGGCAATGCAGAAAAACCAAACAGGAGTGGGCCATGGTGGACGGGCCTTTAATCCCAGGGCTCCAAAGGCAGGGACAGGCAAATCACTGTGAGTTAGAGGCCACCCTCATCTACAAAGCAAGTCTAGAACAACCAAGGCTACACAGAGAAACCCTTGCTTGAAAACAAACAAACAACAGAATGGCAGAGCATGGTGTCAGAGGCCTTTAATCCCAGCACTCAGGAGCCTGCCTGGTCTCCAAAGAGGAGTGGCTTTCGGGAACCTTACTGTCTCTTTTGGGCTTTTACATTTCAGACAAGGTCAGGTTGTGCAGCCAGATGGCCACGAGTATAGACCTTCTACCTCAACCCCAAACTAGGGTAATAAAACTAGTTCCCCACCCCAAGCTCAGAAGCCTTCAAAAGCAAAGGGTGGTGTCAGCCACGTCAGAGATTCTCCTCAGTTCCTCTGTGGCATCTAAGGCAGAGTCTTGGGCATATGACATAGGCACTGCCTTTTATTTAATTTGTGTTTTTATTGATGGTAGTGCTAGTGGTTTTTTTGTTTTTGTTGTTTGGTTTTTGGTTTTTGCTTTTTTTGTGTGTGTGTATTTTTTTTTTTTTTTTTTTTTTTTTGGTTTGGTTTGGTTTGGTTTGGTTTTGGTTTGGTGTTGTGACAGAGTTTCCCTATGTTATCTTATCCATCCTGGACTTACTTTGTAGACCAGGCTGGCCTTGAATTCCCAGCCAACTGCCTGCTTCTGCCTCCTGAGTGCTGGGATTACAGCTGTGAGCCACCACACCCGGTTTAGTGGGTTTTTTTCTTCACACAATATTTTATTTTGTTTTGTTTTGTTTTTTCACTCTATGTATTACTATGTTTACAGTGCTCTGCCTGCATATACATATACATTACAGATAGCTGTGAGCCACCATGTGGTTGCTGGGACTTGACCTCAGGACCTCTGGGAAACAGACAGTGCTCTTAACCACTGAGCCATCTCTCAAGCCCTTGTTTTGTTTTTATCAAGACAGGATTTGTCTGTATAGCCTAGGCTGTACTGGACTCCCTTTGTGGACCAGGCTGGCCTTGAACTCACATTAATCCACCTGCCTCTGGCTCCCATGTGCTGGGATTAAAAGCATGCACCACCACGGTAGCCTCATACATGCTTTCTTTGTGTGGCCTAACTTCCCTAGAACTATGTCTGTAGAGCAGTGTGGCCTTGAAGTCTTGGAAATCACTTCCTCCCTAGCTCTGCCTTCTAAGTTGTCCTGTATGGGAATAAAGGTGTATGCCACTACCACCTGGTGGAGCAGCCTTTCTTGGGGACTTGAAAGGTAATCAGTGTATTTTTGGCAGGAGAGGAGGCTGGTCAGATGAGGGGGTGGAGATTCAGGTCTTTAATCCTAGGACTGGGGAAGCAGCAGCAGGCAGTTCTCTGTGAGTTCAAGGCCAGCCTGGTCTACAAACTGAGTCGAGCATAGCCAATATGACACAGAGAAACCCTGTCTAAAAATAAGAGAAAACAGAAGCTGGTCAGGTTTCTGTCCCCTGAATCACCTGCCCAATGGAGAAGGAGATTCAGAAGAGAGACGAGGGCCAGTGCTTGCTATCTTGTGTGTTGATGGTGAATATGTGCCTCTATGCAGGTTCTCCTGAGAGACTCCACGGGAGAGAGAGAGAAGGATTTGCCTTTGAGACCACCAAATAGTACAAAAGAACAGGTTGAATTCTCCAGTTTTGCCAGGCCTGGACTTCTGACAGCTTCACCGCTGACTGACGATCCATCAGGATGAGCTCCCAGGCCCCACCCACACTCCTGACCCTGGCACTGCAGAGCCTGCTGAGAGATGAGGCCTTGGCCATCTCTGCTCTGAAGGACCTGCCCAGGGAGCTCTTCCCACCACTGATGAAGGCAGTCGTGGCTGGCAGACACCTGACCATACTGCAGGCCATGGTGGCTGCCTGGCCCTTTCCCTGCCTCCCTTTGGGAGCCCTGGTGAAATTCCCGGATGTGACAACATTGCAAGCTGTCCTGGCTGGTATAGACATGCAGCTGACAGGAATCTTTCGCCAGAGGTAAGCAATGAGTAGGTAATGCCCAGTGGGTCACATTTGTGTGGAGGGAAAGGAAATCTGGACTCTTGGCTACTGGGATCAAAGAAGGATCAGAGGCTTCTGTTGGTATCATTTTAGGGAGCTGCAGAGTCCTGGACAGCTGTTGAGTCCTTGTAGCAAATGCCCCTGAAGTGTGTGGTGTAGGCTGGAGCCGGTGTAGCAACAGTAGAATGAGTCAGTCCCTGTGTCTCCATCTGGCAGTAGAAATAGGGACAGCACAAGTCCCAAGTAATGAGGGGAGGAGGCAGGCCGGGTCTCCAGATGCAGCTGAGGAAAAGAGGTCTTGCCTGGCAGGCTCCAGTTGCTGTGTGGAGACGCAGGACTAGAAGTAAAATAGGTAGGAGGCAGAGCAAGGAACAGCTGACAGCAGAGAAGCCTCCGAGGAGCTTGCTGTGAGCTTGTTCTTTTGTATGGTCTGACATTTCTTGCTGTTTTCCTCACAGGAAGAGGAAGCTTCAAGTGCTGGACCTGAGCAGTGTCCACCATGATTTCTGGGAAGTGTGGGCTGGCACAGAGGATGGAGAGCGCTCAGCAGAGACTGTGCGTGAGAAGCAAAGAGCAACAGGCCTCCATAGATACGCACTGAGGCGGCGTTTGAAGGTGGTCACCGACCTGAGCTTTGGGCTCTTTCTGGATGAACACCATGAGTATTTGTTGCAGTGGGCACAAGAGAGAAGAGGTTCCCTGCAGCTGTATTGCAGGAAAATGCACATTTCGGGATCATCCGTGTATACTGTGAGGAAGGTCTTGCAGGTTTTCCAGCCAGATTGCATTGTAGAGTTGGAACTGAATGGAGGCTGGACTCTGGCCACACTGACGTCTTTTGCACCTTGCCTCGGTCAGATGAGAAATCTTCGCAAATGCTTTCTAACAGTAATGGATGACGCCGGCTCCAACCCTGATAACACACTAACAGAGGCACAGAGGAAGAAAGTCACCAAGTTCAGGTCTCAGTTCTCCAAGCTCAACAGTCTCCAGCATCTCTCCATGTCTGGTGTCTACTTTCTCAGGGGCCACATGAACCAGCTGCTCTGGTGAGAAAGGAGGGGAGAGGTCTTGCTGCTACCACAGGCAACATCTCCTGTGTCCTATGTAGACTAGTGGGCATTTGATGTCTGGCAAATACTGTAGATTTCCCGATCAGGACCAAGTCTAATCACATTGGTCAAGGGCCCTGACATAGAACTGTGTGACTTGAGTGAGCATACTCAACAGGCTGCAGTGGGTCCTCACTGCCATCTCACGGTCACACTGACTCTGCCTATGTGGTTCCCCCTACTCCAGGTCAGCACTCTCACTGCATGCCACACTAACCCCCTTGTCTTTCCTTAGGTGTCTGAAGACCCCCTTGGAGTTCCTGTCCATCAGCTTCTGCAACTTATCACAGGCAGACTTGGAGTCTTTTGCCCAGTGTTACTGTCTTCATCATCTCAAACATCTGCAATTGTTAGGTGTCGTTTTATCTGATCTGAGTCTTGTGCCTCTCAGAATCTTCCTAGAGAATGTCGCAGACACTCTGCAGATCCTGGACTTGGAGGGTTGTAGCATGAAGGACTCTCAGATCAGTTCTCTCTTCCCTGCCTTGAGCCAGTGCTCTCAGCTCACCAGGGTCAATTTCTATGACAATGACTTCTCCATGGCTGTCCTGAAGGACCTTATGCAACACACCGCCAACCTAAGCCACATGGCCCAGGGCTTCTACCCTGCCCCTCTGGAGTCCTATGTTATCGGACAGGCCATCTTAGAGAGATTTCACCAGCTTTGTTCTGAGCTCAGGAACACACTTGGCACTGTCAGGCGGCCCCGGTCCATCTCCATTGCTACTCAGTTTTGCCTTGTATATTGTCCTCACTGTGACTCTCTCCAATCGACCAGATTTTACCATTCTTGGCAGTAAACAGGAGAAGGTTGGTTTTGATAATGAGACAGGAATGTCTGTGGACAAGTCTCTCATCAAGGGTCTGCTGAGCACACATCTTCTGAAACTGACCAAGTTTTGCAAAGCATGGTATGCAACTGGGACAGACCACAGGGGTCAACTGTGACATGGACAACTATGGGACTGTGAAGAGTGATGTCCGGAGGAGTCAGACAGCTCTACACTTCAAAATGTGCTCTGTAGAGCATCAGGACCCCTCCAGTAAAGTCTGTGTGACATATGCTGTCGTGTCTCCCGAGGTAATGACCCCTATCCAGCGAGAGCCTTCCTGAAAGGGCCTTATGTTCCTGACAGGAGCAATTGATTGCAGCCTTCTTTCTTCTCATTGTGTGGGCACACTGTGTCCCTATTCTTTCTCCTAACCTTACTCCCATACCAAGAGCATCCGAAGATGACTACGTTGCTATGAAACTCCCAAACTTGGGACCACAGCCAGGGACCATTCAGGCCCGCCATTAACCATCAAGTTCCTCTTCCCTCAATAAAAGAAACATGGCTATGAATTAATCATTAGTTATGTATTTGTATTATGATTTACAAAGAAGTAAAGTGTTTCAAAAGCTCCAAATAGCAGTGTTCAGATATTAGTAAGGAAACCTAAAAAACTGCCTTGGCACACAGATGTTGGGCATAAGTTGTATTAATGAGAGAACACTGACCCTTGACGAAGAGGACACAAGCACACTGATGCCAAACCAAGAACTTAACAGTGACGGCATCTTCATGGTGTATTCTGTACCATGCATTATTTCAAGTCAATAACTCAAAATGACTTTGCATTCTGTGCCTTGTACTGTGTATGCCTGGTTGCTCACTGGTTCCCTTGAACCTACTCCATGGGAAATGTAACCACAACACACTCTCTGATTCAAAAAATGTGCATAAAAATCTAAACTGCTTGCCTGAAAAACACACTGAGATCAAACTCTCCCCTGGGTTTGTCTGTTTGTCACTTTGCCAAATCCTTGTGCACTGACGCTCTGAGAACTCCTGTTCCCAAGGACCTATGCTGGACTGGGATGGTCGATGGCACTAGAGGATTGGCTAAGAATTTTTGTTCTTTGAAGAACATTTTTCTCTTCCATGTCTTTAATGATATCATGCAGTCCCCTCTGGCATTGAACTCATTTAACGTCTCCTCTGGGCTCCATGACTGCTGAGGTCACTGGCATGTGCCCCCAAGCCCAGCTTGTGGACCACCTGACTGTGGAGCACTATTCTTCAAGGCCCCTGACCTCTGATGGTCACATCCTCAGAGCAGCCTCTAGGAGGTATCTTGAAGAATGAACTATCTTGAAGAATACATTTTAAATGTTCCACAGTGAACTCTCTTCATTTTGTTAATGAGTCCTGGAAGCCTTTCTTTTATTTTCTTGTGTATGAAGGACCATGTAGCAATAAAATATTGCATCAAAACTTTTGTAGTGTTTTCATTGTGATGATTATTATGAATAAGCGTACTAATACTCCGGAGGCAGAGGCAGGTGGGTCTCTGTGAGCTCTGGGCCAGGATCATCCACAAAGTGAGTCCAGGACAGCCAATAAAATAAAGCAATTAGTTTCTTGAAAATGACCTCATCAAGCCCAGACAGGCCTTTCCTTTCCCAAATTCTCAGAGTGAGGCCCCATATCAGCAATCCCCCATCAGTGCTCCCACAAAGGGACATGAGTGAGCTCCGGTTGTGACCCATCTCTAATTCCTGCCACCTCTGGATGACACATGGATGCAATCATTTTCCCTGCTACCTAGGAGTGTAGGATGAACTGGGTATGGATTTGGGAATCTGGTCAAAACTAGAAGGCACTGTTAGCAAAGAAAAGGTTGTGTGGAGTTATGGTGGCAAACACCTATACTTTATACTTCCAAGCAGAGCTTGGAAGGTGCCATGCATAAATATGGTGTAGATCAGGCAGTCAAGGAATCACTTCAGAAAACTAGCTCAACTTCAGTCAGGGAGAACAAAGACTGTATATTTCTTGGGAAGTGGGTAGCTGTGGTCCCAGACAGGTTTACATAATTGGTTGAAACCAATTAAGGATGGTTGGTTTGTGCCAGGTGTGCTGGCTCACGCCTGTAATCTTGGCACTCAGGAAGCAGAGGCTGGTGGGCTGCTGTGGGTTCAAGGCCAGCCTGTTCTACAAAGCAAGCCTAGGACAGTGAGGGCCACACACTGAACCCCTGTCTCAAAATCAACTACAACAACAACAACAACAACAACAACAAAGGGTTACTTTCTTTGCATTTGGCAGAACACTCCTATCATACATACAGGAGCACAACCTAATTGTCCTATCCCTTGGTAGGGGAGAGCTAGCAGGGAGATGGGTCAAAGGCAACACATCAACTGTGCTTAGGAGCATCTGTGTCCAGAGCCATTCTCCAGATGAAGTCAGGCAGAGATCAGGACACCCTGCTGGGAGAGGGAGCCCCACACAGTACACCAAGTTCAGAGTAGCTATCTAGACTGGGAGGATTGCAACCTCCCTCAAACAGCAGGGTCCTCGCAAGATTAGGTCACAATACTCATAGTACTAGGAGGAAGGCTGAGGAAGGAAGGTTGTTGGGAGTCGGAGTTTCAAATCAACCTAAGCTGTAAAGCAAGACCCTGTCTCAATAATGAATCCACATCAGGGCATGGTCGTGCACGCCTTTAGTCCTAGCACATGGGAGCCAGAGGCAGGCTGATCTCTGAGGTCAAGATCAGCCTGGTCTACAAAGCCAGTCCAGGACAGCCCAGGCTCTTACACAGAGAAACCCTGTCTCGAAAAAAAAAAAGTAGAAAACTAAGTACATAGCTAGCAACTAAATAAATGACATAAAACTTCAGTCAACAGGATCATGACATTCAAGTTTGTATTGGGTTTTCTGGCTTCCACAAAAAAACTCTGTTAATCTTGATACTGGAAAATGCGTGTATTATGTAGTGGGTCAAAGCAGCCAATAGAAGGAAGTTACTGTGGCTGGAGAGATGGCACAGCAGTTAAGAGCACTGCCTGCCTCTCCAGAGTTCCTGAGTTCAATTCCCAGGAACCATTTGGTGGCTCACACCCATCTACAGTGGGATCTGATGCCCTCTTCTGGTGTACAGATGTACATACAGACTTGGCATTTATATACATAAAAGAAGTAAATAAAATCTTAAAAAAGAAGGAAGCTACCGGTTAGGTTGTGGAGCTGTGAGCTGTGAGAAAATAAGTGTTACTGATTCGGAGTGAGAGGAGACTTTGGGTGTCCTGAAGCCCAGACTCAACTCTCTGGCCCCATCAGGTTCAGCATCTTTGTACCAGCCCCATAGCCAGGAAGTACCTCCTGACCATGTGCTGCTCCATCATGACCAGAGCCACAAGACCAACAATGACACAGGAAATTCTGATCTGTGTGTCCTGGGGGAACTGACTGAAGACATTGGTCTTGATTCCTAATGATTTCTGTCTGTTTCTCTAATCTGGCTTTTTAAGACATGGTCTCAGTGTGTAGCCCAAGTGGCCTGAAAACCTCTAGGTAGATGGGGCTTCCTCACACTCATTAAGATATGCCTGCTCATTCCTCTTGGCTGAAGGAATTAAAGCCACGTGCTACTGTTGCATGGTAAACACAGGTTCAACTCTTCTCATGTAATTTTGGATTTCTTTGTATTATTTTGGTTTGGTTTGGTTTTTGGTTTTCAACACAGGGTTTCTCTCTGTTAGCCTTGACTGTCCTGGACTCACTTTGTAGACCAGGCTGACCTGGAACTCAGAGCAATTTGCCCACCTCTGCCTCCTGAGTGCTGGGACTAAAGACGTGTGCCACCAAGCCCGGCTTGGATTTCTTTCTTTTTAAGGATGAAGAGATTCATTTATGGTTCACAGTCTTATGTGGGTTTTTTTGTAAGCAAAGTTAACATTTATGTATAAAGAATCACCAGTGTAGTTTAGTGGAGTATTTCACATCCTTTTGTTTGTTTGTTTGTTTCTCAAGACAGTGTTTTTCTGTTGCCTTGGTTGTCCTGGGCTTGCATTGTAGACCAGGCTAGCTGAAAGCTCACAGAGATCCACATGCCTCTGCCTCCCTGAGTGTTGGGATTACAGACTTGTACCACCTCACCTGGCTCACATCCTTTCTCCTCAGAAAGTCTAGATCCACCTACCTTATTAAAGTGCAGGGGATTCTCCTGTATTTCCGGTTGTCCTGGGCTTGCTTTGTAGACAGGCTGACCTCCAAGTATAGAGATCCACCTGCCTCTGCCTCCCAAGTGCTAGGATTAAAGGGGTTTGCTGGGCTGGAGAGATGGCTCAGTGATTAAGAGCACTGTCTGCTCTTCCAGAGGTCCTGAGTTCATTTCCCAGCAATCTAATGGTGGCTCACAACCATGTATTATGAGTTGAGATGCTCTCTTCTGCTATGCAGGTGTACATGCAAATAGTGCCCTCACAGACATAAAGATGAAATTATTTTAAAAATGTAACAATACATAAATAAATAAAAATAAGGTTGCATGCCACCACACCCAGACTTTTAATGCTTTTTGTATGTTTGTTTGTTTGTTTTAATTGCTTGTTTTTTCTTCTTTCGAGAGAGGATTTCTCTGTGAACACTTAGGTGTCTTATACTCACTTTGTAGACTAGTCTGGCTTTGAACTCACAGCAATCCACTCGCCTCTGCATTTGTACTGGGAATAAAGGCATGTGCCACCACACCCAGATTTTTCTCTTCTTCTTTTTAAAAGATTTATTTATACTTGGGCAGTGGTGGAGCAAGGCTTTCATCCCTGCATTTGGAAGGCAGAGGCAGGTAGATCCCTGGGAATTCAATGCAAGCCTGGTCTACAAAGTGAGTCTTGATTAGCCAAGGGTACACAGAGAAACTCTGTCTGGAAAAAACGATTGACTTACTTGTTATGTATACAGTGTTCTGCTTGCATGTACACCTGCAGCCAGAAGAGAGCACCAGTCTCATTATAGCTGATGTGAGTCACCATGTGTTTGCTGGGAATTGACCTGAGGATCTCTGGAAGAATAGACTGTGCTCTTAACCTCTGAGCCATCTGTCCAGCCCTAAGGGCATTTATTTGTTTGTTTGTCTGTTTGTTTGTCTGTGTAGCCTTAGCTGTGCTGGACTCACTTTGTAGACCAGACAGGCCTTCAACTCACAATGATCCACCACCCTCTGCCTCCTGAGTGCTGGGATTAAAGGCATGTGACATCACACCCGGTGTATTTTGGTTTTTCAAGACTGAGTTTCTCATTTACCATTATTTGTCTGAAACTGGATTCGTAGACAATGCTGGCCTCCAACTCACAGAGATCTGACAACTTGTGTCTCCCTTTCCTAGAGTGCTGAGATTAGAGGAATACATCACCATACTCAGACTTTTTTTTTAAATCAAAGATTTATTTATTAGTTGGGCAATGATGGCATATTCCTTTAATCCCAGCCCTAGGGAGGGGGAGGGAAGCAGATCTCTGTAAATTCTGGGTCTACAAAGCAAGTTCAGGATTGGGAAGGCTCCACACACATATACCATCGGCCCACCTGCCTTTAGTGTTTATACTTTGATGTGAGAAACCCACTGGAGGGGCTTCATTTTTTATTCTATGAATTTATCTTACTCTATAAAATTTTTTTTATATTACAGTGTGTGTGTGTGTGTGTGTGTGTGTGTGTGTACATGATTGCAAATGCTCCAAGAGACCAGAAGAAATGTCATAAAACACTAGTTCCAGGTGTCTGTGGGTGCTGAGGTGTGCAGGAGGAACAGCAAGAGCTCTTTACCTCTGAGCCATGTGTCCAGAGGAATCTCTGTAGCTCTTTGACTGGGGTTTCCTGAAGATGAATGGTATAAAATTCCCAGGATCAGGAATCTTGGGTAATTATTTACTCTAAAAGTTGCAAAAGGAGGAGAAGCAGGAGGAGGAGGAGGAGGAGGAGGAGGAGGAGGAGGAAGAAGAGGAGGAAGAGGAGGAGGAGGAGGAGGAGGGGCAGAGAGAAGGAGCCTTAAGAGTATGGAAACACAAGGCAAGAATGAACTACACACAACTAGGAGGTCATCAGTGAACTCACTCAGTCATTAAAAGAGTGCAACACACTCTCATGCAAAGGGCTTTAATGAGACCCAGGAGAAACTCTAATGCTAAGGGCGGTGGGGAAATAGTATCTGCATGAGGGTCTCTCCAAGTCAGAAAAGAGAGATCACGGGGTGGTAGTTTGCCTGCTGGTGAGGGCATCTTTGAACAGTGGTGGGAAGAGCTCCATGGGCAGGTCCTTTCAGAGCAGGGATGGCCAAGCCTTCCTCTTTCCGCAGGCTGCTTCTCGCCTACTGCAGGAGCCTGCGTGCAGCCTGGAAGCTCATCCTGACCTTCAGGGAGGCAGATGCTATGAAAGCATCCAGAGGAAGAAATCCTTCCTGGCACAAGCACTGTTAGGATCCTCCTGTGCCCCATCATTGCAAAGTCCACTCTGCGCTGCTCCTGCTCTGGCAATGGTGGGAACCTTGTTCTTCCCACAGCTCACTGTCTGCCCCTCTCCAAGCCACTGCTCCCTCCTGAGCCTCCTGCAGGATGGATGTGCACCCATCTCAACTGCTCTTCCTTGTTATTCTGCCCAATGGAAACCACTGCTGAACCCTACTCCACTGGAAAGGTGAGACGGAGAGCCCCAGTACACTTTAATTACGGATTTCTCCAACCTCATCACAGGCTCCACAGTACAGCACACTGTGCCTTAGGGAAGACACAGGGAAGGAAAGGAACAGAGTTCACTCACTGGCTCAGTGAAACCTGAGTTTTATTAACATGTCACCCTCAGTTATATGAGTGACACAACAGGAGTTTGCTTCTATTTAGGATATTAGAAAGATTAAAACAAAAACAAAAACAAAAAAAGCAGGTGATCTTTTGCCATGTTAGATTTTGCTTTATTTTGTGTTTCAAGATAGGGTTTCTCTGTGTACCCACCCTAATGTCCTAGAATCTCTTTTTAGACCCAGTGAACTCACAGCCCTGCCTCTGCCTCCAGAGTGCTGGGATTAAAGGCATGGGCCACCACACCTGGCTGGTTTTTTTGTGTTTTGTTTTTGTTTTGTTTTCAAGACACGTTTTCGATCTATAGGTGCTAGGATTATCGGAATGCATAACCACACTTGGACTTTGTCCGAAAGGATTAAAGATGTATTCATTAGCTGACCTGCGGTGTTGCATGCCTTTAATCCAAGACCTCAGGAGGCAGAGGCAATCAGATCTCTGTGAGATTGAGGCCAGCTCCTTCTAAAAAGCAAGTTAGGGCAGTCAAGGCTACACAAAAAAACCCTTTCTTAGAAAACAAAACAACATCAGCAACAACAAAATATTTCTTTCTTTTCTTTATTTAATTTTATTTCTATTTTTATTTATTTATTATAATTTATTCATATTACATCTTGATTGTTATCCCCTCACTCTCTTTTTTTATACTTTTATCTTATTATACATGTGTAAAACAAACTACATACAGCAGGGACAACCATGTGACAATCATGAGAATACTGAGTACTATATATGTTACATTCATAGTGACTTGGCCATCTGCATTCGTCTCCTTTGAAGTAAGCATTTTTCCTGTCTTGTTGGGTCCACATTTCCGAATCAGACTCAATATCTATCTTATCTCAACTCTAAGAGCTTAACTTCCTTATCTTGATCTAAAACGATCTTGTCCCCTAACCAGCTAAACTTGGAATATTATCTTGTCTTCAATGCCCCTCAGAGACTCGAGAAGGAATAAAACTTAAATTCCTGAGTGAACCAGCAGTGTGGGTTAGCAGTGTCCAAAATGTACAAATTGACTTAAGACAGTTTATCTTTCTTTCTTTCACATATGTGAGTGCTCTATCTGGAGGTTACCTGGAAGCCAAGAGAGGACACCAGTTCCCATTATAGATGGTTAGGAGCCACCATATGGGCGCTGGAATTGAACTCAGGACCTCTGGAAGAGCAGGCAGTGCTCTTCACTTCTGAGACACTGCTCCAGACCCTATGCCTACATTTTTCATCAGCTGAGTTCAACTTACAGAGCTGAGTGTGGTGAGCGGAGCCTGTGGTGGACGTTACTCAGGAGGCAGAGAGAGAAGGGGAAAAGTGAAGCCCTCTCTGGGATAGGGTGAGCTCAAAGCCAGCCTGAGGGATTTGTATGAGAGCTTGTGTGCCAGTGACAACAAGGGAAAAGGAGCTGTGAGGAATGCATGGTTTCTATGGGGGTCTAGAAAGCGCTGTCTCAGAAGTGGGGAGGAGACTATGTGTGTGGTGTTGGGTCCGGCAAATCAATGGAACAAAGAAATCAATATGAAGAGAGAGTTTGGATTTAAGGCCAGCAAGGGCTGCCCCTGAGAGGGGATGAGCCAAGCCTTCTATTCAGTGATGCGACTACCCTAAATCTGAGCCTCCTGGTATACAAGGGGGCTGAGGGGCAGTGGGCCAAATAGACCTCAGTTCTCAATGACCAGGCCCCTCCTCACAGGTCAGAGAGCTCTGTTCTCATTGGTCCCTAAGTGGAAGGACCCTCCTTTGCTCCCCTGGCTGCTGTGGGGTCTCCATGCCAGCTCCCCTACTCCAGCAGCTTCTGTGATTAAGGAACTCTGGAATCCCTCTCAGGCCATCTCTATACAGGACATGGGAAGACCCTTTGTTATTTACAGCACAGGATTCATCTCCAGGACTGTTAAAAAAAAGCATGCACACTGAATAATTCAATGTGTCCTTGATGCCACTGGATTGTTTTTGATTTCTTAGAAATAACTATGATTCAATCCATCGACTGTAAGAAAAAAGAATCACTGGGGCATGGTGGCACATGACTCTAATCCTAGCACTGGGAAGGCAGAGGCAGGCAGATCTCTGTGAATTCAAGGCCAGCCTGGTCTACAAAGCTGACCATGAAAGTCAACATAACATACAAAAACCCTGTGTCTAAACGTCAAAAAAAGCACATACAAATTAAGAAACAACAACAACAATAAAAACCAAATAACTGTGATTCGCTTAATCTACCATAAGAGAAAACAATCCTAGGGATGATCCAGCCCAAGGAGGCTCAGCATTCCAATCTCGTGGAAGCTTGCAGGTGAGAGGTGTGGCTAAATAGGGTGGGTGTGAGGGCAAGAGCTATAAAAGGATTGAAGGAGCCTTAGACAGCACCCAGAGTCCTGGAGCCCACAGCCTCTGCTTGGCCATTCTGGGAGCAGGAGGGCTGTCACCAGTGTCCAGATCAGGTAAGTCACTCACCTCTCTCAGGAGGCCGCTTGCATGCTGGGCAGGCATATTATCAACTCAAAGTCAAGATTCTGTATTTTCTATAAAATTGGGCTGGGCAGTGAAGGCACATGTGTTTAATCCTAGCACTTGGGAGGTAGAGGCAGGTGGTTCTCCCTGACTTTGAGGCCATGCTGGACTACAGAGGGAGTTCCAGGACAGCCAGAGCTGGTACACAGAGAAACCTTGTTTCCAAAAAACAGAAATATATATATATATCTTGCTTTCTGATTCCCCGCTCTTGGTAATGATGAGAGTGATTTTCCTCTATGTTAGCTTTTAATGAGAAATGTAGGTTGGATTGGAATTTTTATATCAGATTCATAGGCTCATTTGAGTATTTAGGGGACAGAACCTCTGATAAGAAGGGCTAGCCTTGAACTCCAGATTCTTGTGCCTCTGTAATTCTGGATGGGATCTGCTTGTAGTTTAATCCCTTCCTTGGTATTTGGTCAATTAAGGTTCTGCAGCAGTTTACTTTGAAATGTCCTTTTCACTCTAGCAAACAAATAGAGGTGGGCACTGCTAATAGTTTTGAACACAAGTCTCAGCTGATCTGTGAACTGGGGCTTTAGGAGTGTGGTTCCTTCTTCCTTGACTATTTTTTTGTTTGTTTGTTTGTTTTTCAAAGCAGGGTTTCTCTGTGTAGCCTTGGCGGCCCTGAACTCACTTTGTAGACCAGGTTGGCCAGGCACTGACAGCGATCCGCTGGCTTCTGACTGCCAAGTGCTGGGATTAAAGGTGTGAGCCACCACCGCCTGGCCCTTGTCTGAGACTAAATTAATAGGAACTTAGGATGCGAAGCGGGAGCTGGGGTCGTGGTGGCCGCAGCAGAGTCCCAGGGAACTAGCATTATGGTTCTAAGCAGAGCAGAGGCCAGATCCAAGGTGGACAAGGCTGCATGAAGACACCCGAGACCTCAAAGAGGAGACTTCTCACTGTGGCCTCAGAGCCCGTGTGTAATGGGACCAAAGCCCAGTAACGACCACCTCAGTCAAGACACTAAAGACCAGTTGAGGTGGCACACACCTGTACTCCCAGCATTCCAGAGGCAAACACAGGTGGATTTTTGTGAGTTGGAGGCCAGCTTGGTCTACAAAGTGAGTCAAGACAGCCAAGGCTATACAGAAAAACCAAACAGGAGCGGGGCGTGGTGTCACGGGCCTTTAATCCCAGGGCTCCAAAGGCAGGGACAAGCAAATCACTGTGAGTTAGAGGCCACCCTCATCTACAAAGCAAGTCTAGAACAAGAGAAACCCTTGCTTGAAAACAAACAAACAACAGAATGGCAGAGCATGGTGTCAGAGGCCTTTAATCCCAGCACTCAGGAGCCTGCCTGGTCTCCAAAGAGGAGTGGCTTTCGGGAACCTTACTGTCTATTTTGGGCTTTTACATTTCAGACAAGGTCAGGTTGTGCAGCCAGATGGCCAGGAGTGTAGACCTTCTACCTCAACCCCAAACTAGGGTAATAAAACCAGTTTCCTACCCCAAGCTCAGAAGCCTTCAAAAGCGAAGGGTGGTGTCAGCCACGTCAGAGATTCTCCTCAGTTCCTCCGTGGCATCTAAGGCAGAGTCTTGGGCATATGACATAGGCACTGCCTTTTATTTAATTTGTGTTTTTATTGATGGTAGTGCTAGTGGTTTTTTTGTTTTTGTTTTTTGGTTTTTGGTTTTTGCTTTTTTTGTGTGTGTGTATTTTTTTTTTTTTGGTTTGGTTTGGTTGGTTTGGTTTTGGTTTGGTGTTGTGACAGGGTTTCCCTATGTTATCTTACTTTATAGACCAGGCTGGCCTTGAACTCCCAGCCATCAGCCTGCTTCTGCCTCCTGAGTGCTGGGATTACAGCTGTGAGCCACCACACCCGGTTATTGGGTTTTTTTCTTCACACAATATTTTAATTTTTTTTGTTTTGTTTTTTCACTCTATGTATTACTATGTTTATAGTGCTCTGCCTGCATATACATATACATTACAGATAGCTGTGAGCCACCATGTGGTTGCTGGGACTTGACCTCAGGACCTCTGGGAAACAGACAGTGCTCTTAACCACTGAGCCATCTCTCAAGCCCTTGTTTTGTTTTTATCAAGACAGGATTTGTCTGTATAGCCTAGGCTGTACTGGACTCCCTTTGTGGACCAGGCTGGCCTTGAACTCACATTAATCCACCTGCCTCTGGCTCCTAAGTGCTGGGATTAAAAGCATGCACCACCACGGTAGCCTCATACATGCTTTCTTTGTGTGGCCTAACTTCCCTAGAACTAAGTCTGTAGAGCAGTTTGGCCTTGAAGTCTTGGAAATCACTTCCTCCCTAGCTCTGCCTTCTAAGTTGTGCTGTATGGGAATAAAGGTGTATGCCACTACCACCTGGTGGTGCAGCCTTTCTTGGGGACTTGAAAGGTAATCAGTGTATTTTTGGCAGGAGAGGAGGCTGGTCAGGTGAGGGGGTGGAGACTCAGGTCTTTAATCCTAGCACTGGGGAAGCAGCAGCAGGCAGTTCTCTGTGAGTTCAAGGCCAGCCTGGTCTACAAAGTGAGTCCAGCATAGCCAATATGACACAGAGAAACCCTGTGTCAAAAAATAAGAGAAAACAGAAGCTGGTCAGTTTGCTATCCCCTGAATCACCTGCCCAATGGAGAAGGAGATTCAGAGGAGAGAGGAGGGCCAGTGCTTGCTACCTTGTATGTTGATGGTGAATATGTGCCTCTATGCAGGTTGTCCTGAGAGACTCCACGGGAGAGAGTGAGAAAGATTTGCCTTTGAGACCACCAAATAGTACAAAAGAACAGGCTGAATTCTCCAGTTTTGCCAGGCCTGGATTTCTGAGAGCTTCACTGCTGACTGAAGATCCATCAGGATGAGCTCCCAGGCCCCACCCACACTCCTGACCTTGGCACTGCACAGCCTGCTGAGAGACGAGGCCTTGGCCATCTCTGCTCTGAAGGACCTGCCCAGGGAGCTCTTCCCACCACTGATGAAGGCAGTCGTGGCTGGCAGACACCTGACCATACTGCAGGCCATGGTGGCTGCCTGGCCCTTTCCCTGCCTCCCCGTGGGAGCCCTGGTGAAATTCCCGGATGTGACAACATTGCAAGCTGTCCTGGCTGGTGTAGACATGCAGCTGACAGGAATCTTTCGCAAGAAGTAAGTAATGACTAGGTAATGCACAGTAGGTCACATTTGTGTGGAGGAAAAGGAACTCTGGACTCTTGGCTAATGGGGTCAAAGAAGGATCAGAGGCTTCTATTGGTATCCGCTTGGGGAGCTCCAGAGTCCTGGACAGCTGTTGAGTCCTTGTAGCCAATGCCCCTTCAGTGTGTGGTGTAGGCTGCAGTCGGTGTAGCCACAGTAGAATGAGCCAGTCCCTGTGTCTCCATCTGGCAGTAGAAGTTGGGACAGCACAAGTCCAGAGTAATGAGTGGAGGAGGCAGGCCGGGTCTCCAGATGCAGCTGAGGAAAAAAGGTCTTGCCTGGCAGGCTCCAGTTGCTGTGTGGAGACCCAGGACTAGAAATAACATATGTAAGAGGCTGAGCAGGGATCAGATGACAGCAGAGCTCTGAAGAGCTTGCTGTGTGCTTGGTCTTTTGTATCGTCTGACATTTCTTCCTGTTTTCCTCACAGGAAGAGGAAGCTTCAAGTGCTGGACCTGAGCAGTGTGCATCATAATTTCTGGAATGTGTGGGCTGGCACAGAGGATGGAGAGCGCTCAGCAGAGACTGTGCGTGAGAAGCAAAGAGCAACAGGCCTCCATAGATATGCACTGACCTGGTGTTTGAAGGTGGTCACCAACCTGAGCTTTGGGCTCTTTCTGGATGAACACCATGAGTATTTGTTGCAGTGGGCACAAAAGAGAAGAGGTTCCCTGCAGCTGTATTGCAGGAAAATGCACATTTCGGTATCATCCATGGACACTGTGAGGAAGGTCTTGCAGGTTTTCCAGCCAGATCGCATCGAGGAGTTGGAACTGAATGGAGGCTGGACTCTGCCCACACTGATGTCTTTTGCACCTTGCCTTGGTCAGATGAGAAATCTTCGCAAATTCTTTCTAACAGTAATGGATGACACCGGCTCCAACCCTGATAACACACTAACAGAGGCACAGAGGAAGAAAGTCACCAAGTTCCGGTCTCAGTTCTCCAAGCTCAACTGTCTCCAGCATCTCTCCATGTCTGGTGTCTACTTTCTCAGGGGCCACATGAAGCAGCTGCTCTGGTGAGAAAGGAGGGGAGAGGTCTTGCTGCTACCACAGCCAACATCTCCTGTGTCCTATGTAGACTAGTGGGCGTTTGATGTCTGGCAAATACTGTAGATTTCCCGATCAGGACCAAGTCTAATCACATTGGTCAAGGGCCCTGACATAGAACGGTGTGACTTGAGTGAGCATACTCAACAGGCTGCAGTGGGTCCTCACTGCCATCTCACGGTCACACTGACTCTGCCTATGTGGTTCCCCCTACTCCAGGTCAGCACTCTCACTGCATGCCACACTAACCCCCTTGTCTTTCCTTAGGTGTCTGAAGACCCCCTTGGAGTTCCTGTCCATCAGCTTCTGCAACTTATCACAGGCAGATTTGGAGTCTTTTGCCCAGTGTCACTGTCTTCATCATCTCAAACATCTGCAATTGGGAGGTGTCTTTTTATCTGAGCTGAGTCTTGTGCCTCTCAGAATCTTCCTAGAGAATGTCCCAGACACTCTGCAGATCCTGGACTTGGAGGGTTGTAGGATGAAGGACTCTCAGATCAGTTCTCTCTTCCCTGCCTTGAGCCAGTGCTCTCAGCTCACCAGGGTCAATTTCTATGACAATGACTTCTCCATGGCTGTCCTGAAGGCCCTTATGCAGCACACCGCCAACCTAAGCCACATGGCCCAGGGGTTCTACCCTGCCCCTCTGGAGTGTTATGTTATCGGACAGGACATCTCACAGAGATTTCACCAGCTTTGTTCTGAGCTCAGGAACACACTTGGCACTGTCAGGCGGCCCCGGTCCATCTCCATTGCTACTGAGTTGTGCCTTGTATATTGTCCTCACTGTGACTCTCTCCAATCGACCAGATTTTACCATTCTTGGCAGTAAACAGGAAAAGGTTGGTTTTGATAATGAGACAGGAATGTCTGTGGACAAGTCACTCATCAAGGATCTGCTGAGCACACATCTTCTGAAATTGATCAAGTTTTGCAAAGCATGGTATGCAACTGGGACAGACCACAGGGGTCAACTGTGACATGGACAACTATGGGACTGTGAAGAGTGATGTCCGGGGGAGTCAGACAGCTCTACACTTCAAAATGTGCTCTGTAGAGCATCAGGACCACTCCAGTGGAGTCTGTGTGACATATGCTGTTGTGCCACCCGAGGTAAAGTCCCTTTTCCAGGGAGAGCCTTCTGGAAAGGGCCTGATGTTCCTGACAGAAGCAATTGATTGCAGCCTTCTTTTTCTCATTGTGTTGACATACAGTGTCCCTATTCTTTCTCCTAACTTTACTCGCATACCAAGAGCATCCGAAGATGACTAGGTTGCTATGAAACTCCCAAACTTTGGACCGCAGCTAGGGACCATTCAGGCCCAGCATTAACCATCAATTTCCTCTCCCCTTATTAAAAGAAACATGGCTATGAATTAATCATTAGGTAAGTGTTTGTATTATGATGTACAAAGAAGTAAAGTGTTTCAAAAGCTCCAAATAGTGGTGCTCATATATTAGTAAGGAACCCTAAAAAAACTGGCTTGGCGCACAGGTGTTGGACATAAGTTGCATTAATGATAGAACCCTGACCCTAGACGAAGAGGACACAAGCACACTGATGCCAAACCAATAACGTAAGAGTGATGACATCTTCATGGTGTATTCTGTACCATGCATTATTTCAAGTCAATCACTCATAATGACTTTGCATTCTGTACCTTGTACTGTGTATGCCTGGTTTGTCACTGGTTCCCTTGAACCTACTCCATGGGAAATGTAACCACAACACACTCTCTGATTCAAAAAATGTGCATAAAAATCTAGACTGCTTGCCTGAAAAACACACTGAGATCAAACACTCCCCTGGGTTTGTCTGTTTGTCACTTTGCCAAATCCTTGTGCACTGACTCTTTGAGAACTCCCGTTCCCAAAGACCTATGCCGGACTGGGATGGTCCGTGGCACTAGAGGACTGGCTAAGAATTTTTCTTCTCTGAAGAACATTTTTCTCTTCCATGTCTTTAATGATATCATGCAGCCCCCTCTGGCATTGAACTCTTTTAACGTCTCCTCTGGGCTCCATGACTGCTGAGGTCACTGGCATGTGGGCCCAAGCCCAGCTTGTGGACCACCTGACTGTGGAGCACTATTCTTCAAGGCCCCTGACCTCTGATGGTCACATGCTCAGAACAGCCTCTAGGAGGTGTGCAAACTCCATGTCCTGTCTTGAAGAATACATTTTAAATGTTCCACGGTGAACTCTCTTCATTTTGTTAATGAGTCCTGGAAACCTGTCCTTTCATTTCCTTGTGTATGAATGATCATGTAGCAATAAAAAAATTGCATCCAAACTTTTGTAGTGTTTTCATTGTGATGATTATTATGAATAAGCGTACTAATACTCCGGAGGCAGAGGCAGGTGGGTCTCTGTGAGCTCTGGGCCAGGATCATCCACAAAGTGAGTCCAGGACAGCCAATAAAATAAAGCAATTAGTTAGTTGAAAATGACCTCATCAACCCCAGACAGGCCTTTCTTTTCCCAAATTCTCAGACTGAGACCCCATATCAGCAATCCCCCATCAATGCTCCTACAAAGGGACATGACTGAACTCCTGTTGTCACCCTATCTGTAATTCCTGCCACCTCTGGATGACACATTGGATGCAATCATTTTCCCAGCTACGTAGGAGTGTAGGTGAGATGTGGATGGATTTGGGAATCTGGTCAAGACTAGAAGGCACTGTTAGCAAAGAAAAGGCTGTGTGCAGCCATGGTGGCACACACCTATACTTTATGTGTATGGGAGGGAGAGGCAGCACAGTGCAGAAGTTCAAGGTCACCTTCAATCACATGGGCTCCTAACGGAAAACCTTAACAGCCTATCTTTTTGTTGTTGTTGTTTTGGTTTTGGTTTTGGTTTTTTGGAGACAGCTTTTCTCTGTGTAGCCTTGGCTCTCTTGGACTCACTTTGTAGACCAGGCTGGCCTCCAACTCACAGAGAACCACCTGCCTCTGCTTCCTAAGTTCTGATTAAAGTATGCACTGCTGCCACCACCACGCAGCATAACCTGTCTTATATCCAAACTATACACACAAAATCAAGCAAGAAACTGAACAAACTAAATCTCAGAGAAGATACTGGAGAATGTGAGGATCCTAGAGTTAGAGTCCCTGAGACTCTTGGAGATTTGTCACCACATGCAGACACCACTGAGTCTATCTCTAGGCAATCTGCAGGCCTGTCAAACGACTTAAGGCAACACACATATAACCATGCTTGTCTTATCCAATACAAATGTTTAAGACCTTTTATTAAGGCAGGCTTGTTGTTAAAGATGGAAGCCAGCATGGTTCATGGAGAGTTAGAGCCTAGCTCTGGATGCAGGTCCAGTCCTTACTCATAAAAGCAGCAACAACTGCTTACCAGCTCATACCTATACATCCCTGACCTGGAGGTCACTATGTAGACCAGGCTGGCCGTGAACACACAGAAACTATTAGCCTCTTTGGTCTCTGGAGCACTAATAGGAAAAGAGTACACAGCCATGCTTAGATCATTGATTGTTTCCTTGTTTTGAAGTTTTTGTTTTGTTGTCCAGAAGTGACAATAGTGTTTCTACTTCCTGTTGGGATAAGAGTGAGGCATCATCCTGTCTCAACTCCATTCTGTGTTTGAAGCAGGGTCTTACCATATAGGTCTCAAACCTTCTCTGTAGACCAGCATCAAACTCATAGAGCTCAGCCTGCCTCTGCCTCCCAAATGCTGGATTAAAGGTGTGTGGGACCATGCCTGCCTCAGCTCTCACTCTTTATTTCCTGTTCTCGACTCGGTGTGCTGGGTTTGTGTTTCCCAAAACACCCTCTTCTGACAGAAAGCCAAGGCGCCTGCCTTGCTCGATGACACAGAGTTTTCTCCGGCCGAGGCTACTTTCAAATTTCCTAAAGAGCCAGAGATGACCTTGAGCTTGTGATCCTCACCTACCAAACTCTTGAGGTCTCGGATGACAGGCATGTCCCAAAGTGTCTAGTTCATGCCTGAGGAGAGACACCCCAGGGTTAGTGATTGTAAGCATGCACTCTTCCAATTCTGCTACACCTCGAGGACCCCTGCCTAACAATAAGAGATGCAAGTCATCCTCCTGCCTCAGCCTTCTGAACAGCTAACTCAGAAGATGACTGACAGAGCATCCAACTTAGCTCTTCATTCCAGGACAGGTTTGACAGCATGGCAAGATGGTTGTCACAAGGTCCTTGAGGAAATATTTTTAGGTGTGTGTGTGTGTGTGTGTGTGTGTGTGTGTGTGTGTGTGTGTGTTTTCAAGGACTTAGTAAAACCACCCTGAGTCCCATTCAGAACCATGTGGGTCTCAGGTGACTAAGACTCAGCCAGTTGTGTTAGCTTATGGTTCTCCTTCACCCTGGGCAGCTGCTGCCCTCAGCCCACCAAGGCAGGAGGAGCAGAGGACGAAGAGCAGAGCTTGGAAGGTGCCAAGCACAAACATGGTGTAGATCAGACAGTCAAGGAACCACTTCAGGGAGCTAGCTCAACTTTAATCAGGGAGAACAAAGACTGTATATTTCTTGGGAAGCCGGTAGGTAGCTTCCCAGGCAGGTTTACATAATTGGTTGAAACCAAGCACTTTAAGGATGATTGATTTGTGCCAGGTGTGACGGCTCAAGCCTGTAATCCCAGCACTCAGGAGGCAGAGGCTGGTGGACTGCTGTGGGTTCAAGGCCAGCCTGTCATACAAAGCAAGTCTAGGACAGTGAGGGCTACACATAGAAGCCCTGTCTCAAAACAACAACAACAACAACAACAACAACAACAACAACAACAACAACAAGCAGCTTCTTTTTCAATTGTCAGAATCATACATACAGGAGCACAGCCTAATTATCCTATCCATGGGGGAGTGGAGAGCTAGCAGGGAGCTGGGTCCAGACCACACATCAACTGTGCTTAGGAGCATCTGTATCCAGTGACATTCTCAGATGAAGTCAGGCAGAGATTAGGACACCCTGCTGGGAGAGGGAGCCCTACACATTACAGCAAGTTCAGAGTGGCTATCTAGACTGGGAGGATTGCAACCTCAAACAGCAGAGTCCTCTCAAGATTAGGTCACAACAGTCATAGTACTAGGAGGAGGCTGAGGAAGGAGGGTTGTTGGGAGTCGGAGTTTCAAATCAACCTAAGCTGTAGAGCAAGACCCTGTCTCAATAATGAATCCATAGCAGAGCATGGTGGTGCTTGCCTTTGGTCCTAGCTCTTTGGAGCCAGAGGCAGGCAGATCTGAGGTCAAGATCAGCCTGGTCTACAAAGCCAGTCCAGGACAGCCAGGGCTCTTACACAGAGAAACCTTTTCTCAAAAAAGAAAAGTACAAAACTACGTCCATAGCTAACAAGTAAATAAATGACATGAAACTTCAGGGTTGGGGAGTGATTCAGTCAATAGGTTCATGACATTCAAGTTTGTCGCGTGTTTTCTGGCTTTCACAAAAGAAACTCTGCTAATCTATGCACTGGAAAATGCATGTATTATCTTCTGGGACAAAGCACCCAATAGAAGGAAGTTACTGGGGCTGGAGAGATAGCTCAGCAGTTGAGAGCACTGTCCGCTCTTCCAGAGGTCCTGAGTTCAAATCCCAGCAACCATTTGGTGGCTCACAACCATCTACAGTGGGATCTGATGCCCTCTTCTGTTATGCAGGTGTACATAGAGACTTGGCATTTATATACATAAAAGAAGGAAATAAAATCTTAAGAAAAGAAGGAAGCTACCGGTTAGGTTGTGGAGCTGTGAGCTGTGAGAAAATAAGTGTTACTGATTGGGAGTGAGAGGAGACTTTGGGTGTCCCGAAGCCCAGACTCAACTCGCTGGCCCCATCAGGTTCAGCATCTTTGTACCAACCCTAAAGCCAGGAAGTACCTCCTGACCGTGTGCTGCTCCATTATGACCAGAGACAGAAGTCCAACAATGACACAGGAAATCTTGATCTGTGTGTCCTGGGAGAACTGACTGAAGACATTACTCTTGATTCCTAATGATTTCTGTCTGTTTCTCTAATCTGGCTTTTTGAGACATGGTCTCAGTGTATAGCCCAAGTGGCCTGAAAACCTCTAGGTAGACGGGGCTTCCTCACACTCATTCAGATGTGCCTGCTCCTTCCTCTTGGCTGAAGGAATTAAAGCCACGTGCTACTGTTGCATGGTAAACACAGGTTTCAACTCTTCTCACAGAATTTTGGATTTCTTCTGTTTTGGTTTTTTGCTACTGTTTTTCTTCTTTCTGTTTTTGTTCTTGTTTTTGAGACAGTGTTTCTCTGTGTTATCCTTAGTTGTCCTGGACTAACTTTGTAGACCAGGTTGACCTCGAACTCAGAGAGATGCACCTGCCTCTGCCTCCCGAGTGTGGGTATTAAAGGTATATGCCACCATGCCCAGCTTGGATTTCTTTGTTTTGAAGGATGAAAAGATTCATTTATTGTTCACAGCCTTATGTGGGTTTTTGTAAGGAAAGTTAACATTTCTGTATAAGGAATCATCAGTTTAGTTTAATGGAGTATTTCACATCCTTTTGTTTGTTTGTTTGTTTGTTTCTCAAGACAGTGTTTCTCTGCTGCCTTAGGTATCCTGGCCTTCTTCTGTAGACCAGGCTAGCTGCAAGCTCACAGCGATCCACATGCCCCTGCCTCCCTGCCAGCTGGGATTACAGGCTTGCACCACCTCACCTGGCTCACATCCTTCCTCCTCAGACACTTTGGATCCATCTACATAATTAAAGTGCAGGGGATTCTCTTGTATTCTTGGTTGTCCTGGACTTGCTCTGTAGAAAGGCTGACCTCCCACTCATAGAGATCCACCTGCCTCTGGCTCCTAAGTGCTAGGATTAAAGGGGGTTGCTTGGCTGGCGAAATGGCTCAGTGATTAAGAGTACTGTCTGCTCTTGCCGGGGTTCTGCGTTTAATTCCCACCAATCAACTGTGGCTCTCTAATTAGAAGAGATGCTCTCTTCTGGTATCAAGGTGTACATGCAGATAGCGCCTTCACATACATAAAAATATGATTAATAAAAATGTAACCATGAATAAATAAATAAATAAACAAACAAATGAATAAAATAAAGGTGTGTGTCACCACACCCAGTTCATTTAAGGTTTCGCTGGTTGTTGTGTTTTTTTTTTGTTTGTTTGTTTGTTTTTTTTTTTTTGCTTTTTCTAGAGAGGATTTCTCTGTTTACCCTTGGCTGCCCTAGATTCGCTTGGTAGACAGGGCTGGCTCCAGCTCACAGCAATCCACCTGCCTCTGCATCTCAAGTGCTGGGACTAAAGGCATGTGCCACAACGCCTAGTTTTTTCTTTTCTTCTTTTTATCTAAAGCTCGGAGTTGGTGGTGCATAACTTTAATCCCAGCATTCGAGAGGCAGAGTTCGAGGCCAGCCTGGTCTACAACATGAGTCAAGGACAGCCACAGATAAACAGAGAACACTTGGCTGGAAAATAAAGATTTATTAATTAGCCAGGCATAGTGGTGCACACCTTTTGAAGGAACCCGGTCCTCCCTTAAGGACCACCATTAAAGCCAAAGGATGTCAATTTCTAGAGAGTCCAGCTGGAACCCAGGACAGATAGCAATATCAGATCACTGTGTGTGGCAGGGACAAGAGAAACCTTGAAGATTCCAGCTTGTCCTGAGAACAACAAGATTCGTGTTGAAAGATAATAAGAATCCAGCTTGACTCAAGGACTGTCAGTTTATGTCACAGCTTGTGTTTAAAAATTTTCCGCCAACTCAAAATTGTACTTACCCCTCCCCAACTAAGAAAGTACCGTGCTAGTGTATTAACCAATAAGGTTTCTCTGCTAAGTTCTGCTTCTGTAAAGAGTATAAGAAGCCCATGCTTCTGCTCCTCGGTGTATCCAGCTCGAAAGGGCTTGGCCGACTCTATTGCATCCCCTCAATTAATTCCTATGCCTTTGCATCAACAATGGACTTTCTGTCAAACTGGGGACTCCGGGAACAGACTATAGGTTTCCCTGCAGAGATCAGAGCTTGGCACTTTAATCCAAGCTCTTAGGAGGCAGAGGCAGGCCGACTGATGTGCTTTTGAGGCCAGCCTGGTCTACAAAGCAAGCCCAGGACAACCTCTGAGCCATCTCTACAGCCCTAAGGGCATTTATCTATTTGTTTGTTTGTCTGTGTAGCCTTGGCTGTCCTGGACTCACTCGGTAGACCAGGCTGGCCTTAAACTCACAGTGATGCACCACTCTCTGCCTCCCGAGTGCTGGGATTAAAGGCATGTGCCACCATCCTGGGCTTTAAATTTTTATTTTTATTTTATGTGTGGTGGTGTTTTGCTGGCATGTCTGTCTCTGTGAGGGTGTCATACTTCCTGGAACTGGAGTTACAAGTAGTTCTGAGCTGCCATGAGGGTACTAGGATTAGAACCCAGGTCATGTAAACAGCAGTTGGTGCTCAGCCTCTGAGACACTTCTCTAAGCCTTCTCTGTTTTACTTTCTGCCTCTCTAGCATTCTTTCTACTTTCTGTCTATCTGCCTTTCTGAATTCCTTTCTGTCTGCCTTTCTAAATTTCTTTCTATTCTTCTGAGTGGTTTGGTTTTCTTGTTTGTTTGATCTTGGTTTTTTGAAACAAGGTCTCTCTGTGTAGCCTTGACTGTCCTGGACCCACTTTGTAGACCCGGGTGGCTTCCAACTTACAGTGATCCACCTATCTCTGCCTCCAGAGTGCTCAGATTAGAGACATGTACCACCACCACTTGGCTTCAGGTTTTTTTAAATCAGAGCCTCATCTTTATAAAATTGGTCTACAAGTCACTATGTACCCCAGGCTGACTTTGTTTGTTTCTCCCACCTCATCACAGGCTCCACAATACACTCCACACTGGGTCTTAGGGAAGCCATTGAGAGGTATAGACCAGGGTTCACTCACTGGCTCAGACATACCTGATTATTAGTAACATGTCGCCCTATGATTTCTGAGTGACACACCAGGGGTTTGCTTCTGTTCATGACTACAGAAAGAATCAAAGGAAGATGTCTTTGGCCATGTTAAATTTTGTTTTGTTTTGTTTCTCGAGATAGGAGTTCTCTGTGAATCTGCCCTGGCTGTCCTAGACTTGCTTTGTAGACCAAGGTGGCCTTGAATTTACAGTCCTGCTTCTTTTCCCAGAGTGTTTGGATTAAGGGCATATGCCATCAGACCCAGCGTTCTTTGGTTTTTCAAGACTGAGTTTCTCATTTACCATTAGCTGGAAGGGGTGGCACAGGCATTTAATTCTAGCACTAGGGAGGCAGAGGCAAGCAGATCTCTGTGAGTTCCAAGTCTACAAAGCAAGTTCAGGACAACGAAGGCCACACACATATATAACAGCACCCACCTGCCTTTGGCTTTTTTATACTTTGATGTGAGAAACTCATTGGAGGGGCTTCATTTTCAATTCTATGAATTTATCTTTATCTAGAAAATTTTTTATATTAATGTGCGTGTGTGTGTGTGTGAGAGAGAGAGAGAGGCAGAGAGACAGAGAGACAGAGAGAGACAGAAAGAGATAGACAGACAGAGAGAGACAGAAAGAGAGAGAGAGACAGAGAGAGACAGAAAGAGAGAGAAAATATATATGTGAAAGTGAGAGAGAAAAAGAGAATGTGTGTGTGAAAGAGAGAAAGATAGACAGAGACAGAAAAAGAGAGAGAAGGGGGGAGATCGTTGGAGAAAAGGGTGTAGAGAGACAGAGACAGACAGAGTAAGTGTAGAACACAAGGCTGTTAAGAGACATGTGGGAGTGCAAAGGTAAAATTATGTCAGTCCTTTATTTAACTTCTGAACCATCTCACTGCTCCTCTCAAGGGGCTTGGTTTTTTGTTTGGTTGTTTTGTTTTTTCCAGACAGGGCTTCTCTGTGTAGCCTGGACTGTTCTGGACTCACTTTGAAGTCTAGGAAGGCCATGAACTCACAGAGATGAGCCTGCCTCTGCCTCCCAAGTGCTAGGATTAAAGGAGTGTTCCACCAAGCCCCCTGTACCTCTCAGTGTTTTTTAAACACAGCCACATCTCTCCCAAATTGGTCTACAAGTCACTGTGTAGCCCCTGTACACTTTAATTACGGATTTCTCCCACCTCATCACAGGTTCCACAATACAGTACACTGTGCCTTAGGGAAGCCACAGGGAAGGAAAGGAACAGAGTTCATTCACTGGCTCAGTCAAACCTGAGTTTTGTTTTTTTTTTTTTGAGACAGGGTTTCTCTGTGTAGCCTTGGCTGTCCTGGATTCACTTTGTAGATTAGGCTGACCTGGGACACAGAGCGATCCGCCTGCCTCTGCTTTCCGAGTGCTGGGATTAAAGGCGTGCGCCACCACGCCCGGCTTTTAGTTTGATTTTTTTTTTTTTTTGGAACCTGAGTTTTATTAACATGTCACTCTATGATTTCTGAGTGGTAGAACAGGAGTTTGCTTCTCTTTCGAGTGTTAGAAAGTAGTAAAAAACAAAAACAACAACAAAAAAACCAAGCAAACAAACAAAAAAACAAGTTTTACCACATTAGGTTTTGCTTTATTTTGTGTTTCAAGATAGGGTTTCTCTGTGTAACCACCCTAATGTCTTAGAATCTCTTTTTAGACCAACTGGACTCACAGCCCTGCCTCGGCCTCCAGAGTGCTGAGATTAAAGGCATCTGCCACCACATCTGGCTTCTTTGGTTTGTTTGTTTTTGTTTTTCTTGACATGTTTTCACTCTGTAAGTGCTGGGATTACAGGAATGCATCACCACACTTGGACTTTGTTCAAAAGGATTAAAGATTTATTCATGAGCTGACCTGTGGCATTGCATGCCTTTAATCCTAGCCCTCAGGAGGCAGAGGCAGGCAGATCTATGTGAGATGGAGGCCAGTACCTTCTACAAAGCAAGTTAAGGCAGCCAAGGCTACACAAAGAAACCCTTTCTCAAAAAACAAAACAACATCAGCAACAACAAAATATTTATTTCTTTCTTTTGCATTTATTTTTATTTTTTTATTTTATTTCTATTTTTATTTATTTATTATAATTTATTCATATTACATCTGGATTGTTATCCCCTCATTTTCTTTTTTTATACTTTTATTTTATTATACATGTGTAAAACAAACCACATACATCAGGGACAACCATGTGACAATCATGAGAATACTGAGTACTATATATGTTACATTCATAGTGACTTCGCCACCTGCATTCGTCTCCTTTGAAGTAAGCATTTTTCCTTTCTTGTTGGGTCCACATTTCCGAATGAGATTCAATATCTATCTTATCTCAACTCTAATAGCTTAACTTCTTTATCTTGATCTAAAAGGATCTTGTCCCCTAACCAGCTAAACTTGGTTATAGAACTATATTATCTTGTCTTCTATGCCCCTCAGAGACTCGAGAAGGAATAAAACTTAAATTCCTGAGTGAAGCAGCAGCGTGGGTTAGCAGTTTCCAAAATGTACAAATTGGCTTAAGACAGTTTGTCTTTCTTTCTTTCACATATGTGAGTGCTCTATCTGGAGGTTACCTGGAAGCCAGAAGAGGACACCAGTTCCCATTATAGATGCTTGGGAGCCACCATATGGTTGCTGGGAATTGAACTCAGGACCTCTGGAGGAGAAGACAGTGCTCTTCACTTCTGAGACACTGCTCCAGACCCTATGCCTACATTTTTCATCAGCTGAGTTCAACTTACAGAGCTGAGTGTGGTGATGGGAGCCTGTGGTGGACGTTACTCAGGAGGCAGAGAGAGAAGGGGAAAAGTGAAGCCCTCTCTGGGATCCAGGGTGAGCTCAAAGCCAGCCTGAGGGATTTGTATGAGAGCTCGTGTGCCAGTGACAACAAGGGAAAAGGAGCTGTGAGGACTGCATGGTTTCTATGGGGGTCTAGAAAGCGCTGTCTCAGAAGTGGGGAGGAGACTATGTGTGTGCGGTTGGGTCCGGCAAATGAATGGAACAAAGAAATCAATATGAAGAGAGAGTTTGGATTTAAGGCCAGCAAGGTCTGCCCCTGAGAGGGGATGAGCCAAGCCTTGTATTCAGTCATGTGAGTAGCCTAAATCTGAGCCTCCTGGTGTGCAAGGGGCCTGAGGGGCAGTGGGCCAAATAGACCTAAGTTCTCAATGACCAGGCCCCTCCTCACAGGTCAGAGAGCTCTGTTCTCATTGGTCCCTAAGTGGAAGGACCCTCCTTTGCTCTCCTGGCTGCTGTGGGGTCTCCATGCCAGCTCCCCTACCCCAGCAGCCTCTGTGATTAAGAAACTCTGGAATCCCTCTCAGGCCATCTCTATAACAGGACCTGGGAAGTCCCTTTATTATTTACAGGACAGGGTTCGTCTCCAGGACTGTTAAAAAAAAGCTAGCACACTGAATAATTCAATTCGGCCTTCCTGCAACTGGATTGTTTTTGATTTCTTAGAAATAACTATTATTCAATCCATCGTCCAAGAACACACAATCACTGGGGCATGGTGGCACATGACTCCTATCCCAGCATTGTTAAGGCAGAGGTAGGCAGATCTCTGTGAATTCAAGGCCAGCCGGGGCTACAAAGCAGACCAGGAATTCAACATAACATAGAGAAACCCTGTGTCCTAACATCAAAAAAAGCATAAAAAAATTAAGAAACAAAAACAATAAAAACCAAATAACTGTGATTCTACCATAAGAGAAAACAATCCTAGGGATGATCCAGCCCATGGAGGCTCAGCATTCCAATCTCGTGGAAGCTTGCAGGTGGGAGGTGTGGCTAAATAGGGTGGGTGTGAGGGCAAGAGCTATAAAAGGATTGAAGGAGCCTTAGACAGCACCCAGAGTCCTGGAGCCCACAGCCTCTGCTTGGCCATTCTGGGAGCAGGAGGGCTGTCACCAGTGTCCAGATCAGGTAAGTCACTCACCTCTCTCAGGAGGCCGCTTGCATGCTGGGCTGGCATATCACCAACTCAATTTCAAGATTCTGTATATAAAATGAAATTGGGAGGTCTGCGATTTCCCCTGCTCTTGATAATAGTGATGGTGATTTTCTTCCTCTACATTTGCTTTTAATGAGAAATGTAGGTTGTATTGGAATTTTCATCTCAGATTCATAGGCTCATTTGAGTATTTAGGGGACAGAGCCTCTGATTAGACGGGCTAGCCTTGACCTCGAGATTCTTCTGCCTCTGTAATTCCAGATGGGATCTGCTTGTAGTTTAATCCCTTCCTTGGCATTGGGTCAGTTAAGGTTCTGCAGTTGTTTAAGTGGAAATTTCCTCCTCATTGAGCTTACAAATAGAGGTGGGCACTGCTAATAGTTTTGTAACACAGGTCTCTGCTGATCTGAGAACTGGGGTTTTATGAATGTGGTTGATTCTTCCTTGAGTATTCGACATGGCCTTGTCTGAGACTAAATTAACAGGAACTTAGGATGCGCAGCGGGACCTGGGGTCCTGGTGGCCACAGCAGAGTCCCAGGGAACTAGAATTTTGGTTCTAAGCAGAGAAGAATCCAGATCCAGGGTGGACAAGGCTGCATGAAGACACCCAAGACCTCACAGAGGAGACTTCTCACTGTGGCCTCAGAGCCCATGTGTAATGGGACCAAAGCCCAGTAACGACCACCTCAGTCAAGACACTAAAGACCAGGTAAGGTGACACACCTGTACTCCCAGCATTCCAGAGGCAGACACAGGTGGATTTTTGTGAGTTGGAGGCCAGCTTGGTCTACAAAGTGAGTCAAGACAGCCAAGGCTATGCAGAAAAACCAAACAGGAGCGGGCCGTGGTGGCACAGGCCTTTAATCCCAGGGCTCCAAAGGCAGACACAGGCAAATCACTGTGAGTTAGAGGCCATCCTCATCTACAAAGAGGGTCTAGGACAACCAAGGCTACATAGAGAAACCCTGGCTTGAAAAAACAAACAAATGAGCAAACAAACAACAGAAAGGCAGAGCATGGTGTCAGAGGCCTTTAACCCCAAGCACTCAGGAGGCAGAGGCAGGTGGATCTCTGTGAGTTCAACAGCTAGCCTGGTCTCTAAAGAGGAGTGGCATTCAGGAACATTACTGTCTCTTTGGCGCTTTCATATTTCAGAGAGCGTCAGATGTGCAGCCAGATGGCCAGGAGTATAGACCTTCTACCTCAACCCCAAAATAGGGTAATAAAACCCAGTTCCCCACCCCAAGCTCAGAAGCCTTCAAAAGCGAAGGGTGGTGTCAGCCACGTCAGAGATTCTCCTCAGTTCCTCCGTGGCAGGTAAAGCAGAGCCTTGGGCATATGACATAGGTGCTGCCTTTTATTTAATTTTTCTTTTTGTTGATGGTGGTGTTAGTGGTTTTGTTTTTTGGTTTGGTTTGGTTTTGGTTTGGTTTTTTGAGACAGAGTTTCCCTATGTTATCTTATCTGCCCTGGACTCACTTTGTAGACCAGGCTGGCCTCCAACTCACCGCCTGCCTCTGCCTCCCAAGTGCTAGGATTACAGCTGTGAGCCACCACACTGGGTTGAGTGCTTTTTTTCATACACTTTTTAGTCTGTTTGTTTGTTTGTTAAGGGTTTTTAGTTTATTTATTAGTATGTATACAGGGCTCTCCTTGCATATACACACACCTGGAGGCCAGAAGAGAGCATCAGATGACATTACAGATGGCTGTGAGCCACCATGTAGCTGCTGGGAATTGAACTCAGGACCTCTGGGGAAAAGCCAGTGCTCTTAACCACTGAGCCATCTCTTCAGCCCTTGTTTTGTTTTTTTCAAGACAGGGTTACTCTGTGTAGGCTTGCCTGTCCTGGACTCACTTTGTAGACCAGGCTGGCCTCGAACTCACAGCGATCCACCTGTCTCTGCTTCCTAAGTGCTGGGATTAAAGGCGTGCACCACCACACCCGGCTGTGAACTCTGTTTTTATTAATGAGTTCCTGAGACTACTGTTGTGTTCCCTTGTGTCTGTATAATAGGATGGCAATAAAATAATCTTTGTAGAAGTTTTTGAGTTTCTTTTCATTTTATTTTGTTCATTTGTTTGTTTTTTGGAGAAAGGATTGCTCTGAGTAGCCTAGCTGTCCTGTAACTCCCTCTGTAGACCAGGCTGGCATCGAACTCATGCAGATCAGCCTGCCTTGGCCTCCTGAGTGCTGGGCTTAAATGCGTGCCCCACAACCACTCAGCTGGGTTGGATTTTTTGGTTTTTGTTTGTTTGTTTTTGTTTTGAGACAGGGTTTCTCCATGTAATAGCTCTGGCTGTCCTGAATTTACTCTAGACCAGGCTGGCCTTGAACTCACATATATCAGCCTGCCTCTGCCTCCCAAGTACTGGGATTAAAGGCATGTGCCACCACACCCAGCTGGTTTTTTTTCTTTGTTTCTAAATTTATAAAGAAAATATGGGTAGCCAAGCTTGCTCAGTGTGGAAAGGGTAGTTAGTTCCAAGCTTGACAATACTGGAATAATAATGGGAGGGGAAGGCTAACTCCTAATGTTGACCTCTGATCTCCACAAACAGGCATGGCAAGGATGTTGTGTTGTGTGTGTGTGTGCAGACACAAACAGACTGTAATGATTAATTGTTGTGAAAGGATGCTGACTTTTATAAAACATACATGTGAAGAACCTTCAACAATTTTACTCCTGGGGTTTTTATTTGTTTTGGTTTTTGGTTTATCAAAACAGGGTTTCTCTGTGTTAGCCTTGGCTGTCCTAGACTTACTTTGTAGACCAGGCTGGCCTCGAACTCACAGTGATCCATTTGCCTCTGCTTCTGCATAATAAAATAATTCTGATCATAAAAGTATGCATATCTCCCTTCCAAACCCACCATATAGCTCTCATTCTTGCTGTCAAAATTGTGGCATCTTTCTCCATTAATTTGTATTACATGCATTTATCTTTATGCACATATATAAATATTCCTAAATACACTCTGCCCTATCTAAATAGTGTCACTTGAGTTTGTTTTTGCTTTTGTTTTTTGTTTGCTTGCTTTGTTTTGTTTTTCCAGACAGGGTTTCTCTGTGTTAGCCTTGGCTGTCCTAGACTGGCTTCGTAGACCAGGCTGGCCTTGAACTCACAGCAGTATGCCTGCCTCTGCCTCCCAAGTGCTGGGATTAAAGGCCTGTGCCACCGTGCCCGGCAATAGTGTCACTTGAATGTTATGGTTTTACTGCTACCTATTTCCAAACCAAAGTTAAAATCTGAACCAAGTGGGGCTGGAGAGACAATTAAGAAGTTCCAGGGGGCTGGAGAGATGGCTCAGAAGTTAGGAACACTGACTGCTCTTCCAGAGGTCCTAAAATCAATTCCAAGCAACTACATGTTGTAATCTATCATGTGATCTGATGCCCTCTTCTGGCCTGCAGGTGTACATGCAGGCAGTCCACTGTATACATAATAATAAAAAAATAAATCTTAAAAAAAAAAAAGAAGTTCCAAAAAGCAGCTGGGTGGTGGTGCGGTGGTGGCACATGCCTTTAAACCCAGCACTCGGGAGGCAGAGGCAGGTGGATCACTGAGTTCGAGGCCAGCCTGGTCTACAAAGCAAGTCTAGGACAACCAAAGCTAAATAGACAGACCCTGTCTTGAAAAACCAGTAGCCATATGGTGACTCAAAACCGTCTGTAACTCCACTTCCAAGGGGACTACTAGAGACTGCTTATGACCTCCACAGGCACTGCACGCACTTGATACACACAGAGAGAATGTAACAAATACCCAAAATAAGACAGAAGAGATGTGGAGAATTGGAACCTGGGTTCAAGTTCCAGAATGCATATTAAATGCTTCACAGATGCTTGTATCTCCTACTCCAGGGTATCTGAAGATTCTGCCCTCTTTGGACACCTTCACTGAGGTGTAAAACCTACCCACCCACACCTGTATTAAGACACATCCTTGTATTAAAATTTTAATTAAATTAAGCCTGCCAGGCAGTGGTGGTGCAGGCCTTTAATTCCAGCACTCGGGAGGCAGAGGTAGGTGGGTTGCTGTGAGTTCCAGGCCAGCCTGCTCTACAAAGAGAGTCCAGGACAGCCAAGGCTACACAGAGAAACCCTGTCTCGAAAAACCCAATTTCTCTTATGAACATTGATGCCAAAATACTCAATAAAAACGCTTGCAAACCGAATCAAGAACACATCAAAGGTATCATTTCCCATGACCAAGTAGGCTTCATTCTAGGCATGCAGGGATGGTTCAATATATGGAAATCCATCAATGTAATCCAATATATAAACAAACTGAAAGAAAAAAAACCCCACATGATCATCTCCTTAGATGCTGAAAAAGCATGGGACAAAATCCAACACCCATTCATGTCTAAAATTTTGGAGGTTCCTGAATAAACTGCTGCAAGAAGAGTAAAAAAATAAATAAATAAAATTTTGGAAAGATCAGGGATCCAAGGCACATACATAAACATAAAGGTTATATACAGCAAACCAATAGCCAACGTCTAAATAAATTGAGAGAAACTCAAAAGAAATTCCTCTAAAATCAGGGACCAGACAAGGCTGTCCACTTTCGTCATATCTCTTCAATATATTTCTTGAAGTTCTAACCAGAGCAAAAAGACAACAAAAGGAGATCAAGGGGATCCAAATGGGAATGGAAGAAGTCAAATTATGCCTATTGGTACATGATATGATAGTGTACATAAGTGACCTCCAAAATTCCACCAGAGAACTACAGCTGATAAACACCTTCAGCAAAGTGGCTGGATACAAAATTAGTGCAAAAAAAAAAAATCAGTAGCCTTCCTGTATACGAACCACAAACGTTCTGAGAAAGAAATTAGGGAAACTACACCCTTTACCATAGCCGCAAGCAATACAAGGTATCTAGGAATAATTCTAACCAAGCAAGTGAAAGCCTTGTTTGAAAAAAAAAAAAACTTCAAATCTCAGATTTGCTCCTTCATGGTAGCCCCAGCAGCCATGCCTACAAAGCAACAAACAGATGTGGTGTCCTGGTGGGGGTGAGTGACTTATCTGATCTGGACACTGCTATCAGATGCTCCAATCCCAGCATGCCCAGGAAGACATCCCAGGCTCCAAGGCTCAGAATGTTTTGTCTGGCCTTACTGACCCTTGTATCCACTTTGCCCTCACACCTTCCCTTTGTAGCCCCACCTCTCAGACCCAAGCCGCCACCTGATTAGATGAAGTCTCCACCCATTTCATCCTGTTTGGGGTGTAATAACTTGTAGTTTGAATGAATCAGATCTTAATATGGGAATGTATAAAATCTGAGATTATGGTCAAGGTCCCAGGCCCATCCATGGTACCTCTCTCTCCTCAAACTCTGAGTTCTGGGATTCATTGTCTTATTTTCATTGTTTTTTGGAGGTTTCACTTTCCAGGTAAGGTGTCACAGTACAGCTCTGGCCTGTGTGGAAATCACAAGGTACCCTGAGCTGGGGGTCTCCGGAATCCTCCTGGCTAGGGAAACAATATGTAACAAGGTGCATCCTGGTGGCTTAGATTTCCCTCAGGAAAGAATGAATTGACACCACGGAGAAGACAACGTCCCAAACACAGCCAGCGAACAAACACTAAAGCTTTCTGCTTTTCTCTTCCTTCTTTCCTTCCTTCCTTTCTTTCTTTATCTCTCTGTCTTTTTATCTTTCCTTCCTTCCTTTCCCCCTTTCTGTCAGTTTAACTTTCTTCTTTTTTTTTATTGATTTTGTTGTTGTGTTGTTTTTTTGTTTGTTTGTTTTTGTTTTTTTGTTTTTCAAGACAGATTCTCTCTGTGTAGCCTTGGCCCTCTTGAACTCACTCTGTAGACCAGGCTGGCCTCCGAACTCACAAAGATCTGCCTGCCTCTGCCTTTCATGTGCTTGGATTAAAGGTGTGCCACCATGCATGGCTTAACCTTTTTTTTTTCCTAAGTTTTGTTCTGTCCGTTTTTGTTTCTCATCATTTTTGTTTTGTTTTTGAGTCTGTGTAGCACTAGCTGTCCTGAAATGTTCTCTGTAGACCAGTCTATCCTTGAGTTCACAGAGATCAGCCTGTCTCTGTCTGTCTCTGCCTCCTCAGTGTTGGGAGGGAAAGGCATTTACCCTCAATGTCTATCTCCAGTTCTTTTGTTTTTTGTTTTTTTTTGGCTTGCTTGGTTTTTTGAGACAGGGTTTCTCTGTGTAGCCTTGGCTGTCCTAGACTCGTTTTGTTAACCAGGCTGGCCTTGAACTCACCTTTGCTTGTTTGTTTGTTTTGTTTTTCAAGACAGGATTTTTCTGTGTAGCCTTGTCTGTCCTGGACTCACTGTGTAGACCAGGCTGGCCTCGAACTCACAGTGATCCTCTGGCCTCTGCCTCCTGAGTGCTGGGATTAAAGGTGTGCACCACCAAATCAGGCTTCAAAAACTTACTTTTATTTTATGTGCTTTGGTGTTTGGCCTGCGTGTCTGTCTCTGTGAGGGTGTCATAATTCCTGGAACTGGAGTGACAGGGACTTGTGAGCTGCCATGTGGATTCTAAGATTAGAACCCAAGTCATGTAGAACAGCAGTCGGTGCTCAACCTCTGAGGCCACTCTCAGGGCTCTCTCTGTTCTTCTTTCTGCCTTTCTAACATTCTGTCTGCTTTCTGTATGTCGGTCTTTCTAAATTTCTTTCTTTCTTTCCTTCCGAGTGGTTTGGTTTTTTGTTTGTTTGATTTTAGTTTTTTGATAACTCTCTATGTATCCTTGACTGTCTTGGACCTGCTTTGTAGACCAGGCTGGCAAAGAACTCAAAGCGATGCTCCTGTCTCTGCCTCCCCAGTGCTGGGATTAAAGATGTGTGCCACCAACACCTGGCTCATCTTTCAAAAATTGGTCTACAAGTCACTATGTCACCCACACAATTAACAAATTAATTGTTTAATTTTCCCACTTCAATACAGGCTCCACAATACAGCACACTGTGCCTTAGGGAAGCCACAGGGAAGGAAAGGAACAGAGTTCACTCACTGGCTCAGTCAAACCTGATTTTTATTAACATGTCGCCCTCAGATATCTGAGTGACACAGCAGGAGTTTGCTTCTGTTTATGATGTTAGAAAGAATCAAAAGAAGGTGATCTTTGTCCACTTTAAATTTTGTTTTCTTTTGTTTTTCAAGATAGGGTTTCTCTGTGTATCCCCCCTGGCTGTCCTAGACTAGCTTTGTAGACCAAGCTGGCCTCGAATTCACAGCCCTGCTTCTGCTACCAGAGTGCTGGGATTAAAGGCATGTGCTACCACACTTGGTTTTTTTGTTTGTTTTTCAAGACTGGGTTTCTCATTTACCATTATTTGTCTGAGACTTGATTTGTAGACAATGCTGGCCTCCAACTCATAGAAATCTGATTACCGCCAGGTGTGGTGGTGCACGCCTTTAATCCCAGCACTCGGGAGGCAGAGGCAGGTGGATCGCTGTGAGTTCGAGGCCAGCCTGGTCTACAAAGTGAGTCCAGGACAGCCAAGGCTACACAGAGAAACCTTGTCTCAAAAAACCAAAAAAAAAAAAAAAAAAAAAAAAGAAATCTGATTACCTCTGCCTCCCTTCCCCCAGAATACAGGGATTATAGGAATACACCAACAGGCTAAGACTTTGTCAAAAAAATTAAATATTTATTAGCTAGGCAGTGGTGGCAGAGGCAAGCAGTAGGAGGCAGAGGCAAGCAGATCTCTGAGTTCAGGGCCAGCCTAGTCTACAAAGCAAATTCAGGTCAGGTAGGCTACACAGAGAAACCCTATCTCAAAACAACAACAACAACAAAAACAACCAATAGCAGCAACAGAAAACAATTTACTATTTTTTTTTTCACATATGTGAGTGCTCTATTTGTAGATCACCTGCATGCCAGAAGAGGACACCAGGTCTCATTATAGATGCTTGTGAGCCACCATAAAGTTGCTGGGAATTGAACTCAGGACCTCTGGAAGATCAGAGAGTGTTCATAACTGCTGAGCCACTGCTCCAGCCCCTATGTCAAAAATTTTAGCCAGGCAGTGGTGGCACATGCCTTTAATCTCAGCACTGGGGAGGCAGAAGCAGGCTGATCTCTGTGAGTTTGAGGCCAGCCTGGTCTACAGAGCCAGTCCATGAAGCTAAGGCTACACAGAGAAACCCTGTCTTAAAAAAACACAAAACATTTAATTTGTTGACTTCAAATTGCAGAGTTGAGTCTACAAAGCCAGTCCAAGACAGTCTACATAACACATAGAAATCCTGTATCTAAACATTAAAAAAAAAAAGGAAAAAAAAAGAAAGGAAAATTAAGAAATAAAATAAAAGAAAAAAGTAACTATGATTCAATCAATCTAACATAAAACAATCCTAGGGATGATTCAGCCCATGGAGGCTCAGCATTCCAATCTCGTGGAAGCTTGCAGGTGGGAGGTGTGGCTAAATAGGGTGGGTGTGAGGGCAAGAGCTATAAAAGGATTGAAGGAGCCTTAGACAGCACCCAGAGTCCTGGAGCCCACAGCCTCTGCTTGGCCATTCTGGGAGCAGGAGGGCTGTCACCAGTGTCCAGATCAGGTAAGTCACTCACCTCTCTCAGGAGGCCACTTGCATGCTGGGCAGGCATATCATCAACTCAATGTCAAGATTCTGTATATAAAATAAAATTGGGAGGTCTGTGATTTCCCCTGCTCTTGATAATAGTGATGGTGATTTTCTTCCTCTACATTTGCTTTTAATGCGAAATGTAGGTTTTATTGGAATTTTTATATCAGATTCATAGGCTCATTTGAGTATTTAGGGGACAGAGCCTCTGATTAGAAGGGCTAGCCTTGAACTCCAGATTCTTCTGCCTCTGTAATTCCATATGGGATCTGCTTGTAGTTTAATCCCTTCCTTGGCATTGGGTCAGTTAAGGTTCTGCAGTTGTTTAAGTGGAAATTTCCTCCTCATTGAGCTTACAAATAGAGGTGGGCACTGCTAATAGTTTTGTACACAGGTCTCAGCTGATCTGAGAACTGGGGTTTTATTAACGTGGTTGATTCTTCCTTGAGTATTCGACATGGCCTTGTCTGAGACTAAATTAACAGGAACTTAGGATGAGCAGCGGGACCTGGGGTCCTGGTGGCCACAGCAGAGTCCCAGGGAACTAGAATTTTGGTTCTAAGCAGAGAAGAAGCCAGATCCAGGGTGGACAAGGCTGCATGAAGACACCCAAGACCTCACAGAGGAGACTTCTCACTGTGCCCTCAGAGCCCATGTGTAATGGGACCAAAGCCCAGTAACGACCACCTCAGTCAAGACCTAAAGACCAGGTAAGGTGACACACCTGTACTCCCAGCATTCCAGAGGCAGACACAGGTGGATTTTTGTAAGTTGGAGGCCAGCTTGGTCTACAAAGTGAGTCAAGACAGCCAAGGCTATACAGAAAAACCAAACAGGAGTGGGGCGTGGTGGCACAGGCCTTTAATCCCAGGGCTCCAAAGGCAGACACAGGCAAATCACTGTGAGTTAGAGGCCACCCTCATCTACAAAGAGGGTCTAGGACAACCAAGGCTACACAGAGAAACTCTGGCTTGAAAAAACAAACAAACAAGCAAACAACCAACAGAAAGGCAGAGCATGGTGTCAGAGGCCTTTAACCCCAAGCACTCAGGAGGCCGAGGCAGGTGGATCTCTATGAGTTCAACAGCCAGCCTGGTCTCTAAAGAGGAGTGACATTCAGGAACATTACTGTCTCTTTTGGGCTTTCATATTTCAGAGAGGGTCAGGTTGTGCAGCCAGATGGCCACGAGTACAGACCTTCTACCTCAACCCCAAAATAGGGTAATAAAACCAGTTCCCCACCCCAAGCTCAGAAGCCTTCAAAAGCGATGGGTGGTGTCAGCCACGTCAGAGAATTCTCCTCAGTTCCTCCGTGGCAGGTAAAGCAGAGCCTTGGGGATATGACATAGGTACTGCCTTTTATTTAATTTTTCTTTTTGTTGATGGTGGTGTTAGTGGGTTTGTTTTTTGTTTTGTTTTGGTTTTGGTTTGGTTTTTTGAGACAGAGTTTCCCTATGTTATCTTATCTGCCCTGGACTCACTTTGTAGACCAGGCTGGCCTCCAACTCACCGCCTGCCTCTGCCTCCCAAGTGCTAGGATTACAGCTGTGAGCCGCCACACTGGGTTGAGTGCTTTTTTTCATACACTTTTTAGTCTGTTTGTTTGTTTGTTAAGGGTTTTTAGTTTATTTATTAGTATGTATACAGGGCTCTCCTTGCATATACAAACACCTGCAGGCCAGAAGAGAGCATCAGATGATATTACAGATGGTTGTGAGCCACCATGTAGTTGCTGGGAATTGAACTCAGGACATCTGGGGAAAAGCCAGTGCTCTTAACCACTGAGCCATCTCTTCAGCCCTTGTTTTGTTTTTTTTCAAGACAGGGTTACTCTGTGTAGGCGTGCCTGTCCTGGACTCACTTTGTAGACCAGGCTGGCCTTGAACTCACAGCGATCCACCTGCCTCTGCTTCCTGAGTGCTGGGATTAAAGGCGTGCACCACCACACCCGGCTGTGAACTCTGTTTTTATTAATGAGTTCCTGAGACTACTGTTGTGTTCCCTTGTGTCTGTATAATAGGATGGCAATAAAATAATCTTTGTAGAAGTTTTTGGGTTTCTTTTCATTTTATTTTGTTCATTTGTTTGTTTTTTGGAGAAAGGATTGCTCTGAGTAGCCTGGCTGTCCTGTAACTCCCTCTGTAGACCAGGCTGGCATCGAACTCATGCAGATCAGCCTGCCTCGGCCTCCTGAGTGCTGGGCTTAAATGCGTGCCCCACAACCACTCATCTGGGTTGGATTTTTTGTTTTTTGTTTGTTTGTTTTTGTTTTGAGACAGGGTTTCTCCATGTAATAGCTCTGGCTGTCCTGGAATTTACTCTAGACCAGGCTGGCCTTGAACTCACATATATCAGCCTGCCTCTGCCTCCCAAGTACTGGGATTAAAGGCATGTGCCACCACACCCAGCTGGTTTTTTTTCTTTGTTTCTAAATTTATAAAGAAAATATGGGTAGCCAAGCTTGCTCAGTGTGGAAAGGGTAGTTAGTTCCAAGCTTGACAATACTGGAATAATAATGGGAGGGGAAGGCTAACTCCTAATGTTGACCTCTGATCTCCACAAACAGGCATGGCAAGGATGTTGTGTTGTGTGTGTGTGTGCAGACACAAACAGACTGTAATGATTAATTGTTGTGAAAGGATGCTGACTTTTATAAAACATACATGTGAAGAACCTTCAACAATTTTACTCCTGGGGTTTTTATTTGTTTTGGTTTTTGGTTTATCAAAACAGGGTCTCTCTGTGTTAGCCTTGGCTGTCCTAGACTTACTTTGTAGACCAGGCTGGCCTTGAACTCACAGCGATCCATTTGCCTCTGCTTCTGCATAATAAAATAATTCTGATAATAAAAGTATGCATATCTCCCTTCCAAACCCTACCATATAGCTCTCATTCTTGCTGTCAAAAATGTGGCATCTTTCCCCATTAATTTGTATTACACACATCTATCTTTATGCACATATATAAATATTCCTAAATACATTCTGCCCTATCTAAATAGTGTCACTTGAGTTTGTTTTAGCTTTTGTTTTGTTTTTTTTGTTTGTTTGCTTGCTTTGTTTTGTTTTTCCAGACAGGGTTTCTTTGTGTTAGCCTTGGCTGTCCTAGACTGGCTTCGTAGACCAGGCTGGCCTTGAACTCACAGCAGTACGCCTGCCTCTGCCTCCCAAGTGCTGGGATTAAAGGCGTGTGCCACCATGCCCGGCAATAGTGTCACTTGAATGTTACGGTTTTACTGCTACCTATTTCCAAACCAAAGTTAAAATCTGAACCAAGTAGGGCTGGAGAGACAATTAAGAAGTCCCAGGGGGCTGGAGAGATGGCTCAGAGGTTAGGAACACTGACTGCTCTTCCAGAGGTTCTAAATTCAATTCCCAGCAACCACATGTTGTAATCTATCATGTGATCTGATGCCCTCTTCTGGCCTGCAGGTGTACATGCAGGCAGTCCACTGTATACATAATAATAAATAAATCTTAAAAAAAAAAAGAAGTTCCAAAAAGCAGCCGGGTGGTGGTGCGGTGGTGGCACATGCCTTTAAACCCAGCACTCCGGAGGCAGAAGCAGGTGGATCACTGAGTTCGAGGCCAGCCTGGTCTTGGAAATCACTTCCTCCCTAGCTCTGCCTTCTAAGTCGTCCTGTATGGGAATAAAGGTGTATGCCACTACCACCTGGTGGTGCAGCCTTTCTTGGGGACTTGAAAGGTAATCAGTGTATTTTTGGCAGGAGAGGAGGCTGGTCAGGTGAGGGGGTGGAGATTCAGGTCTTTAATCCTAGCACTGGGGAAGCAGCAGCAGGCAGTTCTCTCAGTTCAAGGCCAGCCTGGTCTACAAAGTGAGTCCAGCATAGCCAATATGACACAGAGAAACCCTGTCTAAAAATAAGAGAAAACAGAAGCTGGTCAGGTTGCTATCCCCTGAATCACCTGCCCAATGGAGAAGGAGATTCAGAAGAGAGAGGAGGGCCAGTGCTTGCTGCCTTGTATGTTGATGGTGAATATGTGCCTCTATGCAGGTTCTCCTGAGAGACTCCACGGGAGAGAGAGAGAAGGATTTGCCTTTGAGACCACCAAATAGTACAAAAGAACAGGCTGAATTCTCCAGTTTCACCAGGCCTGGACTTCTGAGAGCTTCACCGCTGACTGAAGATCCATCAGGATGAGCTCCCAGGCCCCACCCACACTCCTGACCCTGGCACTGCAGAGCCTGCTGAGAGACGAGGCCTTGGCCATCTCTGCTCTGAAGTACCTGCCCAGAAAGCTCTTCCCACCACTGATGAAGGCAGTCGTGGCTGGCAGACACCTGACCATACTGCAGGCCATGGTGGCTGCCTGGCCCTTTCCCTGCCTCCCCGTGGGAGCCCTGGTGAAATTCCCGGATGTGACAACATTGCAAGCTGTCCTGGCTGGTATAGACATGCAGCTGACAGGAATCTTTCGCCAGAGGTAAGCAATGAGTAGGTAATGCCCAGTGGGTCACATTTGTGTGGAGGGAAAGGAAGTCTGGACTCTTGGCTACTGGGATCAAAGAAGGATCAGAGGCTTCTGTTGGTATCATCTTGGGGAGCTGCAGAGTCCTGGACAGCTGTTGAGTCCTTGTAGCAAATGCCCCTTCAGTGTGTGGTGTAGGCTGGAGCCGGTGTAGCCACAGTAGAATGAGCCAGTCCCTGTGTCTCCATCTGGCAGTAGAAACAGGGACAGCACAAGTCCCGAGTAATGAGTGGAGGAGGCAGGCCGGGTCTCCAGATGCAGCTGAGGAAAAGAGGTCTTGCCTGGCAGGCTCCAGTTGCTGTGTGGAGACCCAGGACTAGAAGTAAAATAGGTAGGAGGCAGAGCAGGGAACAGCTGACAGCAGAGAAGCCTCCGAGGAGCTTGCTGTGAGCTTGGTCTTTTGTATGGTCTGACATTTCTTGCTGTTTTCCTCACAGGAAGAGGAAGCTTCAAGTGCTGGACCTGAGCAGTGTCCACCATGATTTCTGGGATGTGTGGGCTGGCACAGAGGATGGAGAGTGCTCAGCAGAGACTGTGCGTGAGAAGCAAAGAGCAACAGGCCTCCATAGATATGCACTGAGGCGGCGTTTGAAGGTGGTCACCGATCTGTGCTTTGGGCTCTTTCTGGATGAACACCATGAGTATTTGTTGCAGTGGGCACAAGAGAGAAGAGGTTCCCTGCAGCTGTATTGCAGGAAAATGCACATTTCGGGATCATCCGTGTACACTGTGAGGAAGGTCTTGCAGGTTTTCCAGCCAGATTGCATTGTGGAGTTGGAACTGAATGGAGGCTGGACTCTGCCCACACTGACGTCTTTTGCACCTTGCCTTGGTCAGATGAGAAATCTTCGCAAATTCTTTCTAACAGTAATGGATGACGCCGGCTCCAACCCTGATAACACACTAACAGAGGCACAGAGGAAGAAAGTCACCAAGTTCCGGTCTCAGTTCTCCAAGCTCAACTGTCTCCAGCATCTCTCCATGTCTGGTGTCTACTTTCTCAGGGGCCACATGAAGCAGCTGCTCTGGTGAGAAAGGAGGGGAGAGGTCTTGCTGCTACCACAGCCAACATCTCCTGTGTCCTATGTAGACTAGTGGGCGTTTGATGTCTGGCAAATGCTGTAGATTTCCCAATCAGGCCCAAGTGTAATCACATTGGTCAAGGGTCCTGACATAGAACGGTGTGACTTGAGTGAGCATACTCAACAGGCTGCAGTGGGTCCTAACTGCCATCTCACGGTCACACTGACTCTGCCTATGTGGTTCCCCCTACTCCAGGTCAGCACTCTCACTGCATGCCACACTAACCCCCTTGTCTTTCCTTAGGTGTCTGAAGACCCCCTTGGAGTTCCTGTCCATCAGCTTCTGCAACTTATCACAGGCAGATTTGGAGTCTTTTGCCCAGTGTCACTGTCTTCATCATCTCAAACATCTGCAATTGGGAGGTGTCGTTTTATCTGAGCTGAGTCTTGTGCCTCTCAGAATCTTCCTAGAGAATGTCGCAGACACTCTGCAGATCCTGGACTTGGAGGGTTGTAGCATGAAGGACTCACAGATCAGTTCTCTCTTCCCTGCCTTGAGCCAGTGCTCTCAGCTCACCAGGGTCAATTTCTATGACAATGACTTCTCCATGGCTGTCCTGAAGGACCTTATGCAGCACACCGCCAACCTAAGCCACATGGCCCAGGGCTTCTACCCTGCCCCTCTGGAGTGCTATGTTATCGGACAGGCCATCTTAGAGAGATTTCACCAGCTTTGTTCTGAGCTCAGGAACACACTTGGCACTGTCAGGCGGCCCCGGTCCATCTCCATTGCTACTCAGTTGTGCCTTGTATATTGTCCTCACTGTGACTCTCTCCAATCGACCAGATTTTACCATTCTTGGCAGTAAACAGGAGAAGGTTGGTTTTGATAATGAGACAGGAATGTCTGTGGACAAGTCTCTCATCAAGGCCTGCTGAGCACACATCTTCTGAAACTGATCAAGTTTTGCAAAGCATGGTATGCAACTGGGACAGACCACAGGGGTCAACTGTGACATGGACAACTATGGGACTGTGAAGAGTGATGTCCGGGGGAGTCAGACAGCTCTACACTTCAAAATGTGCTCTGTAGAGCATCAGGACCCCTCCAGTAAAGTCTGTGTGACATATGCTGTCGTGTCTCCCGAGGTAAAGACCCCTATGCAGGGAGAGCCTTCCTGAAAGGGCCTGATGTTCCTGACAGGAGCAATTGATTGCAGCCTTCTTTCTTCTCATTGTGTGGGCACACTGTGTCCCTATTCTTTCTCCTAACCTTACTCCCATACCAAGAGCATCCGAAGATGACTACGTTGCTATGAAACTCCCAAACTTGGGACCACAGCCAGGGACCATTCAGGCCCGCCATTAACGATCAAGTTCCTCTTTCCTCAATAAAAGAAACATGGCTATGAATTAATCATTAGTTATGTATTTGTATTATGATTTACAAAGAAGTAAAGTGTTTCAAAAGCTCCAAATAGCAGCGTTCAGATATTAGTAAGGAAACCTAAAAAACTGCCTTGGCACACAGATGTTGGGCATAAGTTGTATTAATGAGAGAACACTGACCCTTGACGAAGAGGACACAAGCACACTGATGCCAAACCAAGAACTTAACAGTGACGGCATCTTCATGGTGTATTCTGTACCATGCATTATTTCAAGTCAATAACTCAAAATGACTTTGCATTCTGTGCCTTGTACTGTGTATGCCTGGTTGCTCACTGGTTCCCTTGAACCTACTCCATGGGAAATGTAACCACAACACACTCTCTGATTCAAAAAATGTGCCTAAAAATCTAAACTGCTTGCCTGAAAAACACACTGAGATCAAACTCTCCCCTGGGTTTGTCTGTTTGTCACTTTGCCAAATCCTTGTGCACTGACGCTCTGAGAACTCCTGTTCCCAAGGACCTATGCTGGACTGGGATGGTCGATGGCACTAGAGGACTGGCTAAGAATTTTTGTTCTTTGAAGAACATTTTTCTCTTCCATGTCTTTAATGATATCATGCAGTCCCCTCTGGCATTGAACTCATTTAACGTCTCCTCTGGGCTCCATGACTGCTGAGGTCACTGGCATGTGCCCCCAAGCCCAGCTTGTGGACCACCTGACTGTGGAGCACTATTCTTCAAGGCCCCTGACCTCTGATGGTCACATCCTCAGAGCAGCCTCTAGGAGGTATCTTGAAGAATGAACTATCTTGAAGAATACATTTTAAATGTTCCACAGTGAACTCTCTTCATTTTGTTAATGAGTCCTGGAAGCCTTTCTTTTATTTTCTTGTGTATGAAGGACCATGTAGCAATAAAATATTGCATCAAAACTTTTGTAGTGTTTTCATTGTGATGATTATTATGAATAAGCGTACTAATACTCCGGAGGCAGAGGCAGGTGGGTCTCTGTGAGCTCTGGGCCAGGATCATCCACAAAGTGAGTCCAGGACAGCCAATAAAATAAAGCAATTAGTTTCTTGAAAATGACCTCATCAAGCCCAGACAGGCCTTTCCTTTCCCAAATTCTCAGAGTGAGGCCCCATATCAGCAATCCCCCATCAGTGCTCCCACAAAGGGACATGAGTGAGCTCCGGTTGTGACCCATCTCTATTTCCTGCCACCTCTGGATGACACATGGATGCAATCATTTTCCCTGCTACCTAGGTGTGTAGGATGAACTGGGTATGGATTTGGGAATCTGGTCAAAACTAGAAGGCACTGTTAGCAAAGAAAAGGTTGTGTGGAGTTATGGTGGCAAACACCTATACTTTATACTTCCAAGCAGAGCTTGGAAGGTGCCATGCATAAATATGGTGTAGATCAGGCAGTCAAGGAATCACTTCAGAAAACTAGCTCAACTTCAGTCAGGGAGAACAAAGACTGTATATTTCTTGGGAAGTGGGTAGCTGTGGTCCCAGACAGGTTTACATAATTGGTTGAAACCAATTAAGGATGGTTGGTTTGTGCCAGGTGTGCTGGCTCAAGCCTGTAATCTTGGCACTCAGGAAGCAGAGGCTGGTGGGCTGCTGTGGGTTCAAGGCCAGCCTGTTCTACAAAGCAAGCCTAGGACAGTGAGGGCTACACACTGAACCCCTGTCTCAAAATCAACTACAACAACAACAACAACAACAACAACAAAGGGTTACTTTCTTTGCATTTGGCAGAACACTCCTATCATACATACAGGAGCACAACCTAATTGTCCTATCCCTTGGTAGGGGAGAGCTAGCAGGGAGATGGGTCAAAGGCTACACATCAACTGTGCTTAGGAGCATCTGTGTCCAGAGCCATTCTCCAGATGAAGTCAGGCAGAGATCAGGACACCCTGCTGGGAGAGGGAGCCCCACACAGTACACCAAGTTCAGAGTAGCGATCTAGACTGGGAGGATTGCAACCTCCCTCAAACAGCAGGGTCCTCCCAAGATTAGGTCACAACACTCATAGTACTAGGAGGAAGGCTAAGGAACGAAGGTTGTTGGGAGTCGGAGTTTCAAATCAACCTAAGCTGTAAAGCAAGACCCTGTCTCAATAATGAATCCACATCAGGGCATGGTCGTGCACGCCTTTAGTCCTAGCACATGGGAGCCAGAGGCAGGCTGATCTCTGAGGTCAAGATCAGCCTGGTCTACAAAGCCAGTCCAGGACAGCCCGGGCTCTTACATAGAGAAACCCTGTCTGGAAAAAAAAAGTAGAAAACTAAGTACATAGCTAGCAACTAAATAAATGACATAAAACTTCAGTCAACAGGATCATGACATTCAAGTTTGTATTGGGTTTTCCGGCTTCCACAAAAAAACTCTGTTAATCTTGATACTGGAAAATGCGTGTATTATGTAGTGGGTCAAAGCACCCAATAGAAGGAAGTTACTGTGGCTGGAGAGATGGCACAGCAGTTAAGAGCACTGCCTGCCTCTCCAGAGTTCCTGAGTTCAATTCCCAGGAACCACTTGGTGGCTCACACCCATCTAGGTGGGATCTGATGCCCTCTTCTGGTGTACAGATGTACACACAGACTTAGCATTTATATACATAAAAGAAGTAAATAAAATCTTAAAAAAGAAGGAAGCTACCGGTTAGGTTGTGGAGCTGTGAGCTGTGAGAAAATAAGTGTTACTGATTCGGAGTGAGAGGAGACTTTGGGTGTCCTGAAGCCCAGACTCAACTCTGTGGCCCCATCAGGTTCAGCATCTTTGTACCAGCCCCATAGCCAGGAAGTACCTCCTGACCGTGTGCTGCTCCATCATGACCAGAGCCACAAGACCAACAATGACACAGGAAATTCTGATCTGTGTGTCCTGGGGGAACTGACTGAAGACATTGGTCTTGATTCCTAATGATTTCTGTCTGTTTCTCTAATCTGGCTTTTTAAGACATGGTCTCAGTGTGTAGCCCAAGTGGCCTGAAAACCTCTAGGTAGATGGGGCTTCCTCACACTCATTAAGATATGCATGCTCCTTCCTCTTGGCTGAAGGAATTAAAGCCACGTGCTACTGTTGCATGGTAAACATAGGATCAACTCTTCTCATGTAATTTTGGATTTCTTTGTATCATTTTGGTTTGGTTTGGTTTTTGGTTTTCGACACAGGGTTTCTCTCTGTTAGCCTTGACTGTCCTGGACTCACTTTGTAGACCAGGCTGACCTCGAACTCAGAGCAATTTGCCCACCTCTGCCTCCAGAGTGCTGGGGCTAAAGACGTGTGCCACCAAGCCTGGCTTGGATTTCTTTGTTTTTAAGGATGAAGAGATTCATTTATGGTTCACAGTCTTATGTGGGTTTTTTTGTAAGCAAAGTTAACATTTATGTATAAAGAATCATCAGTGTAGTTTAGTGGAGTATTTCACATCCTTTTGTTTGTTTGTTTGTTTCTCAAGACAGTGTTTTTCTGTTGCCTTGGTTGTCCTGGGCTTGCATTGTAGACCAGGCTAGCTGAAAGCTCACAGAGATCCACATGCCTCTGCCTCCCTGAGTGTTGGGATTACAGACTTGCACCACCTCACCTGGCTCACATCCTTTCTCCTCAGAAAGTCTAGATCCACCTACCTTATTAAAGTGCAGGGGATTCTCCTGTATTTCCGGTTGTCCTGGGCTTGCTTTGTAGACAGGCTGACCTCCAACTATAGAGATCCACCTGCCTCTGCCTCCCAAGTGCTAGGATTAAAGGGGTTTGCTGGGCTGGAGAGATGGCTCAGTGATTAAGAGCACTGTCTGCTCTTCCAGAAGTCCTAAGTTCAATTCCCAGCAATCAAATGGTGGCTCACAACCATGTATTATGAGTTGAGATGCTCTCTTCTGCTATGCAGGTGTACATGCAAATAGTGCCCTCACAGACATAAAGATGAAATTATTATAAAAATGTAACAATACATAAATAAATAAAAATAAGGGTGCATGTACACCCAGACTTTTAATGCTGTTTGTTTGTTTGTTTGTTTGTTTGTTTTAATTGCTTGTCTTTTCTTCTTTCGAGAGAGGATTTCTCTGTGTACACTTAGGTGTCTTATACTCACTTTGTAGACTATTCTGGCTTTGAACTCACAGCAATCCACTTCCCTCTGCATTTGTACTGGGAATAAAAGCATGTGCCACCACACCCAGATTTTTCTCTTCTTCTTTTTAAAAGATTTATTTATACTTGGGCAGTGGTGGAGCAAGGCTTTCATCCCTGCATTTGGAAGGCAGAGGCAGGTAGATCCCTGGGAATTCAATGCAAGCCTGGTCTACAAAGTGAGTCTTGATTAGCCAAGGGTACACAAAGAAACTCTGTCTGGAAAAAACGATTGACTTACTTGTTATGTATACAGTGTTCTTCTTGCATGTACACCTGCAGCCAGAAGAGAGCACCAGTCTCATTATAGCTGATGTGAGTCACCATGTGTTTGCTGGGAATTGACCTCAGGATCTCTGGAAGAATAGACTGTGCTCTTAACCTCTGAGCCATCTCTCCAGCCCTAAGGGCATTTATTTGTTTGTTTGTCTGTTTGTTTGTCTGTGTAGCCTTAGCTGTGCTGGACTCACTTTGTAGACCAGACAGGCCTTCAACTCACAATGATCCACCACCCTCTGCCTCCTGAGTGCTGGGATTAAAGGCATGTGACATCACACCCGGTGTAGTTTGGTTTTTCAAGACTGAGTTTCTCATTTACCATTATTTGTCTGAAACTCGATTCGTAGACAATGCTGGCCTCCAACTCACAGAGATCTGACAACTTGTGTCTCCCTTTCCTAGAGTGCTGAGATTAGAGGAATACATCACCATACTCAGACTTTTTTTTTAAATGAAAGATTTATTTATTAGTTGGGCAATGATGGCATATTCCTTTAATCCCAGCCCTAGGGAGGGGGAGGGAAGCAGATCTATGTAAATTCTGGGTCTACAAAGCAAGTTCAGGATTGGGAAGGCTCCACACACATATACCATCGGCCCACCTGCCTTTAGTGTTTATACTTTGATGTGAGAAACCCACTGGAGGGGCTTCATTTTTGATTCTATGAATTTATCTTTCCCTATAAAAATTTTTTTATATTACAGTGTGTGTGTTTCTGTGTGTGTGTTTGTGTGTATGTGTGTGTGTGTGTGTGTGTGTGTGTACATGATTGCAAATACTCCAAGAGACCAGAAGAAATGTCATAAAACAGTAGTTCCAGGTGTCTGTGGGTGCTGAGGTGTGCAGGAAGAACAGCAAGAGCTCTTTACCTCTGAGCCATGTGTCCAGAGGAATTTCTGTAGCTCTTTGACTGGGGTTCCCTGAAGACGAATGGTATAAAATACCCAGGATCAGGAATCTTGGGTCATTATTTACTCTAAAAGTTGCAAAAGGAGGAGAAGCGGGAGGAGGAAGAAGAGGAGGAGGAGGAGGGGCAGAGAGAAGGAGCCTTAAGAGTATGGAAACACAAGGCAAGAATGAACTACACACAACTAGGAGGTCATCAGTGAACTCACTCAGTCATTAAAAGAGTGCAACACACTCTCATGCAAAGGGCTTTAATGAGACCCAGGAGAAACTCTAATGCTAAGGACGGTGGGGAAATAGTATCTGCATGAGGGTCTCTCCAAGTCAGAAAAGAGAGATCACGGGGTGGTAGTTTGCCTGCTGGTGAGGGCATCTTTGAACAGTGGTGGGAAGAGCTCCATGGGCAGGTCCTTTCAGAGCAGGGATGGCCAAGCCTTCCTCTTTCCGCAGGCTGCTTCTCGCCTACTGCAGGAGCCTGCGTGCAGCCTGGAAGCTCATCCTGACCTTCAGGGAGGCAGATGCTATGAAAGCATCCAGAGGAAGAAATCCTTCCTGGCACAAGCACTGTTAGGAGCTTCCTGTGTCCCATCAGTGCAAAGTCCACTCTGCGCTGCTCCTGCTCTGGCAATGGTGGGAACCTTGTTCTTCCCACAGCTCACTGTCTGCCCCTCTCCAAGCCACTGCTCCCTCCTGAGCCTCCTGCAGGATGGATGTGCACCCATCTCAACTGCTCTTCCTTGTTATTCTGCCCAATGGAAACCACTGCTGAACCCTACTCCACCGGAAAGGTGAGACGGAGAGCCCCAGCACACTTTAATTACGGATTTCTCCAACCTCATCACAGGCTCCACAGTACAGCACACTGTGCCTTAGGGAAGACACAGGGAAGGAAAGGAACAGAGTTCACTCACTGGCTCAGTGAAACCTGAGTTTTATTAACATGTCACCCTCAGATATATGAGTGACACAACAGGAGTTTGCTTCTATTTAGGATATTAGAAAGATTAAAAAAAAAACAAAAACAAAAAAAGCAGGTGATCTTTTGCCATGTTAGATTTTGCTTTATTTTGTGTTTCAAGATAGGGTTTCTCTGTGTACCCACCCTAATGTCCTAGAATCTCTTTTTAGACCCAATGAACTCACAGCCCTGCCTCTGCCTCCAGAGTGCTGGGATTAAAGGCATGTGCCACCACACCTGGCTGGTTTTTTTGTTTTTTGTTTTTGTTTTGTTTTCAAGACACGTTTTCGATCTATAGGTGCTAGGATTATCGGAATGCATAACCACACTTGGACTTTGTCCAAAAGGATTAAAGATGTATTCATTAGCTGACCTGCGGTGTTGCATGCCTTTAATCCAAGACCTCAGGAGGCAGAGGCAATCAGATCTCTGTGAGATTGAGGCCAGCTCCTTCTAAAAAGCAAGTTAGGGCAGTCAAGGCTACACAAAAAACCCTTTCTTAGAAAACAAAACAACATCAGCAACAACAAAATATTTCTTTCTTTTCTTTATTTAATTTTATTTCTATTTTTATTTATTTATTATAATTTATTCATATTACATCTTGATTGTTATCCCCTCACTCTCTTTTTTTATACTTTTATCTTATTATACATGTGTAAAACAAACTACATACAGCAGGGACAACCATGTGACAATCATGAGAATACTGAGTACTATATATGTTACATTCATAGTGACTTGGCCATCTGCATTCGTCTCCTTTGAAGTAAGCATTTTTCCTGTCTTGTTGGGTCCACATTTCCGAATCAGACTCAATATCTATCTTATCTCAACTCTAAGAGCTTAACTTCTTTATCTTGATCTAAAACGATCTTGTCCCCTAACCAGCTAAACTTGGAATATTATCTTGTCTTCAATGCCCCTCAGAGACTCGAGAAGGAATAAAACTTAAATTCCTGAGTGAACCAGCAGTGTGGGTTAGCAGTGTCCAAAATGTACAAATTGACTTAAGACAGTTTATCTTTCTTTCTTTCACATATGTGAGTGCTCTATCTGGAGGTTACCTGGAAGCCAAAAGAGGACACCAGTTCCCATTATAGATGGTTAGGAGCCACCATATGGGCGCTGGAATTGAACTCAGGACCTCTGGAAGAGCAGGCAGTGCTCTTCACTTCTGAGACACTGCTCCAGACCCTATGCCTACATTTTTCATCAGCTGAGTTCAACTTACAGAGCTGAGTGTGGTGAGGGGAGCCTGTGGTGGACGTTACTCAGGAGGCAGAGAGAGAAGGGGAAAAGTGAAGCCCTCTCTGGGATACAGGGTGAGCTCAAAGCCAGCCTGAGGGATTTGTATGAGAGCTTGTGTGCCAGTGACAACAAGGGAAAAGGAGCTGTGAGGACTGCATGGTTTCTATGGGGGTCTAGAAAGCGCTGTCTCAGAAGTGGGGAGGAGACTATGTGTGTGGGGTTGGGTCCGGCAAATCAATGGAACAAAGAAATCAATATGAAGAGAGAGTTTGGATTTAAGCCCAGCAAGGGCTGCCCCTGAGAGGGGATGAGCCAAGCCTTCTATTCAGTCATGCGACTACCCTAAATCTGAGCCTCCTGGTATACAAGGGGGCTGAGGGGCAGTGGGCCAAATAGACCTAAGTTCTCAATGAGCAGGCCCCTCCTCACAGGTCAGAGAGCTCTGTTCTCATTGGTCCCTAAGTGGAAGGACCCTCCTTTGCTCCCCTGGCTGCTGTGGGGTGTCCATGCCAGCTCCCCTACTCCAGCAGCTTCTGTGATTAAGGAACTCTGGAATCCCTCTCAGGCCATCTCTATACAGGACATGGGAAGACCCTTTATTATTTACAGCACAGGATTCATCTCCAGGACTGTTAAAAAAAAGCATGCACACTGAATAATTCAATGCGTCCTTGATGCCACTGGATTGTTTTTGATTTCTTAGAAATAACTATGATTCAATCCATCGTCCAAAAGAACAAACAATTACTGGGGCCTGGTGGTACATGCCTCTAATCCCAGCATTGGCAAGGCAGAGGCAGGCAGATCTCTGTGAATTCGAGGCCAGCCTGGTCTACAAAGCTGACCATGAAAGTCAACATAACATACAAAAACCCTGTGTCTAAACGTCAAAAAAAGCACATAAAAATTAAGAAACAACAACAACAATAAAAACCAAATAACTGTGATTCGCTTAATCTACCATAAGAGAAAACAATCCTAGGGATGATCCAGCCCAAGGAGGCTCAGCATTCCAATCTCGTGGAAGCTTGCAGGTGAGAGGTGTGGCTAAATAGGGTGGGTGTGAGGGCAAGAGCTATAAAAGGATTGAAGGAGCCTTAGACAGCACCTAGAGTCCTGGAGCCCACAGCCTCTGCTTGGCCATTCTGGGAGCAGGAGGGCTGTCACCAGTGTCCAGATCAGGTAAGTCACTCACCTCTCTCAGGAGGCCGCTTGCATGCTGGGCAGGCATATTATCAACTCAATGTCAAGATTCTGTATTTTCTATAAAATTGGGCTGGGCAGTGAAGGCACATGTGTTTAATCCTAGCACTTGGGAGGTAGAGGCAGGTGGTTCTCCCTGACTTTGAGGCCATGCTGGACTACAGAGGGAGTTCAAGGACAGCCAGAGCTGGTACACAGAGAAACCTTGTTTCCAAAAAACAGAAATATATATATATATATATATATATATATATATATATATATATATATATATATATATCTTGCTTTCTGATTCCCCGCTCTTGGTAATGATGAGAGTGATTTTCCTCTATGTTAGCTTTTAATGTGAAATGTAGGTTGGATTGGAATTTTTATATCAGATTCATAGGCTCATTTGAGTATTTAGGGGACAGAACCTCTGATAAGAAGGGCTAGCCTTGAACTCCAGATTCTTCTGCCTCTGTAATTCTGGATGGGATCTGCTTGTAGTTTAATCCCTTCCTTGGTATTTGGTCAATTAAGGTTCTGCAGCTGTTTACTTTGAAATGTACTTTTCACTCTAGCAAACAAATAGAGGTGGGCACTGCTAATAGTTTTGAACACAAGTCTCAGCTGATCTGTGAACTGGGGCTTTAGGAGTGTGGTTCCTTCTTCCTTGACTAATTTTTGTTTGTTTGTTTGTTTTTCAAAGCAGGGTTTCTCTGTGTAGCCTTGGCTGCCCTGAACTCACTTTGTAGACCAGGCTGGCCAGGAACTGACAGAGATCCGCAGGCTTCTGACTGCCAAGTGCTGGGATTAAAGGTGTGAGCCACCACCGCCTGGCACTTCTCTGAGACTAAATTAACAGGAACTTAGGATGCGAAGCGGGAGCTGGGGTCGTGGTGGCCACAGCAGAGTCCCAGGGAACTAGCATTATGGTTCTAAGCAGAGAAGAAGCCAGATCCAAGGTGGACAAGGCTGCATGAAGACACCCGAGACCTCACAGAGGAGACTTCTCACTGTGGCCTCGGAGCCCGAGTGTAATGGGACCAAAGCCCAGTAAGGACCACCTCAGTCAAGACACTAAAGACCAGTTGAGGTGGCACACACCTGTACTCCCAGCATTCCAGAGGCAAACACAGGTGGATTTTTGTGAGTTGGAGGCCAGCTTGGTCTACAAAGTGAGTCAAGACAGCCAAGGCTATACAGAAAAACCAAACAGGAGCGGGACGTGGTGGCACGGGCCTTTAATCCCAGGGCTCCAAAGGCAGGGACAAGCAAATCACTGTGAGTTAGAGGCCACCCTCATCTACAAAGCAAGTCTAGAACAAGAGAAACCCTTGCTTGAAAACAAACAAACAACAGAATGGCAGAGCATGGTGTCAGAGGCCTTTAATCCCAGCACTCAGGAGCCTGCCTGGTCTCCAAAGAGGAGTGGCTTTCGGGAACCTTACTGTCTCTTTTGGGCTTTTACATTTCAGACAAGGTCAGGTTGTGCAGCCAGATGGCCACGAGTATAGACCTTCTACCTCAACCCCAAACTAGGGTAATAAAACCAGTTCCCCACCCCAAGCTCAGAAGCCTTCAAAAGCAAAGGGTGGTGTCAGCCACGTCAGAGATTCTCCTCAGTTCCTCCGTGGCATCTAAGGCAGAGTCTTGGGCATATGACATAGGCACTGCCTTTTATTTAATTTGTGTTTTTATTGATGGTAGTGCTAGCGGTTTTTTTGTTTTTGTTTTTTGTTTTTTGGTTTTTGCTTTTGTGTGTGTGTGTGTATTTTTTTTTTTTTTTTTTTTTTGGTTTGGTTTGGTTTGCTTTGGTTTTGGTTTGGTGTTGTGACAGAGTTTCCCTATGTTATCTTATCCATCCTGGACTTACTTTGTAGACCAGGCTGGCCTTGAACTCCCAGCCATCAGCCTGCTTCTGCCTCCTGAGTGCTGGGATTACAGCTGTGAGCCACCACACCCGGTTTAGTGGGTTTTTTTCTTCACACAATATTTTATTTTTGTTTTGTTTTGTTTTTTCACTCTATGTATTACTATGTTTACAGTGCTCTGCCTACATATACATATACATTACAGATAGCTGTGAGCCACCATGTGGTTGCTGGGACTTGACCTCAGGACCTCTGGGAAACAGACAGTGCTCTTAACCACTGAGCCATCTCTCAAGCCCTTGTTTTGTTTTTATCAAGACAGGATTTGTCTGTATAGCCTAGGCTGTACTGGACTCCCTTTGTGGACCAGGCTGGCCTTGAACTCACATTAATCCACCTGCCTCTGGCTCCCAAGAGCTGGGATTAAAAGCATGCACCACCACGGTAGCCTCATACATGCTTTCTTTGTGTGGCCTTACTTCCCTAGAACTAAGTCTGTAGAGCAGTGTGGCCTTGAAGTCTTGGAAATCACTCCCTCCCTTGCTCTGCCTTCTAAGTCCTCCTTTATGGGAATAAAGGTGTATGTCACTACCACCTGGTGGTGCAGCCTTTCTTGGGGACTTGAAAGGTAATCAGTGTATTTTTGGCAGGAGAGGAGGCTGGTCAGGTGAGGGGGTGGAGACTCAGGTCTTTAATCCAAGCACTGGGGAAGCAGCAGCAGGCAGTTCTCTGTGAGTTCAAGGCCAGCCTGGTCTACAAAGTGAGTCCAGCATAGCCAATATGACACAGAAAAACCCTGTCTCGAAAAATAAGAGAAAACAGAAGCTGGTCAGGTTGCTATCCCCTGAATCACCTGCCCAATGGAGAAGGAGATTCAGAGGAGAGAGGAGGGCCAGTGCTTGCTACCTTGTATGTTGATGGTGAATATGTGCCTCTATGCAGGTTCTCCTCAGAGACTCCACGGGAGAGAGCGAGAAGGATTTGCCTTTGAGACCACCAAATAGTACAAAAGAACAGGCTGAATTCTCCACTTTTGCCAGGCCTGGACTTCTGAGAGCTTCACTGCTGCCTGAAGATCCATCAGGATGAGCTCCCAGGCCCCACCCACACTCCTGACCCTGGCACTGCAGAGCCTGCTGAGAGACGAGGCCTTGGCCATCTCTGCTCTGAAGGACCTGCCCAGAAAGCTCTTCCCACCACTGATGAAGGCAGTCGTAGCTGGCAGACACCTGACCATACTGCAGGCCATGGTGGCTGCCTGGCCCTTTCCCTGCCTCCCCGTGGGAGCCCTGGTGAAATTCCCGGATGTGACAACATTGCAAGCTGTCCTGGCTGGTGTAGACATGCAGCTGACAGGAATCTTTCGCAAGAAGTAAGTAATGACTAGGTAATGCGCAGTAGGTCACATTTGTGTGGAGGAAAAGGAAGTCTGGACTCTTGGCTAATGGGGTCAAAGAAGGATCAGAGGCTTCTATTGGTATCCGCTTGGGGAGCTGCAGGGTCCTGGACAGCTGTTGTGTCCTTGTAGCAATACCCCTTACGAGTGCGGTGTAGGCTGGAGCTGGTGTAGCCACAGTAGAATGAGCCAGTCCCTGTGTCTCCATCTGGCAGTAGAAATAGGGACAGCACAAGTCCAGAGTAATGAGTGGAGGAGGCAGGCCTGGTCTCCAGATGCAGCTGAGGAAAAGAGGTCTTGCCTGGCAGGCTCCAGTTGCTGTGTGGAGACCCAGGACGAGCAATAAAATATGCAAGAGGCTGAGCAGGGAACAGCTGACAACAGAGCTCTGAAGAGCTTGCTGTGTGCTTGGTCTTTTGTATGGTCTGACATTTCTTCCTGTTTTCCTCACAGGAAGAGGAAGCTTCAAGTGCTGGACCTGAGCAGTGTGCACCATGATTTCTGGGATGTGTGGGCTGGCACAGAGGATGGAGACCGCTCAGCAGAAAGTGTGCGTGAGAAGCCAAGAGCAACAGGCCTCCATAGATACGCACTGACCTGGTGTTTGAAGGTGGTCACCAACCTGAGCTTTGGGTTTTTTCTGGATGAACACCATGAATATTTGTTGCAGTGGGCACAAAAGAGAAGAGGTTCCCTGCAGCTGTATTGCAGGAAAATGCACATTTCGGGATCATCCATGGACACTGTGAGGAAGGTCTTGCAGATTTTACAGCCAGATTGCATTGAGGAGTTGGAACTGAATGTAGGCTGGACTCTGGCCACACTGACGTCTTTTGAACCTTGCCTCGGTCAGATGAGAAATCTTCGCAAATTCTTTCTAACAGCAATGAATGACGCCGGCTCCAATCCTGATAACACACTAACAGAGGCACAGAGGAAGAAAGTCACCGTGTTCCGGTCTCAGTTCTCCAAGCTCAACAGTCTCCAGCATCTCTCCTTGTCTGGTGTCTACTTTCTCAGGGGCCACATGAAGCAGCTGCTCTGGTGAGAAAGGAGGGGAGAGGTCTTGCTGCTACCACAGCCAACATCTCCTGTGTCCTATGTAGACTAGTGTGCGTTTGATGTCTGGCAAATACTGTAGATTTCCCGATCAGGAATGAGTCTAATCACATTGGTCACTGGCCCCGACCTAGAAAGGTGTGACTTGAGTGAGCACACTCAACAGGCTGCAGTGGGTCCTTAGTGACATCTCACGGTCACACTGACTCTGCCTATGTGGTTCCCCCTACTCCAGGTCAGCACTCTCACTGCATGCCACACTAACCCCCTTGTCTTTCCTTAGGTGTCTGAAGACCCCCTTGGAGTTCCTGTCCATCAGCTTCTGCAACTTATCACAGGCAGACTTGGAGTCTTTTGCCCAGTGTCACCGTCTCCATCATCTCAAACATCTGCAATTGGGAGGTGTCGTTTTATCTGAGCTGAGTCTCGTGCCTCTCAGAATCTTCCTAGAGAATGTGGCAGACACTCTGCAGATCCTGGACTTGGAGGGTTGTAGGATGAAGGACTCTCAGATCAGTTCTCTCTTCCCTGCCTTGAGCCAGTGCTCTCAGCTCACCAGGGTCAATTTCTATGACAATGACTTCTCCATGGCTGTCCTGAAGGACCTTATGCAGCACACCGCCAACCTAAGCCACATGGCCCAGGGGTTCTACCCTGCCCCTCTGGAGTCCTATGCGATGGGACATGTAAACTTACAGAGATTTCACCAGCTTTGTTCTGAGCTCAGGAACACACTTGGCACTGTCAGGGAGCCCCGGTCCATCTCCATTGCTACTCAGTTGTGCCTTGTATATTGTCCTCACTGTGACTCTCTCCAATCGACCAGATTTTACCATTCTTGGCAGTAAACAGGAGAAGGTTGGTTTTGATAATGAGACAGGAATGTCTGTGGACAAGTCTCTCATCAAGGGTCTGCTGAGCACACGTCTTCTGACACTGATCAAGTTTTGCAAAGCATGGTGTGCAACTGGGACAGACCACAAGGGTCAACTGTGACATGGACTACTATGGGACTGTGAAGAGTGATGTCCAGGGGAGTCATACATCTCTACACTTCAAAATGTGCTGTATAGAGTGTCAGGATCCCTCCAGTGGAATCTGTGTGACATATGCTGTTGTGCCACCTGAGGTAAAGACCCCTATCCAGAGACAGCCTTCTGGAATTAGCCTGTTGTTCCTGACAGGAGGAATTGATTGCAGCCTTCTTTTTCTCATTGTGTTGGCATACTGTGTCTCTATTCTTTCTCCTAACCTTACTTCCATACCAAGAGTATCCGAAGATGACTACGTTGCTATGAAACTCCCAAACTTGGGACCGCAGCAGGGACCATTCAGGCCTGCATTTACCATCAAGTTCCTCTCCCCTTATTTAAAGAAACATGGCTATGAATTAATCATTAGCTAATTGTTTGTATTATGATTTACAAAGAAGTAAACTGTTTCAAAAGCTCCAAATAGCAGTGTTCAGATATTAGTAAGGAAGCCTTAAAAAACTGCCTTGGCTCACAGGTGTTGGGCATATGTTGCATTAATGAGAGAACACTGACCCTTAACGAAGAGGACACAAGCACACTGATGCCAAACCAAGAACTTAACAGTGATGACCTCTTCATGGTGTATTCTGTACCATGCATTATTTCAAGTCAATAACTTAAAATTACTTTGCATTCTGTGCCTTGTACTGTGTATGCCTGGTTGCTGATTGGTTCCCTTGAACCTACTCCATGGGAAATGTAACCACAACTCACTCTCTGATTCAAAAAATGTGCATAAAATCTAGACTGCTTGCGTGAAAAACACAGTGAAATCAAACTCTCCCCTGGGTTTGTCTGTTTGTCACTTTGCCAAATCCTTGTGCACTGACTGTTTGAGAACTCCCGTTCCCAAGAACCTATGCTGGACTGGGATGGTCCATGGCACTTGAGGACTGGCTAAGGATTTTTGTTCTTTGAAGAACATTTTTCTCTTCCATGTCTTTAATGATATCATGCAGCCCCCTCTGGCATTGAACTCATTTAAAGTCTCCTCTGGGCTCCATGAATGCTGAGGCCACTGACATGTACCCCCAAGCCCAGCTTGTGGACCACCTGACTGTGGAGCACTATTCTTCAAGGCCCCTGACCTCTGATGGTCACATCCTCAGAGCAGCCTCTAGGAGGTAGGCAAACTCCATGTCCTGTCTTGAAGAATACATTTTAAATGTTCCATGGTGAACTCTCTTCATTTTGTTAATGAGTCCTGGAAACCTGCCCTTTTATTTCCTTGTGTATGAAGGACCATGTAGCAATAAAATATTGCATCCAAACTTTTGTAGTGTTTTCATTGTGATGATTATTATGAATAAGCGTACCAATACTTTAGAGGCAGAGGCAGGTGGGTCTCTGTGAGCTCTGGGCCAGGATCATCCACAAAGTGAGTCCAGGACAGCCAATAAAATAAAGCAATTAGTTTCTTGAAAATGACCTCATCAAGCCCAGACAGGCTTTTCCTTTCCCAAATTCTCAGAGTGAGGCCCCATATCAGCAATCCCCCATCAGTGCTCCCACAAAGGGACATGAGTGAGCTCCGGTTGGGACCCATCTCTAATTCCTGCCTCCTCTGGATGACACATGGATGCAATCATTTTCCCAGCTACCTAGGGGTGTAGGATGAACTGGGTATGGATTTGGGAATCTGGTCAAGACTAGAAGGCACTGTTAGCAAAGAAAGGGTTGTGTGGAGTTATGGTGGCACACACCACTACTTTATACTTCCATGCAGAGCTTGAAAGGTGCCAAGCACAAATATGGTGTAGAACAGACAGTCAAGAAACCACTTCAGGGAGCTAGCTCAACTTTAATCAGGGAGAACAAAGACTGTATATTTCTTGGGAAGCAGGTAGGTAGCTTCCCAGGCAGGTTTACATAATTGGTTGAAACCAGGCACTTTAAGGATGGTTGGTTTGTGCCAGGTGTGACGGCTCACGCCTGTAATCCCAGCACTCAGGAGGCAGAGGCTGGTGGACTGCTGTGGGTTCAAGGCCACCCTGTCATACAAAGCAAGTCTAGGACAGTGAGGGCTACACATAGAAGCCCTGTCTCAAAACAACAACAACAACAACAACAACAACAACAACAACAACAAAAAGCTGCTTCTTTTTCAATTGTCAGAACACTCCTATTATACATACAGGAGCACAACCTAATTATCCTATCCATGGGGGAGTGGAGAGCTAGCAGGGAGCTGAGTCCAGACCACACATCAACTGTGCTTAGGAGCATCTGTGTCCAGAGCCATTCTCCAGATGAAGTCAGGCAGAGATCAGGACACCCTGCTGGGAGAGGGAGCCCTACACATTACACCAAGTTCAGAGTAGCTATCTAGACTGGGAGGATGCAACCTCCCCCAAACAGCAGGGTCCTCCCAAGATTAGGTCACAACACTCATACTACTAGGAGGAAGGCTGAGGAAGGAGGGTTGTTGGGAGTCGGAGTTTCAAATCAACCTAAGCTGTAGAGCAAGACCCTGTCTCAATAATGAATCCATAGCAGAGCATGGTGGTGCTTGCCTTTGGTCCTAGCTCTTTGGAGCCAGAGGCAGGCAGATCTGAGGTCAAGATCAGCCTGGTCTACAAAGCCAGTCCAGGACAGCCAGGGCTCTTACACAGAGAAACCTTTTCTCAAAAAAGAAAAGTACAAAACTACATCCATAGCTAACAAGTAAATAAATGACATGAAACTTCAGGGTTGGGGAGTGAGTCAGTCAACAGGTTCATGACATTCAAGTTTGTCGCGTGTTTTCTGGCTTTCACAAAAGAAACTCTGCTAATCTATACACTGGAAAATGCATGTATTATCTTCTGGGACAAAGCACCCAATAGAAGGAAGTTACTGGGGCTGGAGAGATGGCTCAGCAGTTGAGAGCACTGTCCGCTCTTCCAGAGGTCCTGAGTTCAAATCCCAGCAACCATTTGGTGGCTCACAACCATCTACAGTGGGATCTGATGCCCTCTTCTGTTATGCAGGTGTACATACAGACTTGGCATTTATATACATAAAAGAAGTAAATAAAATCTTAAAAAAGAAGGAAGCTACCGGTTAGGTTGTGGAGCTGTGAGCTGTGAGAAAATAAGTGTTACTGATTCGGAGTGAGAGGAGACTTTGGGTGTCCCGAAGCCCAGACTCAACTCGCTGGCCCCATCAGGTTCAGCATCTTTGTACCAGCCCCATAGCCAGGAAGGAACTCCTGACCGTGTGCTGCTCCATCATGACCAGAGCGAGAAGTCCAACAATGACACAGGAAATCTTGATCTGTGTGTCCTGGGGGAACTGACTGAAGACATGAATCTTGATTCCTAATGATTTCTGTCTGTTTCTCTAATCTGGCTTTTTGAGACATGGTCTCAGTGTGTAGCCCAAGTGGCCTGAAAACCTCTAGGTAGACAGGGCTTCCTCACACTCATTCAGATGTGCCTGCTCCTTCCTCTTGGCTGAAGGAATTAAAGCCACGTGCTACTGTTGCATGGTAAACACAGGTTTCAACTCTTCTCGCATAATTTTGGATTACTTCGGTTTTTGGTTTTTTGCTTTTGTTTTTCTTTTTTCTGTTTTTGTTTCTGTATTTTTTTTTTTTTTGAGACAAGGTTTCTCTGTGTTAGCCTTGCTTGTCCTGGACTCACTTTGTAGACCATGCTGACCTCCAACTCAGAGAGATCTGCCTGCCTCTGCCTCACGAGTGCTGGGATTAAATGTGTATGCCACCATGCCCGGCTTGGATTTCTTTGCTTTTAAAGATGAAGAGATTCATTTATTGTTCATAGCCTTATGTGGGTTTTTGTAAAAAAAAAAAAAAGTCAACATTTCTGTATAAGGAATCATCAGTTTAGTTTAATGGAGTATTTTGTTTGTTTGTTTGTTTGTTTGTTTCTCAAGACAGTGTTCCTCTGCTGCCTTGGTTATCCTGGGCTTCTTCTGCAGACCAGGTTAGCTGCAAGCTTTCAGTGATCCGCATCCCTCTGCCTCCCTGCCAGCTGGGATTACAGGCTGCCACCACCATGCCTGCTCACATCCTTCGTCCTCAGACACTTTGGTTCCACCTGCATAATTAAAGTGCAGGGGATTCTCTTGTATTCCTGGTTGTCCTGGACTTGTTTTGTAGACAGGCTGACCTCCCACTCACAGAGATCCGCCTACCTCTGCCTCCCCAGTGCTGGGATTAAAGGTGTGTGCCACCAAGCACCTGCACCTCTCAGTGTTTTTTAAACACAGCCTCATCTCTCCCAAATTGGTCTACAAGACACTGCGTAGCCCGGGTACACTTTAATTATGGATTTCTCCCACCTCATCACAGGCTCCACAGTACAGCACACTGTGCCTTAGGGAAGCCACAGGGAAGGAAAGGAACAGAGTTCACTCACTGGCTCAGTTAACCCTGAGTTTTATTAACATGTCACTCTATGATATCTGCAGTGGCACAATAGGAGTTTGCTTCTGTTTCGAGTGTTAGAAAGAAGTAAAAAACAAAACAAAAAAAAAACCAAACAAACAAACAAAAAAACAAGTGATCTTTTATCATGTTAGATTTTCCTTTATTTTGTGTTTCAAGATAGGGCTTCTCTGTGTAACCATCCTAATGTCCTGTAATCTCTTTTTAGACCAACTGGACTCACAGCCCTACCTCTGCCTCCAGAGCGCTGGGATTAAAGGCATGTGCCACCACACCTGGCTTTTTTTGTTTATTGTTTTTGTTTTCTTGACATATTTTCATTCTGTAAGTACTGAGATTACAGGAATGCATCACCACACTTGGACTTTGTCCAAAAGGATTAAAGATTTTTTTTATTAGCTGGTGGCGTTGCACGCCTTTAATCCCAGACCTTGGGAGGCAGAGGCAATCAGATCTCTGTGAGATGGAGGCCAGCCCCTTCTACAAAGCAAGTTGAGGCAGTCAAGGCTACACAAAGAAACCCTTTCTCAAAAAAACAAAACAACATCAGCAACAACAAAATATTTATTTCTTTCTTTTGTATTTATTTTTATTTTTTATTTTATTTCTATTTTTATTTATTTATTATAATTTATTCATATTACATCTTGATTATTATCCCCTCACTCTCTTCTTTTTTATACTTTTATTTTAGTATACATGTGTAAAACAAACTACATACAGCAGGGAGAACCATGTGACAATCATGAGAACACTGAGTACTATATATGTTACATTCATAGTGACTTGCCCATCTGCATTCGTCTCCTTTGAAGTAAGCATTTTTCTGTCTTGTTGGGTCCACATTTCCGAATGAGATTAAATATCTATCTTATCTCAACTCTAATAGCTTAACTTCTTTATCTTGATCTAAAACGATCTTGTCCCCTCACCAGCTAACCTTGGTTATAGAACTATATTATCTTGTCTTCAATGCCCCTCAGAGACTCGAGAAGGAATAAAACTTAAATTCCTGAGTGAACCAGCAGTGTGGGTTAGCAGTTTCCAAAATGTACAAATTGACTTAAGACAGTTTATCTTTCTTTCTTATACATATGTGAGTGCTCTATCTGGAGGTTACCTGGACGCCAGAAGAGGACACCAGGTCACATTATAGATGCTTGGGAGCCACCATATGGTTGGTGGGAATTGAACTCAGGACCTCTGGAGGAGCAGACAGTGCTCTTCACTTCTGAGACACTGCTCCAGACCCTATGCCAACATTTTTCATCAGCTGAGTTCAACTTACAGAGCTGAGTGTGGTGAGGGGAGCCTGTGGTGGACGTTACTCAGGAGGCAGAGAGAGAAGGGGAAAAGTGAAGCCCTCTCTGGGATACAGGGTGAGCTCAAAGCCAGCCTGAGGGATTTGTATGAGAGCTTGTGTGCCAGTGACAACAAGGGAAAAGGAGCTGTGAGGACTGCATGGTTTCTATGGGGGTCTAGAAAGCGCTGTCTCAGAAGTGGGGAGGAGACTATGTGTGTGGGGTTGGGTCCGGCAAATCAATGGAACAAAGAAATCAATATGAAGAGAGAGTTTGGATTTAAGGCCAGCAAGGGCTGCCCCTGAGAGGGGATGAGCCAAGCCTTGTATTCAGTCATGGGACTACCCTAAATCTGAGCCTCCTGGTATGCAAAGAGGCCTGAGGGGCAGTGGGCCAAATAGACCTAAGTTCTCAATGACCATGCCCCTCCTCACAGGTCAGAGAGCTCTGTTCTCATTGGTCCCCAAGTGGAAGGACCCTCCTTTGCTCCCCTGGCTGCTGTGGGGTCTCCATGCCAGCTCCCCTACTCCTGCAGCTTCTGTGATTAAGAAACTCTGGAATCTCTCTCAGGCTATCTCTGTAACAGGACCTGGGAAGACCCTTTATTATTTACAGCACAGGGTTCATCTCCAGGACTGTTAAAAAAAAAAGCATGCACACTGAATAATTCAGTGCGTCCTTCCTGCCACTGTATTGTTTTTGATTTCTTAGAAAAAACTATGATTCATTCCATCGACTCTAAGAAAAAACAATCACTGGGGCATGGTGGCACATGCCTCTAATCCCAGCACTGGGAAGGCAGATGCAGGCAGATCTCTGTGAGTTGAAGGCCAGCCTGGTCTACAAAAAAGACCAGGAAAGTCAGCATAACATACAGAAACCCTGTGTCTAAACATCAAAAAAAGTAGAAAAAAATTAAGAAACAACAACAACAATAAAAACCAAGTAACTGTGATTCGATTAATCTACCATAAGAGAAAACAATCCTAGGGATGATCCAGCCCATGGAGGCTCAGCATTCCAATCTCGTGGAAGCTTGCAGGTGGGAGGTGTGGCTAAATAGGGTGGGTGTGAGGGCAAGAGCTATAAAAGGATTGAAGGAGCCTTAGATAGCACCCAGAGTCCTGGAGCCCACAGCCTCTGCTTGGCCATTCTGGGAGCAGGAGGGCTGTCACCAGTGTCCAGATCAGGTAAGTCACTCACCTCTCTCAGGAGGCCGCTTGCATGCTGGGCAGGCATATCATCAACTCAATTTCAAGATTCTGTATTTTCTATAAAATTGGGCTGGGCAGTGAAGGCACATGTGTTTAATGCTAGCACTTGGGAGGTAGAGGCAGGTGGTTCTCCCTGACTTTGAGGCCATGCTGGACTACAGAGGGAGTTCCAGGACAGCCAGGGCTGGTACACAGAGAAACCTTGTTTCAAAATATAGAAATATACATATATGTATTGCTTTCTGATTCCTAGCTCTTGATAATGATGAGAGTGATTTTTCTCTATGTTAGCTTTTAATGAGAAATGTAGGTTGGATTGGAATTTTCATCTCAGATTCATAGGCTCATTTGAGTATTTAGGGGACAGAGCCTCTGATTAGAAGGGCTAGCCTTGAACTCCAGATTCTTCTGCCTCTGTAATTCTGGATGGGATCTGCTTGTAGTTTAATCCCTTCCTTGGCATTTGGTCAATTAAGGTTCTGCAGTTGTTTACTTTGAAATGTCCTTTTCACTCTAGCTAACAAATAGAAGTGGGCACTGCTAATAATTTTGAACACAAGTCTCCGCTGATCTGTGACCTGGGGCTTTAGGAGTGTGGTTCCTTCTTCCTTGACTATTTTTTGTTTGTTTGTGTGTTTTTCAAAGCAGGGTTTCTCTGTGTAGCCTTGGTTTTCCTGGACTCCCTTTGTAGACCAGGTCGACCTTGAACTCAGAGAGATCCACCTATCTCTGCCTTCTGAGTGCGGGGATTAAAGGTATATGCCACCATGCCCTGCTTGGATTTCCTTTTTGTTTGTTTTTTTTTTTTAAGGATGAAGAGATTCACTTATTGTTCACAGCCTTATGTGGGTTTTTGTAAGGAAACTTAACATTTCTGCATAAAGAATCATCAGTTTAGTTTAATGGAGTATTTCACATCCTTTTGTTTGTTTGTTTGTTTGTTTGAATCTCAAGACAGTGTTTCTCTGCTGCCTTGGTTGTCCTGGGCTTCTTCTGTAGACCAGGCTAGCTGCAAGCTCACAGCGATCCACATGCCTCTGCCTCCCTGCCAGCTGGCATTACAGGCTTGCACCACCATGCCTGGCTCACATCCTTCCTCCTCAGACACTTTGGATCCACCTACATAATTAAAGTGCAGGGGATTCTCTTGTATTCCTGGTTGTCCTGGACTTGCTTTGTAAACAGGCTGACCTCCCACTCATAGAGATCCACCTGCGTGCTAGGATTAAAGGGGGTTGCTGGGCTGACGAAATGGCTCAGTGATTAAGAGCACTGTCTGCTCTTGCAGGGGTCCTGCGTTTAATTCCCATCAATCAATTGTGGCTCTCTAATGAGAAGAGATGCCCTCTGGTATCAAGGTGTACATGCAGAGAGCGCCCTCACATACATAAAAATAAAATTAATAAAAATGTAAGAATAAATAAATATATATATTTATAAACAAACTAATAAATAAACTAAAATAAAGGTGTGTGTCACCACACCCGGATCCATTAAGGTTTGGTTAGTTGGCATTTTTTTTTCTTTTTCTAGAGAGGGTTTTTCTGTGTACCCTTGGCTGTCCTAGACTCACTTGGTAGACAGGGCTGGCTCCAGCTCACAGCAATCCACCTGCCTCTGCATCTCAAGTGCTGGGACTAAAGGCATGTGCCACAACGCCTAGTTTTTTCTTTTCTCCTTTTTATTTAAAGCTGGGTGTTGGTGGTGCATAACTTTAACCCCAGCATTCGGGAGGCAGAGGCAGTTGGCAGAGGCAGAGTTTGAGGCCAGCCTGGTCTACAACGTGAGTCAAGGACAGCCACAGATAAACAGAGAAAACTTGGCTGGAAAAATAAAGATTTATTAATTAGCCAGGCATAGTGGTGCACACCTTTTGAAGGAACCCGGTCCTTCCTTAAGGACCACCATTAAAGCCAAAGTATGTCAATTTCTAGAGAGTCCAACTTGAACCCAGGACAGATAGCAATATCAGATCACTGTGTGTGGCAGGGACAAGAGAAACCTTGAAGACTCCAGCTTGTCCTGAGAACAACAAGGTTTGTGTTGAGAGATAATAAGAATCCAGCTTGACTCAAGGACAGTTTATGTCACAGCTTCAGTTTCAAACTTTCCACCACCTCAAAATTGTACTTACCCCTCCCCAACTAAGAAAGACCCCAGGCTAGTGTATTAACCAATCAGGTTTCTCTGCTAAGTTCTGCTTCTGTAAAGGGTATAAGAAGCCCATGCTTCTGCTCCATGCTTCTGCTCCTTGGTGTATCCAGCTCGAAAGAGCTTGGCAGACTCCATCGCATCGGCTCAATCAATTCCTATGCCGTTGCATCAACAATGGACTTTCTGTCTCACTGGGGACTCCAGGAAGAGACTATAGGTTTCCCTGCAGAGATCAGAGCTTGGCACTTTATTTATTTATTTTCATTTTTTAATTTTATTTCTATTTTTATTTATTTATTATAATTTATTCATATTACATCTTGATTGTTATCCCCTCGCTCTCTTTTTTTATACTTTTATTTTATTATACATGTGTGAAACAAACTACATACAGCAGGGAGAACCATGTGACAATCATGAGAATACTGAGTACTATATATGTTACATTCATAGTGAGTTGGCCATCTGCATTTGTCTCCTTTGAAGTAAGTGTTTTTCCTGTCGTGTTGGGTCCACATTTCCGAATGAGATTAAATATCTATCTTATCTCAACTTTAAGAGCTTAACTTCTTTATCTTTTTCTAAAACGATCTTGTCCCCTCACCAGCTAAACTTGGTTATAGAACTATACTATCTTGCCTTCAATGCCCCTCAGAGACTCAAGAAGGAATGAAACTTAAATTCCTGAGTGAAGCAGCAGTGTGGGTTAGCAGTGTCCAAAATGTACAAATTGACTTAAGACAGTTTATCTTTCTTTCTTTCACATATGTGAGTGCTCTATCTGGAGGTTGCCTGGATGCCAGAAGAGGACACCAGTTCGCATTATAGATGGTTGGGAGCCACCATATAGTTGCTGGGAATTGAACTCAGGACCTCTGGAGGAGCAGACAGTGCTCTTCACTTCTGAGACACTGCTCCAGACCCTATGCCAACATTTTTAATCAGCTGAGTTCACTTACAGAGCTGAGTGTGGTGATGGGAGCCTGTGGTGGACGTTACTCAGGAGGCAGAGAGAGAAGGGGAAAAGTGAAGCCCTCCCTGGGATCCAGGGTGAGCTCAAAGCCAGCCTGAGGGATTTGTATGAGAGCTTGTGTGCCAGTGACAACAAGGGAAAAGGAGCTGTGAGGACTGCATGGTTTCTATGGGGGTCTAGAAAGCGCTGTCTCAGAAGTGGGGAGGAGACTATGTGTGTGGGGTTGGGTCCGGCAAATCAATGGAACAAAGAAATCAATATGAAGAGAGAGTTTGGATTTAAGGCCAGCAAGGGCTGCCCCTGAGAGGGGATGAGCCAAGCCTTGTATTCAGTCATGGGACTACCCTAAATCTGAGCCTCCTGGTGTGCAAGAGGCCTGAGGGGCAGTGGGCCAAATAGACCTAAGTTCTCAATGACCATGCCCCTCCTCACAGGTCAGAGAGCTCTGTTCTCATTGGTCCCTAAGTGGAAGGACCCTCCTTTGCTCCTTTGCTGCTGTGGGGTTTCCATGCCAGCTCCCCTACTCCAGCAGCTTGTGTGATTAAGAAACTCTGGAATCTCCCTCAGGCCATCTCTGTAAGAGGACCTGAGAAGACCCTTTATTATTTACAGCACAGAGTTCGTCTCGAAGACTGTTTAAAAAAAGCATGCACATTGAATAATTCAATGTGTCCTTCCTGCCACTGTACTGTTTTTGATTTCTTAGAAATAACTATGATTCAATCCATCCACTGTAAGAAAAAAAATCACTGGGGCATGGTGGCACATGACTCTAATCCCAGCACTGGGAAGGCAGAGGCAGGCAGATCTCTGTGAGTTCAAGGCCAGCCTGGTCTACAGAGCAGACGAGGAAAGTCAACATAACATAGAGAAACCCTGTGTCTAAACATCAAAAAAAGCACAAAAAAATAAGAAACAACAACAATAAAAACCAAATAACTGTGATTCGATTAATCTACCATAAGAGAAAATAATCATAGGGATGATCCAGCCCAAATAACTGTGATTCAATTAATCTACCATAAGTGAAAACAATCCTAGGGATGATCCAGCCCATGGAGGCTCAGCATTCCAATCTCGTGGAAGCTTGCAGGTAGGAGGTGTGGCTAAATATGGTGGGTGTGAGGGCAAGAGCTATAAAAGGATTGAAGGAGCCTTAGACAGCACCCAGAGTCCTGGAGCCCACAGCCTCTGCTTGGCCATTCTGGGAGCAGGAGGGCTGTCACCAGTGTCCAGATCAGGTAAGTCACTCACCTCTCTCAGGAGGCCGCTTGCATGCTGGGCAGGCATATCACCAACTCAATGTCAAGATTCTGTATTTTCTATAAAATTGGGCCGGGCAGTGAAGGCACATGTGTTTAATCCTAGCACTTGGGAGGTAGAGGCAGGTGGTTCTCCCTGACTTTGAGGCCATGCTAGACTACAGAGGGAGTTCCAGGACAGCCAGAGCTGGTACACAGACAAACCTTGTTTCAAAAAATAGAAAAAAAAAATATATATATATATATTGCTTTCTGATTCCCAGCTCTTGATAATGATGAGAGTGATTTTCCTCTATGTTAGCTTTTAATGAGAAATGTAGGTTGGATTGGAATTTTCATCTCAGATTCATAGGCTCATTTGAGTATTTAGGGGACAGAGCCTCTGATTAGAAGGTCTAGCCTTGAACTCCAGATTCTTCTGCCTCTGTAATTCTGGATGGGATCTGCTTGTAGTTTAATCCCTTCCTTGGCATTTGGTCAATTAAGGTTCTGCAGTTGTTTACTTTGAAATGTCCTTTTCACTCTAGCTAACAAATAGAGGTGGGCACTGCTAATAGTTTTGAACACAAATCTCCGCTGATCTGTGAACTGGGGCTTTAGGAGTGTGGTTCCTTCTTCCTTGACTAGTTTTTGTTTGTTTGTTTTTTCAAAGCAGGGTTTCTCTGTGTAGCCTTGGCTGTCCTGAACTCACTTTGTAGACCAGGTTGGCCAGGAACTGACAGAGATCCGCAGGCTTCTGACTGCCAAGTGCTGGGATTAAAGTTGTGAGCCACCACCGCCTGGCACTTGTCTGAGACTAAATTAACAGGAACTTAGGATGGGAAGCGGGAACTGGAGTCGTGGTGGCCACAGCAGAGTCCCAGGGAACTAGCATTATGGTTCTAAGCAGAGAAGAGGCCAGATCCAAGGTGGACAAGGCTGCATGAAGACACCCGAGACCTCACAGAGGAGACTTCTCACTGTGGCCTCAGAGCCCATGTGTAATGGGACCAAAGCCCAGTAAGGACCACCTCAGTCAAGACACTAAAGACCAGGTGAGGTGACACACACCTGTACTCCCAGCATTCCAGAGGCAGACACAGGTGGATTTTTGTGAGTTGGAGGCCAGCTTGGTCTACAAAGTGAGTCAAGACAGCCAAGGCTATGCAGAAAAACCAAACAGGGGCGGGCCGTGGTGGCACAGGCCTTTAATCCCAGGGCTCCAAAGGTAGGGACAGGCAAATCACTGTGAGTTTGAGGCCACCCTCATCTACAAAGCAAGTCTAGAACAACCAAGGCTACACAGAGAAACCCTTGCTTGAAAACAAACAAACAACAGAATGGCAGAGCATGGTGCCAGAGGCCTTTAATCCCAGCACTCAGGAGCCTGCCTGGTCTCCAAAGAGGAGTGGCTTTCGGCAACGTCACTGTCTCTTTTGGGCTTTTACATTTCAGAGAGGGTCAGGTTGTGCAGCCGGATGGCCAGGAGTATAGACCTTCTTCCTCAACCCCAAAATAGGGTAATAAAACCAGTTCCTCACCCCAAGCTCTGAAGCCTTCAAAAGCGAAGGGTGGTGTCAGCCAAGTCAGAGATTCTCCTCAGTTCCTCCATGGTAGGTAAAGCAGAGCCTTGGGCATAGGACATAGGTACTCTCTTTATTTAATTTGTGTTTTTATTGATGGTTGTGCTAGTGGTTTTTTGTTTGTTTATTTGTTTGTTTGTTTGGTTTGGTTTTTTATGACAGAGTTTACCTATGTTATCTTATCCATCCTGGACTTACACTTTGTAGACCGGGCTGGCCTTGAACTCCCAGCCATCAGCCTGCTGCTGCCTCCCGAGTGCTGGGATTACACCTGTGAGTCACCACACCCGGTTTAGTGCTTTTTTTTTTTTCACACATTTTAAAAATTTCTTTGTTTGTTTTTTTTAGTTTATTTATTATTATGTATACAGTGCTCTGCCTGCGTATACATGCACATTACACATGGCTGTGAGTCACCATGTAGTTGCTGGGAATTGACCTCAGGATCTCTGGGGAACAGACAGTGTTCTTAACCACTGAGCCATCTCACCAGCCCTTGTTTTGTTTATCTCAAGACATGGTTTCTCTGTGTAGCCTTGGCTGTACTGGACTCTCTTTGTGGACCAGGCTGGCCTTGAACTCACATCAATCCACCGGTTCTGGCTCCCATTCCTGCGATTAAAGGCATGTACCATTGCGCTAGCCTCATCCATGCTTTCTTTGTGTGGCCTTACTTCTCCTAGAACTAGGTCTGTAGACCAGTGTGGCCTTGAAGTAATAGAAATCATCCCCTCCTCAGGTCGGCCTTCTAAGTCCTCCTGTGTGGGAATAAAGGTTAATGCCACTAGCACCTAGTGGTGCTGCCTTTCTTTGGGACTCGAAAGGGAATCAGGACAATTATGGCAGAAGAAGGGGCTGGTCAGGCCAGGACTGGAGTCTCAGGCCTTTAATCCGAGCACTGAGGAGGCAGAGGCAGTCAGATCTCTGTGAGTTCAAGGCCAGCCTGGTACAAAGTGAGTCCAGCACAGCCAAGATGACACAGAGAAACCCTGTCTCAAAAAATAAAACAAAACAGAAGCTGGTCAGGTTGCTAGCCCCTGAATCACCTTCCCAATGGAGGAGATTAAGAGGAGAGAGGAGGGCCAGTGCTTGCTACCTTGTATGTTGATGGTGAATTTGTGCCTCTATGCAGGTTCTCCTGAGAGACTCCACGGGAGAGAGTGAGAAGGATTTGCCTTTGAGACCACCAAATAGTACAAAAGAACAGGCTGAATTCTCCAGTTTTGCCAGGCCTGGACTTCTGAGAGCTTCACTGCTGACTGAAGATCCATCAGGATGAGCTCCCAGGCTCCACCCACACTCCTGACCCTGGCACTGCAGAGCCTGCTGAGAGACGAGGCCTTGGCCATCTCTGCTCTGAAGTACCTGCCCAGGGAGCTCTTCCCACCACTGATGAAGGCAGTCGTGGCTGGCAGACACCTGACCATACTGCAGGCCATGGTGGCTGCCTGGCCCTTTCCCTGCCTCCCCGTGGGAGCCCTGGTGAAATTCCCTGATGTGACAACATTGCAAGCTGTCCTGGCTGGTGTAGACATGCAGCTGACAGGAATCTTTCGCCAGAGGTAAGCAATGAGTAGGTAACGCCCAGTGGTTCACATTTGTGTGGAGGGAACGGAAGTCTGGACTCTTGGCTACTGGGATCAAAGAAGGATCAGAGGCTTCTATTGGTATCATCTTGGGGAGCTGCAGAGTCCTGGACAGCTGTTGAGTCCTTGTAGCAAATGCCCCTTCAGTGTGTGATGTAGGCTGGAGCCGGTGTAGCCACAGTAGAATGAGCCAGTCCCTGTGTCTCCATCTGGCAGTAGAAACAGGGACAGCACAAGTCCAGAGTAATGAGTGGAGGAGGCAGGCCGGGTCTCCAGATGCAGCTGAGGAAAAGAGGTCTTGCCTGGCAGGCTCCAGTTGCTGTGTGGAGACCCAGGACTAGAAGTAAAATAGGTAGGAGGCAGAGCAGGGAACAGCTGACAGCAGAGAAGCCTCCGAGGAGCTTGCTGTGAGCTTGTTCTTTTGTATGGTCTGGCATTTCTTGCTGTTTTCCTCACAGGAAGAGGAAGCTTCAAGTGCTGGACCTGAGCAGTGTGCACCATAATTTCTGGAATGTGTGGGCTGGCACAGAGGATGGAGAGTGCTCAGCAGAGACTGTGCGTGAGAAGCACAGAGCAACAGGCCTCCATAGATACTCACTGAGGCGGCGTTTGAAGGTGGTCACCGACCTGTGCTTGGGGCTCTTTCTGGATGAACACCATGAGTATTTGGTGCAGTGGGCCCAAGAGAGAAGAGGTTCCCTGCAGCTGTATTGCAGGAAAATGCACATTTCGGGATCATCCGTGTACACTGTGAGGAAGGTCTTGCAGGTTTTCCAGCCAGATTGCATCGAGGAGTTGGAACTGAATGGAGGCTGGATTCTGGCCACACTGATGTCTTTTGCACCTTGCCTTGGTTAGATGAGAAATCTTCGCAAATTCTTTCTAACAGTAATGGATGACGCCGGCTCCAACCCTGATAACACACTAACAGAGGCACAGAGGAAGAAAGTCACCAAGTTCCGGTCTCAGTTCTCCAAGCTCAACGGTCTCCAGCATCTCTCCATGTCTGGTGTCTACTTTCTCAGGGACCACATGAAGCAGCTGCTCTGGTGAGAAATGAGGGAAGAGGTCTTGCTGTTACCACAGCCAACATCTCCTGTGTCCTATGTAGACTAGTGGGCATTTGATGTCTAGCAAACATTGTAGATTTCTCAATCAGGACCAAGTCTAATCACAATGGTCACTGACCCCGACCTAGAACGGTGTGACTTGAGTGAGCACACTCAAGAGGCTGCAGTGGGTCCTCACTGCCATCTCACGGTCACATTGAGTCTGCCTATGTGGTTCCCCTTAGTCCAGGTCCCCTTAGTCTCACTGCATGCCAAACTAACCCCCTTGTCTTTCCTTAGGTGTCTGAAGACCCCCTTGGAGTTCCTGTCCATCAGCTTCTGCAACTTATCACACGCAGACTTGGAGTCTTTTGCCCAGTGTCACCGTCTCCATCATCTCAAACATCTGCAATTGGGAGGTGTCTTTTTATCTGAGCTGAGTCTTGTGCCTCTCAGAATTTTCCTAGAGAATGTCGCAGACACTCTGCAGATCCTGGACTTGGAGGGTTGTAGGATGAAGGACTCTCAGATCAGTTCTCTCTTCCCTGCCTTGAGCCAGTGCTCTCAGCTCACCAGGGTCAATTTCTATGACAATGACTTCTCCATGGCTGTCCTGAAGGACCTCCTGCAGCACACCGCCAACCTAAGCCACATGGCCCAGGGGTTCTACTCTGCCCCTCTGGAGTCCTATGTGATGGGACAGGTCATCTTAGAGAGATTTCACCAGCTTTGTTCTGAGCTCAGGAACACACTTGGCACTGTCAGGCGGCCCCAGTCCATCTCCATTGCTACTCAGTTATACGTTGTATATTGTCCTCACTGTGACTCTCTCCAATCGACCAGATTTTACCATTCTTGGCAGTAAACAGGAGAAGGTTGGTTTTGATAATGAGAAAGGAATGTCTGTGGACAAGTCTCTCATCAAGGCCTGCGGAGCACACATCTTCTGACACTGATCAAGGGGTTAACTCTGACATGGACAACTATGGGACTGTGAAGAGTGATGTCCGGGGGGTCAGACAGCTCTTCGCTTCAAAATATGCTGTGTAGAGTGTCAGGACCACTCCAGTGGAGTCTGTGTGACATATGCTGTTGTGCCACCCGAGGTAAAGACCCCTATCCTGTGAGAGCCTTCTGGTATTAGCCTGATGTTCCTGACAGGAGCAATTGATTGCAGCCTTCTTTCTTCTCATTGTGTGGGCACACTGTGTCTCTATTCTTTCTCCTAACCTTACTCGCATTCCAAGAGTATCCGAAGATGACTACGTTGCTAGAAACTCCCAAACTTGGGTCCGTAGCCAGGGACCATTCAGGCCCTTATTTACCATCAAGTTCCTCTCCCCTTATTTAAAGAAACATGGCTATGAATTAATCATTAGTTAATTGTTTGTATTATGATTTACAAGGAAGTAAAGTGTTTCAAAACTTCAAATAGTGGTGCTCAGATATTAGTAAGGAAACCTAAAAAAACTGCCTTGGCTCACCGGCGTTGGACATAAGTTGCATTAATGAGAGAACACTGACTCTTGACGAAGAGGACACAAGCACACTGATACCATCCCAATAACGTAAGAGTGATGACATCTTCATGGTGTATTCTGTACCATGCATTATTTCAAGTCAATAATTCAAAATGACTTTGCATTCTGTACCTTGTACTGTGTATGCCTGATTGCTCACTGGTTCACATGAACCTAATCCATGGGTAATGTAACCACAACTCACTCCCTGATTCAAAAATGTGCATAAAATCTAGACTGCTTGCCTGAAACACACACTGAGATCCAACTCTCCCCTGGGTTTGTCTGTTTGTCACTTTGCCAAATCCTTGTGCATTGACTCTTTGAGAACTCCCATTCCCAAGGACCTATGCTGGACTGAGATGGTCCGTGGCACTAGAGGACTGGCTCAGAATCTTTGTTCTCTGAAGAACATTTTTCTCTTCTCTTCTCTTTAATGGTACCATGTAGTCCACACTGGCATTGAACTCATTTAACATCTCCTCTGTGCTCCATGAGTGCTGAGGTCACTGGCATGTGCCCCCAAGCCCAGCTTCTGGACACCTGACTGTGGAGCACTATTCTTCAAGGCCCCTGACCTCTGCTGGTCACATGCACAGAACAGCCTCTAGGAGGTAGACAAACTCCATGTTCTGCCTTGAAGTATTCATTTTGAAAGTTCCACAGTGAACTCTCTTCATTTTGTTAATGAGTCCTGGAAACCTCCCTTTTATTTCCTTGTGTATGAATGATCATGTAGCAATAAAAAAAATTTGCATCAAAACTTTTGTAGTGTTTTCATTGTCATGATTATTATGAATATGCGTACCAGTACTCCGGAGGCAGAGGCAGGTGGTCTCTGTGAGCTCTCGGCAAGGATCATCCACAAAGTGAGTCCAGGACAGCCAGGGCTACACAGAGAAACCCTGTCTCAAAAACAACAATACATATACCCAAAGTTGCTCAATGTCCAAGGGATGTCTGCAGCCAGGCTTTCCAATGTCAGGTTGATCCTTGAGACCCACGTGATGCATGGGGAACACTGACTCCTAAGGTTGGCCTCTCACCACCTGGAGTCCACAATCGTCAGTGTGCTACATCATGTGTAAGCATGCAGAAAATAAAATAATAAAATGTGACATTCGTCTTCATGCTAGCATTGTTGTGCATGGATGCTGAGCTCCATAAAACATGAGAAACTGGGAAGGATCCCTCCCCACACACAATCTGAACAAAAGTAAAACCATGAACTGAGAGGCCTGAGTGATGGCTCAGCAGTTAAGAAGCTCATGGTGTTCTCGCAGGGAACTTTGCTTCAGAGAAGACATCTGAGTGAGCTCTGATGGACACCCTTTCCTCAGAAGTCTAGCACTTGCTTTGCCATGTCCTTAATATTTTTTTAATGATTTATTCATGTATTATTTATAAAGTATTTTCTGTGCAGGCCAGAAGAGGGTAGCCGATCTCATTATAGATGGTTGTGAGCCACCACGTGTTAGCTGAGAATTGGACTCAGGGTCTTTGGGAAAGCAGGCAGTGCTCCTCACCTCTGAACCATCTCTCCAGCCTTGATCCCTAATATTTTGTAAATGGAGAAGTGAGAAGACCAGGTGGCCTCAAGCTCAAGATGCCTTCACCTCAGCCTATGGACTTCTGGGTTCCAGCTCTGCACTGTCATGCTTAGCATCATTTCATGAAGGTTCTATATTGGAGGAGGGGAGTGAGCGTGGGCATTTCCGTGAGAGCCTGTTCGGAGTTTGGAGTGGATATTGCTTTTCCTGCTCAGCTGTTTTGAGACAGGATCTCTCATTGAACCTAGAGCTCACTTCTTTGGTTATCCTGGCTGTCCAAGGACAATCCAGGCAACAGATGGCTCTGGAATTAAAAGGACTTCTATCTTTTTTTCCGGGAGCCTCTTTTTTCCTCTGAGTAGCCTTTCCCTTGACCTCTGAGTAGCCTTTCCCCTGAGTAGCTGGCCTGGACTCACTTCTTAAACCGGGGTGGCCACAAATTCACAGAGACCTGCCTGCTTCTACCTCCCAGAGTGCTGGGACTACAGGCATGAGGCACCCCACACTCCTCGCCACGTGACAGCCCACTTTGTAATGATGGCTTTGTGGTCTGCTGTTGGTAATATATGCTTCCTGATGTGTGGAGTGTTTTACAAGTGCAGAACACAATTTGAATATTTGTAAACTCTCTCTTTAGTGCTTACCCACATTCTGAACTTGTGTTGATATCTTCTGTAAGTGGCATTTTGTGATTTGCTGCAGGACCAATGACCTTTAGATTCCTAGGACATTTAGAAAATGCCTGTCTTCCACACAGTATAAAGGATGTTGAGACTGCACATACCTTGTTAAGTGTAGTGTGTGTGTGTATGTACTTGCGCGCGCGTGTGCGTGCGTGTGTGAGTTTACTGTATGTGAATGCTGTTATGTGCAGGTCACATTGTGCATGTGGAAATCAGAGGACTTCTGCTGGGATCTGGTTCTCTTTCCCACAGTAGAATGTATCAGGGGCAGGACTTCTGCTCCCCAGCAGGGCCTCCAGCACTCTGTCTGACTCCATCTCGAGAGTTTGTTTGGTTTTGTGTTTCAGGAGAGGGTTTCTCTGTTACACATAGCCCTGGCTGTACAGGACTCTCCTTGTAGGCCAGGTTAGCATCAACCTCACAGAGATCCACCTGCCGCTGCCTAGAAAATGCTAGGATTTAAGGTGTGGGCCATCATGCCCAGCCCAATATTATTTATTTTGTGGAACCCAGAAAACCTGAGACTCGCTTGAAAGTCATGAACCCATTTACTGAATCATTCCCCAACACTGAGTTTTATATCATTTATTTACTTACTTGTTGTGCACTTACTTGTGGATTCCTGTTTGAGACAGGGTCTTGCTCTAGACCTTGTAGACCAGGCTGGCCTCGAACTCCCAGCAATCCCCCTGCCTCGGCCTTTCTCCTAGTCCTATGAGTGTTGTGACCTAATGTGGGGAGGACCCTGCTGTTTGAGGTTGCAATCCTTCCAGTCCAGCTAGCTACTCTGAACTTTGTGTAAGGTGTAGGACTCCCTCTCCCCAGCAGGGGCCTCCTGACCTCTGCCTGACTCCATCTGGAGAGTGTATCTAGATGTAGATGTCCCTAATCACATTTGACATGTGGCCCCGGACACAGCTACCTGCTCTCTCTCACCTATGGGATACCTAGGTACTGTTTTCCCACTCATAAGATAGGAGCACGCTGCCAAATGCAAAGCAAAAATCCCTAAAGTGCCTGGTTTCAACCAGTTATGAATGTGTGTCTTGAAAGCTCCCCAACTACTCCCCCAAGAGCTATTCAGCCTTAGTTTTCCCAAATTAAAGTTAAACTGTCTCTTGAAGTGATTCTCAGAGTGTTTGATCTCTGTGATGCTCACATTCTTTAGGTCTTGTGTCTCCTCTTGTCTCATTGGCTGGTGGCTGCCAGTACCCACCCACCCGCCCACCCATCCCCCCAGTGAAGAGGAGATCCACACAGAAAGGGCTGGACAGAAGCCAGGCAGTGGTGGCACATGCCTTTAATACTCATTCTCAGGAGGCAGAGGCAGGTGGATCGCTGTGAGTTCGAGGCCTGCCTGCTCTACTAAGTGAATCCAGGACAGGCAGAGATACACACAGAGAAACCCTGTCTCAAAAAATGATTGGGGGGGGGGGATGAAAGAAAAGGGCTGGAGAGATGTCTTAGTGGTTAAGAGCACTGTCTGCTCTTCCAGAGGTCCTGAGTTCAATTTCTAGCAACTTTGTGGTGGCTCACAAACTTTTTTTAAAAAAATATTTATTTATTTATTATGTGTACAGTGTTCTGCCTGCCTGCACACCTGCAAGCCAGAAGAGGGCACCAGGTCACATTATAGATGGTTGTGAGACTCACAAACATTTTAATGTGATCTATTTTCTTTGTTTGTGTGTGTGTTTTTCAAGACAAGGGCTGTCTGTAAAACAGCTCTGGCTGTCCTGGAGCTCACTCTGTTGACCAAGCTGGCCTCGAACTCACATAGATCTTCCTGGCTCTGCCTCCCATGACTGGGCTTAAAGGTGTATGCTACCATCAGCCAGCTCTATAACCTGATCTAATGCCGCCTTCTGGCCTACAGGTGTAAATGCAGATACTCAAAACTAGTAAGTAAATCTAAAAAGAAAAAGGAAAAAATATGTTTTTTTTGTTATTTTGGGTTTTGTTGCTGTTTTTTGGGTTTTTGTTGTTGTTATTCTTGATTTTTTCTTTTTTTCTTTTTTTTTTGTTTTTGGTTCTTAGAGACAAAGTCTCTTTGTATTAGCTTAGGCAATCCTGGACTTGCTTTGTAGTCCAGACTGGCCTTGAACTCACAGCAATCCACCTGGTCTGCCTCCTAAGTGCTGGGACTAAAGATGTGTGTTACAAAGTCCATCTTTGGAACATGCTTTCAATCCCAACACCGAGAAGGCAGAGGCAAGGTGGATCTCTGTCAGTTTGAGGCCAGCTTGGTCTATCGAGTAAGTCCCTTGACAAAAAGGGCTACACAAAGTAATCCTGTCTCAAAAAAATGTTTGAAAAGCCGGGTGCAGCAGCACACACCTATAATCTGAGCACTCAGGGAGGCAGAGGTAGGCAGTGGATCTGAGTTCAAGACCAGCCTGGTCTATAAAGGGAGTCCAGGACAGTCAAGGCTACCCAGAGAAATCCTGTTTCAAAAAACCAAAAAGGAAAGATGGGAAATATTTTTTTTAATTCCTCATAAGTGTGTACAGGCGTTTCTCTTTTAGATAATTCCAGATGTAGTCAAGTGGACAACCAAAAATAGCCATCACATCCTTTCTCAAAAAACCAACAAGCCAGGTGTGGTGTCACACATCTGTAATCCCAGCATTAGGGAGGCAGAGTCGGGCAGATCCATGTGAGTTCAGATCCTTCCTGGTCTACAAGGCAAGTGCGGACAGCAAAGGCTACACAGAGAAACCCTGTCTTGAAAAACCAAAACAAACAAAACAACTACAACAGAAATATTTGACGTGCCCTTCATGGATGAACAGAAGATAATAAGTTTTATTTTTATTTTGCTTTGTTTTGAGAGAGGGTTTCTCCGCGTAACAGCCTTGGCTGTCCTGGACTCATTCTGTAGACCAGGTTAACCTTGAACTCAGATATCTGCCAGCCTCTGCCTCCTGAGTGCTGGGATTAAAATCATGCACCACCATGCCCGGCTCCAGAAGACACAAGTTACTGAAAGTGCCCATGCCAGGCATTGGACAGGTTCAGAAGGAGGTCCCTAAAACCAAACAGGCCATTGCCACTGTCCTCTGCATGCATCATACGTATTTAGATAGCAAGATGATATTTACTGCAGAAGACAGGACACACACTGGTTCTGGACAGAGAGAAATCAGTATGGGTCTGTGGAACTTCCTGAAGGCTACCTGTCACAGCTCCTGGAAGATGGTACGCAGGCTTGTGAGAAGGAACAACCATACTATTCCCCCATCTGTAAGTTCTGAATGCTACAATTCTGCCAGGCAAGGTGTCCACTCGGAAGCAATAGCGGCATGGCCTTCAAGGCCTGCTCCCGAGGCAATGCATACTGGACTCTGGACAGCTGGTCAGCAAGCTCATAGCTATGGGGGCCATAGGCAGGGCAGAGCTATTGCTGTCACAGTAAATAGTCCTCTTACCAAACTGCATATGGTTTTAAAATTCACTTATTTCCATGTTTGCCTGTGGGTGGCTTCTGTGGCCAGAAAATGACATCAGATCTCCTGGAGCTGAGTTAGAGGTGGCTCTGAGCCACCTGGTGTTCAGGTGGTGGGTGCTAGGAGCCAAACTTGGGGCTTCTATAAGAACCATCATCTATGCAGCTGGGTGTGGGGGTGCTCCCCTTTAGTCCCAGCACTTGGGAGGCAGAGTCATGTGGACCTCTGTGAGTTTGAGGCCAGCCTCATCTATAAAGTAAGTCCAGGACTGCAGGGCTACACAGAGATGCCCTGTCTCAATATAAATAAATAAAAACAAAACATCTATGCTTTAAAAAGTTTTTTTTTTAAGATGTATTTATTAGGTATACAGTGTTAGGCCTGCATATAACACCTGCATGCCAGAAGAGGGCACCAGATCTCACTATAGATGGTTGTGAGCCACCGTGTAGCTGCTGGGAACTGAATTTAAGAACCTTTGGAAGATCAGCCAGAGCTCTTAACCTCTGAGCCATCTTTCCAACCCCCTTATCTATGCTTTAAACATTGAGAAATGTCCTCAGCCTCTAGGCCAAGTGGTTCTCAACTTGCGAGTGACCACCCGTTTTGGAGTCTAATGACCCTCTCACGGGGTTCACCTAAGACCACCAGAAAACAGATAAAATTATGGTCTGGTGGTCACAGCCTTAGGAAGGAAGGTTGAGAACCACCATCCTAAACATTTTTATACCCACAGATTAGTGCTGCTCTGAACCTTGACCAGAAGTTTCTCTTTGCAGTGGGCATACCTGACCCAATCACTTCATCCCTAAATGGCATAGCTGTAGCACACCCCCTGCCTTCAAGGGACATCACAGGAGAGCTGTAGCACACTCCCTGACTTCAAGGGACATCACAGGAGAGCCGAATGAAGGAAGCCAGAAGGTAGGAAGGAGTGTTGTGAAACGCAGTCTCCTGGCTGCTGTGCTTATGGGCATCTTCACAAGATCAAGCCAGTGAAAACTCCATATAGATAGGGGAGGAACTTACTGGAATATTTGCAGTGTCAAGGAGACTCCCTTTTCTTTGAACATGTTTGCCCATGGTCCGATGGATGGCCCCATACAGGTAATATTAGTAAACTCACTGTGTCTGAGTGTTTTCTCTGTATGAAATATGTGCTTCACATGTGTGCCTTTAGGCCATGGAATCCAGAAGACGTCAGATCCTGTGGAACTGGAGATCAGGAGATCACCAGGTGGATATCGGGCATAGAACCTGTTTTTGTTTTGTTTTGTTCTGCTTATCCTTAGCTGTCCTGGACTCACTTTGTAGACCAGTCTGGCCTCAAACTCACAGCAGATCTGCTTGCCTTTGCCTCCTGAGTGCTGGGATTACAGGCCTGTGCTACTAGGCCTGGCACAACAAATATTCTTTGTTTTGTTTTTTCGAGACAAGGTTTCTCTGTGTAGCCTTGGCTGTCCTGGACTCACTTTGTAGACCAGGTTGGCCTCGAACTCAGTGATCCGCCTGCCTCTGCCTCATGAGTGCTGGGATTAAAGGCATGTGCCACCACGCCTGGCCACAACAAGTATTCTTAACCTCTGAGCTCTGTCTATCCCAGGACCTCTTCTGGCCTGTAGGTGTACATGAAGACAGAGCACAATATACAAAGTATTTTTTAAATGTGCACTATTTTAAAAGGATTTGTGTGCCAGGGAGATATAACATAGTAGGAAAATATACTTGCTGCCTAGACTAACAGCTTGGTTCAGTCTCCATGACATGCATGGTGGAAAAAGAACCTCCTCCTGCATTTGACTTGTCAGAGGGCCTGACTCTGGCTCCCAGCATACCCATCTGGGCAGCTCACAGTTCCACGGCATCTGATCCCCTTATGCATCCTCCATGGGCACCAGGCAAGTACATGGTCCCACATACACAGATGCAGGCAAGAAACTCATACCCCAAAATAAGTTTATAAAAAACCTGGGGTCCTCCTCAAACTAAGGCACCAGCCAAGGAGAATATAGGCAGTAAACTTCGGACCCCTATCAAGACCTAGCCGACGAACATGATATTCTCCACTGTTGAGTGGAGAGTGAGATCTGACTCTCACATGAACTCTGGTGCCCCTTTTCTGACCATATCCCCTGGATGGGGAGGCCTGGCGGCACTCAGGGGAAGGATAGCAAGTTACCAAGAGACTCGATATATATAGGGGGCGAAGGTCTCCCTCAATCACAGACATAGGGGAGGGGAGAAGGGGGGAAGTGGGAGGGAGGGAAGAATGGGAGGAAACAGGGGAAGGGCTAACAATCGAGATGTAATATGAATAAACTAATTTTAAAAATTGGTTTTTTACGTTTGGAGGACTCATAGCCTTACAGAACTGTGGCCTAAATCCAAATACCTTTCCCATTTTCTCCTTGGTGAATCTTTTCAGTGTGCCTATGGTCCCTCATGTCCTGAGTATCCTGCATTGCACGTGTAACACACTCCAGCAAAGTTTACCAGTCTTGAGATGACAATCTTGGATACATGTAACCACAAACAGTCAACACACTTGAGTTGTCAAAAATTCTCAAAAAGGCATGGGAGAGAATGTCAGAGTGACTCCAGCTTATTTTATTTTATGGGATTGTTCACAAAACTTTCTTAGCTTTAAAGCTGTAAACTATATTATAATCATCCAGATAGGAAAGACCCAGATTTCCACCCCCTTCCAATCATCACCATGTCTGGGTCACACCTTTATGGGTTTTTTTCCCCCTTTATGGGTTTTGTGTGTGTGTGTGTGTGTGTATGTGTGTGTGTGTGTGTGTGTGTGTTGGGGGGGGGGGTCTGTGTAGCATTGGCTGTCCTGATAGTCACTCTGTAGACCAGGCTGGCCTTGAACTCCTGGAGATCCGCCTGTCTCTGCCTCCCTGAGTGCTGGGATTAAAGGGGTACACCACCAACGCCGGGAAGGTGGTAACACATTTATGCATCCATCTTGCCCAAATCCACTCCCACGGACACCTGCCCATTCACTTCCCAAGTCAAACTTTCTGGACTCCAGCATTAATTTACTTTCCCCGTTCAACCTGGAGCAGCAGTCTAAAACCACATGTGCGTCCTCTGACAAGACACCTGCACCTTGCATACCGACTAGTAAAATCTCCGGCATCTACACATATTGGTTTTGTTGTAGATGTATCGATTGCCACAGTGATCACAGCGGTCAGTACCAAAGAAGACCCTCACTGGCTCCCTAATGGCTTTCAGAGTGTCTAGAAGCTCATCACAATGTTGGCGCATGCTGTCCATGTGGGGCACATTGTTGTAGTCATAGCCCTCTTGAGGGACGGGGTAGGTCTCCATCCTTAGGTGTCTCCAGCGGGCAGTGGTTTGTAGTAGGTCCCTCATGGCAGACATGGAGATTTGGTTCCCATAGAAGCTGAATTTGGTAAGCTTGGAACAGCTCCTTAGGGCAGGCATGATGGCATAGAGATGGTCATCCTCCATATGACAGTCCTCCAAGTCCAGGACCTGCAGGGTGGGTCCAGCGTTTCCTAACAGAACTCGGAGGGGTTCAGGACTTAAATCAGTCAACCTGACACTTCCCAAACTCAGTTCTTGCAACTGACGGACACATGGAAACTCAGAGAGATGGTTCCATTCCCATACCGAGAGTTTACAGTGAGTCACAGCGAGGCCATCCAAGGACGTCGTCACAGACCTAAGGAGGAAAACAAGACAGTTCTAGAAACTGGTGGATAATAAGGGAGCTTAACAGGAAGGACACAGGAGGACCAATGCGAGCTATAATCGCTACATGACAGTAGACACACTGAAAGCTGCATTGAGGTCTGCCACCATAATTCCCTCACTGGCATGCAAAATCTGAGTGCAGGCTAGCCTAGCAGGGCACACAGAAAGGATGAATGGAGTCAAGATCTGGCAACAACCTCGCAGGGCCCACTGACAACCACACCCTAGGCACATCCTCTTTGTTGCTGCTCTGGGATTCACACCTTTCGTTCCATCTTATTGCTACACATCTTCCAACTACCCACCCCCCTAACCCAGGCTCAAAAAGAGCAGAGGCAGGCAGATCGCTGTGAGTTCAAGGCTAGCCTGGTCTACAAAGCGAGTCTAGGATAGTCAAGGCTATATACCCTGTCTCGGGGGGAAAAAAAGAGAAAGAAAGAAAAGAAAAAGAAAGTTCCCAGCCTTTCTAGGGCAGGCTGACATGACCACTCCCATGGCTGCTAAATAGAGGCCAGATGGGGAATTAATGCAGCTGTGACCTTCTGTCATCCGTGCTCTGCTCACTTGTCCCTTCCCCCTCTTAGTTGTAACATGCTGGCTAAGGAAGAAACCAGAAGCCACTCACTAGATGTCATTGATTTCTAACAGGCTTCTTGGGATGGAAGGAACTGTTTCCAGACCACCAAGCTCAGGTTAGGCCTGCATCTTTGCATTAATGGTTATGCATGGAGACCTCTCCCCCTCAGGAATGTCAATCTACCAGTGACCTCAGGGAGAGCAAGTGCCCACTAAGAAGAATCAAGGCTTGGCTTTGCTCTGCAGAGCATATCTTTACCCGAGTATCCAGTCTAGGTTTCCCTCAAGGAAGCAGACACCCTCCAGACTCAGTGTCTGGAGGCGCGCCAGATTGCCGAGCTGTGAGGCGAACTTGGTAATGATACGCCTCCTCTTCTCTGAGGAGATCAAGCTGTCTTCCGTGATGCAGGAGAGAGTAAGCTTACGCAGGTTCCTCATGGTTTCCAGGTAAGGAGCCAACTTAAGCAAGAAGGCTGGCTTGCCGGAGGAATGCAGGCCGAAAGTTTCTACGTACTCAAAACTCAACATCTGTGAGAGCCTCCTGTAGTCATAATGACATGGCGACCAAATCTGAAGCTCTTGGCAGTACAGCTTTAACAACCCTCTCCTCTTGTCACTCCACTCAGTGAGGTAGGGGAATATCTTGCCCCTGCACGTATCCTTGAGATACAAGTTCACCACCACCTTCAAGGGATGCCTCTCTCCCGCCGTAGACTGGCCTGGCGTTCCTTGATTCTCACTTGCGGTCTTTGGTAACCAGTCATCCATGGGCCCAGGCCACACATCCAAGCAGCTTTGACCCACAGACCGTAAATCCAGAACCTCCAGTTTGTACTCTCTGTAAAAACAGGAAAGTAGGGGGGGTGGCTCAGCAGCTAGGCAAGGACACAATGTCTAAGTGCGGCTTTCTTTATCCCAGGCCTAAAATTGACCTTCCATCCTCCGTCTTAACTTTTTTCCATGGCCTTCAAGTGTATCCCTGTCCCACTTCTAGTACCTGTGGAGGGCAAGGGGCATTCCTTTAGCCATTGCTGTATCCTCCACAAGTCCTGCACACTCCACGGCCTTGCTGTCTCTCCAAGCTGGTACCATTGGAGTCCTCTGTTCCGTCCTTCCCCATCTTCCCCCCCACTTGATTCCCATCTGGACTCTCTGGGGTTCCCTCCCCTGGCTACCCAAGTCTTCCTTACCTGGGGCGAACCTCTTGGATAAGCAGCTTATCAATCTCCTCCAAGACAACTTGCCATGGGGTCTCTGAGTAAGTTGTCTTCTTCAGAGCTCCAAGCGGGAGGCGGGGGAAGGGCCAGGAAGACACTATCGTCCTCAGAGCCTTCACATGAATACCCTGGTAGGCTTGCTTGAACAGTTGTGGAAAGAACAGTCTGGGTAAGTTCTTCAAAGCGGCGTCAGCCAAGGTCTCGTTCCTCAGCAGGTTCTTCCCAGCCAACTCCTGGAGTGTGAGGAGGTTCTTACTCATCCTGGTGGATCTTCAGAGGGAAAAGAATCCTAGAGGAAGCCTCTAGAAAGAGAAAATCTATTATCACGTCCATGCTTACAAAGCCCTTCTCGGCCATCACAGGAACACAAGGCCACAATTGCTGCTTCTTCCACTCAGGGTTCCATCCAGCACAAAGTCAAGATGCTCCCTGCTGGTTGCAGCATCCTGCCATCTTTTCAAGCTTCGGTGGCCACACCCCTTCATTCTTCCCCTTTCCTAACCAGTTTGATGCTGGATTCCATCCATGCCCAGCGAGAATTGAGTCCCGAGGATCCTAGAAGCTAACTCCCTGGGAGTACTTTTTCCTCGTCACTCAAGCCCCTGTGTTACAGGGGAGTCCTGGCATAAGCCTGCATTCTCAGGACTTGGCAGACAGTAGGTCTAGAGCTGGAGAGATGGCTCAGGCATGAAGAGCCATTTCTTGCTCTGGTGGAGGACCTGGAATTGATTCTTAGCCCTCAAGAGAGTCAGCTCACAACTGCCAGTAACTCCTGTCCAAGGAAATCTGATTCCATCTTCTGACCTCTTCAGGCACTGGGCACACACATGGTGCATGTGTATACACACATGAAGGCCAACACTCATGTGTATGCATATAAAACAAATCAAAGGCAGGTATGGCGCTGCACATCTTTTTTGTTGTTTTTTGTTTTTGTTTTTTGAGACAGGGTTTCTCTGTGTAGTCTTTGCTGTCCTGGACTCACTTTGTAGACCATGCTGGCCTCGAACTCACAGTGATCTGCCTGCCTCTTCCTTCCAAGTGCTGGGATTAAAGGAGTGCGCCACCACCACCCAGTGGCGCTGCATATCTTCAATCCCAGGAGACAGAGAAGTGCACATCTCTTGACTTTGAAGTCAACATGGTCTCCCTAGTGAGTTCCAGGACAGGCAGAGCTACAGAGAAACCTTGTCTCAAAAGTAAGGAGAATCAAGAGATCAAGGCCAGAGGCTGGGCGTAGTGGCTCACGCCTTTAATCCCAGCACTCGGGAGGCTATGAATTCGAGGCCAGCCTGGTCTACAAAGTGAGTCCAGGACAGCCCAGGCTAACACAGAAAGACCCTGTCTCGAAAAACCAAAAAAAAAAAAAAGAGAGAGAGAGAGAGAGAGAGAGAGAGAGAGAGAGAGAGAGAGAGAGATCAAGGCCAGCCTTAACTACTTTGGAGATCAGCCTTGGCTACATGAATTTTTTTTTTTAAGTCCTGGTTGTCCTGGAACTCTTAGTAAACCAGGCTGGCCTTCAACTCAGAGACCACTAGCCTCTGTGCCACCACAGCAGTCCAGCTACAAGAATCTTACAAGAAGCTGGGCGTGATGGCGCACTCCTTTAATCCCAGCACTCGGGAGGCAGAGGCAGGCAGGTCTCTGTGAGTTCGAGGCCAGCCTGGTCTACAAAGCGAGTCCAGGACAGCCAAGGCTACACAGAGAAACCCTGTCTCAAAAAAAAAAAAAAAGAATCTTACAAGATATCCTAACTTACCATCTCTTCAGCCAGAGTAATTAAAATATAAGTTAAGGGTATATTTTGTTCAATTTATTCAATAAAGCTTTACTCTTTCTTGCAAAACCAAAAAGCTTCCTCGTTTGCTTTCAGTAACAGTACATGTTCTGAATCCACACCCAGTTTTAGAAGCACTTAGGATGCAGACTGAGCATCTTTGGGTGCCTTGCTCGGGCATCCTGTCATCAGTTAGCAATGAGTTAGACTAAAAAGCCAGCAGAATGGTATTCTAAAGCTCAGAACCCATAATCTACATGACACCAACATCAAGACTTATTTTATTTAATTAAGGAGGGATTTTTGTTGTTGCTGTTGTTTTCCTATTGTTTTATTTCTCTGTGTAGCCCTGGGTATCCCGGAACTTACTCTGTAGACCAGGTTTTACTCAATTCAAAGATGCACCTGCCTCTACCTCCCAATGGCTGGGGTCACACCACCTATCTAAATTAAGGGTTTTTGTTTTTGTTTTGTGTGTGTGTGTGTTTAGTTTGGTTATTAGAGACAGGGTTTCTCTGTGTAGCCTTGGCTGTCCTAGACTCATTTTTTAGACCAGGCTGGCCTTGAACTCACCTGCCTCTGCCTCTCAAGTGCCACCATCTGTATATCTATGCCTAATATTCATGCACTGCTCAGATACCAGAAGAGTGCCTTGCATCCACTGGAACTGGGGTTATGGATAGCTGAGCTACACAGGTTCTGGGTATCAATCCCTTGGTCCTCTGCTGCAGTAAGTGCTCTTCCTCCTAGTCCTAGAACTACGGTGATGAACCTGGGCATCCATTTGCTTATGTTTGGTAGATTCTCCATGACAAAATGACATCACCTTATTATACTTATTCAAGAATGAGACATAAGACGGGAAACAAAGCCAGTCCAGGACAGGCAAGGCTATACAGAAGAAACCCTGCCTCTAAAAACCAAGAGAAAAAAAAAGACAGGAAGGAATTAATGGCTTTGCAAGTTCAGAGAAGGAAGCTGTTTAAGCTGTCATGGGGGAGGAGCTACAGCTATGGTATAGAAAGTTCAAAGTGGACAGAAACCAGGTCGTTGGGAGGCTTATAGCTCCAAACTCAGAACTATGTTTTCTGAGATGGAGTCTCACTCTGTAGCCCCTCCTGAAATGCACTATTGTAGTCCAGGCTATTCTCAAAACTCAGAGAAATCCTCCTGCCTCAACCTCATGGACTGTTATTACAGGTTAAGCAGCACTAGCTAAGTTGTACACTTTTTATTTAAAGCTTAAGAGAACTGCCAGGAGCCTAGCATGGTGGCACACACCTTTAATCCCAACACTCGGGAGGTAGAGGCAGGAGGATCGCTATGAGTTCAAGGCCAGCTTGGTCTACAACGTGAGTCTAGAACAGTCAAGGCTACACAGAGAAACCCTGTCTCAAAAAAACAGAGGGAGGGAAGGAGGGAGGAAGAACAGGCCTTTAATCTCAGCTCTTGGGAGGCAGAGGCAGGAAGATCTGAGTTGAAGCCAGCCTGATCTATAGAGAAGCCCAGAGCTACATATAAGAGACCCTGTGAGAGAGAGAGAGAGAGAGAGAGAGAGAGAGAGAGAGAGAGAGAGAGACCCACCCTGTCTTAAAAAAAAAAGAAAGAAAGAAAAGAAAAAATTCACAGAAAATCAGAGGCAGACATTTTTTTTTTTTTGAGACAGGGTTTTTCAGCAGTCATGGCTATCCTGGAACTCACAGAAAACTACCTGCCTCTGTCTCCCAACTAGCTGTGATTAAAGGGCACCGTCTGCATGTCCTGCAGGACAGAAGAGGGCGGGCATCAGATTTTAATAGAGATGGTTGTGAGCCACCAAGTGGTGGCTGGGACATGCCCCTAAATGTTAAACTACATGTTTTACTTTCTGAGTTCAAGACGTGCCTGGTCTATCTGGTCTATCTACTTATCTACAGAGTGAGTTTCTACCCCGGCTACATAGTTAAGATTCAGCCTGCTGGGTGTGGTGGTCCATGCCAGTAATCCCAGGACTTGGGGAGGATCTCTTGAGTTCAAGGCCAGCCTGGTCTACCCAAAACCAAAAAACAAACAAAAAGACTCAGCATGAAAGAAAAATGCATAAGTAAATAGATAAATAAGCAAATTAGACTAGGAATGTGCCGCAATGAAGGAGCAATTGCCTAGTATGTGCTAGGTTCAACCCTGTTACAGGGCCCTGGGGAGATGTAAGCAAATAACTAAGCACCCAGGTGAAGCCAGGTGTGGTAGTGCACGCCTTTAATCCCAGCACTCGGGAGGCAGGGGCAGGCGGATCACTGAGTTTGAGGCCAGCCTGGTCTAAGAGTCCAGGACAGCCAAGGCTACACAGAGAAACCCTGTCTCGAAAAACCAAAAACCAACGGTGACTGAAGTGAGCCTCCCCACCCCACACCGCCCCTTGTTAAGTCCAGTTTGGTCAAGCAAAGAAAGTATTATGATTTTGTTCAGGATCATGGGGGAGAGGTTACCTACATCACCCCAAACAGCAGCATCCCTCAGTCTCAGCCCCTTGGCGTCCCCATATCTACATAGATGGGAGTCCTTCCTCCAAGTAACCTTCCACCTCCAATACACTCAGCATCATGAGACCAGGGAACACTTAGAGCAAAATTGCATACAGCTGGGATGGGGGCAAACAGGCAGGCACTTCAGGTGCACTTAGGTCCCTCCTAAGGTCACAGCACTGATAAATGGTTAATAACGCTTAGGGACCAGAAAAGCATTTCACCACATATCCCCACTTTTCCCCCTTTCTTTCTTTTTTCAAGATAGGGTCTCCCTAAGTAGTTTGGGCTGGCCTCTAACTCATATGCTTCCTGCCTCAGTTTCCCAAGTTTACAGACCTGTGCCAATATTTTAACTGTAATGTAAATTGCCAAGTGTGGCGGTGCATGTCTTTTAATCCCAGCACTCTGGAGGCAAAGGCAGACAGATGTTGTGAGTTCAAGGCTAGCCTAGTCTACAAGTGAGTCCAGGACAGCCACGGCTACCCAGAGAGACCCTGTCAAAAAAAAAAGAAGAAAGAAAGAAAGAACAACAAAACAGCAACAAAGAAATTAATGTAAAATGAGCAGCAACAACAACAACAACAAAAGAGCCAGGTGTGGTGGCGCACGCCTTTAATCCCAGCATTCGGGAGGCAGAGGCAGGCGGATCTCTGTGAGTTTGAGGCCAGCCTGGTCTACAAAGTGAGTCCAGGATGGCCAAGGCTACACAGAGAAACCCTGTCTCAAAAAACCAAACCAAGCAAATAAAAATGATTAGGCAAAGCTGGGCATGTTCGTAAATGCCCTAAGCTTGGGAGGCAGAGGCAGACTAAGACCTTTGAATGAGGCCAGCCAGGGCTACATAGTGAGATTTTGTCCCGAGAAAGGGATGGTAGTGGAGGAGGAATGGCTCAGTGCCCAAGTGAGCTGGCTTTACTTCCCTAAGGACTGGTGGCTCACAGCTCCAGTTCTTGGGGACAGTCTCTTCTAGGCATTCATATGGTACAGACTGCAGGCCAGCCTGGGATACATAGCAAGCTTGTCACACAAGGAAACATACTGTTCACCTAAGAGTCTGAATCATGACCCTAACTCAACACACACACACACACACACACACACACACACACACACACACACACACACACACACACACATGGCTACCAGAAACTGGCCATAAAGGGAGTACTGAGATCCCTCAGCGTCCCTTCCAGCCTAGAACTCTTGGGCTCACGAAGCGACCTGACTCTCCAAGCTCAGCGGAAGGCAGCAAGTGCTATTCTAGGCTGGCACCACCAAGGGCCTCAGTTGTAGGGCAAGAACAAAGGTGTTACCAATGGTAGCGAGCGACTTACCAGGTGTGACAGAGCCTCGTTCTATCCCAGCCTGGCTGGACGTGACTCCAAGCTCCCGGACAGTCTCCTCCGGCTCCTCTGATGCCTTTCTGCACCGTATTTATACCTTACTACTCAAAGCCTTCCCCCTCACACCTGGCACTCCTAATACAAACCACTGCTTTCTGATTAGATGCTTGAATCCCCACCCAGCAATCCTCTCAGGGGATTTTGGGTTTCCCTGATATTAAGCAGTTGGGGGAAAAAAAAAACTGAAGGCCGGGTGTGGTGGGGCACGCCTTTAATCCCAGCGCGTGGGAGACAGGGGGCAGGTGGATCGATGTGAATTCGAGGCCAACCTGGTCTTCAAAGTGAGTCCAGACAGCCAAGCCAAGGACACAAAAGAAAAAAGAAAAAAAAAAAGGTTGGGGGGGGGGGCGCCAGGACTGAGATTTACAAATGCTTGTGTATTTACTTGATAAACACTAACACCTCCCCGTGAATGAGTGCCTTGCGGCAGAAATAGGGTGTGGACTAAAAGAAACAAAGCAAAGCAACAACAAAACAGGCAGGTGGTGGTGGTGCTCAGGCCTTTAAGCTCTCTGCATTTAGGAGGCAGAGGCAGGACAGTCAAGGCTACTGAGGGAAACCCTGTCTTGTCTCAAAACACAAAACCAAAAAAAACGAACAAACAAAAAAACAAGACAAAAGAAAAATGGAGGTGCTGGCCTATAGCCCTAACACTTGGGATGTGCAAGCTGGAGATGAGGAGTTTGAAGCCAGCCTAGTCTATATAGTAAGAGAGAGGCCAGCCTGGGTTACAGGAGACCCTGTCTCAGAGGGCCATGAACATGGCTCAGCAGGTAAAGATACTTTATGCCAACTCTGATTACCTAAATTGGACTCACAGGGTGAAAGAAACAAAACAAAATCCCCTACATAGAGCCAGCTGGGCGGCAGTGGTGTTGGTGGTGGCGGCAGCGGCGGCGGAGGGGCGCACATCTTTAATCCCAGCACTTGGCAGGCAGAGGCAGGCATATCACTGGGAGTTCGAGGCCAGCCTGATCTACAAAGTGAATCCAGGACATCCAAGGCTACACAGAGAAACCTTGTCTCAAATAAATAAAATAAAATAAAATAAAATAAAATAAAATAAACAAAAGACAAAACAAAACCTCTAATCCCCGCACTTGGGTGGCAGAGGCAGAGGCAGGCAGATCTTTGTGAGTTGGAGGCCAGCCTGGTCTACAAAACGAATCCTGGACAACCAGGGCTACTACACAGAGAAACCCTGTCTAGAGAGAGAAAAAAAAAAAAAGAAAGAAAAAAAGGAAAAAAAGTAAAAAGAAAAACAAAACAAAACAAAAAGACCCACAATCAAAAGAAACTAGTTTCTATTTAATCATATCAACAACAACAACAACAAAAATGAAATGTTATCTCAGCTACCCCAAGAACAGGAGAATTCATCCACTCATTCAGAATCTTTTCCCCACCAACCCACCCAGAGACAGTGTGTCCTATAGCCCAGGCCAGCTTCAAACTTGCTGGCTGGCCAAGGATGGCCTTAAAGCTCATGGTCCACCAGCGCCTCCACCTCCTCAATCAGTGGTTTTCAACCTTCCTAATAATGCTGCAGCCCCTTAACACACTTCTCCATATTATGGTGAGCTCCAAGAAAATGATTGGGTTGCTACTTTATAACTGTAGTTTTGCTGCTGCTGCTGCTGCTGCTGCTGCTGCCATGACTTGTCATGTAAACATCTAATATCCAGGAGATAGGACCCCAAAAGAGTCTCGACCCACAGGTTGAGAACCGCTGGTGTAAACAGTGGGACTAGATGCTAGTGCTAATATATCTGGCTTATTTGTGCTGGTTATTGAACCAGGTTTCGTGCGTACTAGGCAAATACTATCACCAGGCAGTGTCTGTCCTTGTCTCATATAGCCCGGGCTGGCCTAGAACTTTCTGTGTAACTGAGGGGGACATTGAACTCCTTAACCTCTGGCCTCTACTTCATAAATGCTAGACAATGGGTGTGTCACTACATCTGGAGTTTAGCATCATTTCTTATTTGACAAAGCTTTCCATCATATATAATAAGGCTAATTATCTTTTTTTTTTTTTTTTTTTTTTTTTGGTTTTTGGAGACAGGGTCTCTCTGTGTAGTCTTGGCTGTCCTGTCCTGGACTCGCTTTGTAGACCAGGCTGGCCTTGAACTCACAGCGATCCGACTGCCTCTGCCTCCCAAGTGCTGGGATTAAAGGCGTGCGCCACCACTGGCCAGCCTAAGGCTAATTATCTTAATATTATTCTTTTATAATTCTCTCGAGAAGTTCTGGAACTCTCAGTTCAAGGTCAAAAAAGATTAGATGGAGGATTTGATCTTGGGAAAGTTTCTCAAGAATGTCAAAAGGAGCAGGGCGGTGGTGGCGCACACCTTTAATCCCAGCACTCGGGAGGCAGAGGCAGGTGGATCTCCGTGAGTTCCAGGTCAGCCTGATCTACAAAGTTAGTCCAGGACAGCCAAGGCTACACAGAGAAACCCTGTCTCGAAAAACCAAATAAATACAGTAAAAAAAAAAAATAGAAAGTCACATGTTTAAATCACTTAATAAAAGTAGATTCCTATCATGAAGAAATAAAGGCCTTTACCAGAGGGTTAAAGCTAAGAGAGGAAGTTACGGGTCTTTTCCCCCCTAGGGCGGCCAGGCCTGCAGGTCTGAGTGGAGCCGCTGTTGCGGGTGTCTGATCTGCGGGATGGGGTTTGTGAAAGTTCTCAAGAATAAGGCCTATTTTAAGAGATACCAAGTGAGATTTAGAAGGCGGCTACATGGTAAAACTGACTACTATGCCCAGAAACAACTGGTGAGCCAGGACAAAAATAAGTACCCAAGTCACCAACAGAGACATCATCTGCCAGATTGCGTATGCCCATAAGGAAGGGGACATGACAGTCTGCGCAGCGTATGCACATGAACCTCCAAAACATGGTGTGCACGTTGGCCTGAGAAATTATGCTGCAGGCCAGGTGTGGCGGTGCACATCTTTAATCCCAGCACTTGGGAGGCAGAGGCAGGTGGATCACTGTGAGTTCAAGGCCAGCCTGGTCGACAAAGCGAGTTCAGGACAGCCAAGGCTACACAGAGAAAGCCTGTCTGGAAAACAAATAAGAAAGGGTAAAAATAAGGAGACAAAAACTAAAAACCCACAATTGCCTCTGATTTGGGAGAGGGAGAATAAACCATTGAAGTACTCAAGAAATTTTAAGTATTCAATGTATTTATTACTGTGTCTTGTGTGTGTGTGTGTGTACATATGTGTCATGGCCACATGTGTGCTCAGAGGACAGCTCTGTGTGGTCAGTTCTCTCCTGCCTTCCCATAGGTTCTGGGCATCAACACCGGTGGCCAGGTTTCTGCAGAGCACATGCCTTTGCCCACTGACCCATCTCAGCAGTCCACCGAAGTGTTTACTTGTTAGTGTCTACTGCAGGCCAGGCTTGACTACACTATGAACTCACTTGAACTGCTCAGCCTGCTTCTACTTCTAAATGCTTGGTTTGTTTGTGTGTTTGTTTGTTTGTTTGAGGCATGGTCTCACTCAGGCCCAGGCTGACCTAGAACTCTCTTTGTAGCCTCTGGCTTCCATTGCCTGAGCAATGTGATTGCAGTTGTGAGTACCACACCCAGATTACTTTTAAAGAATGAACCAATGCGCCGGGTGTGGTGGCACACACCTTTAATCCCAGCACTTGGGAGGCAGAGGCAGGTGGGTCGCTGTGAGTTCAAGGCCAGCCTGGTCTACAGAGTGAGTCCAGGACAGCCAGAGCTGTTACACAGAGAAACCCTGCCTCAAACCACCCCCCTTAAAAAAATAATGAACCAATGCATGTGCATTAGGTTTTTTTTGTTTTGGTTTGGTTTGGTTTATTTTTATTTTTATTTTTATTTTTTGGTTTTTTCAAGACAGGATTTCTCTGTGTATCCTTGGCCGTCTTGGACTCCTTTGTAGACCAGGATAGCCTTGAACTCACAGAGATCTGCCTGCCTCTGCCTCCCTGAGTGCTGGGATTACAGGCATACACCATCACACCCGACTTAAAATCTAATTTGAGGGGGCTAGAGAGATGGCTCTGTGGTTATGAGCACTGTCTGTTTTTCCAGAGGTCCTGAGTTCAATTTCCAGCAACCAGATGGTGGCTCACAACCATCTATGCTGGGATGTGATACCTTCTTCTGGCAGGCAGGTGTACATGCAGATAGGGCACTCATATACATTTTTTTAAAAGCCTAAAAAAATTTATGCCAGCAGGTGGTACGCACCTGTAATCCCTGCACTCAGGGGAGGCCGACATAGTCAGATCTCTGTGAGTTGGAGGCCAGCCTGGTCTACAAAGCGAGTCCACGCCAACCAAGGCCACACAGAGAAACCCTGTTTAAAAAAAAAAAAACAGCCGGGAGTGGTGGCGCACGCCTTTAATCCCAGCACTCGGGAGGCAGAAGTAGGCAGATCGTTGTGAGTTCGAGGCCAGCCTGGTCTACAAAGTGAGTCCAGGATGGCCAAGGCTACACAGAGAGACCCTATCTCGAAAAACCAAAGAACAAACAAACAAAAAAAAACCAAAAAAACAAACAACAACAAAAAAAAGCAGACTCTGTCTCAAAACAAAAATCTTTTTTTTTCCGAGACAGGGTTTCTCTGTGTAGCCTTGGCCGTCCTGGACTCACTTTGTAGACCAGGCTAGCCTCGAACTCACAGCGATCCGCCTGCCTCTGCCTCCCGAGTGCTGGGATTAAAGGCATGCGCCACCACGCCCGGCTAAAACAAAAATCTTAGAAGGATTCTTTTCTTTCTTTCTTTCTTTTTTCCAAGACAGGGTTTCTCTGTGTGGTCTTGGCTGTCCTGGACTCTTTGTAGACCAGGCTGGCACACCTTTAATCCCAGCACTTAGGTAGAGGGAGGAGGATCTCTGAGTTCGAGGCCAGCCTGGTCTGGTCTACAAAGCAAGTTCAGGACAGCCAAGGCTACCCAGAGAAACCTTGTCTCAGAAAAAAAGATGAAGAGAACCTTGCTCTGGGGCAGGCATGTGTCCCTAGGTACAGCCTTCAGCACCACATAATCCTAATGTGGAAGCCCAGGCCTATAATCCCAGCACTTGGGACAAAGCGCAGAGGTCAAAGAGTGGCAGAACTTCAAGATCATCTTTGGCTACATAAGTTCAAGGTCAGCCCAGGCTACTTGAGAACTGGTCAGGGGTAAAAAAATGTCATGGTTTGTTTTCTTCATAGGAAGTGGAAGAACTCATTATATAGAAAGATTTTCCATTGATATATGATATGATATGAATCTCAAAGGACACAATAATTTTACTATAATAGAACTTTAAACAAGCTGTTCCATGCCTGTGTGATCTTAACTATCAGGCTCCAAGGGAACCTAGGTGTCTTTTTTTCTTTTTTCTTTTTCTTTTTCTTTCTTTCTTTCTTTTTTCTTTTTTCTTTTTTTTTTTTTTTTTTTGCGAGACAGGGTTTCTCTGTGTAGCCTTGGCTGTCCTGGACTCTCTTTGTAGACCAGGCCAGCCTCGAACTCACAGCGATCCGCCTGCCTCTGCCTCCCGAGTGCTGGGATTAAAGGCGTGTGCCACCACGCCCGGCTGAACCTAGGTGTCTTTATCAACCACTCATTTAGGCCACAATGCCAGTTCTAGCTGGCAGAATATAAGTGTACCCGGATACAGGGCATGCGGATGGAGAAATAAAATAGATATAGGAAAAGATAGAAAAGATACAGCCAAAGAAAAAAGAAACAAAAAAGCCAAGTATTCAGGAGGACTAACAATAAATACTATAGGCCTGAGTTAATTTTTCTCAAATCTTTTATACAGTACCCATCCATGTCAGCCAGAAGATTCTTGGAACAGAAACAAATGCTACCAATTATTTTAGTTATCTATATGTTTAGACTTCTTTCATCTTAAGGCCAAAGAAATACATCAAGCTCCACATCCTGACCTGGAATTAATAATAGACTTTCTTTTTTCAAATAATATTTATTATGTACACAGTGCCCTGCCTGCATGTACACCTGCATGTTAGAAGAGGGCACCAGATCTCATTATAGATGGTTGTGAGCCACCATGTGGTTGTTCGGAATTGAACTCGGGACCTGTGGATGAGCAGCCAGGGCTCTTAACCTCTGAGCCATCTCTCCAGCCCAATAATAAACTTTCTTAACCAACAGAAGTATCTTGCCAAGTCTTCAAGGCTGTGTGAAAGTCTGTAAGCCAAAGTTGTAAGTCCTCTGGCCTGCTTCTGCTAAGCACTCCAGAAAACGGCTTCCAACACACAGAATTGCAAGCCAGTAAGATCGAGTCAAGGTTTGGGGAGGTCTAGAGGCTCTAGCTACCTGGGACCCCCCCTTCAGTATGTGGGAATGGTTTGTGTGTGCCCTGTTGGAACTTACCCGTATTGACATGTCAAGCTCTACCAAAATGGAGCCAGGATAGAGCCTTGTGCCTGTGAGAATTCATCAGAGGCACCCAGTTTCAAATATGACTTGCTTGGGGTGTGGGGGTTGTGTGCCTGATGACAGTTGCTCTCACCAAAAAAAAATAGCACCAACTCCTGCCACAAGTCTTTGCAACCAGTGAACCTTTCCCCACAGTGGGGAACTTGCGTTTACCTCCCCTTTAAAGGCATCCCCTCTTTGCCTAGTATACACCCATCTTAGCCGAGCACAGACACCCCAAGCTGCAGTGCTCTTTGTCCAGGTGTGATGGATTGCTCTCATAATCCAAACACTAGTGGTGGAAGTGGTGAGGGCTAAGGCAGGGGGATTACCAGGAGCTCAGTATGGACTACACATATTAAGATTTCTTGCCACTTGTGGTGGTGCAACTTTTTTGCTTGTTTTGGTTTTGTTTCGTTGTTTTTGAGACAAGAGTTTCTCTGTGTAGCCCTGGCAGTCCTGGACTTGCTTTGTAGACTAGGCTGCCCTTGAACTCCCAGAGATCCACTTGCCTCTGCCTCCCAACTTCTAGAATTAAAGGCCTGTGTCACCACAACTGGCTGGTAGTGCAGAATTTAATCCCAGCTCTTGGGATGCAGAGGTAGGTGGATCTCTGGGAGTTTGAGGTTAGCCTGGTCTACATAATGAGTTCCAGGAGAGTCCAGGCTATGTAGAGGCACTGTTTCAAAAACAAACAAACAAGCCGGGCGTGGTAAGCACATGTCTTTAGTCGGAAGGCAGAGGCAGGCAGATTGCTGAGTTTGATGCCAGCCTGGTCTACAAAGCAAGTCCAGGACAGCCAAGGCTACACAGAGAAGACCCTGTCTCAGAAAATAAAAAACAACAACAACATACAAGCAAGCAAGAAACAGCAAACACAAAGGACTTTTCACACGTTTATTTAAACAATGAACCCCCCCCTCCAAATCCAACGTACATAAAGAGCAGGGTAATGATTTTAAGGTTCATAGTGGCTAGCATGCAACAAAGTCGGACATTTAATCCCCAGTAGCATTACTAATGAAGCCACACCCCCACGGTGCAATAGGGCCAATCCCTTCAATCAAGAGGTCGCTATCAGCTATAGATGAAACGCAAGTCTGCTGAAGAAGTCTGTTCCGGGCAGTCAGCTGGGGCTTAGGTACCTGAGGACTAACAAGGAAGTACCTTAACTCCACCGAGCGCCTGTTGCTTTACTGATATTCAAGCATGCCATCAGGGACATCGTCCAGAATCTAACCTGCTCTCTGGGCAGAACTTGGATGAATAGGACAGATGGTGGGCTAATTCTCTGGGGCTCAGAGCTAGAGATGGAGGCGGTGGCTGCTGGTAGCTTGGGCCTACAAAGCTGCAACATGGTGTATTCCTTTCACCCTGTAGCCTGAAGGGGGTAAGAACACAGTGGCAAGCCGGGCGGTGATGGCCCATGCTTTTAATCCCACCGCTTGGGAGGCAGTGGCAGGTGGATCTCTGTGAGTTCGAGGCCAGCCTGGTCTTTAAAGTTGGTCCAGGATAACCAAGGCTACACAGAGAAACCCTGTCTTGGAAAAAACAACAACAACAAAAAGAACACACTGCTTTTTCTTTTTAACCCCCATCCATGAAGTAAACACCCTCAAGAGTTTCTTCCGAGGGTGAAGGCTACATAGAAAAACCCTGTCTTGAAAAACAAAACAAAAACAAAGCAAACAACAACAACAACAACAACAAGTTTCTTCATCTAGAAACTTCACCTCTTGTTTCCTGATACATGTGTCCCAAAGGACATCAACTCCTCAGGTCAACATTTCTCTTCCCTGTGGTTGCCTTTGCTGCCCTAACCCATCCCACACACACCCCCCACACCCCCCACCCCCGAGATCACAGGGTCTGCATTCTGAATCTGCTAGAAGGAATCGTGTTTTTGCAGACCACAGTACCCAGTTAGATGGGGGTATCTGGCCTGGTGCAGCTTGGGCGCCAGATTCAAATGGCCTGGTCTTCATAAGGTGGACAGGGAATGACGCTGAACCACACCGTCTTGGTGTGCTCTAGCGGCATCATCGGTTGGCTCAGCTCCTCACGAAGCTCTTCCAGCCTCTTGTAGTGGGAAGCGCCGTCGACACCGTAGACCTCCCAGGGGGTGGAGTACATCTCCAGGGTTAAGCAGCTCAGCTTGGCGGTGTGGCTGAGCAGGCGCTCCAGGACCGCCACGGAGATGGGATTCCTTAAGTAGTTGAACGTGGTGAGCTGGAAGCAGTTACTCAGGGCAGGCAAGAGGGTATCGAGCTGGGAGTCCAAAATCATACAGTTCTCCAAGTCTAGGGTCTTCAGGGTGTCTGCAGATCTCTCCAGCAGGACTCGGAGGTGGTCGGGACTTATGTTGGTCAGTGTGATGCCACTCAGGTTCAGGTGTTTGAGTTGTACGCCTGGACACTGGGCCAGGGACTTCATGTCTGAATCCAAGAGCTGGGAGTCAGTAATAAAGAGGGTTTTCAGGGGACCCTCCAGGTACCTAGGGAGAAACCAAGTGGTTAGTTGTTAACAGTTAGTGGTGGATAGGTTAGGGAGTTTTGGGGTACAGTGAATCATTTCCTCCTTGGTTGGTCTGTCCAATGATTAAGGATCAATATCCCAGTCTGCTGCCTCTTAGCATTTTGCTCACTCAAGTTCCCCTTTCTTATTTTTATTTTTATTTTTGGGGTTGTTTTTTTTTTTGTGTGACAGGGTTTCTTTGCATAACAGTACTGGATATCCTGGACTCACTTTTATAGACCAGGCTGGCCTCAAACTCACAGAAATCCACCTGCCACTGCCTCCCGAGTGCTGGGATTAAAGGCGTGTGCCACCACGGCTGGCTCAAGTTCCCCTTTCTAACCCAAGGCCTGGCACCATCACTGTGGAACTAGCTCAGCCCACAGCACCACAGCTCCTTTCCCTACAGTCAAAGCAGGTGACCCTAGCCCATCGCTAAATTGCTCCAACAAGAAAAAGGCTTTGTTGTTGCCTTTGTGGGGGGGGGGTTGGGTTTTTTGTTTTTGCTTTTTTTTTGAGACAGGGTTTCTCTGTGTAGCCTTGGCTATCCTGGACTTGCTTTGTAGACCAGGCTGGCCTTGAACTCACAGATCCACCTGCCTCTGTCTCCCGAGTGCGGGGATCAAAGGCGTGCGCCACCAGGCCTGGCTCTTTGGTTGTGGTCTTAAGGGGGAGTTCCCCATCCTTCCTCACCTGAACATCTGGTCCATTTGACCTTGGAGGAAGGAGACAGAATCCAAGGAGATCACTTGGAGGTAGCGCAGTTTGAGAAACTGAGAGGTGAACTGGCTGACCAGCTGCTCCTCCTCCTCAGGGGAAATGGAGGCAGGCACACAGATGTGAGAGAGCAGGAATTTGCGAAGATTTTGCATTTGGCCCATGTACGGAGCGAAGGCAGCCAGGGTGGACAGCTTCCAGGAACAGCACACTTCCATTTCCTCCATAAAGTCCAGGTCCAGCAATTCCATGACCGTCACGATGTTCTGGATGTCTACTGTGGTGATTTTCAGCCGCCTGCAGCCCAGGGACAGCACACTTTTCCTCCCTGCCACCCACAGGCAAACATAGGAGAGGCACGGATTCAAAGGAGTAGGCTTGAGGCACAGGTCTACAAACACCTTCAAGGTCTGCTTGGCCACCATCGGACCTCCCTTTTGTGGTCTTCTCTTACTCTTGCCCTCTGGATAGCAGGCCTCTCCAACCCATATATCCCAGAAGTCCATGTGCAAAGGCCGCAAATCCAGGACTCGCAGTTTGTAACTCCTGTGGGAGAAAGAAGTCTCAGATCTAAGAGGAGAGACCACCCCTCACCGTAACACTTTGTTGCTTCCAGTTTTCGAAACAGGGTGTCACGTCCACTACGAAGGCCAGACTGACCTCAAAATCTCAGTGGCCCTGCTTTATAGGCGGAGGGCTGAAATTATAGGCTAGCCATCTGCACAGAGTTTTATTTACTTATTTATTTGAGACAGGGTTTTTCTGTGCAGCCCTGGCTGTCTGGACTCACTTCGAGACCAGGCTGGCCTCGAACTCACAGAGATCCGCTTTCCTCTGCCTCCCGAGTGCTTGGATTAAAGGCGTGCGCCGCCACTGCCCAGACAGATTTCATTTCTTACTCCCAACATCACTTTCCTCCCTCTCTGTTCTTTCCATTTATCTTTATTCTCTGCATTCCTCCCTCTTGAATCCAGCCTACGCCCACTTCTAGCGCCTACGGGAAAAGGCAAGAGCAGGCATCCTCAGCCATAGCTACGTCTGTCCTAATACTCCTAAATCCTCAAAGCCTTGACCTAGATAGTCAGCAATGGTCCAAAGGCCTCTGAAATCCTCCTCACTGAGGCCAAGGTAAGCCTCTAACCTTCCTTCCACTCTCTCTAGTCTCCGTGACCCTAGCTCCTCTCTCTACCCTAGCCTCCCAGGCCTCTCTTTGCAGTCCCCGGTTTCCCTCACCTGGGGTGGCTCGTCTGGGCAAGCATTATGTCAATCCCATGCAGTACGATTTGTAGGCGCTCCAGGTGGGGTAGCTCCAGCATCCTCATCAGACCCCCCAGTGGGAGACAGGGGAAGGGCCAGGCCTGTAGAATTGCTCTCAGGACGTTAGCCTGTTTCTGAATGAAGGCATCCTTGAACAGCGGTGGGAAGAGCTCCATGGGCAGCTCCTGCAGAGCCGAGATGGCCATGGCCTCATCCCTCAGCACGCTCCGCACGGCCAGGGTCAGGAGTGTGGATGGCATGTACACGGTCATCCTCACAGATCCTTAGGGAGACGATCCTGAGGGAATTTCCAAGACAAGACAACCTTTTCAGGCCAAGGAGGCTTAAGAAACCCTTCTCTTCTCAACCCAGAAACAAACTCAGAGGTGGCCACGGCCACTGCTCTGGCAAAGATTCTCTGTATCCATCTTTTTTTCCAGAAAAGATCTTGTTGCTTGATGCCTTCCCACCATGCAATGCGCTCCAAGGAGCCTGGAAGCTTATTCTGATTTTTAGAAAAGATTTCTATCATTACCCAGGGCCCGGGACCAAGGATTGAGGATGTCCTGCGGACCAACACAGTCACAGTCTCAAGTTTTATCACTAGGAACAATTTAGAAGGCTATAAGATGTTTTTTTTTTCATTAGAGGGAGTGAGAGGGGGGAGGGGAAGCTAAGCAGTTGTGGCACCTACCTTTAATCCCAGCACTCATGGAGGTAGAGGCAGGTGAATCTCTGTGACTTCCAAGGCTAGCCTGGTCTCCAACGAGAGTTCTAGGACAGACAGGGCTATGAAGAGAAACAGCTAGGACAGACAGGGCTATGCAAAAAGCAAAATAAAACAGAACAAGTCTTGGACTGCTGACTTGTTCTCCTAGACTAGAGCTGGGTGAAAACGGTAGCAGATTCCCACTCCTGCCTAGGGATGCGCAGCCTCACAAAGCCACACACAGTTGGGAAGACACAGCACTGAGAGGTGTGAGAAGGTAAAGATCTAAAGATCGGCACCTGGTGGGGGGGTAGGTGGGTGGGGGATGAAGGAAGAAGTTGTGTTTGGATAATTTGGGTTCTGTTTTTAAAAAGGAACGAGGTGTGGGGTGTGGGGTGTGGGGGGTGTGGGGCGTGGGGGGTGGGGGTGTGTTTTTGGAAACTTTGGAAAACAGAGGTTACAAGAGGTCAAATTCTTTTCTCACAGCCTCTGGGACTTTGCCCAGGTCAGTCAACCCTGCCCCATCTATACATGACGCTCATAACTGCACCTGGCCCCTTGATGTTTTTAAAGTGGTAATAAGACCGGGCATGGGGGCACATGCCTTTAATCTCTGCACTGGGAAGGCAGAGGCAGGCGGATCACTGTGAGTTCAAGGCTGGCCTGGTCTACAAAGTGAGTCCAGGACAGCTAAGGCTACACAGAGAAACCCTGTCTTGAAAAACAAATCAGGGGATGGGGGGTGGGGTGGGGTGGGGTGGGGGTGGGGGTGGAGATCAAGGTCAGCCTCCGTTTCAGGGCAGCTGGGCTTCTTGAGATCCTGTGTAGCCTACCCCTCTCCCAGTAAACACAAACACAAAGAAAGGGAGACCTCCTGACTCCTACAGAACCTTCCTGCCTCCCCTCCTGTAAAGCCCATGTGCTTAGCACCTCCCCCTCACAAGACTTCCACTCTTGAATAGATGCTTCCTCTTAATTTTTTTTCCTTTGCCCCTATTCTTTTTAAATTTGAAAAAGGAGTGCTAGTTTCCAAGCATTTTTTTTTCAGGTTTTTTGTGTTTGTTTGTTTGTTTGTTTGTTTTGAGACAGGGTTTCTCTGTGTAGCCTTGGCTGTCCTGGACCTGCTTTGTAGACCAGGCTGGCCTCGAACTCACAGCGGTCCACCTGCCTCTGCCTCCCGAGTACTGGGATTATAGGCATGCACCACCACTCCCGGCTCCAAGCATTTTTTTCATACCCCATACCCTCTGGCTCTTCCGTTGTTCCCTTTCACACCCTCCCTTGCACTGCTGTGTCTTACACCCCATTGTCCACCTCTGCCTGTTTCCACCCCCACCCCCTCTTAGACCTTCTATTCAGCTTCCTAACCAAACACTGTGGATGGTTTTTGTTTTGTTTTGTTGTGAGACAGGGTTTCTCTGTGTAGCCTTGGCTGTCCTGGACTCGCTTTGTAGACCAGGCTGGCCTCGAACTCCCAACTATCCACTTGCCTCTGCCTCCTGAGAGCTGGGATTAAAGGTGTGAGCCACTACCCTGGCTCATGTGGATGTTTTCTATCTGGGCTGCAACTTGTTTTGTTTGGGTTAGGAAATGTAGCAATATCTTAGTTACAAAATTTTACATGGACATACAGAAGACTCCCACTGAGAGTAAATACTTAAAACTAGCTTGAAATCAACACAGAGCTGGGGACATTGCTCAGCAGGTGCTTCTCTTCTTGAGGACAAGAGTTCGATTCCCAGCACCCATATAATGACTCACAACCATGTAACTCCAGTTTCAGGGGGGTCTGACACCCTCTTCTGCCCTCTGTACCTTAGGAATTCTAATTCTTATTTGTTTTTTTTTTCCAAGACAGGCTTTCCCTGTGTAGCCTTGGCTATCCAGGACTCTTTATAGACCAGGCTGGCCTCAAACTCAAAGATCCACCTGCCCCTGCCTCCTGAGTGTTGGGATAAAAGGCATGTGCCACCACGCCCCGCTCCTCTTTCCTTCTCTATTTTGGAAAAATAAAGCAAAATTTTAATTTTACTACACACACACACACACACACACACACACACACACACACACACGTGCAAATATTTCCTTTCTAAAAAGCTGTCTCTTTCTAGGTTACCAGAGATGTATTTTTATTCTTAGATCTTTCTTAATATCACTCTGTTCTGTTTACTGATGCCTTTTATTTCTTCTCTTGGGGCAGACAGGGTTACATCTTTATGGAGAGGGTCAGGTGGATGGAGGATGGAGTTTCCTGTAGCAGAGGCTGGCCTTGACAACTTTGATGTAGCCAAGGATGACTTTCAACTTCGGATGTCATCTGAATGCTGGGATTGGAAGCCAGTGTTGCCAAACTTTATGGCATGCTTATACATACCAGACAAGCACTATACCAACTGAGCCACATCCACAGCTCTTCATTGTCACTATACAGAGCAACAACACAACAAATTTATCAATTTATTTTTTTTAAAAAATTGAGTCTTTTTTTTTTTTTCAAGACAGGGATTCACTGTGTAGCCCTGGCTGTCCTAGACTCAATTTGTAGACTAGCCTGGCCTCAAATTTACAGAGATCTGCCTGACTCTGCCTCCTGAGTGCTGGGATTACAGGCACGCACCACCATGCCCTGTTGAGAATTGAGTCTTATTACATGTATAACACAATGTAACAAATAAAATCCCCTTTTCACATAGTGCAAAAGTATAGTTATTGTTTGCTGCAGTCCTAAAGGGTTTTTACTGCCACGTGTACCTCAGAAGGAATGAAGAAAGGAAGAAAGGAAAATAAAGGAAAGAAAGAAGACTCTCTCTTTTTTTAAAGATTTATATTTTATATATACAGTGGTCTGCCTGCATGTACACCTGCAGGCCAGATGGGGGCACCAGATCTCATTATAGATGGTCGTGAGCCACCATGTGATTGCTGGGAATTGAACTCAGGACCTTTGGAAGAGCAGCAGTGCTCTTCACCTCTGAGCCATCTCTCCAGCCTCAAACAAGCTCTTTTTTTTTTTTTTTTAAAGCCAGCAAGATGGCTCAGTGAGCCGGGCGTGGTGGCACACACCTTTAATTGCAGCACTCGGGAGGCAGAGGCAGGCGGATCGCTGTGAGTTCGAGGCCAGCTTGGTCTACAAAGTGAGTCTAGGACAGCCAAGGCTAACATAGAGAGACCCTGTCTTGAAAAACCAAAAAAAAAAAAAAGATGGCTCAGTGAGTGAAGTCACTCAATCAGTAACCCTGAGGACCTGAGTTTGATTCCCCAGAACCCACAAAAGACCAGATGTGATGATACATATCTGTAATCCCAGATTCTGATACCCTCGTCTGGTGTCTGGCTTCTGCAGGCATCAGGCATGCATGCCCGTAAATAAAAATGAAATAAATCCTTCAAAGAGAAGCCAAACATAGACTTCAATTCTGAATCAGAGGTTTGCTACTCAAATTTAGAAATTTAGGAATTTCAAGATCAAAATAAGGTTTTGTTGTTGTTGTTGTGCGTCTTTTTTGTTTTTTGTTGGGTTTTGTTTTGTTTTGTTTTGTTTTTGCTGCTGCTGTTGTTTGGGGGGGGGTTGTTTGTTTGTTTGTTTTTGTTTTGTTTTGTTTTTTGAGACAGGGTTTTTCTGTGTAGCCTTGGCTGTCCTAGACTCACTTTGTAGACCAGGCGGGCCTCGAACTCACAGAGATCTGCTTGCCTCTGCCTCCCAAGTGCTGGGATTAAAGGCGTGCACCACCACCGCCTGGCTTTTTTTTTTAAATTGTTTTTATTTTATGTGCATTAGTTTTGCCTGCATGTATGTCTGTGTGAGGGTGTCAGATCTTGGAGTTGCAGACAGTTGTGAGCTGCCATGTGGGTGCTGGGAATTGAACCTGGGTCCTCCTGAAGAGCAGTTAGTGCTCTTGACCGCTGAGCCATCTCTCCAGCCCCCTGTTGTTTGGGTTTTTGTTGTTGTTGTTGTTGTTTTGTTTTTTGAGGCAGGGTTTCTCTAGGTTATCTTGGCTGTCCAGGACTCGCCTTGTAAGCCAGGCTGGCCTCAAACTCAGCAATCTGCCTGCCTCTGCCTCTCGAGTGCTGGGATTAAAGACATGCACCAGCATGCTCGGCTAGTTTTTTGTTTTGTTTTGTTTTGTTTTGAACCTCTCCTCTCTCCCTGTTTTACACCCTAATGAAAAACAGTTATATTACCCAGAATGTATTCTTTAGTAGAAACAAGGTTTTGTTTGGTTATTTTTTAAAGCATATTTCTTTTTTTCTTTTCTATTTTGGTTTTTCAAGCCAGGATTTCCCTGGCTGTCCTGGACTGACTTTGCAGACCAGGCTGGGCCTGGAACTCTCAGAGATCGCTAGCCTCTACCTCCCGAGTGCTGGGATTAAAGGCGTGGGTTTCTATGCCTGGCTTCATGTGGTGCTGGGACTCAAACCTAGGGCTTGTGTGTGCTAGGCAAGTACTGTACCAACGGAACCAGGAAGTTTCCCAGCAAGGACCCCTGTGGACCCGACAGTGACTTACCAGAGTTCCACCAGAATATGTAGCGAGAATGCTCTAGCTAGTGGCACCTCAACTTCCGGGCAGTGAGCAGAGGCTGGAACTGAATCTTCAGGTTCTGTTTTATGCAGAAAACCAGCGATCTGCAAAGGCAGAGGGTTAATCCCAGCTTAGATACCACAAAAACAGCATTCCATCCGTCTCAGCCAACTCCAGCCAGCAGTGGGGGTGGGGCGAAACAGGCACCCCATCATTTTAGAGCTCAGTCTTTTCTTTGGTCCTCTGCTCAGCCGCGTTTCTGAGACCTGGGGAGTCAGTGCCTTTCCTCTTCCCATCACTTGTACCTTTTTTCCCCTCTTGTAGGTCGGGGTCTCTTTCTATAACCTCTGGAGAGTTCTCTCCACCTGATTCCTAAACTTATGAAAATGCGCATACTTCCACCTCCTGAGTGCTGGGATTAAAGGGAAGACCACTACACCTGGCTCTTGTTTGTTTGTTTTGTTTTGTTTGGAGACAAGGTTTCTCTGTGTAGCCTTGGCTATCCTAGACTCACTTTGTAGACCAGGCTGGCCTCGAACTCACAGCGATCCACCTGCCTCTGCCTCCCCAGTGCTGGGATTAAAGGCATATGCCACCACCAGGCTTTAAATTTCTTACTATTATTAACTTTAAGGTCTCTTGAGCCAGGTATGGTAGCGCACGCCTTTAATCCCAGCACTGGGGAGGCAGAGGCAGGTGGATCACTGTGAGTTCCAGGCCAGACTGGTCTACAAAGTGAGTCCAGGACAGCCAGGGCTACACAGAGAAACCCTTTCTCAAAAAACAAACAAACAGGAGGAGAAGGAGGAGGAGGAAGGGGAGGGAGAAGGAGGGAAGCAGAGGAAGAGGAGGAAGAAGAAGAGGAAGAGGAAGAGGAGGAGGAGGAGGAGGAGGAGGAGGAGGAGGAGGAGGAGGAGGAGGAGATAAGGTCTCTAGGGTTCCAGGCTGGCCTCAAACTTGCCATGGAGCCAAGGATGACCCTGAACCTCTGAACCGCCTGCCTCTGCCTCCTAATTGCTGAAACTGCAAGCATGTGCCACCATGCCTGGTTTTATGTGGTGCTGGGGACCGAACCTAGGACTTGAGTATATTAGTCAAGTACTGTCCAAGTGGGCCGCCTCCCTCCCTGGCGCCCGTATCATTCTTTTAGACCTACACCTGTAATTCCAGCACGCCAACAGTCTGAGGAAGACTGAATGTGAGTACACAGTGAGACCCTGCCCCAAATTGTGTGGGCCTTTAATCCTAGCACTCAGGAGGCAGAGACAGGCGAATCTCTTGAGTTTGAGGCTAGCCTGGTCTACAGAGTGAGTTCCAGGACAGCTGTAGCTACACAATGAGACTCAAAAATTAATTAATTAGTTAATTAATTAAAAAGCAAAACAAGGGCTAGAAAAATGGCTCAGAGGTTAAGAGCACTGGTCTGCTCTTCCAGAAGTCCTGAGTCAATTTCCAGCATCCACCTATAATGAGATCTGATTGCCCTCTTCTGGCGGGCAGGTACACATGCAGGGAGAACATTTTATACATAACAACAACAACAAAATCTTTTTAAAAAGGGGGTGTAGGGTGGGGAGACAAACAGCAAAACTTCAGAAGCCTGGTAGTGTTGAGCAAAGTGGCAGGAGCCTTTCATCTCAGCAGAGGCAGGCAGATCTCCGGGTAGCCTGAGATACACGGTGACACCCTGTCTCAAACAACAACCACACCCTAGCCAGCCAGACAAATGATGTTTGCGACAATTTCTCAGGACGCAAACCTATCCTTAAGCTACCCCAGACCGTTCTTTTGTTTTTGTTTTTTCGAGACAGAGTTTCTCTGTGTAGCCCTGGCTGTCCTGGACTCACTTTGTAGACCAGGCTGGCCTCAAACTCACAGCGATCCGCCTGCCTCTGTCTCCCGTGTGCTGGGATTAAAGGTGCCCCAGACCGTTCTTAATCTGCTAGAGTTAAGGGCTCTTTACGCTGACAGTCATGGCTGCCTCGGGACGGTCAAAATACCTGCACCGATGTCTCCGTGCTGAACTCCAAAGGCCAGGGTTCTCCTACTGAAGCCAGCATGTAAAATACCCCTTTGTAGGCGGGCGTGGTTGGCACACGCCTTTAATCCCAGCACTCGGGAGGCAGAGGCAGGCAGATGGCTGTGAGTTTGAGGCCAGCTTAGTCTAAAAAGCGACTCCAGGACAGCCAAGGGTAACACAGAGAAACCCTGTCTCGGAATAAAATAAAAAAAAAAGAAAGAAAGAAAGAAAGAAAGAAAACTGCTCCTTTGTACCGCACTGCCCCATCAACTAGCAGAGATGAAGCCTCCTCCTCCACTGCTCCCCACCTCCTGCTTAGCCCCTCCCTTTCCCCTTCCGTAGCCTCTCCTCTTTCTGTTAAAAACAAGTCTGGGAATGGGGCTTCTTTTTTTTGTGTCTCTAGCCTGAAGGCTCCCTAGGGGGCAATTCAAAGATACGAATGTTTTAAAGTGTTCAGTAGTAACGAATCCTCAGCAGAAAACTAAGTCCTCTCTGTTGGAAAGGAACCTACGGAAACAGACTTCAAGCCCTCGTGTTGTGTTACTGCAGGAGCAACACAGTTTTTTTTACCTTTTACCTTTTATTTTGTTTGAGATAGGGTCTCCTATAGCCCAGGCTTGGCCTCCAACTCACTATGTAGCCAATGATCTTCACTCTGGATTCTTGTGCTTTATGGCAATGCTGGGATTACAGGTGTGTGCCATCTAGTCAGGTTTACAGTGTTGGAAATTGAATAATTGAATCCACATGTGAGGAGTTGCTGTCAACACCATGCCAGCAGTGTGGATCCAAGAGCCCTGAGAGGCCAGAAGGAAGTCCAACTCAACTGGACTCCTTAGCCTGGTTCAAATTTTGGCTTTTTTTTTTTTTTTTTTTTTTTTGAGACAAGGTTTCTCTGTGTAGTCTTGGCTGTCCTGGACTAACTTTGTAGACCAGGCTGCCCTCAAACTTACAGCGATCTGCCTGCCTCTGCCTCCCAAGTGCTGGGATTCAAGGCGTGTGCCACCACCGCCTGGCTCTGGTTCAAATTTTGACACCCAGTAGTTACGGTTTTTCTTCTTCTTCTTCTTCTCCTCCTCCTCCTTCCTCCTCCTCCTCCTCTTCTTCATTTTGTTCTTCTCCCCTCACCTCCCACAGACAGGTTCTCTCTGTGTAGCCTTGGCTGTCCTGGACTCACTATGTAGACCAGGCTAGCCTCGAACTCACAGAGATGCGTCTCCCTCTGCCTCCTGAGTGCTGGGATTAAAGGCGGGCACACCACACCTGGCTATTCTAGGTATATTTAAGGACAGCACAATTCAGAAGATTAAAAAAAGAAAAAGAAAAAACTTCCTGGTGATAATTAACACAATCCTGTATGCCCAATAAAGCTTAAGGCATGACTGTATAGTGACATTATCCGTAAAGATGAGTTTTATAGGTTGACATCTTAAGGGGGGGGGAGGGTCTGTTGTGGTCTCATCACACAGATAGCACAGAGATCACTGGGATACTAACCACGCCCCCTAGCTGCTGCTCCGAGCCTTCTGGGAAGAAGAAAACAGGTTAGCATCTTTCACTTTGAAGAGACAACCCTGTCCTGGTTCCTTAGTGCTTATCCGCAAGCACAAGCAGCACCTCTGTGTCACCTCTGTGTCTCTTACACCCAGGGCCTTCTTTGTTCAAGCTGGAGGGGCCAGGAAGCAATATTGATATTGAACCAAGGTATCAATATCAAATCACTATGTATGTTCTGTAGCTGTTTGGCCCCTTGTAGGGTCCAGCTTGACTCAAGGCCAGTCAGCCTACACTGAGGGTCCAGCTTGACTCAAGGCCAGCCAACCTATGCTGAGGGTCCAGCTGTATCTAAAAATCTTCCACTACCCCTATCTCTGGAATGTACTTACCCCTCCTAGCTAGCCTGCCTAAATTCTGCTTTTACAAAAAGATATAAAAAGCACTTGCGCCTGCTTTCAGGGGTCGGCAGCTTGAAAGAGCTTGTCAGACCTCGATGCGCATCGACTCAATAAAATTCCTGTGTGTATTGCATCGACATCGGACTCCGTTTCTCTCTGGGGACTCCAGGTATAGACTAGAGATCTCTCTGGAAGTCTCAGTCTTACAAAGCTGGGCAAGAGGTCTACCTCCAAGCTGTGCAGGGAGCCTGGTTTACACTTGAATGGCCCTGGGCAACCTTTGGGAGGCAGCCTGATGAGGCAAAGTGACTGTGTGGGGAGGTTTCCTGGAACTGGCAAATTTGCCAATGAAGGGGGAGTCTTGGGACCTGGGTTCCTATAGCTTTGCCTTCATGGGGACCCTGGAAGTTCCAGGATCTGTGAGACACCTCCTTTCTCATATGGCAAAACAGAGGGGGACAGGACAGCAAGTCATGTCCAGCTAGGACAAAGACCTTGTGGGATGGTGATGTTTTGCCTCAGAGTTCACGCATGAATTTCCCCAGCATCAGTGCCTCTAAATTCACCACCAGCCACACATAATGTCCAAGAACAAAACAGTCACTGAGGTGAAGATGAGGTTAAGAGTTTGGGTTTGAGGATGCACGCCTGTAATCCCAGCACTCAGGAGACAGAGGCAGGCAGATCTCAGTGAGTTCGAGGCCAGTCTGGCCTACAAAGCAAGTTCAGGACAGCCAAAGGCTACACAGAGAGACCCTGCATCAAAAAACAAAAACAAAAATTTTGGGTTTGATTTTTTTTCCCTTTTTTTGTTTGAGATGTGCCCCTGTAATCCAAGCTGGCCTCAAACTAGCAACGTAACCAAGGATGCCCTTGGACTCCTGATCTCCTGCCTCTGCCTCCTGAGATGACAGGCATGCTCCACTATGCTTGGTTTTACTTTGAATTATTCTCATATCCATTTTCCAGGGTTTATGGTAGGCACAGAGAAAATCTGAGTCAAAACCACGGAGCCTATGAAGTGGTGTCAAAGGGCCAAGGTGGGTGGGAGTGCTCAGCGCTCTCCTTCTGCATCCAAAAACCTGATTCCCAAGGAATTTTCCAGTGCTGGGTTCTACAGCTAAGATACCACTGTACCAAGGCAGAGGGAACTGTGACAGCAAAGGTTTCTCCATCTTGTCCCAGCTAAAACCATCTTTAGTTTCCATTCCCTGCCTTGAAAAGTCCCTTGGGAAAGTGGGAAAGCACCCCAATCCTGTCCTAGAAACTCAGGGTCAAAGTGTCCCAGCTAACTGCTTGCCTGCTTCCCCCTGCAACTGTCAACGAGAATATAGTTTTTCTGTGTTCTTTTTGTTTGTTTTGTTTTGTTTTTCGAGACAGGGTTTCTCTGTGTAGCCTTGACTATCCTGGACTCGCTTTGTAGACCAGGCTGGCCTCGAACTCACATTGATCCACCTGCCTCTGCCTCACAAGTGCTGGGATTAAAGGTGTGCGCCACCACCGCCTGGCTTATGTATTCTTTAAAGACTCCCTGTACTAGGTCCTAGAGAGATGGCTCAGAGGTTCAGAGCACTGCCTGCTCTTCCAACTCAGGTCCTGAGTTCAATTCCCAGCAACCATGTGGTGGCTCACAACCATCTATAATGAGATCTGGTGCCCTCTTCTGGCCTGCTAGCATACATGCAGGCAGAACACTGTATACATAGTAAATAAATGCATCTACAAACAAAACCCCAAAAACTCTCTGGGCATGGTGGGGCAGGCCCTGTCTTGAAAAACAAAGAAAACAGAAAACTACCTGTACTGTGCATGGGGCTGCTCTGCTATGTGAGGAGTGCTTCACTTCAGGCAGTTACCATCACCAGCTGGTTTACTACAGACTTTCAATTCTAACTTTGGGTCTTTACCTCATGACTAGGAACAGCTACTTGTGAATGGATTCTGCTATAGGTCTGGGAAATCTTTCATGGCTTTTAAAAAAAATATTTATTTATTTTAATTGCTTTATCTGCATGTATACCTGCATGCCAGAAGAGGGCATCAGATCATGTTATAAATGGTTGTGAGCCACCATGTGGCTGCTGGGAATTGAACTCAGGACCGCTAGAAGAGCAGGTGGCGCTCTTAACCCGCTGAGCCATCTCTCCAGCCCCAACTTTTTCTTTTTTTCTTTTTCCCCTTGACAGAGTCTCATGATATTCTGGCTGGAATGAAATTTATTATGTAGATTAGGGATGGCTATGAACTAATCTACATAATAATCTATATAATGCCTCTAGAATGCTGAGACTAAAATGTGTATGCCACTTCTACCCAGGCTGTTCTCTGTCTCTGTCTCTCTCTTTTTATAAACAGCGTTTCTCTGTGTGTAACCCTGGCTGTCCTGAACTCACTTTGTATACCAGGCTGGCATTGAACTCACAGAGATCTGCCTGCCTCTGCCATCACACCCGGCTGCAGGCTATTTTCTTAACTATGCCTGTAGTCTTTTATATCAAATATTAGCAGGTATAATTCCCCAGCTTTGGACTCTGTTAATTACCTTGTGCCTTGCTGTGTTAAAATACCTAATACAAACAACTTTTTTTAAAAAAAGGATCATTTAGCCAGGTGTGGTGGTGCACACCTTTAATCCCAGCACTTGGCAGGCAGAGGCAGGAGGATCTCTGTGAGTTCAGAGCCAGCCTGGTCTACGGAGTGAATTCCAGGACAGCTAGAGTTGGTACACAGAGAAACTCTGTCTTAAAAAACAAAAACAAACAAACAAACAAAAGGATCATGGATCAGTTAACTGCCTCAGTTAACCCAGTCTAGAAAGTATTTCGCAGTCATGCTCACAGGTGTGTCTCCTGGGTGATCCCAGATTCTGTCCAGCTGACAAGTCGATATTAGCTACTGGCTTGGTGGTTTGTTTTTTCAATTTTTCAAGACAGGGTTTCTTTGTGTAGCCTTGGCTGTCCTGGACGCACTTTGTAGACTCAAACTCAGAGATCTGCCTTCCTCTGCCTTCCAAGTGCTGGGATTAAAGGTGTGCGCCATCACACACTGCTTCAGGCTCATTGCTTCTATGTTAGAAATTACTATTAAACTTATTTAATAAGTGAAGACACAGATTCAGCAGTAACAGAACGATGGCCTCTTATTACACCTGGGGAAACCTTCAAGGATATCTGGTTTAGTGTTTTGTGTGTGTGTATTATTTTTATTTATTTTTTCTTCCAACAGGGTCTTATTGTGACAGAGCAAGAAAAGACAAAGATTCCTCCATCTTATATTCCTGATGAGACTCTATGACGTTTAACTAGACTTTGCTTTGGCTTCTGCCTCCCGAGTGTCGGGATTAAAGGCATGTCCCACCAGCCGACTCACTTTTTATTTTTCTTTTGTGTTTTTGAGACAGGGTTTCTCTGTGTAGTCTTGGCTGTCCTGGACTCACTCTGTATACCAGGCTGGTCTCGAACTCACAGCGATCCACCTGCCTCTGCCTCCTGAGTTCTGGGATTAAAAGCCGGTGCCACTATGCTTGCCTGAACTTGACCTTCTTGATGGAGAATTCCATGGAAAATTAACCAACTCTATTCTAGGAAGCAAAGGTCAGAATGTCCTAAAAACTTGTCTCAGTTTCTGTTGAACTGCCAGTCTGTGAGGAACCCCCCTCCAGCTAGCTGCATACCTTACCTTTGGTTATAATTGCTTGCTTCTGCTGAGCATGGTGGTGCATACCTTTAATCCCACCTCTTGGGAGGCAGAGGAAGGCAGATTGCTGTAAATTCAAGGCCAGTTTGGTCTACAAAAGTAAGTCCAGGACAGCCAAGGCTACTCAGAGAGAAACCCTGTCTCAAAAAAACAAGAAAAAACAAATTGCTTACTTCTACAAAGCGCCCCCTTGCACCTGCCCAGCAAGATGTCAGGACACAGTTCCAGCCTTTAAAACCTGGCTGTAGTATGTGTCTGAGTGGTCATCTCTGGTGGGCTAGTAACATCAGGTAGCCCAGGCTGGCCCCAAGTTCACTGTGTAGTTGAGGATGACCTCGAACTTCTGATCCTCTTACCTCTGTCAGCTGAGTGCTAGGATGAAGACGTACACACCTTGGTCAGTTCATATCATACTGAGAATAGAACCCAGGGTTTCACAGGTGCTGGGCAAGCACTCTGCCCGCTGAGCGCTGTCTCCAGCCCTTGCTCTTTTCACTGCAAGAGGACCTTATCTTCGAGTACCCCTACCCGTGGAATGTACTTATCCCTCCTAGCTAGCCTGCCTAAATTCTGCTTTTACAAAAAGATATAAAAAGCACTTGCGCCTGCTTTCAGGGGTCGGCAGCTTGAAGGAGCTTGTCAGACCTCGATGCGCATCGACTCAATAAAATTCCTGTGTGTATTGCATCGACGTCGGACTCCGTTTCTCTCTGGGGACTCTGGGTACAGACTAGAGATCTCTCTGGAGGTCTCAGTCTTACAATCTCAGAGAGATTATATAACTAGAAGAAAAGCCAGCCTTTAGGAGTGATCTCCAACCAGCCCAGCAGTGGCAGGCGTCTGGAAAATTTGTTAGAGCTGCAAAGGCAGTGACTCACCTTTATCCTACCGATCCAGAAACTATGCGATGGGCCAGTGACCCCTCCAGGGCATTCTAATGCTGGTCAAGGTGAGGGCCGGGAGTGGAACAGGAAAGGCCTCACAGGAGGGATGTTAGAAAAAAACAACCAAAAAACCCCACCCTGTCATCCAGACCACAGACTGAGACAGGGTCTTACTTCATAGTCCGGCTGGTCAGGAATTCATTATGTAGCTCTGGCTGACCACAGAGATCCACCTGCCTCTGCCTCTGCCTAAAGCATGTGCCTTGAATCAAGTCAAATCATACCTAGCTTGTTTGATTTTTTTTCCCCCTCCCTCTTTTCCATTTTTCTTTTTTCTTTTTCGAGACAGACTGTGTAGCCTTGGCTGTCCTGGACTCGCTCTGTAGACCAGACTGGCCTTGAACTTGCAGAGATCTGCCTGCCTCTGCCTCCTGGGATTACAAATATATTGCCACCGTGACCGCCAGCTTGTTTGATTTTTTTTTTTTTAATGCATTGTAGCTGTGCGTGGTGGCACACCCCTTCAATCCCAGCATTCGGAAGGCAGAGGCAGGCAGATCGCTGTTGAGTTCAAGGCCAGCCTGGTCTACAGAGTGAGTCCAGGACAGCCAGGGAAGGAACAGGAATGTAAAGTAAGGGTACAGGTGTCCAGGCTGTGGAGGCGGGGGGGTGGGGGGGTAGGGGGTGGGGGGGGTGGGCAGTGGGGGGGGGGGGAGAAGCACGGGACTGACGGGACCACGAGGCGGGGGTGGGGAAGGGGACACAGGACGATGGGTGGACGGGGGACCACAAGGTAAGACTTCATCCTGACACCCTGAAGAAGGAATGCAGCCCTCTAAACCAGACCCCTTGTACTCTGCATCCCCTTAAGGATTCAGTTTTTTTGTTTTTTGTTTTTTGTTTTTACAGCAGCTATAGGAAATTAACACACTCGCTAGCATGTCGAGCTTCTCACAGCTGCCAAGCAACCTGGGCCTTCGTAACCGCCCTCGCTGTGGTCTGAGCCTCTTTCTCCCTTCCCTCTGCCCATCCCTCCCGCTTTGCCACCTCGACCTAAAGATCTTTCCCCCAGGGAAAACCCTTCCTCGGCTCTACCTGGCTGGATCACATCTTTCCATTGTGGTTGTCGTGGCTTCCACTTACCCAGGCACATCTTCATATCTTCCCAAGGTCTCGGGTCCCACAGGCCTGTTGCCCCAACTCCTCTGTGTCCACAGGCCTCTTCTCCTGCTGGACCGAGAGTCTGAGGGGCAGCACCGGGTGGATGTTTATGGTGGATTGACAGGCTGGGTGTTGGAGCAAAGAAGGCGGCGGGCTCCGGCTCTTACAGCTCTTCAAGTCCAACCCTCCCTCATCACCTGATCCCTCCTCTCTTTCTTTAGTCACTCAACAAAAATTTACCAGGCTCTTAGTCAGTGTCTAACTTCCGGGTCCTTGAACAAATAAGGAATGCTCTGGAATTGCTGAACAGACTCCCCTGGAGCAGAAGGCTGGAGGCCTGAGGGTATCCTACGGAAGGGATGACACAAATTCAAACTCTAAGCTTTGAGTCCCATTATTTGCCCAAAGTGTAAAATCACAGGCCTTTGAGCCAAGCACAGAGAGGACCCCCACATCCTCCTCCCATGGAGAGACACGAGGATTGGGGGGGGGGGCGGGCCTCAGTGAGAAAACTTGTGGCTGCGGGTCTGGGTTTGACATCTGGCTCTAGGCCTCAACAACTATGTGACCTCTGTCCACTAACTGACTCTCCTCAGCCCATTCCCCCTTCACCTCTAAAACAGAAATGGCCCAGATGCTTCTGAGCCTTGGAATGTGGTGGTTTAGGTGATGGGCGGATCAGTGCCTCAGGCAGAGGGTCCTGCTCTTCTTTCCTCAGCAAAAATTCTAAGCTCAGCTACCCACACCCTGTGTGTGTGTGTGTGTGTCTGTGTCTGTGTGTGGCGTGTCTTGCAAACATGTAAGAGAATGATTTTTCTATTCATTACTTTTCTGCAAAACAGATAAATAGTTGCTGGTTGTTTGGGTGGAGACTACATTAGACAATCTAGCAGAGCCAGTTGCTCTGACGTTGCTGGGATGGATGGATGGAGAAATGTCTGTATTTATAAAACGATATGTGAATTGGTGGATAAATAGACAGAGGGATATATATATATATATATATATATATATGTGTGTGTGTGTGTGTGTGTGTGTGTGTGTGTGTGTGTGTGTGTGTGTGAAGCCAGGTACAAGCCTGTAGTCCCAGCACTCGGAAGACAGGGGCAGGTGGATTACTGTGATTTCAAAGCCAGTTTGATCTACAGAGTGAGTTCAGGACAGCCAGAGCTACACGGAGAAACCCTGTCACAAAAATTCAAAACAAAAATAAAAACCAAAACTGTGTATGGATAAATGGATGGATGGATGGATGGATGTGCTAAGGACAGAGCTACAGTGAGGTATGATCCTCTCTCAGATTGGCATAAGAGGTCCAAAGGAGGCACTTGCTCTGATGCTTAGTGGGAGGATTTGAGCTCGGGGAAGAACAGGGTCTTCTAGGACTGGGGTTAGGCAGCCCTTGGGAATCCCACTGGAGGCACATCATGACAAAAACAAAAAAGGAATAGCATGACCGACCAAGAGGAGCCTCCAAGGACAACAGATTATTCCCAGACACTCAGTTAAGCATCATCTGAATACACAGCACTATACCCACAGCAGTGGGTGCCAACAGCTGGAGTTGGGGGTGGGACACATAGCGAAGAAAGGCTCTTCAGAGAATGACTGGGCTGTACCTGTTCTGCCAAGCTTGATGACCTGAATTCAACCCCTGGGCCCCCCATGGTGAAAGCAGAGAACTGACTCCTCGTGTAAGCTGTCCTCCTGTTGGATCACGTACACACTGTGACACACACACACACACACACACATGCCCATGCCCCAACACCCCCCTACGTAAATATGAAAAATATCCAGGAAAAAAAAGGTGGAAAATTAACAGCATATTCTCAAGTTGTGACAAGTCCCCGTGGCAGGTGGATCCCTGTTCTGGGGGACAGGGATAAGAATAAGACTATTTCCTTCTCTCAGGGCATCTACTTGTTCCAACCTTTTTTTTTTTTTTCTTTTTTGGTTTTTTGAGACAGGGTTTCTCTGTGTAGCCTTAGCTGTCCTGGACTCGCTTTGTAGACCAGGCTGGCCTCGAACTCACAGCGATCTACCTGCCTCTGTTCATTCTAACCTTCTTAAAGCCCTCTCCTCCCCAGAGCCCCACAGACCTGAGAAGCCGGAGCAGAGGACAATGCCCAATGTCTTTCCCTTTGTGTCAGCACACCTATTCCATAGCCTCAGCAACACCAGTGAGATGGATGCCTTCCTTGCCACCTGCTCTTCGGACACTTCTTCTCCTCCCTAGTCTCTGCAGTTGGCTTATGGGTCTCAGAGCCAAATCTGTTTCTCCCCCTTGGTCCGGACATTCCTTGTAAATACATACCAACCGGTAAAAATCTGAGGGAGTCTGTGGCCTCTCTGTACCTCAGTTTCCCCTTCTGTAGAATCTGGAAAGTCAAACTAAAGGACTTGTGATGGGGACTGATGCTGAGGGCGCTTGCTGCCGAGCCTGATGGTCTGTGTTCAGGCCCACAATGGACATGGTAGAAGCAGAGAATCTGTTCATACAAGCTGCCCTCTGATCTCCACACTTAGGAATGTACACACATGCATAGCTGTAAACAAACAAACAAACAAACAAGCAAACCAATTATAAAGGGCTTTGCAGTGGTGTGAATACTGACAACTCTAGACTCACCTAAGAGACAGCCTTGAGCAAGCCTGTGGGTGATTGTCTAGCTTGAGTTAACAGTAGGTGGCACCATTCTGGGATTCTGAGACAAATAAAAGGGAGAAGTGCGCTAGGAAATCCAACTCTCACATGGCATGCAGGGGAGCAGCTGCCTCCTGCTTCTGTCACCATGCTTTCCCCAGCATGCTGGGCTGGACCCTCAGAACCATGAGCCAGGACACACCCTTCCTCCCTTAAGATAGTGTCTGTCACATCACAGCAACCATCGTAATGCACTTAAGACCCTTCTGTTTTTCTCCTATTGTGTCTACTTGTCTTCTGTACACACGTGGCTTTGCAGTCATGGAAAGAAGCTTTAATTATGGGTGGGTGGGTGGGTGGGGAACAAAACCAATCTATGTGTTTAGAGAGAAGGTACCGTAAAATATAGATCATGATTCCAAGAGGTTGCCCCCCTCCTCCCAAAAGTGGTCCATAATTAATTCTTGGGGTATATTCGCAGATGCTTGCTATCTGACAAGTCCGGTGAGGCTGTGGGACTCTGCTGGGTCTGGCCAGACTGGAAGTGGAGTGGTAGTTCCTCAGAAGTGTGGGATGGGAAGCAGTCGAGGGAGAGGGACCAGGATGGCATGCTCCCTCCTGGACATGGCGCACACCGGCAGCCTCGGGTAGGACGTAGTATAAATGCTCCCCTTCAGGCCAGTCTTGGGGGCCAGCCATTTTTGCTTCAGTTGCTCAAACAGTCCATAGTTTGTGGGGGGAGCTGCAAGAGAAACCAGGTTTGGGTGACACGGGGCTTGGTCATGAGAACAAACACTCAGCAGGAGGCAGGTGGGCACTGGTGGTGGCGCTCGCCTTCAGTACTAACACCTGGGAGGCAGAGGCAGGCAGATCTGTGTGAGTGTGAGGCCAGCCTGGCCTACATAGAACACACACATCGTTGTCACGTCACCCATCAGAGCAACAATATCATCTGATCTGGAGTGGCACAGCAGTTGCCTACCATGGCGTGTGGAACTAATGCAGACACCTTTGGGAGCTGCTGGAGGTGAGGCACAAGGACCAGCAAATAGGAGGCACAATTGTCTCTCACTCCTGTCATGCTCTCCAGGTTGCTTACTTTTTTGTGTAGTACACACTCCTACCTTGTTTACTCGATATTACCTTTTTCTCTTTCTTTCTTTCTTTCTTTCTTTCTTTCCTTTCCTCTGCGTGCATTAGGCCTCCAGGCCAGAAGAGGGCACCAGATCTCATTATAGATGGCAGTGAGCCACCATGTGGTTGTTGGGAATTGAACTCAGAACCTCTGGAAGAGCAGACAATGCCCTTAACCACTGAGCCATCTCTCCAGCCCAAGACAGGGTTTCTCTGTGTAGCCCTGGCTGTCCAGGACTCACTCTGTTGACCAGGCTGGCCTTGAACTTGCAGAGATCTGCCTGCCTCTGCCTCCCTGAGTGCTGAGATTACAGGCATGCGCCACCGAACCCCTCAACATTATCTTCTTTATTAATAAGTCTGTCTCTTTCTTGGATCATCAACTCCCTGAAGGCAAAAATGTTGTATACTTGTGGCCACTCTGTCCTCCAGATACCCCAAGGAAGATTCAATTACTGTGCATAATGGGAAGGCCTGGCAGAGGAGTAGAGTGTAAGTTGCTTCTAGCCATCTTTGGTCCTGGCAAATAAGCCCCATGGTGTATAGGTGAGGCTGCCATACAAACGTATTGGAAGAAGGGCAGGTGCAGCCCTGCGCAACAAACAGGGCTCATTTCCTGTGACCTCAGCCCCCACTGCTTGTGTAGGTCTCTGTCTGGGATGGGAGCACACCTCAGCCCTGTGCATTTGTGGTCCCCTTATTGACCAAACATTGAGGGGTGGGGGGTGGGGAAACTCCAATCATAAAAGTACCAAGAAGGGGAAAGTCAGACTTCTCTGGCAGCCACAGCAACTTCTGTCTGCTCCAGGACCGCACAGTAGGCATGCCTGGGTTATAATTATGCCGATTGTAGTGGTCATCATAGGTGCTGATCAGATAGCGATGCGAAGGCTCCTGATGGTGGGTGATCAGGTGCTTGTACGGGAGACCCTGGAACGACACACGCAGTGACCACGTCAGCCATCGGAGCACAGTGTCCTCCTCTCCAGCCCAGGATGGGGGACAGTCATCACCTGTCAAGGAGCTGACACACCAGTGGAAAAGAAACCTCCACTGGTCACCAGAGTCTTCCAAGGGCCTTAGGACTGTCCATCCCGCCGGGACACATTCCTCCTTCAGCTACAAACTCCCCCAGCTAGATGCTTTCGTTTCTCATCCCCAGGGTGAGCTACACCCTAGTAAATGAAAATTAAAGTCAGGATGGGGCTGGAGGGTTGGCTCAGAGATTAAGAGCACTGGCTGGTCTTCCAGAGGTCCTGAGTTCAATTCCCAGCAACCACATGGTGGCTCACAGCCATCTGTAATGGCATCTGGTGCCCTCTTCTGGTGTGCATATGTAATAAACAAACAAACAAACAAATAAATAATAAATATTAAAAAAAAATAAAGTCAGGATGCTCTGTCAGGGCCTCTCAGGGTGCAGTTTTGGGATCTGATTACATCATTTGGTTCAATCTTGCTTTGCCCCGTCCCCCCACCCCCCAGCTGCCTGTTTCCAACTCAAGAGGCGTTTGGACTTCATATTTCCTTCAGTTACTGTTGGAAGAACCAGAGAAGCCTCTGCAACTTGCCTTTCCCCAGGAAGGATTTATGCCTTTCCTCAGCTTCAAATCAAGGAGCCCTATTTTTTGTTTTGTTCGTTTCTTTCTTTCTTTCTTTCTTTCTTTGAGACAGGGTTTCTCTGTGTAGCTTTGGCTGTCCTGGACTCACTTTGTAGACCAGGCTGGCCTCGAACTCATAGAGATCCGCCTACCTCTGCCTCCCAGGTACTGGGAATAAAGACATGTGCCATCATGCCTGTCAAGGAGCCCTTTCTTTGGTGAGGAGTTATGTACCCAGAAGGAGAAGACTGTGTTTTTCTCCATCTAGACTGCCTGAAACCGGGTTTTCCTAAGGAAATCCTCCTGGCTTGGAAGGGAATCCTAAGGAGTTGGACTGATGGAGGGGCAGTCTGTTTGCCTTGGGCTCTTGACATCTTGTGCCCCAGAGTACAAAAGGTTGTTCTGTAAAGAAGTCAGAGCGTCAGAGCACAATGCCAGAGAGAGAGAGAGAGAGAGGGAGGGAGGGAGGGAGGGAGGGAGAGAGAGAGAGAGAGAGAGAGAGAGAGAGATGTGAAGGGGTTGGGCTGGGGTCCAACGCATAGTTCCTATGATCTAGCCCGTGAGCTGGAGATATTCCTTGGTGGCAGAACTACAGGAGAAGGGCTAGTGGGGGATTTTATTGGTATTTCTTTTGGTTCTGAATGTGGCCCTGCTGTCTCAAAAATGATACAGTGGCAAACCATTGTCTTAGATGCCCCTGGTTCTCATAAGGAGGGGGTGTGCAATGCCACATATGGCCGCACGAGGTAACAGAGCACCTGCCAGGAACAGCCTATTAATTTCAGAGAGGGATGGCGTGTGGTGAACCCGTAGGAGCATAAATAATACTGGGGAAGGGATGTGTGTGTGTGTGTATGTGTGTGTGTGTGTGTGTGTGTGTGTGTATGTGTGTGTAGGGTGTTGGGAGACTTTTCCAAGAGAAGGTTTCTCTACCCTAGGATCATATTCAGGGGGAGGAGGTCCCCCTCAGTCACAGTCATAGGGAAGGGGAATGGGGTGAAAGCGGGAGGGAGGGAGGAATGGGAGGATGCAGGGGATGGGATAGCAAATGAGATGTAATATGAATGATTTCATTTAAAAAACAAAAACAAACAAACAAAAGAGAAGGTTTCTCTGTGTAACAGCCCTGGCTATCTTGCTACTCACTCTGAAGACCAGGCTGGCCTCGAACTCAGACATCTGCCTGCCTCTGCCTCCTGAGTGCTGGGATCAAGGGTGTGCGCCACCAACCCCCAGGCTCTAGGGGAACTGTTTACTAAATATTGATCTTATTTTTATTTATATGCATTTGTGTGTTGAGGGTGGGGAGGAGGAGGCTGCTCAAGCTATCCAGAAGAGGGGGTCAATTATCCCCACCTGCGGCGGGAGTTACCGAGGGCTGTGGAGGGCTGTGCTAGGAACAGATGTGGACACTGGGAACCAAACTCCAGCCCTCAGCAAGAGCAGCAAGGGCTCCTCACTACTGAGCCATCTCCCCCACCCTTGGGATTTATTAACTTTAGCCCTATTAAACCATGACTTGGGGTCAGGCTTTTTCTCTTTTAAATATTATTTTTTTTTATTTTATTTATTATGTATACAGTGTCCTGTCTGCATGTACAGAGGGCACCAGATCTCATTACAGATGGTTATGAGCTACCATGTGGTTGCTGGGAATTGAACTCAGGACCTTTGGAAGGGCAGCCAGTGCTCTTAACCTCTGAGCCATCTCTCCAGCCCAGGGTCAGGCTTTATAAGGAGTGCAAAGGTCTCTTTATTTTTTTTTATTTTTTATTTTTTTGGTTTTTGCGAGACAGGGTCTCTCTGTGTAGCCTTGGCTGTCCTGGACTCTCTTTGTAGACCAGGCTGGCCTCGAACTCACAGTGATCCGCCTGCCTCTGCCTCCCGAGTGCTGGGATTAAAGGCGTGCGCCACCACGCCCGGCGCAAAGGTCTCTTTAAAAGGTTACCTAATGCTCTACACTTAATTGTAGCCACAGGTTAAGATGTTACAGTATAAGGATCTGATATGTAAGACCAGGGCTAAGGGTGGCTGGGGACTGGGAGCCCCAGCCTGTGGGCTCTGATTCTGACTTCTTCAGTTAAAGTACCTTTGTGCCTTCCTTGCACAAAGTAGTGGTGAAAGTCAAGAAGCCAAGAGTATCAGCAAGCCCTACCTGGGGATGCCAACACAGCTAGGGATCTCAGTGTGGACTGGAGATGTGTGCACAGTCTGGAGATGTCAGAGTAGTCTATATATGCTACTGTGTGTATCCCAGGGGTACCAATAGACAGCCGAATACCATTTATCATGATGTGATTTTCCGAAAGGCAGAGGACAGTTGTCTTTGGCAGTGTCAGTGCAAATGCCAGCTCTCAGCTCAAAGGAAATATAAGATAGTTTATTCTTGAACTAAATATAAGTGGCCAGGGCTTGGGAGTACAAATTCAGATTGCCAAGAATAGTGTGTGTGTGTGTTTGTGTGTGTGTGTGTGTGTGTGTGTGTGTGTGTGTGTGTGTGTGTATTTTGAGACAAGGTTTCTCTGTGTAGCTTTGGCTGTCCTGGAGACAAGGCTGGCCTCAAACTCACAGAGATCTGCCTGCCTGTCTCTGGAGTGCTGGGATTAAAGGCATGCACCACCACACCCAGCTTCATGATTTATTTTTAAGAACCCATATTTTTAAATTTTTTGCATTTATGTGAAAAAAGCTAAATATCTTCTTATGTGCGTGCAGGTACATGTAGGGATCAGAGAACAACCTGAAGAAACCAGTACCTTTCACCAAAGAGCATTCCAGGGGTCAAAGTCAGATTGTTAGGCTTAGTGATACGGGCCATTTGCCCAATGAGCCATCTCGCCGGCTGGTCCTCATAAAGGTTTTGGTTTGTTTTCTTAGGGTTTGTGTTTGTTTTTATTTTGGGGGACCAGGTCCCACTGTGTAGCCCCCGGCTGGTCTGGAACTCCCTATGTAGGTCATACTGTCCTATAATCACCTGTCTCTGCCTCCAGAATACTAGGATTAAAGATGTGCACCCTTATATTTATGGTTGTGAGCCTAGCCTTTAACGGCTGAGAGATGGCTCAGTGGTTAAGAGCACTCACTGCCTGCTCTTCCAAAGGACCCAGGTTCAATTCCCAGCACCTACATGGCAGCTCATAACTGTCTGTAACTCTAAGATCTGACACCCTCACACCAATGCACATAAATTAAAAATAAAATATTTAAAAAAAAAATAAAGATGTGCACCACCACACCTAGACTCTTAAAAGTTTTGTTTTGTTTTTTTGTTTTGTTTTGTTTTGTTTTTGTTTTTTGATACGTACAAAACAAAACAAAGTTACAGGGCTGCAGAAATGGCTCAGTGGTTAAGAGCGCCGCCTGCTCTTCCAGAGGTCCTGAGTTCAATTCCCAGCAACCACATGGTGGCTCACAGCCATCTATAATGTAATCTGATACCCTCTTCTGCAGATAAAGCACTTATATGCAATAGATAAAATAAATACATCTTTTTAAAAAGTTATAAAACAAAGCATCTCCCAACCTCATCAGATGGAACATCAGGTAGGTGGGTTATAAGAAAATGGAGAAATCTCTGCTACAGGTCTTAACTGCTATCTGATGGCATCCTCAGCTTTGGTAGGCGGAAGCTAAGCTAAGCGTTTCAAAACGTTTTCCAGGTAGCTCCAGGGACGCTAGCTAGGGCAGACACATCGGCAATGAACGGCTTCTAAAAGGACTAACGATAGCCCTAACTTATTTGGCTCCATACCAGTAACATTCCAACTCGTTTCCAATAAGAAAGTTCAGATCAGTCAATCAGGCTTATAGGACCTTTAACATAGGTGTGCCCGCCCCTCCCACCCCTCCACTCCCCCCACCCCCCCACCCCCCCACCCCAACCCAGGAACCTCAGTTCATACTAAAGTTAAGAAATTCAGTTCAGGATGAAATCAGATTGTTCACATCATGGCTCAAGACTGGAGAGATGGCTCAGCTGGTAAAGCCGCTTGCCTGGGGTTGGTCCTCGGGTCCCATGTGGTGGAAAGGGAGAGCCGATTCATGGAGATCGTCTTGTGACCTCCCCACATGCACACAGACAGGGGTATCTCCCCATAGCAGGTGAACACATATTTTTATTTTGAAGTTTAAAGATTTATTTATTTATTATGTATCCAAATCTCATTATAGATGGTTGTGAGGCACCATGTGGTTGCTGGGAATTGAACTCATGACCTTTTGAGGAGCAGTCAGTGCTCTTAACCTCTGAGCCATCTCTCCAGCCCTATTTTTAACGTTAAAAGGAAAAAGGAGACACACACGCATTGTCTGATTTACAGAAAAGCCACCTGCTTGCTCCAGTACCATCGAGCCACACAATTTGGGAGACTTGGTTTCCTACTTTTGGAATCAGAGTAGCTGGTCTCCTGAGTTCCTCTTCACAGGAAGATGCTCAGATTCTCGCAAACCTCACCCCTCTTCTTCCTGCCACCACCCCCCCCCCCCGCCGAGTTTAGACAGGTAGGGTGTCTAGGGCAGACCGGGTGGGGAGACAACAGGCTGGCAAAGCAAGACACTCAGCGTTCTCGCTCGGGCATTCCCAGCATGGTGGCACAGAGCGCGACCACGGCCTACAGATGAATGGTGACAAGCTTGCTGTCCCCAGCGCAAGCCAGAGGGACTCACGTGGGGTGGGGTGGGATGGGAGGTGACCCTCCCTGCTGTACCCGGAAGCGCTAGGATCCCATGGCCTCTGGAACACCCCCACCTGCTAACACAGCTGTTGCTTACCTCCACTCTCCTTTTTCCGTACCACCTGGAAATCTGGTCTGGTCTGTGGCCTGGGAAGGGAACATACTCCTTCCTGTGAATGCACTGGGGCGTGTGGTCGGTGGCTTTGGTGAACTGGAAAAGAACACAGACTCATGAGAACATGCCTCTCACACCCGGTCTGTGTCCCCCAGCAGCTATCTGAAGCCTGGGGGGGCGGGGGACAGTGAATAAAAACCCAGGACACCAAATAACGTAGAAAGGGGCGTGTGCTAAGGCCTGCTCCAGACTCACACTCTTTTGTCCTCTTTCTTTCTTTTTGGTTTTTTTGAGACAGGGTTTCTCTGTGCAGCCTTGGCTGGCCTTGAACTCACAGAGATCCTCCTGCCTCTGCCTCCCAAGTGCTGGGATTAAAGGTGTGCACTACCATGCTGGGCTTGTCCTCTTTCTTTCTTTCTATTTTTATTTTGCTAAAGTTTATTTACTATTTATTTATTTATTATTACGTATACAGTGCTCTGCCTGCGTGTACACCTGCAGGCCAGAAGAGGGCCCCACATTCCATTCTCTTCCTGTTCCTTTCCCTCCTTTCTTTCTTTCCTTTTTTTCACCTTTCCTACCTTTCTTTTTTCTTCTGAGATAAGGTCTCACTATATAACCCAGGCAAGCCCCAAACTCAGAATCCTCCTCCCCCAGCCCCCTACGTACTGGGTTAAGTGTTAGAAAAGTTATATAGAGTCGGGCAGTGGTGGTACACGCCTTTAATCCCAGCACTCGGGGAAGCAGAGGCAGGTGATCGCTATGAGTTCAAGGCCAGCCTGGTCTAAAAAGTGAGTCCAGGACAGCCAGTGCTACACAGAGAAACCCTGTCTCAAAAAAACCAGAAAACAAAGAAAATAAAAGAGAGAGAGAGAGAAAAAAAGGTTATATGGGGTTCCAACCACTGAGCTACATCCTTAGCTCTTGTCATTTTACTTTTGATACAGTAACTCAAGTTTCTCTTAAACTGGTAATCCCTTACTCAAGGAAATTCCTCTAAAATCGGGGACCAGACAAGGCTGCCCACTTTCTCCATATCTCTTCAATATAGTTCTTGAAGTTCTAGCTAGAGCAATAAGACAACAAAGGGAAATCAAGGGGATCCAAATGGGAAAAGAGGAAGTCAAACTATGCCTATTTGCAGATGATATGATAGTACATATAAGTGAACCCCAAAGTTCTACCAGAGAACTACTACAGCTGATAAACACCTTCAGCAAATTGGCTGGATACAAAATTAACTCAAAAAAGTCAGTAACCTTCCCATATACAGATAACAAACATGCAGAGGAAGAAATTAGGAAAACTACACCCTTCACGATAGCTACAAGCAATATAAAATATTTAGGAGTAACTCTACCCAAGCAAGTGAAAGACTTGTTTGAAAAAAACCTTTAAATCTCTGAAGAAAGAGATTGAAAATGATACCAGAAGATGGAGGGATCTCCCTTGTTCGTTGATCGGGAGAATTAACATAGTAAAAATGGACACATTGCCAAAAGCAATCTACAGATTCAATGCAATTCCTATCAAAATACCTACACAATATTTTAAAGACATTGAAAGATCAATTCTCAACTTCATATGGAGAAACAAAATCCCAGAATAGCTAAAACAATCCTGTACAATAAAAGATCCTCCGGAGGAATCTCTATACCCGATCTCGAGCTGTACTATAGGGCAACAGTAATTAAAACAGCATGGTACTGGCATAGCAATAGGCTGGTTGATCAATAGAATCGAATTGAAGACCCAGAAATGAATCCACACACATATGGTCACTTGATTTTTGACAAAGAAGCCAAATCTATTCAATGGAAAAAGGATAGCTTATTCAACAAATGATGCTGGTCTAACTGGATGTCTACATGTAGAAAAATGCATTTGGACCCTTATTTGTCACCATGCACAAAACTCAAGTCCAAGTGGATTAAAGACTGCAACATAAAACCAGAGACACTAAATGTTAGAAGAAAAAGTGGGGAAGAGCCTGGAACACATTGGTACAGGAGACAACTTCCTGAACAGAACACCAACAGCCCAGGCTTTAAGGTCAACAATTAATAAATGGGACCTCATGAGGCTGAGAAGCTTCTGTAAGACAGGAGATACTGTCAACAGAACAAAGCGACAGCCTACAGACTGGGAAAAGATCTTCACCAACCCTGCATCTGACAAAGGTCTAATATCCAAACTTTATAAAGAACTCAAGAAATTAAATGCCACCAAACCAAATAATCCAATTGAGAAATGGGGCTAAGAATTAAACAGAATTCTCAACAGAGGAATATCAAATGGCTGAGAAACACTTAAAGAAATGCTCGACGTCTTTAGTCATCAGAGAAATGCAAATCAAAACAACTCTGAGATTCCATCTTACACCCATCAGAATGGCTAAGATCAAAAGTTCAAGTGACACTACATGCTGGCGAGGATGTGGAGAAAGAGGAACACTCCTTCATTGCTGGTGGGAATGCAGACTAGGGCAGCCACTTTAGAAATCTGACTGGCGCTATCTCAGAAAACTGGGAATAGGGCTTCCTGAAGACCCAGCTATTCCACTCCTTGGAATATACCCAGAAGATGCTCCAGCATACAGCAGGGACATATGCTCAACCATGTTCATAGCAGCCTTATTCATAATAGCCAGAGCATGGAAACAGCCTAAGTGTGCTTCAGTAGAAGAATGGATAAAGAAACTGTGGTACATTTACACTATGGAATACTACTCAGCTATTAAAAACAAGGAATTCCCAAAATTTGTGGACAAATGGATTGAACTAGAAATGATCATAATGAGTGAGTTAACCCAGAAGCAGAGAGACTCAAATGGTATATACTCACTTATAACTGGACACTAGGCCAAGAGACATGTCCCATGAAAGCCTTCACTTACCAGGAAAGTGGGATAGAGGTGAGCACATCCTATTGGGACTCTAGGTGAGAGAAATATAGGAGATGGGGAAATAAAAGGACCCAGAGGGTCCTAGAAACCTACAAGAAGAACACTATGATGGGCGGATCTGGCACCAGGGGTTCTGCTAAGGCACCAACCAAGGGCAATACGTGCTGTCATCATCAAACCCCTACCCAGATCCAGCCAAGGGACAGAACATTCTCCATAGTTAAGTGGAGAGTGGGGACTGACTTTCACACGAACTCTGGTGCCCCATATTTGGCCATGCCCCCTTGATGGGGAGGCCCGATGGCACTCAGAGGGAGGACAGCAGACTACCAAGAAGAGACTTGATACCCTAGCATCATCTTCAGGGAGAGGAGGTCCCCCTCAGTCACAGTCATAGGGAAGGGGAATAAGGTGAAAGCGGGAGGAAGGGAGGAATGGGAGGATGTACGGGATGGGATAGCAATTGAGATGTAATACGAATGATTTTATTTTTCAATAAAAAAATTCAAGTGACACCACATGCTGGTGAGGATGTGGAGAAAGAGGAACACTCCTTCATTGCTGGTGGGAATGCAAACTTGTACAACTACTTTGGAAATCTATCTGGTTCTATATCAGAAAACTGGGAATAGGGCTTCCTCAAGACCCAGCTATTCCACTCCTTGGAATATACCCAGAAGATGTACCAGCACACAACAGGTACATATGCTCAACCATGTTCATAGTGGCCTTTTCACAATAACCAGAACATGGAAACAGCCTAAGTGTCTCTCAGCAGAAGAATGGATAAAGAAACTGTGGTACAGCTGGGCGTGGTGGTGCACGCCTATAATCCCAACACTCGGGAGGCAGAGGCAGGTAGATCGCTGTGAGTTTGAGGCCAGCCTGGTCTACACAGCGGGTCCAGGAGAGCCAAGGCTACACAGAGAAACTCTCTCTTAAAAAACCAAAAAAGAAAGAAAGAAAGAAAGAAACTGTGGTACATTTACACTATGGAATACTACTCAGCTATTAAAACCAAGGAATTTCCAAAATTTGTGGACAAATGGATTGAACTAGAAATGATCATAATGAGTGAGTTAACCCAGAAGCAGAGAGACTCAAATGGTATATACTCACTTATAACTAGACACTAGCCCAAGGGGCATGTCCCATGAAAGTCTGCACCTACCAGGAAAGTGGGACAGAGGGGAGGATATCCTTTTGGGGCTCTAGGTGAGAGAAGTATGGGAGAATGGGGAAATAGAAGGATCCAGAGGGTCCTAGAAACCTACAAGTGGAACATTATGATGTGCAATTCCGGTGCCCCATATTTGACCATGTCCCCTTGATGGGGAGGCCTGGTGGCACTCAGAGGAAGGATAGCAGGCTACCAAGAAGAGACTTGATACCCTATGAGCATATACAGGGGGAGGAGGTCCCCCTCAGTCACAGTCATAGGGGAGGGGAGTAAGGGGGAAATGGGAGGGAGGGAGGAATGGGAAGATACAAGGGATGGGATAACAATTGAGCTGTAATATGAATGAATTTAAAAAAAGTAAACCTAAGGGGGTGGGAAATCAAAAAACAAAACAAAACCAAACTAGGTAATCCTTGTGTCTCAGACTTCTGAGTGCTGGGATTATAGGCTTGTGTTATTATACAGCCTACTTCATCACTATTCTTAAGAGGTTGGATGGGCACAGTGGCACACGCCTTTAATCTCAGCACTTGGGAGGCAGAGGCAGGCGTATCTTTGTGAGTTCGAGACCAGCCTGGTCTACAAAGTGAGTCCAGGACAGCCACGGCTACACAGAGAAACTCTGTTTTGATTTTTTTTTTTCAAGACAGAGTCTCTCTGTGTTAGCCTTGGCTGTCCTGGACTCGCTTTGTAGACCAGGCTGGCCTCGAACTCACAGCAATCCGCCTGCCTCTGCCTCCCAAGTGCTGGGATTAAAGGCATGCACCACCATGCCCGGCTGAAACCCTGTTTTGAAAAAACAAAAAACAGTATCAAAAAAGGAGGTTATTGGTTTTCTTTTTTCTCACATCATTGTCTTGATATCAAGATCCTGTAATTTTTAAGTTTAGTTCCTCTTCTTCAAAATTCTGAGAGTATTTGAGGAGAATTGCTGTTACAACTTCTTTTTTTAATTAATTAAAATATTTTATTTTATTTTACACACACAGAACACCTGGGTGTTTTGCCTGCAGGTTTGTCTGGTCACCATGCGCATGTATTACACACAGATGCCAGAAGAGGGAGACATTGCATTTCCTTGGACTGGAGTTACAGACCCATGCGTTCTACCACAGAGATGCTGGGAGTTAAACCAGTGTTCTTAATTGCTGAGCCTTCTTTCCAGGCCCTGGTGTTATTAGTTTGTTTGTTTCTTCTTCTTTTTCTCACATTTGATGAAATTCTCCAGTGAGTTCTCTGTCTTGGGCTTTTCTTAAAGGTTTTGATTACAAGTCCAGTTTCCTGATAATTATATATCTGGTTTTTCTATTTCTTTAAAATTCAGTCTGATAGATTGCGTGTTTCTGGGCATTTGTTTATCTCATATAGATTATCCAGTTTTCCAGGGGCGGGAGAGATGGTTCAGTAGGTAAGAGCATTTGCTGCTCTGGTAGAAAAAGGAGCCTCTAGAACCCGTGTCAGGGACTGAAAATCTACTATGACTCCGGTTCCAGGGCGTCCTATGCTCTCTTCCAGCCTGCACGGCACGGCACACACGTGGCACATGCTAATATCACATACAGGAATAAAAATCAAATAAATCGTAGAAAGTAATTTTTAGTGTAGTGATTCCCCACTTTCATTATTTGAATTTTTCCCCTTAGTCTATCTAATGGATTGTGAGCTTTGTCTATTTTTTTCTTTTAAAAATATTTATTTGTGCTTGTGAACGTGTACAGCATGTGTATATGGTGTGCATAGTACGGTGCGTGTATGTGCATGCAATGTATGGGGTGTGTGTGTGTGTGTGTGTGTTATATGATGTCTAATATATATATGGTGTTGTGTACATAGTATTATGGTATGTGTGTTGTACATAGTGTGCATAGTTTTTGTGGTGTGTGTAAAGTTTAAGGGACGTGTAGCTTTTAAGGTTTACGTAGTGTGTATGGTTTGTCTAGGATATACAGGCTATATATGTATTTTGTATGGTGTGTGCGTGTGTGTGCTGAGGTATGGCGTGTGTAATTTACATGAGTGTGGTGCATGACATGTGTAGTCTCATGTTTGCATGCTGTGTATGTGGCAGTCAGAGGACAATGTCTGGTGCCATTCTTGGCCTCCCCCCTCCCCCCAGGTTTGAAGAGGGCCTTTCATTTTGGCCACTGCACTGGACACCCTGGGCTGGCCTGCAAACTTCAGAGGATGCGCGTCTCTTTTTTCTCCTTTGCTGTAGGTGCTGGGACCACACACTTGCCACCACTGCCAGCTTTTATGTGCATTCCTGAGATCTGAACTCAGGTCATCAGTCGTGCATGATGTGCTGGTCAGATTTTGTCAACTGGGTACTGAGAGTCACTGGGGTAGAGGGGGAACTTCAACTGAGAATAATTGATGTGGCAGGGGGCGGTGCATGCCACTGTGGGCAATGCCAACCTTGGAAAGGTTGCCCTTGGTGTGTATATGTATATATATATATACATACATACACACATACACATATATATATGTGTGTATATACATACATATACACACATACATACACACACACACACACACACACACACACACACACACACACACATAACCTGACAATCCATGGAGAACAAGCCAGTGACCAACATTCCGCCTTCTGCTTCTACTTGAGTGCCTGCCCTGACTTGTCTGTGATTGCGACACGTCAGGCATGTCCCTGAACTGTTTTGTTCATGACATTTATCCTGATAACAAAAAGTAAGCTATGCCACATGGCAAGCCAGCACTTTCTCTTGTTGAGCCATGGCAAACTGAGCTACATTCAAGAGGGGATTTTCTAACCTTTCAAATTACAGGGCAGCCAAGATGGCTCAGCCAGGGAAGGTGCTTTCCCTGACCCCTGATCACCAGAGTTGGGATAACTGGGACCACATGGGGGAAGAAAGAGAACTGACTTCTGAAATTTGTCCTTCCACCTCCACAGTGTGTTGGCAAGGGCGCTGCCTCTTAATACAAATAATCAGTGAATGAATGTAACTTTTGTTACATTTGAGCCAGGGTTTTTCTGTGTAGCCTTGACTGCCCCGGAACTCATTCTGTAAATCAAGCTGGCCTCAGATTCAGAGATCCACCTACTTTTGCCTCCAGAATGCTGGATTAAAGGCCTGTGTTGCCATACCCAGCTGAACACTTTCAACTATAAGTTCAGAGCTCTGGGAATATAAATCAATGGCAGAGTGCTTGCTTAGCATTCTCATGGCCCTGGGTTCCATCTCTGGTACCGAAATAAAGTTATCTTATCTTTAACTATTACCTTCTACATACTTTGAGATCTGCCCTCCCACTTGCCTCCTCACCAGCAACTGTGTTGCTAAAGTGAACAGTGATGTAGGCACCTATCTGATGGGCACACAGCAATCTGTAATTGAGTTTCCTAACTAACCACAACGCCAGCATTCTGCCAGTGTAAAACAAATAACCCTAAGAGGCCAAAAATCTGTAGTTTATAAGAAGTAGCACAGGGACTGGAGAGATGGTTCAGAGGTTTAAGAGCACTGGCTGCTCTTCTGGGGGTCCTGGGCTCAATTCCCAGCAACCACATGGTGCCTTATAACCACCTATAATGAGATCTGGTGCCCTCTTCTGGTGTGCAGGAGTACCTGCAGGCAAAACGCTGTGTACAGAATAAATAAATCTTAACAAATAAAAGAAGCACACACAATGTAAAGATTGTACATCTATAAGCTGCTGCTTCTTCTTCTTCTTCTTCTCCTCCTCCTCCTCCTCCTCCTCCTCCTCCTCCTTCTTCTTCTTCTTCTTCTTCTTCTTCTTTTTCAAGATAGGGTTTCCCTGTGTAGCCCTGGCTGTCCTGGACTCCCTTTGTAGACTAGGCTGGCTTCGAACTCACATCAATCGGCCTGCCTCTACTTCCCAAGTGCTGGGATTAAAGGTGTGCGCTACCACGCCCGGCCCAAACTATAAGCTTCTACATGTCTTCAGCTACAATTATCCTTCAGGCCCCCACTACATCTTATTTAGCTATGCAGATGGGACTATGCAAGGCTGGGATTTGCTGCAGCAAATGAAAGCAACATTTTAAAAATTTAATCTCATAATTTAATTGGTTATTAAATAGGTTTCCTAAGATGAAAACAAGTGTATGTGTGTTTTAAAAAACTTATTTTTTATTTATTTATTTTATTTTATTTATTTAAATGCATGGGGCCTGGGAGGTGAGAATATGCCATGACACACATATGGAGCTCAAAGGACAACCAGTGGGAGCCAATTCTTTCCCTCCACTCATGTGGGCTCCAGGCATCAAACTCAGGTCATTGGGCTTGGTGACAGGCATCTTGAGGCACTGAGCTGCCTTGCAAGTTTGATTTATTTTATTGATTTATGAAATCAGTGTGAGTTCTGTGTTCATTTGCATAGATCTATAATTTTTATATATTTCTCCTCTGAATTGTGTATACATTAAAATTAAAATTGTGTATAAATTAAAACAATACTGGTTTTTATCTTTGTCTATTTTCATGTAAGGCAGCTCATGTCCCTTCATTTTGACTTGAATGATTTCCTAAAAAGGTGGGATCTCCAAATCTTCAGAGCTCCAACTAATAAACTTCTTCAGTTTTTGCTTGTCTAAAAATGCCTTTATTGTTTCCTCGTCTTTTTTAAAGATTTATTATACAATGTTCTGCCTTTTATGTTTAATATAAAGAGAATGTTATAAGGCAATAAGATAATAAGGTGCCAGATATTATCTTATAGAGGAGTTTATTAAATGGCCATGAAGGGAGAGGGGGGAAGGGGTACCCCAGAGAGAGACAGAGGAAGAGGAAGAGGTAGAGAGAAAGAGAGAGGGAGAAGAGGAGAGAGGAGAGAGAGAGAGGGAGAGAGAGAGAAAGAAAGAGTGAGAAGAAGAAGAGAAGAAAGAAGAAAGAGAGAGAAAGGGAGAGAAAAGGGGGGAGAGTGTGTTATGAGGAGGGTTTGCCATTTTATATAGCTCTGGGTAGGGCCACACCCCTGTGGCAGGTAAGCAATGACATCATAGGTAGGCAGAGTGAAGCAGAATCCTCACATTGCCTGCATGTATGCCTGAACACCAGAAAACGACACCAGATCTCATTATAGATGATTATGAACCGCCATGTGGTTGCTGAGAATTGAACTCAGGACGTCTGGAAGAGCAGACAGTGCTCTTAACCGCTGAGTCATTGCTCCAGCCCCTATTTGTTCATCTTTGAAGGACAGTTTTGTGGGCTAGAGAATCCTTAGTTGACAGGTTTTTTGGTCAGTTGGCTTTGTTTTGGTTTTGGTTTTTCAAGACAGGGCATCTCTGTGTAGACTTAGCTGTCCTGGACTCACTTTGTAGTGAGATACCAGAAGAACTAAAACTGGATTTCAAGGTCATGGGGCAAACGTTAAGAAATAGGCCTACAGGAGATAATCAGGCCAGCTGCGGGGAGGAAACAGCAACCAGTCCTGTTGCATTCCTTTCTGCCCACAGGAGATAAAGTTGCTAGGAAACTGGCCCAGAGAGAGAGAGAGAGAGAGAGAGAGAGAGAGAGAGAGAGAGGGAGAGGGAGGGAGAGAGGGGGAGGGAGGGAGGGAGAGAGAGACAGAGAAAAGAAAGAGAGAGAGAGAGAGACAGACAGACAGACAGACAGAGAAGAGAGAGAGAGACAGACAGACAGACAGACAGAGAAGAGAGAGAGAGACAGAGGAGAGAGAGAGAGGGAGACAGACAGACAGACAGACAGACAGACAGACAGACAGACAGAGAAAAGAGACAGACAGAAGAGGGGGGAGGGGAACCAGAACCATTTGTGATTTAGGCGCCCTCCCACAACCAATCATTTTAAAGCACAATATCCCTTTCCCATCTCAACCTATAGGTATTTGCCAGGCTGGAACTCCCCTGCTTTTGGTGGGCTGGGAGGGAAAGGAAGCTACACATTGGCCCTCAGCTCAGAATTTGGGGCTCCTCTTTGGATACCAGTGTGTTGGTGACTGTCGGAGAATGGCTCGAGCCGTGAAATAAAGATCCTCTTCTGCTTGCATCAGTTTCATCTCCTGATGGTCTTTTCGGGGTCTCGCAAAATGGGCACAACAGTAGACCAGGCTGGCCTCACACTCAGATCTGCCTGCCTCTGTCTCCCTGAGTGCTGGGATTATAGGCGTGTGCCACCATACCTGGCTTATTTGTTTGTTTATTAATTTATTGATACAGTATTCTGCCTGCACGTCAAAAGAGAGCACTAGATCTCACTATAGATGGTTGTGAGCCACCATGTGGTTGCTGGGAATTGAAGTCAGGACCTTTGGAAGAGCAGCCAGTGCTCTTAACCTCTGAGCCACCTCTCCAACCCCTAGTTTACAATTTTTAGTTTTTGCTTTACTTTGAATATATCACCCCATGGCTTCTAGCTTTTTTTCTGAAAAAAAAAAACCTCCACTGATAGACTCTCTGATAAGTTATTGTTATTTTACCTGGCAAGTCATTGTTTATGGTTGTACCCTCCTTCCCTCCCTCTCTTCCCCTCTCCCTCCCTCCCTCCCTCCCTCCCTCTCTTCCCCTCTCCCTCCCTCCCTCCCTCCCTCCCTGTATCTCTCTGTCTCCCCCCCTCTTCTCTCCCCCTCCTCCTCTTCCTTCTTCTGTAGATTTATATAGTTCATGTTTATGAGTGTTTTGCCTGCGTGTATGTTTGGGTACCACACGCATATGCTGGTGCCTTGGAGGTCAGAAAAGAGCACCAGATCCCCTGGAACTGGAGGGACAGATGGTTGTGAGTCACTACATGGGTGTACCTCTCCTGCCCATGTGTGGGGGCAGGACCACACATGTGTTCAGAACCACCATGCATTCAGATGTTAATTGATTGCCCCCCCCCATCCCTACCCCCTTGAAATTCTTCCTGTTCTAAGAACAAACCCTCAGGTAACCAAAATGACGTTTGTGTAACCTTGCCCCTAAATAGAGGCCTACACCTGGGTTGGGCAGGAGAGAGGTAGGCGGAGCGGAGGTTCACAGGCTTGGAGGACCAAGAATCGTCAGAGGAGCCGGAGGAGTGTGTGTGTGTGTGGGGGTGGGGCGGGGTAGAGACCATAAGGAGTACAGGCCAGGAGGGGGAGGGGGAGGAGAGAGATTTGCCATGCGTTAGCTGAAGAAAGAGCCACGCGGCTGGGAGGAGTTAACTCTGAGAATGGTGTTGGAAGCAGCGCAGATGAAAGCATAAGCAAGTATTTATGGAATGGTGGGTGGGAGTGGCAGTAGCTTAGATATGAATTATTAGAGCAATTGGCATGCCATGTGGGGCTGGGAGAAATGATAGCTTAAGGGAGTAGTTTCAGCCCAGGCCCAGAGTGTACGGCATATTAAAAATCAAACAGGTACACGTGTCTTTTATTGATTAATAGCAGGACAAATAATAACCACTGTAATAGTTATATGGATTAATAGTAGATATTAATAACCTTTTACCTACAACAGCCCATGCTTATATATATTTTTTCTGATACAGGGTTTCTCTGTGTTAGCCTTGGATGTCCTGGACTCACTTTGTAGACCAGGCTGGCTTCGAACTCACAGCAATCCGCCTGCCTCTGCCTCCCAAGTGCTGGGATTACAAGCATGTGCCACCATCACCTGGCTGCTTCTCGTGTTTTTAAGAGTCCCCCTGTCTTTGGTTTCTAACAGTTTGATTGCCATGGCTAACCTCAATGTGTCTGTCCCTTTCTATATTTATTCCTCTTGGGGTTCCTTGAACTTCTTGGATTCATAAAGCCACGTCTGCCGAAGACTAGCCTCCACATCACAGGGTAAACTGACGTGGGGTGTAGATCTGAGTCTGGATGGTCACCCAACAGACTTTTCTCTGAGGGTAACTTTCCAGGACGGAACTGATGGTTACCGACAGTGGCTTTCCACTGATAGTGGCTACGGAGGGGCCAGAATTAAATTACTAGTGGTGGGCCAGTGATGGTGGGGGCTTCCGGATGGGGGCTTCCACCTATTATGATAAATGGGGTCTCTGGTTGTGGGCTCCTAGCAGGGGCTTCCAGTGGTGGAAAGTGGGGGCTTGCACAGGTGGTGGAAAAGCATCTAAAAAAAAAAAGAAAGAAAGAAAGAAAGGAAAAGATAGAAAAAGCCCCCTCCCCCCAACTTTCACTTGATGATGGGGTAAGACAGACTCCAGCAGATATGTTCCCACAAGCTTCTTCTACAAGCTTCTCTTACTTTACACACACACACACACACACACACACACACACACACACACACGTACATTCACATATTGGGTGGATGGAAACAAATTCCAATCTAACTTTACACACATACATATACACACATATAAACATTTGGTGGGTGGAACAAACTCTGAAGAGCGAATTCCAGCCACTTTTATTATTTCTCTGACAGCTTATATATCCCAGCAAGATCTTTCCAGAAGCACAAAAATGACAATGTGATTATTCTCTATTTTTCTTTAGGTGAAAAATTACAAGGAGTATATGCAAGAAAAGCATGTTCCCCAATACCCTCACATGATCACATGCTTTATGTGTTATGGGTGAGAAACAAATATGAAAAACAAATTGTTCCCAAGAACCCATATATATTTATAACTAAAAATATTGTATATTAACAAAGTGTGAGTAAACAAGGTAATTTCTAGCCATTTTTCTTTTACTGGCAGGCTACAATTTGTGGTAACAAAGACAGAATCAATTATCTTAAGAAATAATCTTATAAAATTCTTAAAAGAATCACCAACCTATCAGGCGTGGTGGCACACACCTTTAATCCCAGCACTCAGGAGGCAGAGGCAGACGGATCTCTGTGAGTTAGAGGCCAGCCTGGTCTACAAAGTGAGTCCAGGACAGCCAAGGCTACACAGAGAAATCATGTCTTGAACCCCCCAAATCATAAACCTAAACTTTTTAAAATTTGATTTTTCAGTTCATGTGCATTGGTGTGAGGGTGTCAGATCTTAGAGTTACAGACAGTTGTGAGCTGCCATGTGGGTGCTGGGACTTGAACCCAGGTCCTTTGGAAGAACAGGCAGTGCTCTTAACCGCTGAGCCATCTCTCTAGCCCCTAAACTTTTATATAAAACACAGTCAGTCATTTCTTTTTTTTTTTCCTAAAGATTTATTATATATACAATCCTCTGCCTGCATGTACACCTACAGGCCAAAAGAGGGCATCAGATCACATTATAGATGCTTGTGAACCACCATGTGGTTGCTGGAAATTGAACTCAGGACCTCTGGAAGAGCAAACAGTCAGTGTTCTTAACCTCTGAGCCACCTCTCCAGTCCTATACTTTAAATCTTTAAGGTGAACATCTACTCATTAATAATTTTTATTAAAACATATCAGGAAGCTGAGGGCAAAAATTGGTATAAGAAAATTAATCATCTCAGTCTCCAGCCCAGTTTGAAAGAGTCACATCAGCCTGTGCTATTCTGGGCTATTGTTCTTGCTCATAAACCTTGAAAAGTCCCTAGCTTTACTATTAAGAGTGTACTCCCCCCCCCCAAAAAAAACACAGAGTTCTCTGTGTATCCTTGGCTGTCCTAGACTAACTTTTGTAGACCAGGCTGGCCTCGAACTCACAGTGATCTACCTGCCTCTGTCTCCCAAGTTCTGGGATTAAAGGCGTGCACCACCACACTAGGCTGAAGAGTGTACTTTTTCTTTTCTTTTCTTTTCTTTTTCCTTTTTTTCTTTTTTTGAGACGAGGTTTCTCTGTGTAGCCTTGGCTGTTCTAGACTCACTTTGTAGGCCAGGCTGTCCTCAAACTCACAGCGATCCACCAGCCTCTGCCTCCTGAGTGCTGGGATTAAAGGTGTGCGCCACCCACCATGCCTAGCCTGAGTGTACTTTTTCTTAACTTCACATTGTTCTATAAGACTTTCTGAATCATAGTCCATAGCAAAACCATCCTTACCTAACCTTGCCAAACAGTCTATTTTTCCAAATTCTTTCTAAGGGTGGTGGTTATTGCCAGCACACTGCATCTCTAGGTTCTTCTAAAGGGCGGTGGTTGAATCATTAATCTGCGCCAGCAGCAAAGCATCAGGCATGGTGGCTGTGAGTGCCAGTGATACCGCCTGGGGGAGGGGCTAGAAGCCCCTTAGAGTTGTCTGTCATACAACTTACATATTATGAGGGATGTGGTGAGCAGAAGGGCCACAAGCAGAGATATGTTTCAAAACAGCACGAAGTCCTCAGGACACACAGTCCTCAGGGCTCTGCCACTCTGAGACACACCCACTGTGGTTGCGCTAACCGGTGGGTCACATTCCATGAGTTCTAAAGCTGTTTTGCTGTCCCTCCTGCGTGGTCCCTGACACCTGTCTTTCCTCAAGCTGTGATATTTTCAGCAATTATTTTTTTTTGGGGGAGGGGGAGGACAAGGTCTCACTATGTAGACCAGACTGCACTAATGTACACAGGTCTGACTGCCTCTATCTTCCAAGTGCTGGAAGTAAAGGTTACCTCCATGCACGGTAATGTTCTTCGCTTATTTAGAGAGACCATGCTACTTTGTTTGCTCCCTTGGCATGCTTTCCTTTCTCTTTGTATGTCTAGTAATTTATTGCTAAAAATATTAAAAATTAAAAATACCAACCCTCTCACTCTTTGTTGAGCAGATATATGAAAGGGGGAGACTTTTTAAACTAGCTGGTCCTCAGAGCCAACCATCATGAAGGCTGAATCAAGTCTCAAACTTTTTGGTTTTTTGTTTTTTGTTTTTTTCGAGACAGGGTTTCTCTGTGTAGCCTTGGCTGTCCTGGACTCGCTTTTTAGACCAGGCTGGCCTCGAACTCACAATAATCCTGCTTCTGCCTCCCCAAAGTCTTACTATGTAGCCTTGGCTGCCCTGGACCTTGGTATGTTCACCAGGTTTCAGCTCATAAGGATTTGTCTCCGGCCTCCAAGTGCTGGGATTAACAGTGTGCACCACTTTGGCCTTCTCTTCTTTTGAGACATTTATAGTCCAGATTCCCTTGCAGCTTTCTCCTAGAGGTCTCATAACTGGTTGTTTACAGACTGGAGTCCCTTGGCAGCTTTCTCCTACAAGAACCATTACGGATTTCTACTCTGGTCATTTTCCCCGACCCCCTTGGTGCTTCTCTTCCTCATATCTGTCAAGCACAGTTGAAGTTGATGCCTTGTTTGGTGATGATTAATGTTCTCCATGGAAACAATCTTTTCTAGGTGTCCAAAGTGATGGAGCACAGTCAAAAGAATGACGTGCAGTTTCCAGTGCCTTGGGGGGAACTTCAAGAAAGCCTCCAGGAGGCCTTTTTGCCCTAGTTCACTCTGCTGCCTGGATTGTCCTCAGATGGGATTTTATGCCTCTTGTGACAGATGTTTGCGTTTAGTTTATAAGACACGTTTATTCTTGTTGGATGTCAGATCATAGCTATAGAACCCAGTGTGGTGAAAATATTCACTGAGTGCCTTCCTCGCTGTATCCCAAATCTGGATATGGCCTTCTGCCTTGCTTTTATGCTTTCCAAAATATAATCTATAGTAATTCCAGGATCTCGTATTTAAATTGGTAGGTCCTGAGAAAGTTCTGGGAAAGGGCTGTTTTGTTAATATTTAGTATGTGCTAGCTGGTGCATTTATTTACATGTTTTTGTGAACTCAAACAGCCAACACTCTCTTTGTTACATTCAAGTGTAAAAAATACACTGAAACTAAACTAAAGTTGTCTGCAACATTAGACTGTAGCCTGCCCCATTTGTATATATTTATATATGCATATATGTATATATGTATTCACACACACACACACACGCACACGCACACACACACACACACACACACACACACACACACACACACACACAGAGTCAGGCTGGCCTTGTACTCAATTTGTTACCAAGGATGACCTTAAAATATAGATCCTTATGCCACTATCTGCCAAGTGCTGAGGCCTCTGGATTACAGATGTGCAACACCTCACCTAGTTCATGCAATTCTGCCATCTGAATCCTGGGTGCTAGGCAAGCACTGTACCAACTGAACAGCCCACGCCCCTTCTTCGTAAAACTCAAAGTAGTCCGTTCTTGCTGGCCACAAAGGAAGAGACTCAGTGGCCCAAGTGGCCCATTCAGGGGAAGGAACACCAAGGGCCTGTTCTGTTTTGAGAGTTCACACTGAGCACGGGTAGGACGGGCCCGTGGAACCAATGCGGTGAGCAGCAGCGGATTCCTTGATGTCACTGCAGGGAGTGCTGGGCCTGCTTCTGTAGGTACTATGAGGGATGGTTCTGGGGTTAAGAGTGCTTAATGCTCTTGCTGCGGAGGACTGAGGCTGGCTCCCATTGTCCACACGGGGCTGTTCATAACTTCCTGTAGCTCTAATTCCAATGGATATGACTCCCTCTTATGGCTTCTGCAGCCATCTTCTTTCTAGTGTGTGTGCACGCACACATGCAAACAAAAATTATTGTTTTCAAAGATTTATGCGTTTAAAAATTTTTGATGCGTGTGAGTGTTTGCCTATGTGTATTTAAGCACACCACGTTTATACACCACGAGGAAGCCAGAAGAGGACGTTGGATCCCTTGGAGTTGTGTGTGAGATGCTATAAGGGGCTGGGGACCAAACTCCAGGCCCCTGCAAGGACAGTAAATGCTCTTACCCACTGAGCCATGTCTCCAGCCCAGTAAAAATAAAAAAAATTAAAGGAGTGCAAAAATGTTGGCACATGCCTTTAATCCAAGCATTCACGAGGCAAAAGCAGGCGGATCTCTGTGAGTTCAAGGCCAACCAGGGAGGGGTATGTAGACACACTCTATCTCAAAAAATAAATAAACAACTAAACATAAAATAAAAATGAAAAGTACAGGGCTGGCGAGATGGCTCAGAGGTTAAGAGCACTGACTGTTCTTCCAGAGGTCCTGAGTTCAGTTCCCAGCAACCACATGGTGGTTTCCCACCACCTATAATGTGATCTGATGCCCTCTTCTGGCCTGCAGGTGTACGTGCAGACAAGGTACTGTATATATAATAATAAATAAATAAATCTTTTTAAAAAAAACAAGTACAAAGTAATTTGAAAATATACTCATACCTTGAAATAGTGCAAGGACAACAGTGCTAGAGGTACAACTGTATTAATATTCCTCCTATGGCGTCTTTAAGGCATAAGGAGGGACTTTAATTATTGCTTGATTGCATCTTTCCATTGTAGAGCTCAACAAGCCTACCTAACGCCATGCTCTTAAGACTCAGCCATGAGCTGCTCACATCTGAGAATAGCAATGACTTCACTCCTTCTCTCTCTGAGCATCCCCCCCCCCACCGGCCACTGCCCCATACACACACACACTGGCTCTTCCTTCTTACCTTCCTCCTTTCTTCAACCCAGTTTCCAATGAGCACTTTCATTGAATACTTCTTTTCAATCTGCCATCCTGGAGTAGAAAATGCCTGAGGAACCGCTGCAGTCACAAACATGGTAAGTATCTGCCCCCGCGTCCCTTTGGCTTGGCAGATTCAGGGGAGAGGGGGAAGGGCATTAAGGGGGTGGTACATTGTTCATCTCCTCCTCTGCCCCTCCAGAGTAGTAGGGTAGTAGATGGCGCTCTTTCAAGCTCAGAAAACTTAAAGCCTAGAGAGCTAGCTCCCTTTCCTCCAGGGAGAGTGATATGATCCTGGATTCTCTTCTGTTGACTGTCTCCATGGTGACAGACTCCAGCCATGGTTACTCTTCACCAGGAAACAGTTGACTCTGGAGGAGCAAAGCTGGCCCCACGCAAACAAGCCAGACTGAAGAAACACCACCAACAGAGCAGCAGTGAAAAGGCTGGGTGTCTTCATTGTCATGTCAAGAGGGCCACGACCTTGGCTGGGGTTTGGACTTGGTATGAGTCCAAGAGTGAGTTGGACTCTTTCTTGAAGGTGAGCTGAATTCTAATACTACTTCGTGCTGATATGTGAGCCCATGCTAAGATACTAACAGACTTCCGCTCATAGCACCCCTTGGGGGCTGGTGCCTTAATGACATCTGCTTTGTGCTGGAGGAGACTGAAGCACACAGCGAAGTTCAGCTGCCTAAAATTACACAGCTACCTGGTGGGACACCTGAAAAAAATCCATCTGTCCTAGCTCCAGCTTATGGCACCTGCTCCCACCCACTGCTTTCCTGTAACTCCGCCCAAGGGGCCCTTCCGTGAAGAGTCCTGCATTGTGTTTGCAGCTAACACAGCGTGGTCCATTCATTCAGCCTTCATTCATCCATCCCATAAGCACCTCACATCCTGTATCTGTGATGCCTTGAATAAAAACGTCCCCATGGGCCCATAGAGAGTGCCCCTGCTAGGAGACGTGGCCTTGTTGGAGGAAGTGTGTCGCTGGGGGTGGGTTTTGAGGTCTCAGATGCTCACTCTGGGCTTAGTGGCTCGTTGTCTGTTCCCCATGCCTGCTGATCCAGATGCAGACCTCTCAGCTACCTCTCCAGCACCATGCCTGCATTCCTGCCGCCGTGCTTCCCGCCATGATAATAGTGAAATAAACCTCTGAACTGTGAGGTTGCAATGCCTTAGTGAAGAGACCTCGGCTCAGCTCAGTGGGACAGAACCCAATTTCTTGATTATTCTCTAGGTCAAAGGATGAGGAGCCACCAAGATATCCGTCTACTGAGGGCTGGTTCAGGATAGTGGAGTATTGCCCCGGCCTGCGGGGTTTGACTAAAACTTGGGATGGAGTTCACCTGTTGAAAATGCAAGACACAAAGAAGGAGAGCAAGTCTGATTGATCAAACTCTCAAACTTTATTAGTCAGGCAGCAGCTTTTATAAGTCAGAAGGCAGGGGAGCATATTGCTATAGCAACCAAAGTACAGGTCTTTCTCAAAACATAGGGGAAATTCAGGCAGGGTCATAATATCCTGCCACACAGGGCATCTTGCTTTGTCTTCATCTAGCTTTAGTCTAACTGCTGACTCACAACAGGGTCGCTCCATCTCCGTTTGTCTTTAGTCTAACTGCTGACTCACAACAGGGTCGCTCCATCCCTATCTGTCTTTAGTCTAACTGCTGACTCACAACAGGGTCGCTCCATCCCTATCTGTCTTTAGTCTAACTGCTGACTCACAACAGGGCTGCTCCATCTCTGTCTGTCTTTAGTCTAACTGCTGACTCACAACAGGGTCAGCTAGTTTCTGGTGAAAGGCAAGCTCTGGGAAAGACAGAGACTTAAAGGTGCAGACTTGGACAAGATGGCTGAACATTGGCCATATGGCCTATTGTCCCCAACAGAGTATGCCTCTATGATGCAATATTCTGCAGCTCTTGTGAAAGCCTGGTCTAGGGCCATGTTATGTAACTCAGTGGCAGAGCACTTGCATAGTATGTGAAAAGGCCCTTACTTTAAACCTTAGCAAAGGAAGGAAGGAAGAGGGTGAATAGGAGAGGACTGAAGCAAAGTACAAGGTGAGAAAGATAAAAGGAAAAGGGTTAGCTGCAAAGACACACTAATAAATAGAGGAAAATTTTAAATTAAATATTATTTTATTTTATGTATGGGTGATTTGCTTACATGTATGCCTATGTATCACATTCATGCCTCTTGCCCTTGGAGGGCAGAAGAGAACATCAGATCTCCTGGAACTGGAGTTACAGAGATTTATGAGCCACCGTGAATGTGCTAGGAATTGAACCTGGGTCCTCTAGAAGAGGAACAAGTGATTTTTTAAAATATATTTTTATTTAATTTTAAATTTATGTGTATTGGTGTGAGCGTGTCAGATCTTGGAGTTACAGACAGTTGTGAGCTGCCATGTGGGTGCTAGGAATCGAACCCAGGTCCTCTGGAAGAGCAGACGGTGCTCTTAACCACTGAGCCAACTCTCCAGCCCCGGAACAAGTGATCTTAACCACTGAGCTAGTCTATCCAGCCCCAAGGAAACTTATCTGAAGTAGCCACTGTGAGGGCGCAGTTGTAATTAGAAAAATAGGATATCTTTCCAATCAAAGCTTAGAGATACATAATTCTACCAGTAAAATCTTTTATTATAGACTACAACACAAACCTGGAATGTAGTTGGTTTAAAAAAAAAAAAGATTTCTTACATATTATTTATACAGTGTTCTGCCTGCCTGTGTGCCTACATGCCAGAAGAGGGCGCCATATCTCACTACAGATGGTTGTGAGACACAATGTGGGTGCTGAGAATTGAACTCAGGACCTTTTGAAGAACAGAGAATGTTCTTAACCTCTGAGCCATCTCTCCACCCCCCCCCCCCCACCCTGGAATGTAGTTTTAGATTCACTAAAAATGAATGTCCTGAGAAGAGCTGGACCCAAGTTCAGTTTCAAGTACCTACATGGCTGCTCTCGATATCTGTAAATTCAGTTCTGTGCATCCAACGTCCTCTTCTGACTTCCATGGTACACATGCACACGTGTAGGCAAAACATTCACAAACATAAGTAAAAATTTAAAAAAATCTTTTAAAATTTGTTTAAATGAATATATCAGGGCAGGAGAGATGGCTCAGACATTGAGCACTTAACCACTCTTGCAGAGGACTCAGGTTCTGTTTCCAAGACCCATGTTGAGTGGTTCACAACTATCCATATCTCCAGCTTCAGGGAATCTGATGTCCTTTTATGGCCTCTATAAGCAATATATCCATGTGCACAAAACCACACAGAGAAATATAGACACACACACACACACACACACACACACACACACACACAGACACACAGACAGACACAGAGACACAGACAGAGACACAGACACAAAGACACAGACATACACACAGACACACTAAAATAATAAAAAAAAATCCATAAATAAGTGTATTGATTAGCAAGCTATAGTTTAAAAAAAACCCTCATAAAATCACCAGGTAGGTCAAGGGGAAAAATTGCCAGCACTCAGCAGTGTTCCCCACAGCCTCTCTCACTCAAAACCCGTTTCTCGCCCCAAAGATACGAGTGTCCTGTCTTGTTCTTCTCCATACAGTTAGCTCCAATGTGCTCATATCTGACAGAGCGTGCGCTTAATGTTTGCAAGGCTGCTTGTCAGTCCCCAGTATCACACACAGGGGAATAAAGAAACAAGGAGGTGCCAGTTTAAAAAAAATGTAAAGTGTGCGCACGTGTGCCCATGTTTATGATGTTTGTCTGTGGAGATCAGAGGACGGGTTTGTGGAATCCATTTCCGCTTCCACCTTTAAGAGGTTTCCAGAGAGAAAACTTTCCTTATCAGACTTGCATGGAAAGCTCTTAACTCTCTGGGCCATCTTTCTGATGTGGAGATGGGTCATTTATTCATGCACACACACACACACACACACACACACACACACACACACACACACACACACTATATGCTTACACACACATATGCCTTTATAATGAGCCATAACTTCTATTTCAGGATTGAAATAGTTACAATAGAAAATGAGGGAAATGGAGGGGCCAGGAAGCAATATTGATATTGAACCAAGGTCTCAATATCAAATCACTATGTGTGTTCTGTAGCTGTTTGGCCGCTTGTAGGGTCCAGCTTGACTCAAGGCCAGCCAACCTATGCTGAGGGTCCAGCTGTATCTAAAAATATTCCACTACCCCTACCCCTGGAATGTACTTATCCCTCCTAGCTAGCCTGCTAAATTCTGCTTTTCCAAAAAAGATATAAAAAGCACTTGCGCCTGCTTTCAGGGGTCGGCAGCTTGAAAGAGCTTATCAGACTTCGATGCGCATTGACTCAATAAAATTCCTGTGTGTATTGCATCGACATCGGACTCCGTTTCTCTCTGGGGACTCCGGGTATAGACTAGAGATCTCTCTGGAGGTCTCAGTCTTACAATAAGATTATGTGTACCATGTGGGTGCAAATGTCTGCGGATGCCAGAAATGGGCATCAGGTCTCCTGGGACTACAGTTACAGGTGGTCGTGAGCTGCCTGATGTAGGTTCCGGGACTTGAACCCGGGTCCTCTGTATGACCAGTAAGCATTCTTAACTGCTGATCCATCTCTCTAGCCCAAGGTGTACTTTTGATACTACAACAAGACTCTTGAAAAGTTAAGAAATTATTCAGTAATAAGAACTTCCAACTTGGGCTGTGTTGGGGACAATAGGCCATATGGCCAATGTTCAGCCATCTTGTCAGGGCCTGCATCTTTAAGTCTCTGTTTTTCCCAGAGCTTGCCTTTCACCAGAAACTAGCTGACCCTGTTGTGGGTCAGCAGTTAAACTAAAGACAGATAGAGATGGAGCAACCCTGTTATGGTTTAGCAGTTAGACTAGACAGAGAGGGAGCCAGATACCCTGTGTGGCAGGACGTTATGACCTGCCTGGAATTCCCTGTGTTTTGAGAAAAGCCTGCAGCTGGGTTGCTATAGCAATATGCTCCCCTGCCTTCTGAGTTATAAAAGCTGCTGCCTGACTAATAAAGTTTGAGAGTTTAATCAATCAGACTTGCTCTCTTTTCTTGTGTCTTGTATTCTCAACAGGTGACCTCCCTCCCGAGTTTTAGTCGAACCCTGCAGTTCGGGTCAGGGATGAACATGTGGTAGTGAATTGTAGGCTCGTGTAGAGAAGTTGGCACTAGGGGTGAGGGGCAGGCGTTGAAGGCTAGAAGAAGAGCATATGGGTGTTTTGGAACGAAGGTTCCCAGGTTTCAGCAGGCAGTGATGTGTGCACCGGCCTTGCCACATGGTCTTCCTAGCAGCACCCTTGACTGTGGGTTTGTGGTTTAGTAAGGCTTCAATTAGAACCAGCTATTAACCACCACAAAGACAGTCCCAGGCGTGACCTTGGGATCCTTTATTCGAGGCACCTGGATCCCGTCTGGCTAGGTTTTTGTTTTTGTTTTTAATAATGACTCCATTTTGGTTTTGACAGCTTCCACACCGGCAGCATTTTCCTATGACTATGTGCTACTTATGTGGTCCCGTGAACAAACACTGCTTCATGATAGACGGGGAAGCAAAGAGAAAGGCACACTAAAGGAGACCATACAACATACAGTCCCAGAGACAGGACCGCAGGCACCCTACTTCCTCCTCCTAGGTGCCACCTTCCTCCTTTTACCACTTCCTAGTGACAAATCCCGTAAGGGATCAATGCATCACACAAGAGCCATCGCAGGCACATTCGGCGATGACCTTCCATAGTCTCCTCGATAAGTTTAAATTCAATCAAGTTGACAGTAAAGAGTATCTACTGTAGCACCATCTCCTGATGCTCAGGGGTAGCCAAGTGCCCGTGGAGGCCAGAAGACTGTGCAGGGTCACCCGGAACTGGAGTTACAGTTGTGAGCCACCATATGGATGCTGGAAACTGAACCTGGGCGACCCCCCTCCCCCACAAAAGCAGCCAGTGCTCTTAACTGCTGGGCCATTCCCAACCCCAGGGCTCTGTTTTTGTTTGTTTGGTTTTTTTTGTTTTGTTTTGTTTTTCTGTGTAGCTTGGCTGTCCTGGACTTGCCTTGTAGACCAGGATGCCTCTGCCTCCTGAGTGCTGGGATTAAAGGTGTGCACCACCACGCCTGGCTTCTCGGTGCCTCTTTATAAACATTATATTAATTGGGGGGCTACGACCAGGCTGTGACCTCCTGCGAGAGTAGCTGTCATCTCCTCCCAGTGCTGTGAAATCGCATTAGTTGCTTAAAACCTGTCCCGGTGAGAATATTTATGTGCCAGAATTGGCAAATGCTGTTGAGAGGATTAATTTTGGTTGTCAAACTGATTGGATTGGAATCTATTAAGCTTCGTGAGAGACATGCCTTTGGGCAGATTTGTGAAGGTATTTCTAGGAGGAACTGGCTGAGGGGTGGGGGGAGACGATTCCCCACAGCGGGCAGCACCTTTCAGCCTTCACCCAGAAATAAGGAAATCCGAGAGAAAGGCAGGGCTGCTTCTGCCTGCCTTCACTACTTGCTGCTGAGAGCATCTGCCCATTGCTGCTGCTGCTGCTGCTGCTGCTGGGGGTCTCTGCTCCCATCAGAACCCAGCTTCTTCCGGCTTCCGACCAGTGGCCCCACGGGAGTCCTCCAGACCTTCAGCACCAGCCTGGGACTACTGAGGCATCCAGCAACCTGGACTGAAGGGCCCAACAGGTTCTCAGCCTCCTCACCATGTAGACAGCCAGTGTGGGACTACCAAGCCTGCATCGTGTAAGCCAAACTAATAAATCCACCTCTGTATCATAACTCATTCCATCGGCTCCCTTCCTTACGGAATCCTGCCTGATACAGAGGAATGCTAGGCTGTATTGATTGGTTCTCAGACAGCTATTTATGCTTACACTTGCCACGTTAGAAATCGAAACTGAAATCTCAAATAGACTTATTAATTTTAAAATAATAAAATCAAATAACATAATGTTATGTCCTCAAACAAAAATGTGGGGGGGAAAATGGTATGGTTTTATGTATTTATTTTTTGCAAGTATGTTTAATGCCTGAGCTGATAAGAGTTGGTTGAATTCTCCTTCACGCATGTGGATTGATCTGTTGTGACAGTGGTTTTGTTTGTTTTTGTTTTGTTTTGCTTTTGAGACAGGGTTTCTCTGTGGAGCTCTAGCTGTCCTGGAGTTCATTATGTAGGCCAGGCTGGTTTTGAATTCAGAGATCCACCTGCCTCTGGCTCCTGAGTGCCAGGATTAAAGACGTGCCCCACCACTGACTGCCCAGCGTGAGAGTGTTTTGTTCAGAGAAGGAAAGCAAGCTTCAAGCCCTTACATGCATACATAACCGGAAGAGAAGAAAACCTTTACATGCCTTTGCAGCTAAACGTGAGGTTTTTGTTTTGTTTTGAGACTGAGTCTCACAATGTAGCTCTGGCTGGCCTGGGACTCGTTACATGGACTAGGCTGGCCTCAAACTTAGAGATGCACCTGCCTCAGCTCCTGAGTGCTGGGATTAAAGGTGTGCACCGTTGCCCCTACTGAGGTGTTCTGCTTTTGATAGTGTGATATATAAATATGTCTATATCCCCTACTCCATTCACAGTGAATTTCCCTTGAGTCGGTCTGGAATCTATGCTACTTTCAGACAGAGCCAGGGGGCAGAGGCTGAAGGGTGAAGGAATCACAAGGAGCTAGTGATGCTTTCAGCCATTTCTACAAGACACCTGAAAAGCTAGGGATGGCTGAGTTCAGAGAGCTTCGGTGTTGGCAATCACAGGTTTTGGAAAAGTAGGACACCTCCCGAATCTCTTGCCCACATGCATAGTGAGAAGAGGCCATCGAGATGGCTCAGTGGGTGGAGGCAGTTGCCAACAAACATGGTGGCCTGAGTTCTGTCCTAGGACCCCCTTGGTGAGAGGCAAGACCTGACGGCCGGGACTTATCTTCTGATCGGCATGCCTCGGTATTCCATCTTGCATCACTGATCTGCTATATGGGATCATTTTCCTTTTCTTCCAAAGAATAAATTTCTTTTGATTCAGTTTGACTGCCCCAGACTCTCTATGTTTCTATTCATTGGAAAAACAGTTGTGAACTGCCACATGGGTGCTGAAAATTGAATCCCAGTTCTCTGGAAGAGCAGCCAGTGCTCTAAACCACTGACTCATCTCTCCTGGCCCTCTTTCCTGGCTTCTTGTCACTTCCAAAAAAAAACCATCAAACTACTAGTTCTTTTTTTTTTCTTGTTGCTGTTTTTGTTTTTTGTTTTGTTTTTAGAGACAGGGTCTCTCTGTGTAGCCTTGGCTATCCTGGACTCGCTTTGTAGACCAGGCTGGCCTCGAACTCACAGTGATCTGCCTGCCTCTGCCTCCTGAGTACTGAAAACTACTAGTTTTTAAAAAATGTTTCCTTTTATTACTTTAGTTTGCGTATATGATGTGCGTGTTTGAACATGTATATGTTGATTCTTTCCTTCCAGTATGGGGCCTGAGACCACACTTAGGTTGTCAGACTTTTTTTTTTCCGAGACAGAGTTTCTCTGTGAGCCTTGGACTCACTTTGTAGACCAAGCTAGCCTCGAACTCACAGCGATCCACCTGCCTCTGCCTCCTGAGTGCTGGGATTAAAGGCGCACGCCACCACGTCCGGCCCTTTTTTTTAAAAAGATTTATTTATTTGGGGCTGGAGAGATCGCTCAGAGGTTAAGAGCACTGGGTGCTCTTCCAGATGTCCTGAGTTCAACTCCCAGCAACCACATGGTGGCTCAGAATCCATCTATAATGAGATCTGATGCCCTCTTCTGGCCTGCAGGTGTACATGCAGGCAGAACGCTGTATACATAATAAATAAATAATGAATAAACAAATCTTTAAAGGACCCCTGGAAGAGCAGTCAGTGCTCTTAACCACTGAGCCATCTCTCCAGCCCAGGTTGTAAGACTTTTGTGGCAAACACTTTTTTTTTTAAATCTCAAGTCATTTTGCCTGGTCCTGTTGATTATTTTAAGGTAGTTGAGCTTCTCTCTCTCTCTCTCTCTCTCTCTCTCTCTCTCTCTCTCTCTCTCTCGTGTGTGTGTGTGTGTGTGTGTGTGTGTGTGTGTGTGTGTAAGAGACAGAGACATACAGAGACAGACAGACAGAGAGACAGACAGAGAGGGAGAGAGTGCACAAGTGAGTGTGCGTAAGTGTATTTATGCCACACTAACATAAGGAGGTCAAGAGGCCAACTTTCAGGAGGTGTCTCCTCCCACCTTGCCAAAAGCGATTTAAGGCCAGAAAGATACTATCTTTCTCCAGAGATAATTTTTCTCCCCAGCCACTTTAATTCAGTCCAGGCATTGGGCAATCAGAATTGCATGGGCTCAGGACTGTGAAAGAGGGCTTGCAGTGTTGCCAGGCAACTTCCCTAGGGAAAGAACTTTCCACTGCTAACACAGGGGCAATCCAGAGAAGACAACAGCTCCAGCAAGACCTAAGAGGTGAACACTCCACTGACTTCTCCTTCTACTCCATGGGGCCTAGAAAAAAAAAAAAACTCATTAACCCCACCTGGGGCTTTGTTGTGAACCAGATTGACAGCAGCTCTACCCGGGCCTGACGAAAATCATGGTACCCACTAAGCGAGGACGCATTCCTTATATGAGCATCCGGGTACATCAGAGATGAGCCCTTCTGTTGCCAAGCAGGAACACTAAGTGATTAGGAGGGCAAGGGATTGGCCGTCTGCCTCCTGGGAGGCCTTGCAAAAAACAGCAACAGAGACTGAAGTCTATTCTCACTGCCACCATCTTCTCGTTCCCCCTTGCGTGGCGTAAACACATGGTTAAGTCCAAGGGTAAGTAAGCTTGAGCCCTGGAGTCTCCCGCCTCCACCTCCGGAGTGTTGGGATTAGGCTACAGGACTTTCTGCACACTGGGCAAGTACGCCAGCCAACAAGTCACTTCCCCAGTGCCAGAATATGTCTCCCTTCACTTTATAATAAAAATTGGTTTGGTTGGAGCCAGAGAGGTGGCTGAGTGTTTTGTTTCTGTTTCTGTTTTTTTTCCCCCCCTCGAGATAGGGTTTCTCTGTGTAGCTTTGGCTGTCCTGGACTAACTTTTTAGCCCAGGCTGGCCTCGAACTCACAGTGATCCGCCTGCCTCTGCCTCCCGAGTGATGGGATTAAAGGCGTGCGCCACCACGCCTGGTGGCTGTGCGGTTGAGAACTGTAGATTCTTGCAGGGGACTTGAGCCCAAGCACTGCCAGAAACTCCAGCTCCAGGGACTCTGAAACCACCTGCTCTCACATGTACGTAAGCCCCCCTCCCCCCTCCCCAAGTACACACAAATATATCTTGAAAGGCATGGTTCTCTCGCCATGACACATAGAGACTATCTCTTGTGTACCGTATGGAAGCATCGCCTGTCAATAAAAGCTGATGGCCTGTTAGCTGAGGCAGGAAGTAGGAAGTGGGAGTTCTGACAGAGCGCGCGATGAACTCTGGGATAGAGTCAGAGGTGAGATTCACCCTAGACTCTGAGGAGGACGGATGCATGACACGGAAAAGAGGTAACCAGCCGTGTGGCACACAGAAGAGAATAAACAGGTAAAATAAACTATGAGCTAGTCGGGGGGGATGAGCCAAAGCTTATGGCCTAGGCATTTACTCCTAAATAATAAAGTCTCCGTGTCGTTATTTCGGGTACTGGGCCACAGGTGGAAAAGCCCGCGGTTACATTGACGTGAGTAAAATGTTGTTTCGTTTTAATAGAGACTGCCCCCTAAGGTAGTCTTGTCGTTTTGTGGGGTTTTGGTGTGTTTTCTGTGCTGGAGATTGAACCCAGGGCGTGTTCATGCTAGGCAAGTGCTCTGCCAGTGGAGCGGTTCCCTTGGGCTTTACTTGAGGGTTCCTCTAGGGATAGAAGTACTTAGAAACTGAACCCCAGGTTCTGCAATTTTCTACACGACACAGCCAGCTGTGAAACTGGGGCTGGCACTTGTTCCCGGAGAGTAGAACAGACCTTGGCGGTTTATGCAGAGCGGACCTGGCTCACTGACTCCGGCCATCTTTGCTTTGTAAGATGGAGGTGAAACGCCAAGCGTTGTTTACAAGGGTTAGAGATCTATGCCAATTTCAACTCGGCCTGGCAGGGCTTGGCAGCGGTGGCTTTTACCCAGAGTCACCTCACCACACCTGATGATTGATCTCGAGGAGATTTTTGGGTAGCTATGGAAACAACTACCTGGGTATGTCTGTGAGGGGATTTCTGGATTAACATAGTTGAAGGCAAGCCACACCACTCCCTAGACTGGGGATCTAGACTGAAGGAGAAAGAGAAAAACGGGGGTCAGGAACGGAGTTAGTGGCCGGATGGGTGGTTAAGAGTAGTTTCTGCAATTTCGGAAGACCCGCATTTGGCTCCTAGCACCCGTGTCAGACAGCTGTTAACTCCAGCTCCAGGGTAACCCAGGGGCTGGCCTTCTTGAGGGCCTGCACACACACACACACACACACACATGAATAATTAACAAAAATAAAACAAACAAGACTAAGATAAATCCGATTTTACTGGATTAGAGTTCTAAGATAAATTATTGACTGAAACAGCAGAAGATAAACAACATATAGAGAATAATATATTTTATGTAATAATGTTTGCCAAAATCATCTCTCAAATATATATATATATATACACACACACACATACATGCACACATATATATGTACATATATAAGTATGTACATATGGATAAGCAGGTTTTAAAGGATTTGCAACTGTCACATTTTTAAAATCAAAGCAGACAGGTGATGATTGTACATGCCTTTAATCCCAGCACTTGGGAGGCAGATGCAGGCAGATCTCTGAGTTCGAGGCCAGCCTGGTCTACAGAGGGGGTTCCTATACAGCCATGCCTACAGAGAGAAATGTAACTATATGTTATATGTGGGGTGAGGATTATTCTATTTACCCACCCTAGCTCCCAAATAAATGACACAGAGACTTCCTGCATTTATTGATACGCTTTAGGCTCTATAGCTGGGCCGATAGTCATTTACACTAATCCTCTATGCTAGTCTTGCTATTTCCCAGCCATGCCCTCCGAGGTACTGGCCCTATTGGTCCTCCCTGGGCTGTTTCTTCTCTCAGGGTCAGCCCTTAATCACCACATCCTTTCTTCACCGCTTCCTCCTCCCTTCTGTCCCCCCATGGTCCCTACCTGAAATCCCAAGACCATGAATGGCAGCTCTGCCTGCCTCTCTCACCCAACTGTAGGCTGCCCAGCTTCTTTATTAATCGATCGGAGATCACTGGGGAGCAAAGTTTACACACCATCGATCAATGAACATGACGCAGTGCTCACGTCCGGACTGCAAACCAGATCTCAGGGCCCAGAGTTCACCATCTGAATGCACAGTGACCAGACCAACCCCCAACAGAGAAACCCTGTCTTGAAAAGCCAAACCTAAATAAATGAATAGACACAATTAAATTAAAATTTAAAACAGAAGCCAGGCCTAGTCAGTAGGCAGGTGGGTCTCTGTGAGTTTGAGACCACTTCAGAAACAGTTTTTTTAAAAAAAAATTGGTCTGGAAGGAGGTTAAGAAAGAAATGTTGAGGTGGGAGACGTGTTTCAGCAGTTAAAAGCTCTGCTTACTCTGGCAAAGGACACAGAACCTGTTCCCAGCACTCACACTGGGCAGTTCACAACGGCCTGTAACTCCAGTTCCTGAGGATCTGATGTTCTTTTCTTCACCCTCTGCCACAGGCATTGCACATGTGGTGTACATACATGCATGCAGGCAAACATTCATACACATAAAATAAAAAATAAGGAAATATTATTATTATTAGGTTTATTTTTTTTTAGGCAGGGTTTCTCTGTGTGGCCTTGCCTATCCTGTACCTACAGGCTGGCTTTGAACTCACAGTGATCCACCTGCCTCTGTCTCCCGAGTGCTGGAATTAAAGGTGTATGCCACCACACCTGGCTTGGAAATCTTATTTTTAAAGTAAACGTTATCCTCATTTTTAGTATTTTAAGGTTTTACTTAAAAGGGTGACATGCTCATGTGTCACTAATGTAGCTGGAAAATGTTTGGTTTGGGTACTGTACCGGAAGCCTCATGAATGCTGGACAAGTCCCCTCTCACTGAGCCACATACCCCCTCAGCCATAAGGTACATTTTATCTAAAGCAAGAGCATTGACATGTTCTGATTTCAGGTATACCAAGTTCTAAAATTGTTCCCTACGAAGGAGTTTGCAACTCTGTCCCGTTGAGGTTAGGCTTGGCCATGTGAGCAGGAGCCATTCATGCCCCTCAGAGCAGAGGTTTGGAGAGGTGGGTGAGGACTCCTATACTCTTGTCCCTTTGTCACAAGACCAAAGGTGTTTGGGCTAGAGCCTGCCCTTACCTTATTGGGGTGAATGGGAAAGGGGTAAACTCCTCTTTGACTTATGACGGTGATGAAATGTGAGAAATAGATTATTGCCACCATAGCCCGGGGGACAGTGGGGCCAATAGTACAGCCTGACCTATCTTTGCTGGCCTAGGGATAAGATGAGAGAACAAACAGTCACTTGGGGCAGAGTTCAAAGGAACAAAGGGATAAGGGCCAGGGGACTTGTGTTTGTCACAGACCTGGAGGTAAAGTGAGACGAAGAGCAGCCGAGACAAATCTGGCTAGTTTTTAATATGCTCCAAACCCTCCTCTCTCAACTGTTTGCTGGCCAAAGAAAGCAATGTGGTGGGGTTCATCAGGCCAAGGGCTAGCCTAGCCTGCACGAAGCCATGGTTTGGTTCCCAGCGCCATATAACTTGGATATGGTAATACATACCTGGAATTTCTGCTCAAGCCAGGAGGGCCAGAAGTTCAAGGCCTACTTAGGACACGTGAAACCTTGTCTAGGGATGGGCAGCTTGAGGTGCAGATCTTGTTCCGTTATCTGATGGTTCTGGCCATGGATCTAACCAGTGAAATTTCCAAGGGGTACTGGGAATTTACTGAGAAAAACCCTCCTATCCCCAAGTGCCTGGGCCTAAAAGCACATGGGTTTCCACCTTTCCTAAGCACTATCAGCCACCTTAGTAGTGCATCCAAGAGGCTCCCTGTGCTGGCCAAAGCAATTCGATCTTGAAGAAGGCTTATAGGCAAGAGAGGCCAGGACTGACAGAGCAAAAATACTGGATGTTTTCAGCTTGACTCAGGTCATGTAGAAGCTGACCTGTATGGGGAGTGACTCCAGAAAGATGACAGGTTTGGTGTCACCTTTATATGAATAATAGGAAAGAAAAGAACATTGTTTCTGTGCTCACAGTCTATGGGGCTATGAGCTAAAGTTTTCTTGTCAGGCCAGTGTGGAGGACTACATAGCCTTGGGCATCGATTCCACCGGCTGGCTTTGAGTTGGCTTGGGAGGGATTGGGAACTGAGTGTTAGTAACCCCTCAGAGCCTCATTTTAAAGGTGGGCTTGAGAATATTGCACACAACGGCTCACATCCGTCATCTTAGCAATTAGGACCCCGAGGCAGAAGGATCATCAGGATCGCTGTCAAGCTCAGCTTGGGCTACATATGAGTTCTAGGCCAGTCTAGGCTGTGGAGTATGAGTCTCTCTCCCCAAAATAGTTATCCACTTTGAAGCCAAGCATGACGCAGGAGGATCATCATGAATGCAAGGGCAGCCTAGCGGCCCTGTCTTAAAATAAAAAAAAAAGAAAAAGGAGAAGGAAAAAAAGAAAGAAAAATAAGAGTACTCATTCTGTAGAACTTGTGCAAAGAACAAAGATGTGCAGCTCTCTTCACACATGGAGATGGCCCTCGTGCGTGTGTTCAAAGGTGGCAGAAATGAACGGGCTAACAGAAAGGTCTGCAGGGCTACACCTGGGGCCCTCAGCCAGCTGCTGAGATAAAAGTCCTTGGTGTCTCTCCCTTGATCTACAGAAGGAAGAAGCTGTGAAAATGCACCCTCAGCCCCTCAACCCCGAGATGTCCCCAGCCATTTCCACTAGGCGTAGTCTCTAGTAGCTTATGAGTTTCATTCCCCCTCCCCCAGGAGAAGAGACAGACACCCATCTATCTGGAAGGTCAGTCCATACTCCTTCTGCCTTGTTGGCTGGAGCAACACACCACAAAACCCACTCCAGGCTGAAGACCTACTCAGCCTCAACCGAGAGGCCTGTACCGAGAGGACTACATTCCTGGAATCCACCGTTTCCTACAATATATGTTTTCAGTGGCCAGCGCCCATTTTCTACCAGAGCCCCTGTTATTAATGGCTCAAGGGGCCACCCATGAGACTGCCTGTCAGACCATATTTCAGCACAGTCAACTGAGAGCAAGTTAAGGCATGTCCGGGTTCTGCTGTGAGTGGACTTAGATGCTGGCCTTTGAAAGCTGCTGGTCAGCAAGGGGCAAATCCTCCTAAATCCTCCCAAAGATAGGAGCATGTGGTCATCTCTTTCAAAGGAATTTTTACTCCCATGGGACAGTTGGGTTTTTCTTTTTTTTTTTTTGGCTCTGGCATCTCTTGTCACTTCCGTGAAACTTGATTCATTTGGGTTTCTCTTTTATTTCCATAGTAGAGTAAAAATAATTTTTTTGAAACAGGGTTTCTCTATGTAGCCTTGACCATCCTGGATTCTCTTTGTGGTCCAGGCTGGCCTCGAACTCACAGTGATTTGCCTGCCTTGCCTCCGGAGTGCTGGGAATACAGGTGTGCGCCACCACGTCCGGCTCTAGAGTAGATTTTAATGTCCACTCAACATCCATCTAGCCTTCAACAAGGGAAGTAGTCACTGCTTTCGAACGCCCCTGACCCCTGACTCAGGCCAAATACCAGGGAGGCTGCTCCATTCTCTACTCCAAGGGTAGCATAGATGTTGAACTATAAGAAATTTCTATTCCTTCATTTGTAACACAGCTTAGAACACCAGTAAGTTTTTGTTGGGACTGCTGAGGAAAATGGATACTCCCGTAAAAATGAGCATAGCTCTTAGGGAACTTGGCAAGGAATTAATTTTTTAAAATATTTATTTGTATATGAGTGCTCTATCTGCATGTACACCTGCATGCCAGAAGAGGGCATCAGATCACATTATAGATGGTTTTGGGCCACCATATGGTTGCTGGGAATTGAACTCAGGACCTTTGGAAGAGCAAGACAGTGCTCTTAACCACTGAGGCATCTCTCCAGCCCCGGCAGGGAATTAATTGTTCAGGGCCACTGCATAGAGAGATGAAGATGCCAGCATGAAGTAGAGAAGGGCAGAGGCTGAATGAGGGTAAGCCAGAGGTCCTATCCAAGTCCCTGCATCAGGCCACACCTGATTCATACCTAGTTTTCACTAATATGTATGCCAATCCACTTTACATCTCTATAAGGCACTATGCATTGATTCTTTCTCTTAGAACTTAGTCAGCTTAGTGCTTAGTCAGCACTAGCACATCTGTTCCATTGGCTTTCTCTGGATTTCCCAGTGTGAATGTGGTCTGAGTTTGGTTGAACTCAGCTTCCCTCCCACTCTTGTCATTTAATATTTATGATGGTGCTTCAGGGCCATTTGTTGGGAACTCCACCCTGACACACAGAACTTCTAAGTTCTCCCAGGTAGATAACTCAGGCTGTCTTCACCTGGCTCTGTCTAGGAGCTAGGGTACCACGAGGAATCTGTCTCCACTGTCTCCTGGCTTTCAGTTCAAGCAAGGTGGGTTACTCAGGGAGTGTCACCACCACAAACCAGACTTGGGCACGAGAAGAGCTACACTCTGAGACACTCTGGCAAAGCTCATGGAGACTGTAACACAACACAGCTGTTTTCTCCAAGGCCACATAACCAGATACAGCTGTCATACAGGCTCAAACAGGCCTAGACAGCCTGACTTCTAGCTAAGCAGATTATGGGCAGGCTTCCTGCAGAGATAACAGTCTCTCAAATGGATGCTGGAAATGGTCAGCTCAGATTTTCCCCAATAGTGAATGAAGACAGAGAGCCTCACTCCATCCTCCTCAGCCTGCCTCCTCTATAGTCATCATAAAGATCACAGACACTGTATATTATTCTAGAACTCAGACTAGGTTGATGGGACACTTCCCCTCCCCACCCTCCCACACCAGGGAAGGAGTGAGGGTCACAGTTTTTTAATAAACTGGACAACCACGTCCATAATCCTTGAGGAGCAAGGGAAGCTCAGGAAGCTAATGTCAAAAGTGTTTAGCACTCCATGGAAACCGTCCTCCATATGATGCCACGTCACAGGCACCCCCAGATCTTCCAGCCTCTTCTTATATAGGAGCGAGTGGTCTCGGATAAGGTCATACTCACAGCTCACAATGCAGGTTTCTGGGAGCTGAGACACTATATCGTCTTCTGCAATGAGGGGTGAGCAGGTAGCATTCAGTATGAACTTGATCTCCTCGTAAGCATCTTCATTTACAGGCCCCGGGGGTACGGGTTGGTAGCCTCGCTTCTTAAATCTCTCCGGGATGTGTTCTGAGCCCAACCACTTTCTGTATTTCTCCCAGACTTCGGAAGGCAGATGCATACCGTTCTTGACGACACTTTTCCAGGAAGAGTTTATGTCTAGGTGACAACACCAGCAATAAAAGGCCAGATTCCAAGAAAGCAATGGGATGTTGTCATTTTGTTGATAAGAAGGGCTCTGGAAATCTATGCTTTGCAGTAGGGAGTAGATCAGAACCTGAGCCCGGATCCTGGGGAGATCTTTTTGGTTCAAAGACTCTTGACAAACCACAGTGGCTGCATTCCCTCCTATGCTGTCCCCACAGACCACAACTCGAGCTGGATCCACTCCATACACATGCAGTGATCTCAGAAAGTGGACAGTAGCTGCCTCACAGTCTTCTTTCATCACCGGGTACTTGTACATGGGAGACTTTCTGTATCTACAGAGGAATCAAGGACCATAGGTTATGTACAATGCTCGGCCTCGTCTGACTTCTCACATCTCAGATCCCCCTTCGAAGCCTGGAGAGGAGGAAGCAGGCAAGGGCCTAAACACACAGTGTATCTAAAGCCCTCATGCCTGACACATAGGTTCAGAGGAGGTAATTGCCATTCCACTTGGGAATGGATGCGATATTGTTTAGATGTTCCAGTAGCCATGCTGGACACTGCTGACCTTAGGCAGAGGAAATGTAACCTGTCTGCCACAGGCAGGGCTGGTAGACATAATGAACTCTTCCAACCAAAGGCAAAGTGCCACACCCAGTCCCGTCAGCCTCCAAAGGACAGGGTTAAATGATGTGTTTATCTACAAATGCTTCCTGCGTCAAGGAAGGGAATCTAGTCCCACTCTCTTTCCTCTCTCCCTTTTTTTTCTCATTATTGGCTCCTCAGGGCCCAGCCCTCCCGTATTTTCTGCTCCAATTCTATTGGCTTCAAGCTTAAACTTCAGACCCTCTCACTACAAATCATAGGTGTCCGCCTGTGTGTTCCGGTTGCCCCCCCCCCCCCCCTTTCTCACCCGACTGATGCCACGACAGAGTCACAGCCCTTGGCCAAACGCAAGCATATGTTGTGGTGGGTTCCTGGAAAAACAAAATTAAGTGTCACATTTACTAGGACATTTTCATTCTCCAGCCTTTCTGGCCTTCCTCTTCTTGTAAACAGAGCACCAGAGTCAGCTGAGCAGATCATGAAATAGCTTCTGGTTGTAAATAGCCTGCCAACTTTTCCACTGTGTTGCTTCTGTGAGCTGCAAGGACAACAGTTTCCAAGATGCCCATGAGCTGATGCACTCCACCACTTATCAAAAACACCCCAAAGGGAATAGAGCACAGTGCCTTGTTGTGTGAAAGTGGTATTCTCATATATCAACTTAGGAAGAGGTCAGACCATTGCATTAATGTACCACCAAAATGATCTGTGCCTACAAATTGCCCTGGATTTTCCTGGTCCTAACAGTAGAGTGTATACCAGAAGAAATGATCATTCTTTTTTTTTTTTAATTAAAAAATAATGTATTATGTATACTGTGCTCTGCCTGCACATATACCTGCAGGCCAGAAGAGGGCATCAGATCACAGTATAGCTGGTTGGGAGCCACCATTTGGTTGCTGGGAATTGAACTCAGGACCTCTGGAGGAGCAGTCAGTGCCCTTAACCTCTGAGCCATCTCTCCAGCCCCATCATTCTTTTTTTAAAAAAAATTTATTTTACTTTTACTTATGTGCATGTGTTATACACACTTGTGTGAAGGTGTTCCACAGAAACAAGGGGGGGAGGAAGAGGAGGAAGAGGAGGAGGAGGAGGAGGAGGAGGAGCAGCTGCTAGATCTACTGCTGCTTCTAGATCTCCTGGAGCCAGAGTTGCAGTCAGTTATATGATGCCCCACATGGGTGCTAGGGACCCAACTTGGGTCCTCGGGAAGAGCAGCACATGATCTTAACTACTGAGCCATCTCTCTAGCATCCACCCCCTGAAGGACCTTTTCTCTCAGTCCCATTTAGCCAGGTGACAGGGGACTCGAAGAAGCCAGAAGAAAGGTTCTTTCTTACTCAAGCTCCCCAGGATGCTTCCACCACCATGGAAGAAGATGATGCCAGTCCTGAGGGTGGAGGAGGGTTCCTTGGGTTTGTACAACTTCACAGGGACTGTCCCAAAGTGCATATCTGTGACTACAACATCAGGATCTTTCTTGAGTGGCTTCAGATCGTGCAGAAAACTGGCAAACTGGGCCGCATAACACAGCCCCAGCTTCTCAAAAATCATCCCCTGTTAGAGAGAGAAGAGGCAGTGGGTTGAGGATTACGCACCCACCACTCACTTTGCATGCCCCTGGGAGGCTGTTGGCCACATTTACCCTTCCCGGTGCCAAGAAGGATCTTGGAAAATATTGATCAGACTGCACCATAGACCTCCTGCGCTTCCTCCCTCTCCTAAGCAGTCTCACAAGGCACCTGCAGTTAAAGCCACGCTTACCCATGTGGCTCCACCACCAGGCCTACTCCTCTTCCTAACCCTTTGCATGCCAGCCATGACAAACCAGGCCTCTGGCCAAACCTTGAGGATCCCTTTTGAAGACCCCTGTTCTACCTAAGGTCTGGGCATTGCCTTCTAGAGAAGGTTGTTTTCTTAACTTTCCATGGCATCTACTGAATTGTTTTTGAAAAAAATGTGACGTGAAAGGTTTTTCTCTGTAGGAAAATTAGGAATGAGGAAGGAAATGCAAAGATGTATGGGCCAGTGATGTCAGTGCAGGTGGAGGCCCATGGGCTTCTTCAGGTTATTGTATTGTTTTTTTTTTCTTTATTTCTTTTTCTTTTTGTGCTTTGTTTTTAAGGCAGGGTTTCTCTGTGTAGTCTTGGCTGTCCTGGAACTTACTCTGTAGACCAGGCTGGCCCCAAATTCCACCTGCCTCTTCCTCCTGAATGCTGGGATTAAAGGTGTGGGCCACCAGACCAGGAAAAAATTATTTTATGTATGAGTCCTCTATTTGCAAGCACCCCTGCATCAGATCACATTACAGATGGTTGCGAGCCACCATGTTGTTGCCAGGAATTGAACTCAGGACCTTTGGAAGAACAGGCAGTACTCTTAACTGCTGAGCCATCTCTCCAGCCCTATTGTGTTATCATTGACATCTAGCTAAAGGTTTTCAAAAATAAATATAAATGTAAATATAAATATAAATAAGTAACATTCTTCTGTATTCATAGACCAGTGTCTGGCTCAGCCATCATCAGAGAAGTTTCCTCCTGCAGGAGATGGGAACAAATACAGAGACCACATCTAGACAGTGGACAAATAATCAATTATAAATGGGACATCTCTATCAAAATCCTCTCCTGAAAGCTCAGGGGGAAGGGGAGGCAGTGGGGCTAGGTGACAAAAAGGAGACTGTGTCTTCGAGGTAGAACAGAATTGACACACATAGGAGCTCCCAGAGACTGTGTGGCAGCATGCACAGGCCTACGCAGGTCCAAGCGAGATGGGCTCCTAGTGCTAAGAGGGAAGTGGACACTAGCTCCCACTCCTGACCAAGAGGCTATCTCCAACTGACAACCATTCAAAAAGAAAAAAAGAGTTTCCTCCAGTGAAGTCTTATGGGTCTACAAACCACATTTAAAGGGGGGTTCCATATCTAGCAGTAGATGCCAACACAATATAATCTCAGTGCTATTCTTAGACATGTATTGTCTCATAAGGCTTGTTTTGGCCTTGACTGTCCTGGACTCAGTTTGGAGGCCAGGCTGGTCCCAACTCACAGTGATCCACCTGCCTCAGCCTCCCCAAATGCTAGGAATAAAGTTGTGACCCTTGGCTGGGCTTAAAAAAAAAAACCTTGCTTGTAGTTTGCTTTGCTATTATGATTTATTTATTTATTTTTTGGTTTTTTTGAGACAGGGTTTCTCTGTGTAGCCCTGGCTGTCCTGGAATTCAACTCTGTAGACCAGGCTGGCCTTGAACTAGCAGATCTGCCTGCCTCTGCCTCCCGAGTGCTGGGTTTAAAGGCGTGCGCCACCTGGTCCAGCTTCCCTCTGCTTTTCTACATGCTTTGTTTTATTCTGGTTTGGCTTTTCTTCATTGGCCTGTTTTTTTTTTTTTTCTCAGAAGAGAGAGATAAAGGAAGCATGGCGTCAAATGGGTAGAAAATAGGGAGACGCTGAGAGGAAAGGAGGGAGGGAAACATATCAGAGTATACTGTATGAAAAAAATTGCAGCTGGGCGTGGTGGTGCACGACTTTAATACCAGCACTCGGGAGGCAGAGGCAGGTGGATCAATGTGAGTTCGAGGCCAGCCTGGTCTACAAAGTGAGTCCAGGACAGCGAAAGGAACACAGAGAGACCCTGTCTCAAAAAAAAAACAAAAAAACAAAAAAACCCACAAAAAACAAAAAACAAAAAATAACAACAAACAAACAAAATTCCAGATGAATAAGTAAATAAATAAGTGGACACTCTCTTGGTCTTTCTAGTAGTTTCTAGTCCTAAATCACAAGCATTTTGGCTGTGAATGAAGCTTGTGGACTCATCTCAGACCACTTTTTTTTTCTTTTTGGGGTGTGTATAGTATGTTGGGTGTATGTGTTGTATGTACTTGTTAGTGTAGGTGTATGTACATCTATCTGTACATCTATGTACATGAGGAGGCCAGAGGTCAACACTGGATGTCTTTCTTTCTTTTTTTTTTCTTTTTCTTTTTCTTTCTTTCTTTCTTTTTTTTTTTTTTTTTTTTTTTTGGTTTTTTGAGACAGGGCTTCTCTGTGTAGCCTTGGCCATCCCAGACTCACTTTATAGATCAGGCTGGTCTTCAACTCACAGTGATCCACCTGCCTCTGCCTCCCGAGTGCTGGGATTAAAGTCGTGCGCCACCATACCCAGCTCGGATGTCTTTCTTCAATTACACTCCATCATGTTTATTTATTCAATTATTTATTATTTTATCATGTTTATTTAAGTGTGTGTGTGTGTGTGTGTGTGTGTGTGTGTGTGTGTGTGTGTGTGTGTGTGTTGTCTGTGTGTTACAGAGGTCAGAGGACAACTTGAAGGAGTCAGTTCTGTTCTTCCACCAGGTCATTAGGCTTGCTGACAACCGACTTTAGCTGCTGTGCCACCTTCCCGACCCATCTAATTTGTTTTTGAGACAGGGCCTTTTTAGGCTCAGACCGCCATTCTCAGCTCTGTGCTTGGCTTCTCATGATCTGAACCCAGGTTCTCAAGTTTAAGCAGCAGACACTTTACAGATTGCACTGTCTCCCCAGCCCCACAGAAAACTTTATTATTATTATTATTATTATTATTATTATTATTATTATTATTATTAATTTATTTATTTATTTATTCACTTTACATTGGTTGTAGTGACCTCCTTCCTCTCCTCCAAGTCCTCCCCCATTCCTCCTGCCCTAAAACCCAGAAAAGGAAGACCCTCCCTACCCACCCACCACAGCTCCTCAATTCACATCAGGACTGAGTGCATCCTCTTCCCCTGTGGCCCAGCAAGGCAGGTCCCATCAGGGGGAGGTGATCAAAAATCAGACAATGGAGTCCATGTCAGAGACAGTCCCGCTCCCCTTACTATATAATAAATACATGGAATTCATCCAGGAAGGCAGTTTCCTATGCACATAGCTGTCAGACAAGTAATGTGTGGTGTGACGACGCACACACATGGACAGATAAGTGTCGGCTGCCATCTGATAGCACCCTGTGCCGAGATAGGTGAGGAGACCACAGCTCCTCATGTCTGTAGCAGATGAAGTAACTGTGCAGATGAAGCACCTGTGATTCCTCGTGTGCTAGGGTTACCCTGGGGACCGCGCGCTGCTAACTTGCACCCCTCCATGGCAGGAGAGGCTACAATCAGAGGTTAGCAGTGAAAAATATGGTATCTGATCCAGCAAAGCTATGGGCCCCTTGCGTTCTGATCTTGGAGTGAGCAAGCCATGGGCTTCCTGCTGCCTTGCTACGTTTTCCTCCTGGGCCTGGCCTCTTCAAGCTATTTGTTGCTAGATTCCTTGTGAGCTTGCTTACCACTGGCCAGGCCCCCTTCCTCTCCTAGCATGGACTGCAAGCTCCCTGGAGGCAGGCTCTCCCTAGGACTTTCTCTTTCACCCATCCCTGAGCTCAGAGACTGGGCTCTGAAACCACACAGTGGTTGAATAAGACACCATTACAGAAAAGAATTAACACTGACTGTGTAACACATAGGAGGGTTTACCCTACCATAGATGTTGCAATACACCCTCTGGATAGTTCAACTCTGGGATCCTTGAGAAATGCCAGGCAATAGGGGCTGCTAGGACCCCATATTTAGCAGACAGAGAATCTGAGCCTTGGTAACTAGAAACTTGAACTGTAGACTACAAGAAGAAATGCCAAGGGGGGAAAACTAGAGTTGGGCCATTTGCAAAAGCAGGCCCAGGGTACTGTTTTAAGTCTGGTACCTTTAGCTTAACATAATGATCTCCAGTTCCACCATTTTCCTAAAAATATACTTTCATTTTTTTTAATGGTTGAGTAAAATTTCATTGTGTCTAGGTGTGATGATGCGCATGTTTACTCCCAACACTCAAGAGGCAGAGGCAGGCCAAACTCTCTTGAGTTCAAGGCAAGCTTGGTCTACATAGTGAGACCTTGGCTCCTTTGTAAAAATTTGTGCGTTCCTATTGTAGGTTTTCTTCATCCATTTATCTGTTGGTGGATGTCTAGGTGATTTCATTCCCTGGCTCTTGTGAATAGAGCTGAGTGAACACAGATGCATAAATGTCTCTGGGGTAGGATATAAATTCCTTGGGTGTTACTGTAAGTGAGATGACCCAGGCGAAAATCATGTTCTCTCTCGTGTCTGAACCCTAGCTTATAATGTTTATATGTGTGTGTAAAATTGGTTTTGAGTGTGTCTATTGAGCTATGAAATAGGAAACAGGCTATGAGATGGGGAGAGGGCTTTAAAAATGGGAGACAAAGCCATAGGGTCCATGGATATGAAGATAGAGAGGAGGTTACAGGGGGTAGAAGGGTGTAAGAGAGCAGGTTAGGAGGAGAATTATTCAAAAAGCACATTTTCTTTGAAAAGGCTGTTATGGAAACTAGTATTTTGTATAACAACTGTTTTTAAAAATTAAGGGTTTTTTTTGTTTTGTTTTCTGTTTTTGTCTTTTGTTTGTTTTTGTGACAGGGTTTCTCTTCATATCCTTGGCTACCCTAGAACTCACCGTGTGGACCTGGCTGGCCTCGTACCCACAGAGATGCATCTGCTTCTACCTCACCAAGTGCTGGAATCACCTGGACCACCACACCTGGCCTTAAAAAATCATTTTTAAAAATAGAACAAAGAATTTGTTAAAGTTAGGTTCTATGGAGCTCATCAGTTTAGAGTGATGACAGCTGCTCTTCCAGAGGACTCATGTTCGATTCCTAGCACCAACATGGTGGCTCACAACCATCTGTAACTCTAGTCCCAGGAGAGTTTAATGCCCTCTTCTGGCGCCTGCTGGTACTGCACACACATGGTGAACAGCTATGCACACCGATAAAGCACCCACACACATAACATAAATCATTTCTAATGTTTTTTAAAAAGTGTGCTCTATGGTTCTGCTCATGTCTTCACCTAACTTACTAGTTTGCTTTCTGTTTTCTTAATTCTGTTGCTTGCTGACTCTAGCTAGCAGATCTCTGTAGTCACGGAAGCTCCAAAACTCATCCCTACCTTCAGCAAAGTACTGAGGGCTAACAAGGGTGGAGATTGACTTTTTCCTCTGTGTTAATGGAGTACCATAGTTTGCACATTCCATATTCTGCAGGAGCCCTTGTGGAAAAGGACCCAGGGTGATGCTATTTATAGGAGGAAGAGCCTTTGGGAAGAAAGGCTTAGTGGAGGTCACTGGGGACGTAGGCTGATCAGGGAGGGCAGAGTGTAAGAACAAAATCTAAGCCAGGAGGTAGTCACACACACCTTTAATCCCATCACTCAGTAAGCAAAGGTGGGCAGATCTCTGAGTTTGAGGCCAGCCTGCTCTACAGAGTAAGTTCTAGACAGCCAGGGCTACACAGAGAAACCCTGTCTTGAAAAAGAAAATCATAATCTAATGATGCATGCACTCTAAAATACACAGTGAGGCCCATTCTTTTGTATGATAAATACAAAATGAATTTTAAACAAGGCACTATGGAATCTCACACCTTCTTTCTCTATTGTTCCTTGCAACACGGATAGTTTTCCTCAGCCATATCCTCTCTCTCCCAAAACAATAAGGGCGACATCACAAGTTACAGCCTCAAAATCCGTGAGCCTAAATGACCCTTTTGGGGCTTTGTAAATCAATTGTCTTGGGTATATTGTTATAGCAATGGAAACATCGAGAAAGCAAACATCCATTGAATTGTGAATAGTATTGAAGCATCCAGGATCTGATTTGTACTAACTTCTATCCTCAGCCCTCAGGTGAAGGAGACAAGCAAAATACAAACTCACCCATGTCATTGACAAGTGTAGAAAGCAACTGAGGAATCGCAGCCTCACGGGGTGAGTGATGCCTTCCGGGATGCGTTCAATCCAAAAGTGTTTACAGATCACCCACAGCAGAACCCCCAGCGAGAGCACAGACACAGCACCTACAAGGATTGTCAGGGCCAGAACCACCATGCTGCTTCCACTTCAAAGGAGGCCAAGTGTCACCTGAGCCTGCCACAGGCCGTAGAAGACAGTGCAGATAATCAGGTCTCTTTATACATCACTGACTTCCCTCTCCACCTCCTTGCTTCTGGTAATCTGGCCCAGCCCAGGCAAGGAGTCGCTTAAGGACTGAGAGGGGAGGGCGTGGTTGCAGGCCAGGACCCACGCAGAGGAGAAAGTGGTTCCTACAGCCTCTTTCAGAAGGGAAGAGATCTCAGTAGTTCCTACTTAAATCCTGGCATCAGCTCTAGATAGGGCATTGGGTAAGCCACAGAGTTGCTGTAGTCATTAGACACTTGCCCTTAGACCTTATTGTCCCAATTCTAGTGTGACAACACTTACTATTCCTTAACTAAGTGAGGAGGCTTTAGGGCATTTGTGCTTGCTGGTTCTCTGTGTAACAACCCCCATCCCCCCCCCCCCACATACCAGATGGAAACTGGACTCAGTTCTTCCCATCCTGCCTGCAGCTGCTCAAGTGTCACCTAGCTAGCTAGCCAGCTATTCAAAATTTCAGTATGTCACTACCAACAGCCCCAAGGGCCCTGTCATACCACATGACTTCATTTTCATCTGTGGCTTTTATCATCACCCAAGACGTCTGTCCCTAGACTGTAGAACATACCTTTTGAACACAGAAATGTTTACATTGTTGTCCTTCTTTTAACATTTATTTATTTATTTATTTATTTTTATTTTATGTGTGTGAGTATTTTGCCTGCACATGTGTCTGTGCCTCATGCCTGTTGGGTGCACTGGATGCCATAAGGCAGCGTCAGACCCACTGGAATGGAGTTACAGATGATTGTGAGCTACCACGTGGGTGCTGGAAATTGAACCCAGGTCTGCTGCATGAACAGCCAGTGCTGTTTAACTACTAAGCCATCTCTCCAGCCCTCAACTCTGTGGCTTTTATGCCTAGAGGCTGGATCAAGGTTTGGTTCTTGGTCAGGACTATGCAAATCTCCACCATTCCAAAGGATTGATGAACAGGTTTTTTTTTTCTCTTCATTGTAAAAGAGGGAAGCTTAAGCATGCCTGTTTTCTAGGTCAGGTAAGACGTTAAGGCAGTTTTTACAACTTTTCCCTAGCAAGGAGGTCCTATATAATCATAATAACTGCCTCCCTGTGGTGGTTGGCTTTAATTGTCAAATTAACACAACCTAGAATCAGCTGGGAAGAAAGTCTACATGAGGAAATGTTCACATTAGGTTGGTCTGTGTACATGCCTACAAGGGCATTGTCTTAGTTAAACTACTTGATGTGAGAAGACCCAGACCACTGTGGGCAGCACCATTCCCTAGGCAGGGGGTCCTGAACAGTGTAAGAACAAAGGAATGGAGGTGAGTGCAAGCAAGCAAGCAAGCAAGTATGCTTGCATTAATTTCTCTGTGCTCTTGCCTGTGGGGGGGTGATAAGCTGTTTGAAATTCCTGCTTTGATTTATCCCACAGTGATGAACCGTAACCTGGAATTAGGAACTGAATGAAACCCCTTTCTCCCCTAAGTTGTTTTTCATCAGGGCATTTTATTTCAGCCACCAGAATGAAACAAGAATATTCCCCAGCCTAGTAATGGAACAGAAGCTTCCAAAAAAAAGGGGGGGATTTTTACCTCTCAAGAGACATTGGGCCAGTGCTTGGAGAACTGTGGGTGACAGGTGATCTGGATATTAGCATCTCATAGACATATATTGGCCCTTGCAACACGTAAGCATCTGATCTATTATGTCAACACAGCTGAGGTTAAGAAACCTCATGCTGGGTCTGCTCAACGCCGACGTTCTAATGAGGAGAACGTTACTGACAGTTTCTACGCTCTTTTGTGCAACAAACACATCAGCCAATGCAAAGCGTTCGTGTGAGGGTGTCATACCACACACTCAACAGATGACAATGATAGAAACAGCGAACAATGATAGGAAAACAGCACGTTCTCCATACACATCCATGTCCCTTGTGAACGAACAGGAAAGCTCTGGCCATGGGCATGGGAGCCTGGAATGCATCCTGGCCAGTGGGGTGTGAGTAGAGATGGTGGAGCCTCTGCCTGGCCTTGGGAGGTCTCCACAGCCTTCCACTGTCTGGCTGTAGGGCATCTAAAGATTCTCTCATGCTTTTTCTCTCTAGAAAAGAAGGGCTGCTGAGGGTGACTCTTAGCATATCGCATCCCTGTGGCAAGCTCGGAGGGGAGAGGCATGGGATGGAGTGGGAAGGCCACTGCTGTAGTCTGTGAGGAGAGCTGGTGTGGGGGAAAGGAACACAGACCAGGAGTTTTATTCATCTGTAAAACAAAGCCAGGGTTATTTTCTCTGCAGTAAGCTTTGGGCTACATCCTTTGTGTATGTTATTGGTAGGACAATGAGTTCAGGTTTAACTTGTTGGTACATAAGTCAGGGCTCAGTCATCCTTGACACTGTTCCAGGGTTCTGCTGCTCCTAATTCCTCACTCATGTTAATCCAAATAGCAGTCTTTTGTGAACTCGCTTATGTTGGCTAGGCCTTTGTCAACTTGGCACAGTCTTAAGTCATTTGGGAAGAAGGAATCTTAACTGAAAAAAAATGTCCCCATAAGATTGGCCTGCAGGCCACTCTGTAGTACATTTTTTTTTTTGATTAATGATCTATGTTGGAGGGCCTATCCCACTGTGGATGGTGCCACCCCTGGGTAGGTGGCATTGGGTTATATAAGTCAGGAGGATCAAGGCAATAATCTGGGTTCCTCTATGGCCTCTGCTTCAGTTCCTGAATCCAGGCTCCTGGCTTGAGTTCCTGGTCCAACTTCCTCCAGTGATGGAATGTGACCTGAGGGTTGTAAGCCGAAATAAAACCTTTCCTCCTCAAATTGCTTTTGGACATGTCATTTTAGGACAGCAATACAACCCCTAGCTCAGACATCCCCTCTATGGACCATCTAGGCACAACATTCCAGGCCCACTCTGACCTCCACAGCCAACATGGACTTCATAGGACAGTAACTACCATGACACAGTGTGGCACAAGACTCATATTTCCTGTCTAACCCACCACTTAGAACTAACTCCCACCTGTGAGCATGGAGAGACATCTCAGTCCCATAGAATTCTCACATGCAAGCATGGAGACCTAAGTTTGGACCCCTAACACCCATGTGAAAAGCTAGGCATAGCAGCACACACCCGGAATCCTCAACGTTGGCGTGGTGTGGTGGGGGTGGGGTGCAGGGAGCTTGGCTGAGGCTTGCTGGCTTGCTAGTCTGGCTGAATAGGTGAAAAATCAGGTTCAGTAAAAGAGCATCTCATGGTCTTTCAATAAGATGGAGGACTGTCAAGACGGCTCGGTGGGTAAAAAGAGTTTGCTAACCCGAGTCTGATCTCTGAGACCCACATTGTGGAAAGAGAGAACCAGTTTCCATAAGTTGTCCTGTGATCTCCATATGCACATGCATTCTCTCTCTCTCCCTCCACCTCTCCCCCCCCCCCCCCGTCACTAAATAAATAAATAAATAAATAAACATTTTAAACTGGCTAGAGTGATGTGTTTGTGGTTAAGAGTGTGCACTACTCTTGCAGAAGACCCAAGTTTGGTTCTTAGCACCCATGTGGGACAGTTCACAATTCATTACATGTAACTCCAACTCCAGGGGAAATCTGACCTCCTCTTTTGACCTCTGTAAGACACTCATACACACATGGCCCACACGTACACATGCACAAAAGTAAATCTTAAAATACTTAACAAAAACATAAGATAAAGAAGTGATTGATAAAGGCACCCAACATTAATCTCTGCCTCTACACACACACACACACACACACACACACACACACACACACACAGATAACTCATTCTTTAAATAACTTCTGTATGAATAAGGGTTTTAACTTTTTATTTAAATTCTTCTTATTATTCTTATTCTTACTACTACTACTACTGTATGTAGGCATGTATATTTTTAAGCTATTTTGTTGAGGTTCCTTATACCTCCACCTCCCTTCTCTCTCTACCCCAATCCCTTCCAACACCCCAACACCAGGTAGGAAAGAAAGAAGATTAGTGAGAAGAGGGCGCATAGGTCTCTTTAGCTACATCCTGCTGGTTAGAGTCATTGTGTTCCTTGGGGCAAGTCCAATATTCATTTCAGGATATCTCCAGTTTCTTGTCAAACCACAAGAGCAACCAGGAGCAGCTCATGCTGGAGGTGGGGGGCTGGGACGAGCAGCAGATGCCTTCTTCCTTCCAGCCCCCTGTCCCTCTCTGGGCTCTGGCATTTATTCCCTCTCAGAGTCCCCAGAATTAAACTATCTGCAGCTGGCAAATATGACGCCCCTCACAAGACAAATAGCCTGCTGCTGTGGACAATCTGCAGCAGCTCCATATCCCATTCCTACGGTTAAAACAAAATGTTTACATAATATAACTGAGTTTTTTTGTTTTGTTTTTGAGACAGGGTTTCTCTGTGTAGCCTTGGCTTCCCTGGCATACCTGAGTTTTTAAAGACATCAAAACTCCCACTACATGGGTGTATGAGAGAGAAAGAGATACACACATACACACACACACACACACACACACACACACACACACACACACAAACAGAGACAGAGACAGACAGAGACATAGACAGACAGAGACAGACAGGCAGGCAGAGAGACAGACAAGAGACACAGACAGAGAGACAGAGAGAGAGGCAGAGAGACACAGAGAGAGAGAGAGAGAGAGAGAGAGAGAGAGAGAGAGAGAGAGAGAGAGAGACAGAGACACAGAGACAGAGACAGAGACAGAGACAGAGACAGAGACAGAGACAGAGACAGAGACACATATGGACTCTGAGGACAACTTTTTGAGATTCAGTTATCTCCTATTGTGTGGTTGGTGGACCAAACTCAGGCCGTTAAGCCTTGTGTGGTAAGCGTCTTAACCATGCCACTGGTCCCCAACAGGGGTTTTGACTCAGGAAGATTCTTCTCTCAGTGAACTCCAGCTGCTGGCTGCCTTCCCCTGCTGCCTCTGCCAGCATGTCACCCTTAGATTTAAGAACTGGGAGCCCTGCGATTCTGCTGCCACATGTGTTCTGTTGAGTCAGCTTTATGTGTCTCTTGTGGACAGCATCCTAACCCGGGTCTTCTGTCTGGTCGGGGACTCTCCCAGCAAACAGCTGTCTTGATAAAGAAAAGCCAGACAAAAACCTGACAAGAATCACAAAGGCAGCTTGTCCTTACAAACAGCTTTCCTGCTAAAGGTCAGGCCATCAGGAAAGAGAGTTCACAACAAGGTGAAGGGAGGTCCCATGGCAAAGATTGTACCCATGACCACAGTGTCTCATGAGGACAGGGCTAGAGGGCATCCGTGTTCCAGACTCCTTAAGACCAGTTAGAAGAGAAACCACAACACATGCACAGTTACTCTGTCTAGCCTTTTGATAGATTCAAGTCTTGTACCCAATTAATGGATCATGAAACTGAGTCTTGATCAAGTTAAGCAGTTTTCAGAAGGTTAGAGAAACTCCTAAGTACCCATCACAAGGGATGTCACAGACAAAGCATTCCCCTCTCATGCTCCCTTCTTTTATGCAACGACAGCATTTCAGTTAACAAAGAAAACTCCCAGAAACCACCACAGGCTTAGCTGTCTGCCATCCATCCCCAAGCAGGAACATGAGTAAGTGGGATATAATCTGAACAGGAACTGCCTGTGACTTACTCAATAGGCAGCTGGTTGCAAACCTATGTTAGGGCAAAGTTTGTTTCACAACAACAGGAAGAATTTATATATATATATATATATATATATCTACGCAGACATACTGATGTGAAAATTACTCCGAGGGGCTGGCAAGATTGCTCAGCAGATAAAGGCACTTGCTGTTCCAAACTGACATCCTGAGTTCACCTCTGGAAGCCATGGTGGAAGGCAACAGCAGATCCAGAAATTTATTAATCCTTCGATCTTCACACACAAGTCTTTGTGTGTGCACACGCACACTTATATACACACAGTACTAATAAAGAAAAAAAATTCTGTGTGTGGCATGGGGATGTGTGGCACTGAAGACCAGTCCGGAGGCTCTGCACTGCTATGCGGGTACCCTACAACCAAGCCACACCCACCATCTCTACAGCAGTGCTTTATTTATTGTTTATTTATGGTATTTTTTGAGACAGGCTTTGTCTATAGAGCCCCAGATGTCCTGGAACTCACTATGTAGACCAGGATGGCCTCGAACTTAGAGAGATCCGTCTTCTTCTGCTTTCTGAGTGGTTCATTTAAAAAAGAAAACAAAACAAAACCAATACCTCAACAAACAAACAAAAGTCAATATGAGACAAGGAAATAATAAGAAGGAAAGGATGAGAGCTGGGAAGGGTTGTCCAGCCTGTAATCCCGGTGCCTGAGAATCTGAAACAAGAGGTCCACAGGTTCAAGGCTGTCCTGGGGTCCAGGGCAGACCTTCAAGAAACAAATGGTGGGTTATTTATTTACTTATTTTTATTTTATTTTATTTTTTTGCTTTTTAAAAAAAAGTCAGAAAAATTCCGTGTTAGGTGTCCTGGCTCACATTAGTGTTGTTGTTAATTATTATTATTTTTTGATACAAGATCTCACAACAGTAGCTCAGGCTGGCCTGGAACTCACTGTGTGTTCCAGGCCGTCTTCAAACTGTGGCAATCCTTTCCCCTCAGCTGTCAAGTGCCATGTATGTACCTGGCATTACGCTTCACTCACTTTTGAATCTAAATCAGATTTGCAACTTTACATATTTTTTTCTTAATTAAGATTCCCAAAATTGTATAAGCTCAAACAAAACCAAACTAGAAGTACCTGTGTGTGTATGAGCATGTGTTCAAGTGTGTGTGTGTGTGTGTGTGTGTGTGTTTACACAGGTGTTTACATGGGACATTATAGCCTCCTCCTGTCTTCTTCCATAACAAAAAAAAATTATTTATATAATTTTCAGAGTCTACAAAAAAGATGATCATTACATTATTTATATACTCCCAGATTGATTCAATCAGTTATTGTCTGACATCCAGATTTTCACTTTTTGGTGAAATAATTATCTCAATAGGAGAAAAAAATTCTAAGTGAGAGTTGATAGATGAGAGAGAGAGAGAGAGAGAGAGAGACAGAGAGAGAGAGAGAGAGAGAGAGAGAGAGAGAGAGAGACAGAGAGACAGAGAGAGACAGAAGGGGGACAGAGAGAGAGAGAGAGAGAGAGAGAGAGAGAGAGAGAGAGAGAGAGACAGACAGACAGACAGACAGACAGACAGACAGACAGACAGACAGACAGACACAGACACAGACACAGAAACAGACATAGAGACACAGAGACAGAGAACAGTTGCATATTTTTGGTACATAGACAAGCTGTCTCTCTATTGACAGCCTTGTCCATTTGTATTGCAATCCAGACAAGACCGGAAGTGACCGTTCTCCTATTCTGAACATGCTAAACAGCATCGTTACCCTTTGATTTGTCCCTCAACTCACAATGTAGCTGAGGATGATCCTGATCCTCTTGCTCCACCCACCCAAGTGCTGGCATCGCAGCACTGTGTTCAGTTCAAGAGGCCTTGATTTATGTTTTTTTCTCTTTGTCTTTCACGCTACGTGGATGGATGCTCTGCCTGCGTGTATGTTTGTGCACCGTGCACAAGCAGTGCTCACGGAGGCCAGAGGAGGGTGTAGCTCCCATAGAACTGGTGTTTCAGAAGACTGGGAGGCGCCGGGTGGGTGGTGGGAATGGAACGCAGGTTCCTTGCGAGATCAACAGTTGCTGTTAGTCCCCTAGGAGGACACTGGAAGCTGTGGATAAAGTGACACATTCCATCCTCCGGGATGGCTGTGTGCTCCTCCTCAGAAGCTGCCTCAGAAGCACGGCTTCTGCTTGTAGATTGCTTCTGTGTTTTATGAGAAAGTTTCCAACAGGGCGGAAATCAAACCTGGAAGGGTGTTGGTTTGAATGCTCTCAGGACCAAAAGGGAGTCTTTTGTGTCAACACTTTACAAAATAAATAAATCCAGAAGGCAAGAAAGGAAGGCTTTGCACATGCTATCACAGATTACCTGATGGAAACTATTGCATAAGACTCCCAGAACCTCAACCAAGAATAAATTCCCAGTAACTATCTTCAAACTTGGAACTGATATCACCCTTAATATTGTCAAAGTCTTGCTTCAAAGAGTCTTTTGTAACCCTGCAGAGCTTAGCTTTTAAAAATGCCTCCTTACCTCTTCCCACACTTTAATTCCCTACTTCCATAATTTATGGTTTTCTTTTGAGACAGGGTTGTCCTGCCCTGGAATTCACTCTAATGTAAACCAGGCTGTCCTGGAACTCATAGAGATCTGCCTGCCTCTGCTTCCCAACTGCTGGAACCAAAGGCATGCTGCCTACAGCCTGGCTCCATGCTATTTTTAAAGAAATAAATTCCCATATTTCATTTCCCCACTTCCATGGTATTCTTAAATAAATAAAATCAGTATTCTTTGGAGAATATCTCTCTCTCTCTCTCTCTCTCTCTCTCTCTCTCTCTCTCTCTCTCTCTCCTCATTAAAAAAAGTCTGGTAATGTTCTTCTCTCACGTGGTTTTTCTTGTGCACAGGAAAGACAAGAGTCTGTCAACCTCCAGCACACCGAATACACACCAATTTGACCACTATAGTGGGAATCCCTCAAGGTTCAGCCATGGTCTGTCCAGACTTCACAGATCCCACCTCACGGTGTACCCCAATGTGTTTAAGTTTCTTGGAGTCACCCTAAATTTCTAATCGCATTTCTCTTTGTGTATTGTATTGCTCTGTCCATCAAGAGCTTGCAAATGTATCACTACAGGCATCCTTAGTAGTTTTCGCTCAGACTGTTATTAAACGCCACAGGCTGAGAGTGTTAAATAGCAGAACTTTAGTCTTTGCCACTTAAAGTAAGCTGAAGTACAAGGTCAAGGTGGCGGCAAGGTTGGAGGGCTACAAGGGTCCTGGCTTAGAGAAGGCTGTTCTCTCCCTTTGTCCTCCATCTCTTCATGTCTCTCTCTCTTTTTTTGACACAGGGTCTCTCTGTGTAGCCCGGGCTGTCCTGGACTCACTTTGTAGACCAGGCTGGCCTCGAACTAACTCACAGCAATCTGCCCGCCTCTGCCTCCCGAGTGCTGGGATCTGGCTCCATTTCTCTGCTTTTATGTCCAAAATCTCCCCTTTGGGTAAATTGGCTAGTCACAGTTGATAGGGCCTTAATGGAACAGCCTTGCTAAGACCCTTATCTTCAAATAATGTCTCGTTCTAGGGTATTTGGGGGGTGAGAACTTTAGATACAGATTAGGGACCAGGGGACAACATTCAGCCCCAAACAGTATCAGTTATCATCAATACTAAATGGTTTTTCTCTTGTATGATATAATACTTCCTGCTTTGTTCTCTGCTTGAGCAAAGTCGGAAGTTAGGAAGCATTTAAGGTGAAGATCCCACCCCCCACCCCCCACCCCCCAGTGAAAGGCTCTCCTCTCAGAGAGGGATGCCAGACTCTTGCCATCTCTGTCATCAGTGCTCTGCAAGGGAGAAGTGGCTTCTCCCAGTGAGATCATGAGGAAAAGCTCCAAGCATGCACAGGTGTCTGAGGAAACCACCTGACTGCTCTTCGTGGCCATTAGGTGGAAGTGGGAAGTATCTAGAGCCACCTGGCACCACTTCTGTCTGTCAGCCAACATGCCTACCCACATACATACCTGAACTACCCATTCTTCTCACAGGCTTAATCAGAAAGAAGGGTGATGCTACAGTCATGCGACCAGAGCCTGTGTGTGTGTGTGTGTGAAACAGGTGGATGCTCAGGTAGGATGGTCTGAGAAGAGCTTCATAAGGAACTATGTAGATACACTGTGGATAGGAGAGCTGGTAACTACAGGGTTTCATCCCAGTCCCAGGAGTGGACCCCAGAACTGTGGGAAGAGAGCTTTTAGCTGGATCTGAGTCTTCAACTTGGCCATGCAAGGCAATCCCACTGGGCTTAGTATCCATGCCCAGCACCCCTCTTTACGTCCCCCTAAATGTCCTGCTGCTGACCCCTCACTGCCCAGAACTTTCAGAGTGTTGGATTTGCCAATCCTCCTATTTGGTTCTCTGGTCCTGGGGATAGACCACTCTGTATGGGAGGACAGGGAAAAACCAGAGGGAGGTGGGCGTGGATGTGCCTTCACGCCACCTCGCTGTGATGAGGCAACAGCAGGTTGCTCCCCTGGTGAAGGAGCAGGCAGATCTGTGCGTTTCTTGGCTCGGGGATGGTTTGATCGACGGCTCTTTATACTTTATGATGCCTCTCAGGAAGAATGGGACAAAGCTGTGTTAGGTCCCTGTCGCTGCTGTAATAAGTGATCCCAAACTTAGCCACTGAATTCCCCTCCCATTCTGGAGGTAGAAGTCCAAAATTAGTGTAGAAAGCACAGGGCCTCTGGATGCTCATGTTCAGGTCCTTCTCTTTTCCAGCTTCAGGAGGCCATCTTTGGCCCTCATCTCTTGATCCCTTCCCTTGATAACTGGGCCACCTGCCTTGTTTGTTACGTATCCTCTCTGGCCTCCCACCTCCCTCCTATAAGGACTCGTATGATGATGTCAGTCACTTAGAGAACCCCGGATGATGTCCTCATCTAATACATGGCTTTTTCCCTCTTGCCTACCGTCATCTCGGACTAGAGAGTACCTTATCATACAAAGGTAGGGGAGTCTAGAGTGAAGATGATGAGGCTATTGGCGATCACTAGTAGGAGGGAAGTGGGGTTCACGGGACTCTTCCTTAGAATTGTAACCACCGCTCCCTCCCTCCTTCCTCCAGATACAAGCGATCTTGGGACATGCTGGAGTATTTAAGTCGCGTGTTCACTGAAGATAGACTCCATGACAGAGCTTTCATGTGGTTACCGTAATAGGGAAGGGTGTTGGAGCGATGGATCTGTTTTAGGGGAGGGGTCACTCACACTTCTGAAGCAAGGGCTCACCCATGCTGTGTAAGTAAGTCAAATAAACCCATTAGTCGGCCAACTTAACTTTGATGGCATCATTATCTTGTCTGTCACTGATGTCAGAGTTTTAGGGTTCAAGGAGAGAAAGGGGGGTTGGAGAGTGAGGAATAAGGTTGAGTTGTCCTTCAGGCTAGAGTTTGGGTGATGCTGACAGTCAGACAAGCAACAGAATGGTCTGAAGTAGAGCGCTTCAGGAAAACAGTGGCTTTTTAAAAAGTCCTTTGGGGGGAAGTGACAAGGGAAAGGGTTGTGCTAGAAACAAGTGGATCTAAGTTCAGCTGATATCATCAAACTAGACTAAGAAACACTGTGTTTTCTTGTATTTCCGGCCAAGGCAGGTGCTTAAAAGGTCCCAAGGGCATATCTCCATAGAGGGTGCCAAGAGGAACAAAGGGCCTAGTTGTATGTGATCCGATAATGGCCACTTGTCCTGCCTGCAACTCTTCTCCAGTCCAGGCTTTGATATCTGAAAGGGCTCCTTGCCGGGGACAGAGTCCCCACCTATCCTATCTCGCAGTGAGTATCCTATCTGGGGTGAACAGATGTTTCTTCAGGCCTCCCTAGGAGAGTGAGCACAACACCATCTCAGAATGGTATTTGTGCAAAGTCCCCTTTGTCTTCAAACCCCAAGTGAACCAGGATTCACCACCTTTAGTATCTTCAAGCTGATGAGCACTTGACCTTTTAGGGATCTGCATGAGTCAGCATAGCTCACCATACGGTCTTTGAGGCCTTTTGATCCTGCCTGGTGCCGGACTCTTTCTGAGCCATTGGTGCAGATCCCCTTGTCCCAGGAACTCTCACACATGTGTGGCTGCAAAACCAGCACTATTGCATTCGTGATGCAATTTCTTCTGCTGCCAGCTTGAGACTTCGCTGTGCTAAGCAGAGGTTTTCTTATTTCATATAACCTCATCCCATGTGCCAGCGCTTGGGCTTAGATGTCTTCAGAAAACCCCCGCTGTGTCTATATTTTGGAGTGTTTTCTAGGTTTTCCCCCACCTTCAAATTCAGAGTTTTGCTTAAGGTCATTGATACTTTTTTTGCTTTTGCTTTTTGAAAAGATTTCTCTGTGTACCAGCCTTGCCTGTCCTGGACTCACTTGGTAGATCAAGCTGGCCTCGAACTCAGAGATCCACCTGCTTCTGCCTCCGGAGTGCTGGGATCAAAGGTATGCATCTTTTATGCATTGGGAGGGATAAAAATTTAGTTTTCTACATGTGGATATCCTGTTTTTCTGGCACATTTTAAAAGGAACTGTTATTGTTTTCAATGACACGTGCATGCGTGCTTGTGTGTGTGTGTGTGTGTGTGTGTGTGTGTGTGTGTGCCTGCGTGCATGTGTCTGTGTTACAAGAGACTGAGCTTAGAGCCTTGTGCGTGCTAGGTAAGAGGTCTACAATTGTGCTACATCCCCCAAATCTAATGTATGTTTTTGGTACCATGGTAGGAAATTTTGTGGATGCAGCCACTGCATGGGTGTGACCCTGGGACCCTGTGGTATTCCATCACTTGGCATGTCTGTGCCAGTACGCTTTAGTGTTGTTGTCTGTTTGTTGTGATGCTCTGTAGTATAGCTTGACAGTGAGACTTGTAATGCCTCCATTGTTCTTTGGCTTAGAATTGTTTTTACCTGCTTGGGGGGGGGGGTCTTTTATGCCTGTATGTGAATTTTAGATGTTTATCTAGCTCTGAGAAGAATGCCATTGGAATTTTTATGGAGACTGCATTGAAAAACATATGGGTTTTTTTGTTTTTGTTTTGTTTTGTTTTGTTTTTTGAGACAAGGTTTCTCTGTGTAGCCTTGGCTGTCCTGGACTCGCTCTGTAGACCAGGCTGGCCTTGAACTCACAGAAATCTGCTTGCCTTTGCCTCCCTGAGTGCCGGGATTACAAGCGTGTACCACCATGCCTGGTTTATGTATGGCTTTTTTTTTTTTTGAGATAGGGTCTCATTAGAGAGCCCTAGCTGGCCTCAAGCTCTTTCCAGACACCATGTTGTCCCCTTTTTTTTACAATGTTGTTCTTGAACACAAAGAAATTCACTTTCAGCTGCTTCTCAAGTGCTGGGATTAAAGACAGGAGTCCCCATGCCTGGCACGTTACTAGGTTTTGCTTCTATGTTTTTGAGACAGGGTCTCCCAATGTAGTTGTGATCGGCTTGAAAGTTACCATGTAGACCATGTTGGCCTCATATTCTTAGAGATAAGCCTGCCTCTGCCTCCCTAGTGCTTGGATTAAAGACATTTGTAACCATGCTTGGCATTACTAGGGATTTTTTTTAAAGCTATTTTAAGTGGTATTTCCCCCCCCAGTTAACTTCTCAACAAGTTTTTATTGGCATTTTAAGAGGCTACTTAATTTTGTGTATTGATTTAATATCCTGTTACCTTGATGAAAATGTATATCAAGATTAAGAAGGCCCTGTCGGAATCATGAGTGTCTTTCAAGTACTTTGGTGTCTTCCTTTCCTGTGTGTACTCTGCTTCCTTGCGTCTCTGTCTTACTGCATAGCTAAGACTTTCGTCATTATGTTGAATAAGGACAGGAACAGGGCTCATCTCATGCTTTCAGCTCCCCTCCCCCCGCCCCCCCTTTGGTGTGATGTTGGCAGTCGGTCTCTGTAGGCAGCCTCTGTTGTGCTGAAATGCATCCATCTAGTCTGAGTTTCTTCTGGGTCTTTACCAGGAAGATTGTGATAGAAAATGTACGGTAAGTTACACGTGCTGTTTAAGCTCACTAAAAAGCTACACCTGGAGATAGCAGCCCAACGCCTCCATTTCAGACCCAAACACTTTGTCTCAAAATGTTCCCCAGGCTCCTTGTTTGGGCTTGGGCCGTCCCTAAACCTTGTTTTTAGCAAAAAAGAAAGGAGAAGAGTAAAACAGTAAAAGTCATGTTCTCTTGTTAATGGAAGAAGAGTAGGTTGTTTGAGTAAAGACATTGAGTCCTTGAGGACAGCTGAAAGGAGAAACTCTTTCCAACAGAGGCTACTGTACTTCATCCTATCGTAAACAAACAAGCAAACAAACAACAACAACAAAACCTCGTGGTGGGAATGAAAACCCAGAAGCTCATCCGTGGAGAAAATATTCTTCAGTGCCTGGAAAATGTCAGATGAGACGCTCTGTCCTGTTTCAGCAGTTTCCCGGTGTGATTTGATAATGTGAATGTTTTTTTTTTTTTGATCGTTCTCCAAACCAGCCTACGGGGATTGTTCCTGCTGGATGTTGTAAGCATCTTAGGTGATGCTGTTTCCATCTGTTTGTTATCTGTTCTTTTGCTTGCTTCATGCTTAATAAACTCACTCATATGAAACGAGTATCTCACATGGATCTTTCCTTCTGTAGACAAGGGTGTGTTGCACATTTAAAGGCCTTTCCTGGATCTGTGGAGATGTTGTATAATTCCTCTCGTTGAGTCTATTTATGTCTTACATTGCTTTTATTGATTTGTACATGTTAAGCCCATCTTGAGTCTCTAGGATGAAATCACCTTAGTAACGGTGTACGGCTTTCTTAATCTGATCTTTAATATGGTTTGCAAGAAATTTACTAATTTTTTTTCAGCTGTGGTCATTGAGGAGACTGCCTTGTAGGGATTTTTGTTGTTGTTGTTGTTGTTGTTGTTGTTGTTGTTGTTGCCACTGTTGTTTCGTTATCTGGTTTGGGTATGGGATGCTGCTGGCTTCATAAAGTGGCTGGGGAGTGTTCCTCTTTCCACTCTGTGGAGTGATTGGAGGAGTTTTGGAACTAGGTCTTCTTTAAAGGTTTGTCAAAGCCAGGCATGGGTGGTGCACACCTGTAACCTCAGCACTTGGGAGGCAGAGGCAGGCAGATCTCTGAGTTTGAGGCCAGCCTGGTCTACAGAGTGAGTCCTGGACAGCCAAGGCTACACAGAGAAGCCCTGTTTTGAAAAACCAAAATAACAAACAAACAAACAAACAAATAAAGGTTTGGCAAGATTTGACAGTAACTTCATCATATTCTGAGCTGCCTTAAAAGGTCTTTTTTACTGTTTATTTTTGGGGGGGGTATTTTATTTTAAATTATGTGTATGACGGTTTTGCCTGCATGTATGTCTGTGCACCACATGTATGCAGTGCTTACAAAAGTCAGAAAAGAGCATCTAGTCCTCTGGCACTGGAGTTACAGAGTTGTGAGCCACCATGTAGGTGTTGCGAATTTGGTCCTAGTCCTCTGGAAGAGTGGCCAGTGCTCTAACCACTGAGAAATCTTTCCAGTCCTTTGGTGACTCTTGGTCCATGGATATCTTTAGCAATGAACTCTGTTTCTCACAGACAGCAAAAAGCTGGATCTATTTTTGTTTTTGTTGTTGTTTTTAATCCGGTCAAGCAGTTTTCATAAAAAGGAAAACTTTTTTTTTTAACATACTGGTAAGAAAATGTACTTACTGAAATTGTGATTAAAAAAAGAAAAAAGGAAACTACGAGGAGACTAGCTACCCCCTATGGCCTTGGCAGATTAAATTCAGGCTACTTGCTTGCCAATTGCTCCCCATTCTTGGGCCCCCAGGGCAATTCAGTATTAAATAGGTTCTTCCTCAAGTGGGCACTTGGCCCATGTCCGCTGAGTCACATACAGTGCCGAAGTATAATCATTCTGTAATGCTCATCAAAATGCTCAACTGGTCTTGTCCTGAGGAAGTGCCTTTTCTCCAGGACTGCCTGGCATCCATTGAGGAGGCTTCACTTCCGCTTCCCCTCCATCTACCATGGACCCATGTGCCTCGAACTGGGTTGGGCCTGGCTTCTTTCCTGTGCATCAGTCACCAAGTTTCTCTCCACGCTTTTCAGGTTGCTCTTGTGAATTTCCGAGCTTCTTCTTTGCCCTCTTTCATTAGGAGAGAAACTGTGTTTGTTTCTTTGTTTTATTCTGTTGCTCTGTCACCTGGTCACACAGAGGCAGCCTCTAGTCTGTTGTTTTACTCAGAGGCAGAACCCATGCTTACAGAGCAATTTGTTCACACCCAGCCTGGCAAGAGGCCTGCAGCACAGGGATGACATGGTGTCCAACGTGAGTTCAATTCAGTTTAAATCCAGTCCTGCTCAAGTCTGACTCTGGGGCCAACTTCACCATTGTGACGCAAAGGATCCCAGCTACATGCCATAAAGCTTATGCCAGCCACCAAGTACCTGTGTTTTCGCATCTGGCAGCCCACTCATGTTTTCGTGATTTTCCTATTGCCCAGTTCTTAGAAGGATCTGGAATTACATTCTTGGGAGACAGGTTGGCCAAAAGCTTTTGCTCTCTGGAAAGACGAGAAAACAGAAGGCTAAGAGAAAGGGCATTTTGTCTTATTGCTCAAGAATATTTGATTCTAGAGCCCGGAGAGATGACTCAGAAGTTACGGGCACTGGCTGTTCTTGCACAGGACCCAAGCTCCATTCCCAGAGCCACATGGTGACTCACAGTCATATGTAACTCTAATTACAGGGGATCATATACCCTCTTCTGGCCTCTGCAGATACCAAGCATGTACATACCACCCAGATATACACATAGGAAAAAGCACGCATACACAAGAAATAAAAATTAAAAAAATGTAACGAACACTTCATTCTTGTCTTTGAGAAAACAGAGAGGATGGATAAAATAAAAGGTTTAAGTATAGACATAAAAATAAGCTGGCAGCTTGAAAAACAAAGTGTTTAGGGAGTGATACTGTGTTGGCTAGTCAGATGTCAACTTGACCCAAGCTAGAGTTAACCTAAAAGGAGGGAATTTCAACTGCGAAAATGTCTCCATAAGATCCAGATTTTCTTAATTGGTGATTGATGGGGGATGGTCCATCCCATTATACCATCCCTGGGCTGGTGCTACTGGGTTCGATTAAGAAAGCAGGCTGGGCAAGCCATGAGGAACAGGACCTCAGTGGCTTCCGCATCAGCTCCTGCCACCACGTTCCTGGCCTGCTTGACTTCTGTCATGACTTCCTTTGATGATGAACAGAAATATGGAAGGGTAAGCCAAACAAAACACTTTCCTCCTCAGCTTGCTTTTTGATCATGGCGTTTTGTCACAGCAATAGAAACCCTAAGACAGAGATGTTTAGGCAGTAAGTAATAAAGTACTGTGGTGACGCAAAAAGTCATTTTCAATATAGACAATAAGTGATTATAATTAGCACCCACTTACTAACTAAAGATATTAGTGTACTACATGTAAAAATGTAATTGCAAGTGTAAAAATAATTAATGAAAAAGGTACATGAATGGCTAAAATAAAAAATTCAAGTGACACCACATGCTGGCGAGGATGTGAAGAGAGAGGAACACTCCTTCATTGCTGGTGGGAATGCAAACTAGTACAGCCACTTTGGAAAGCTATCTGGTGCTTTCTCAGAAAAATGGGAATAGGGCTTCCTCAAGACCCAGCTATTCCACTCCTTGGAATATACCCAGAAAATGTTCAGGGACATATGCTCAACCATGTTCACAGCTATTCATAATAGCCAAAACATGGAAACAGCCTAAGTGTTCCTCAGTAGAAGAATGGATAAAGAAACTGTGGTACATCTACACTATGGAATACTATTCAGCTATTAAAAGCAAGGAATTCCCAAAATTTGTGGACAAATGGATTGAACTAGAAATGATCATAATGAGTGAGTTCACCCAGAAGTAAAAAGAGACAAATGGTATATACTCACTTGTATCGAGACACTAGCCCAAAGGGCATGTCCCATGAAAGTCTTCACTTACAAGGAAAGTGGGTCAGAGGGGAGGACATCCTATTGGGACTTTAGGTGAGAGAAGCATGGGAGAATGGGGAAATAGAAAGACCCAGAGGGTCCTGGAAACCTACAAGAAGAACATTATGACGGGCAGATCTGGGTCCTGGGGTCCTGCTCAAACTATGGTACCAGCCAAGGACAATATAGGCAGTAAACTTCGAACCCCGACCCAGACCTAGCCGATGGACAGGACATTCTCCACCGTTGAGTGGAGAGTGAGGTCCGACTTTCATACGAACTCTGGTGCCCCATTTTTGACCATGTCCCCTGGATGGGGAGCCCTGGTGGCACTCAGAGGAAGGATAATAGGTCACCAAGAAGAGACTTGATACCCTATGAGCATATACAAGGGGAGGCAATCCCCCTCAGGAACAGTCATAGGGGAGGGGAATAAGGGGAAAATGGGAGGAAGGGAAGAATGGGAGAATACAAGGGATAGGATAACCATTGAGATGTAACAAGAATAAATTAATAAAAATAAAAAAAAAGAAAAAAAGAACAAAAAAAGAAAAACAAGAACAAACAAACAAAAAAGTGCTATCCATATGTAAAAAAGACATTGAATGATTACGCCTGGAGTCATGAGCACAGCACACCTGACTGAGTGCCCATCAGGTAATATCCAGTGTGGCTCACCCTGTCCCTAAACACCATCTCCAAACGGATGCAGATAAAACGCACAGGAATTCACCAGGTGAGTAAGTATGGTATCTATTGCTATTGCCGCACAGGAATTCACCAGGTGAGTGACAGGGTTGCCACTCTGTCAGTAGAGTTAGCCTTTCTGTATCTCCAGTGGGGAAGGCCTCACCATCTGTCAGACTGTCCTATGCGGCCTCACCTCTGGGTTAGCTCATCCACCCTGACCTAACGAAAGACAGAGGCAGGGAGCCTGAGAACACTGTGTAACCACGACAGCACGGGTGTAACCAATTCTCATGCCCTAGCACCGGATGCTGCCCAGGGTAATTTCTGCAGCTCTTTCCCCCTGGCTTGTCCCTATGCTCTACACAGCTTTTGCGACTGCACTGGATCATCAGAGGTTGCTCTGTGCATTGTTGGCTACTTCTGTAAGATTTGGGCCACCAGTGTCCTAGCATATTTTGCAGGCAGGACAGATTCGAGACAAAAGGTGTTGTAGTTGGGGTGGTATTTACACTTCTTTTTGGATAACCTGCAGAGTTACCTTTGCATATCGAAGACACTCTTAAGAGTCTCCATTAAAATATATGCTGTTTTTCTGATGAGCCTACCTTTATTACTTGATCTTTCTCTCTTTTTTTATTTCAATCTCCTTTTGTTGTTCTTTTATACATTTAGTGTTTAAACTGTTATATGACATGTTAATTGTTTTCCTAGTTCTGCTTAGTCTTTGTTCTGTATTTACATTTTACTTTAATAAACATCCTATTGCAAAAACAAAAACAAAAACAAAACAAAAAAAAAAAAAAAAGAAGTTGCTCTGGGATCATTTTGTCCAGTGACAAGAGGAATTTCATGCCCCATAATATTTGGAGCTACTGTTGCATTAAGACAATTTCCCACGGGGCTGGAGAGATGGCTCGGGGATTAAGAGTACATACTCTTCTTGCAGAGGACATGAGTTTGCTTTCCAACCCCCATTTTGATGGACTCACAGCTGCCTATAACTCCAGGAGTGGGGCGGATCTGACACATCTGGCTTCTTTGGGCATCTGTATTTACCTGCATATAATCTTCTCTCCACATATACATAATAATTTATTAAAAATAACAAACACTGAGGTCTGTGCAAGAGCAACAGCAAAGCAGCTGTAGAACTCAGGGAATGTGGCCCACCGATTAGCAAACCCATGATGGGTGTGTCTCAGCGAAGCATAACCCTGAGAACTCCGTGTCTTGAGGACTTCATGCTGTTACGGAGCATAGCTCCGCCTGTTACCTTTGCGGTCCTTATAACCCCCTTAATACATGAATTGTGTGAGTACTATAAAGGGGGCTCCCAGCCCCTCACTGGGCATATGCAATAACAATGCTTGATCTGTTTCAGGCATTGGTGCTGGAGCAGATTAGTGATTCAACCACAATCGTTGAAAACAATCTACAGATGTAGATTGTTAACAGTGATCATTAACCTTAGAAAGAATTTGGAAAACTAGATTGTTTAGCAAAGTGAGGTAAAGATGTTTTTGCTATTGGCCCTGATGCAGAAAATCTTTGGGGACAATTGAAGTAGAGAGAAAGTACACTCTTATTAGTAAAGCTAGGGACATTTTGAGGTTGGCAAAGCAAGAGCAATGGCCTGTAGCAGCATTGGCTGATGTGACTCTGTCAAGCTGGGCTGATGGCTAAGATGACGATTGATTTCCTTATCCTATTTTTCTGCCCTCAGCTTTCTGGTATGATTTAATAAAACATATTAATGAGTACATGATCACCTTTAGGACTTAAAGTAGAAATGGCCACACCAACCAAGGACAATACATGCAGTCAACATTGAACCCCTACTCAGATCTAACCAATGGACAGGACATGCTCCACAGTTATGTGGAGAGCAGGGACTGACTCTGACATGAACTCTGGTGCCCCATATTTGACCACTTCTCCTTGGTGGAGAAGCCTGGTGGCACTCAGAGAAAGAATAGGCAGGCTACCAAGATGAGACTTGATAGGCTGTGACCATATGGTGGGGAAGGAGGTCCCCTTCTGTCACAGACCTAGGGGAGGGGAATAGGGTGAAAGGCAGAGGGAGGGAGGAAGGGAGGAGGATACAAGTGAGGGAATAACAACTGAGATGTAATCTGAATAAATTAATAAAAAGTAAAATAAAGTTCATAATGTTTTATATTTTAAACAATTACTACTCCATTGTGTAAATGTGCCACATTTTCTTTATCCATTCTTCAGTTGAGGGAAATCTCGATGGTTTTGTTTCTGACTATTACAAATCAAGCTGATATGAGCACAGTTGAGGGGGCTGGAGAGATGGCTCAGTGGCTTAAAGCACCGCCCGCTCATCCAAAGGTCCTGAGTTCAATTCCCAGAAACCACATGGTGGTTCACAACATCTGTAATGTGATCTGATGCCCTCTTCTGGCCTACAGGTGTACATGCAGGCAGACCACTGTATACATAATAAACAAACAAACAAACAAACACACATAGTTGAGCAAGTGTCCTTGTGGTATGGTGAAACATCCTTTGGGTATATGCCCAGGAGTAGCATAGGTGGGTCTTGAGGTATATTGACTCTCAATTTTCTAAGAAACTGACATATTGATTTCCAAAGTGGCTGTACAAGTTTACACTCCCACCAGCAACAGAGGAGTGCTCTCCTTACGCCATGTCCTTGACAGCATGAGCTGTCACTTGTGTCTTTTTTTTTAGCATTCTGACAGGCCTAAAATGAAATCTCAGCGCCATTTTGATTTTTCATTTTCTTTCTTCCTTCCTTCCTTCCTTCCTTCCTTCCTTCCTTCCTTTCTTTCTTGCCTTACAGAAGCTTTTCAGTTTCATGAGGCCCCATTTATTAACTATCAGTGTTAGTGCCTGCAGTACTGGTGTTCTGTTCAGGAAGTTGTCTTCTCTGCCAACGCATTCAAGGATATTTTCCACTTTCTCTTCTATCAGGTTTAGTGTACCTGGTTTCATGTTGAGATCTTTGATCCACTTGGGTTTGAGTTTTGTGCAGGGTGATAGATATGAGTCTATTTGTGTTCTTCTACATGTAGACACCCTGATAGATCAGCACCATTTGCTGAAAATGCTTGCTTTTATTTTTTTTATTGTATAATTCTGGCATCTTTATAAAAAATCAGGTGTGTCCACATGAATATGGATTTACATCTGGGTCTTCAATTTGATTCCGTTGACCACAACCTGTCTGTTTTTATGCCAACCATGCAGTTTTTATTACTATAGCTCCGAGTTACAGCTTGGACCAGGGATGGTGAGACCTCCAGAAATTCTTTTATTACACAGAACTTTGGTTTTTTAAAACTATCCTGGGTTCCTGGTTTTTCCGTATGAAGCTGAGTATTGTTCTTTCAAGATCTGTAAGGACTTGTGTTGGAATTTTGATTGGTATTGCATTGAACTTGTAGATTGTTTTTGGTAATTTGGCCATTTTTTTTCTATGTTAACCCTATAACATGGGTTTTTTGGAGACAAACTTTATTTTTATTTTTTGATTATGTGTGTGTAGGACTGCACATGAGTGTGTAGAGGCACACATGAGTGCTACACCCATGGAAATCAGAAGAGGGCATTGAACTCCATGGGGCTAGAATTACAGGTGAGTATGACCCACCTGCTGTAAGTGATGGGACCCCTCACTCTGACCCTACGTAAAAGCAATATGTGCTTTTAACCACTCAACCATCTCTCCAGCCTGGCAAGGACAAGGCTCTTTGTTGTTGTTATTGCTGTTTGGTTTGTTTTTGAGATAAGGCCTCACTGCAGAGCACTGGATGTGCTGGAACTCTCTGTAAGGCTAGGTTTGCCTCAAGCTCTGCTTGCACTATAATGGTGGGACCATCTATATCCTTAATAAAACTGTCCTTTGGGTGCTCATCCTTTTAGTAAGGGACAATCATGGTAGAAGGCCACACTACTATAGGCTCCTTCTTAGTATCCAGACCATGGAGATACTGTTCCAACTGCCTCTGCCTCCTGGATACTAGGACTAAAGGCATGTGCCACCACACTAGGCATTAGTGCTATTTTTAAATCCCATCTTCTATTCTCACCATAATAGGTACAAGTAACCCACACTTTCCCCCATTGGGCCTTTTTTACCTTACTGATTGCAGAAAGCTAGAGAGATGACACTTTAGAGTAAAACGGGGAGTGACCTCACTAGGCTAAAGTAAAGACATTTTATTTCCAATGGCAGGAAGAGTATACCAACAGTCACTATGATCTGTCCACAGGGATGCTGACAGTAAATGAGAAACCATAGTGCCCATGAATAAACTCTATTACCAAATTTTTAGATGATCACTGGATGTAAGAGAAAAGTGATCAAAATCTATTGCCATGACCCACTCAACCCCCACAGGTGAGTACAGACCAAGTCTCCATAAGGAAGGGCTCTGAGTCTTTGCAACAGCTATATACTTATTTTGTTGTTGTTTGTTTTGCTTTTGTTTTTCAAGGCAGGGTTTCTATGTAGCCTTGGCTGTCCTGGAACTTACTTTGTAGATCAGACTGGCCTCAGACTCAGAGATCTGCCTGCCTCTGTCCCCCGAGTGCTGGGATTAAAGGCATTTGCCACCGCCACCTGGCATTTAATATTTAACTAACTGATTTGTTATGTGAGACAATGTTTTATGATGATTCCTGGCCTTGACTTTGGGTGGGGGAGAATCTCTTGATTTTGCTTTTTAGGGAAATATTGTTACAGGTAGGAACTACCTTGCCCAGCTCTTGGTCTGTTTTAAATCTACTCTAAAACTTCATATTGCAAAGATCCTTAGAAACTATACACAGGAAAAAGAAAATAATCCATTTTCTAGGAATAATCACCACTCATCTGCTGTGGATGGATATTATTCCTGAAGGATAACATAGCTAGTGAGGTTCCTGAGGTCAAGATAGGATCTTCCTGTGATTGGCGGACAGGCCACCTCTAGCCTCAGTTGGGCTTCTCGATCCACAGATAGATTTTTTTTTAGGTGTTCCCTCTGCTTGCTAGCTGTGTTGTCTATGTAATAGGTATACTGGGACACTCAAAAAGCTGGTCACAGAGTGGGAGTCACTATGGCAGAGTCATGTGGACCTCACCCTCTCTGCACAGATGGTGAGGAAAATCAGTGCTGTATCGCACAAAACACTGCAGACCTCAAGCTCATCAAAGACCTAAAAACAAAACAAAACAAAACAAAAAAAACCAAAACCACACTCTCCTTTCACTCTAAGTCACCCGCCTGAAATGCTCCTAACCCTGACACACCTTGGGAATGAGTGTGCATGGTCCTGGGGTTACTCACGCTGTGATTCCGATTACAGCTGCTCCCCAGCTGTGATGGCTCCACTGAATCAGGTAAACAGAGTGCCAGGCACTTGGAAAAGCAGTAGGTCACCTGCTCTGTGTCTTTCCCCCATTATCAGTTAGTAAGAGCAAAACTATCTGCCTCTCCGTGGCAGGGCCAGCAGGGCGCGTCTTGCACCATCATTACAGACACAGTCTGTCCTGCTTTGTGCCCTGAAAAACTATGCAGATGGCCTTTCTCCAAACCTCATACTTCCCTGTTGCACTGAAGGACTTATGCGGGTCCCATTATATAAACAGAGAGTAAATACTTCAGCTAATGGAGTACTTAGACTCCAGCCAGAATAATATATATGTGTGTGTGTGTGTGTGTGTGTGTGTGTGTGTGTGTGTGTGTGTGTGTGTGTGTGTATATTTCAAGGCACAGAAGCTGCTCTTGGGAAAGAAAGTTTATATTGGAGCACGACCATAAATAAGTCAGCACCATACCATCAAGTGTTAGGTGTGCCTTGGGAAAGTAGTTTAACTTTGCAGCAAACCTGGCTGAGTTGCACTCAAGCATCTTACTTCCACTCCCTATTGTGACAAAACACTCTAATAAAAGCAACTTAAAGGAGAAAGGGTTTGTTTTAGCTCACAGTTCAAGGTACGACTCATCACGGTCAAGGGAAATCAGAGCAATGGAATTTTGAGGCAGCCGGCCACATTTCACCAAGAAGCAGAGAGCCATGGATGCATACACGCTAGAACTCAACTTGTTTCCTCTACACAGTCCAAGATCCCCTCCCCAGGGAATGGGGAATGGTCATTACAGTTAAGATGATCTTCCCACATGAGTTCATAAAATTAAGATAGTCCCTCTGGTGGGCATGCCGAGAAGCCCGTCTTCTGGGTGATTCTGGGGCCTTTCAAGTTGACAACTAGCACTATCCACGACACACAGAGGCTGTTCACTTTTAAATGGGATGTCTGAGGTGTGCTTCAGGAGCCAGGCACTAGAGTGAGCATATTATGTAGGCCCTACAGTTGGAGAAGTTAATACACCAGGAGCCCAATGCTAGAGAATCATGTGCCCCCAGGTGCCTGGATGGATCAGCACAGCAGAATCAGAGAGACTATCCCACATTTCCCAATATTCCTTTAGCTCCTCCCACCAAGGAAACGCAACAATGCTCTGGGTTCCAAGGGAGAACCATTTCAAGGCAATGACAAAGGACCTCAAAATGAGTCTGTGATTTTTCTTTTTTGTTGTTTTGTTTTGTTTTTGTCTTTCGAGACACAGTTTCTCTGTGTAGCTTTGGCTGTCCTGGACTTGCTTTGTAGACCAGGCTGGCCTCGAACTGACAGAGATCCACCTGCCTCTGCCTCACAGAGTGCTGGGATTAGAGGTGGGCACCACTGTGTGCAGAAGAAGCCTAAGATTTGTATCTGACCTGCAAGTTACCCAATTAGACTACTGAGATACACTGAGAATACATGGACACCAGACTCAGGTTCAAAGTGTTTCTTTCTTGTAGCAGAACTGCTGAGACCCACATGGCTTGGGTCCCAGAATCTGGGCTAGAGGCAGAGAAGAAGTGAAGAAAACACAGACACACAGACGTATGTACAGCAAAACTGGGATGTGGAGGGATTCTGCTGACATTACTGATACTTTGGGAACCCGAAACCTTTCAGCATGTTTATTAGGTACAGCAAGGAAGAGGGGTTAGTTTCTACCGGATCTGTCTGAAGGTGGGCGGTCTCAGGTTGTAGACATCCAAGAAGAGGGAGCCACGCTTGTTAGTCTTTGCACATACACACTGATCAGTCACCCCTAACTACTTATCTAGAGGATCCTGGTGACACATCTCCGTGTGTACATCCCGTGTATGAACTGTGTGTGGTGCCTGGCTGTCCCTCACAGAGGACCTCACTCTGTATCTATTGGACAGCACAGAAAGCATCGCATGAGCAAGGAATAGGACTCTTTACAGAAAACTCTAACAGAGTTTACATGGGATTAAGTCACTGGATCCAACTGAGCGCAACTGGCCCAGATAACAAACATCATCGTTTATCAACCAGTGTCCATAAGGGCTTGCTTTTAACTTCTGTATTTGTTGCTTTCAGCTAATGATACACATGCATTACCTGAATTAGGGTATGGAAGAGTACATAACATAAGATTATAGTCATGCATTAGCTTAGGTTGTATGTTTTTCGGTCTAGATAAATGTTTTAAGTTGACAGAGATGAGATATGATAGATACTGATTTTCATTCAGAGTTTTAGACTCACCAAGATAGGAAAGATGTCCTCTGTAAGGTTGCCAAATACAATTAGCCAAAACACCATAAATGTAACATTTATATAATTCCTGACTGTTTCATGGTTCTTTTCGCTGTGTGTAATTTTTTATTTATGTATAATAATATAAATTTATATGCCAAAGAATAAAATCTTTAGAAAAAAAAAAGCTTGGCCACTTGAGAAATTCAAGGCAGGTAAAGTTGTCTGTTGCATTGTTCTCTTAAATTCAGGTTAAACAGTTTGAATATAGAGTAGGGAATCAGTCTTAAGTCTTAAATGAATGCAGGGTATACTATTAACTCTGGCTGTGAGATCCAGCAAACATTTTAATCTCTTGGTTGTGAGAGATATTGTCATAACATTGCATCACCACTTCCAAAGAGTAAGTTCAGGCCCTTGGGAAGGAGGTGGCATTTGAGATTATGGGATCCAGAGAGTGGGGGCATTTCTTAGAGGATACAGGTTGACAGAGCATCCAATGAGTGATACTGGCTTATCTAAAACTATCGGATTCTCAGGGAGCTATGCTGATTTTGTAGTACCCACAGCCTCCTATTACTACGGTTCCCACTTGAAACCAGCAGGAAGACTCTGTTTTTATCTGTTGTTTGTTGTTGGCCTGAGGCAGCCAACATGTCAGTGTGTATTATAAAGGTGTAAAGAACGTTTATCAGCAGGCTGGGAAGGTAGCACATTGGGTGACGTGCTTGCTACACAAATGCAAGGATCTGTGCTCAGATCCCCAACACCCATATAAAAAAATTCTGGTACAGTGACATGGTTGTAAGCGTATTATTGGAGCAGGGAAGAGAAAGCCTGATCCCATAGCTATAGCCCATAGACAGCCAGCCTAGCAAAGATAATGAGCCCAAGGTTCAGTGATAGTGACTATCTCAAGAAGTAGGGTGGAAACTGATGAAGGAAGATGCTGCCTGCCAACCTCAGAACTCCCATATGCACATACATTGGTGAGTGTACCTGCACTTACATGTGCACACACACCCTCATACTATGCATGATTGTGCACACTCTTGCACACATGCACAGCACTTATGTTTATGAGAGGTGCTACATATGTTGTGGCTCATCCTCTCCCCTGATAACGTATCTCAACGCTGTTAACACTGTAGAGCCAGAAAAGCCTAACTGTGGTCTCTGCCCCCCTGAGAGCTTCTGGTTGACTCCAACTCTTCCACTCTGCATAAGTCTCACTGTGGCATCCTGCACTCATATACTCGTGAACACTAGACACTGAAAGAAAACAACACAAACACAGCAGCTTACAGTGCAGCCCTCTGGAATTTCAAAGCAGTCAGATCTCTGAAAACTATATTGCATCAGGGAAGAAAGCCGACAGCCTCGAGGAAAGGCTGCAACAGTTTCTTGTTTTTCCTACTGCTGAGGAGGAGGTGGCTTCTGTCTTTACCAACTGGTCTGGAGAAAAGGGCACCAGGAAGATGAATGACAGCTTCCCATAGGCCATGGGTTGTGTTTACATGATTCAGTGGAGATGTTACATCTAGGGGTCAGCTGCAGTTGTAGTCACCTTCTGAGTAATTTTAGGCTCACCTATAGGCATCATGCAAGGCCTGTCTGACTTTCGAACATTCCAGTCAGGTGAGTGGAATCAGAGTATGATACGTCCTCCATAGTCACACTGAGTTTTACAGTGCACCACGGGATGCAGGGTGACTTCCACCTTACTACCTTGGCAAGAAGGAGAAAGCCCAAGGGACTTCTCTACGGCCCTTCTTAACCGCAGGGCGTCTCAATTTGTGGTCAGAATCAGTGTGGGGTTCCTTGCGTCTCTCGGTGTACCTTTCTGCAGGACACATCCCAGCAAAAAGGTCATAAGAAACAAATGTGTTCATAGACCAAGAACACTTCCGGAAATTAGTCTTGGTCTGTCCCCTAACCATAATAAGCCCTTCTGACTTCAGGAGCCGCCACAGCAGTATTGTACCTCAAGATTAATATCCATGCAGAACAGATGTCCAGTGATCCTTGGGGAAACTGTATCTTCTTTTTTCTGCATAGTCTCCATCTGTCAAATGGTTGTAGATCCCTGGTGGGCTTGGAACCATTTGGCAGAAGATTAAAAACAGATACATGGAACGAGCCAAGGGAGGAAGTAGGAAAATGGGCAGTTTGCTGCCATCTGGTGGCAACATAAGAAGGCCGTGACTTGAAGAGTAAAGTACATGTAAATTAAAATATGTAGTTGGTACAACGAGTCACAGTCCATTCATTCTCAAGGAGAGCTGACCTTCACTTCATATCTTTGAACTAACTTGGATTTGGAAACTACGTGAGAAACCCAGAGCTTCATCTTGTTGATTTACATAATATCACTAAATTTTGCATGTTTTCTTTTTATTTTGTCTTATGTGTATAGGTGTTTTGCCTTCATGTGTATCTGTGCACTATGTAACTGGAAGGAATAGGGGAAGATGTTTTAATGTCATCAATCACCTCCCATCTCTATAAGGAATTTCCCTTTGTTTAGAAAAAGCATTCTGATGGATGTAATCATATGGTTGGTATTATTATTATTATTATTATTATTACTATTACTATTACTATTACTACTACTACTACTACTACTACTACTACTACTACTACTACTACTACTACTACTATTAAATACAGTTCTTTGCCTGCAAGTACACGTGCAGGCCAGAAGAGGGCATCAGATCATGTTATAGATGACTGTGAGGCACCATGTGGTTGCTGGGAATTGAACTCGGGACATCTGGCAGAACAGTCAGTGCTCTTAACCTCTGAGCCATCTCTCCAGCCCCAGATTTCAATTCTTAATGAGTTATAGTCTAATGGTTTTGTGGGCCTGTGAAACTTCTGCTGGGAGAGTTCTAGCATATTAATTTTATGGAATGAAGGCTGCCCACTGAGTGTAAGTTCAAGTCCACCAACCACATCTTTAGGTCTGTGGGATGGCAGCATTCCACTCTGGGGACCCGTGGTGCTCACTATTTCTTTCCTGTAGGCATACAGTTATTGTGTAAGTCAAATGCTGGTTTATGTATCTGGTTGCCTCACTTGTGCTGAGACTCTCTTGTCTCACTGTTGTAGGAACACTGCTCTCTCCAATTGTCCCCTGGTATGTCAACAAAGCAGCTTACAGGAGAGAGAATAGGGCCTGGACTTCCTGCAAGCCTGGGGTAGGGGAGTTAGAGGAGGAAGTGAGGGGATTGAGCCACGGAAGGGGCCCAAGAGACAAAGGAGAGAGAGAGCTGGGACAGCGAAAGGTACAAAATGCAAGTATCTTTAGGATATACGCTGGGAAGAAACCAGACTAACTTAGAGAGTTAAGAATAGGCCTATAACTGCTGCTCAGTTATTGTGCTGTGAAGCTTATTATTAAACAAATATAAAAGCGTCTCAATTATTTGTGTGAGAGCCAGGTTAAGAGAGAAACAGAGAAATAAACACAGTCTGTTTGTTTGTTTATTTTTCATTAATTTATCCATATTACATCTCAATGATTAACCCTTCCCTTGTATCCTCCTATTCCTCCCTTCCTCCCGCTTCCCCCCTTCTCCCCTCCCCTATGTCTGTGATTGAGGGAGACCTCCTCCCCCTATATATGCTCTTAGATTATTGAGTCTCTTCTTGGTAACTTGCTATCCTTCCTCTGAGTGCCGCCAGGCCTCCCCATCCAGGGGACAACATGGTCAGAAAAGGAGGCACCAGAGTTTGTGTGAGAGTCAGATCTCATTCTCCACTCAATGGTGGAGAATATCCTGGTCATCAGCTAGGTCTGGGTAGGGGTTCGAAGTTTACTGCCTATATTCTCCTTGGCTGGTGCCTTAGTGTGAGGAGGACCCCAGGACCCAGATCTGCCTGTCATAAAGTTCTTCTTGTAGGTTTCCAGGACCCTCTGGATCCTTCTATTTCCCCATTCTTCCATGCTACTCTCACCTAAAATCTCAATAGGATGTCTTCTCCTCTGACCCACTTTCCTGGTAAGTAAAGTTTTTCATGGGATGTATCCCTTGGACTAGTGTCTCTATATAAGTGAGTATATACTGTTTGTCCCTTTTTGCTTCTGGGTGAACTCACTCATTATGATAATTTCTAGATCAATTCACTTGTCCACAAATTTCGGGAATTCCTTGTTTTTAATAGCTGAGTAGTATTCCATAGTGTAAATGTACCACAGTTTCTTAGTCCATTCTTCTACTGAGGGACACATAGGCTGTTTCCATGTTCTGGATATTATGAATAAAGCAGAGCCTGGAACACAATTTCCTGAACAGTACACTAACAGCACAGGCCTTAACGTTAACAATTAATAAATGGGACCTCATGAGGCTGAGAAGCTTCTGTAAGGCAGGAGACACTGTCAGCACAACAAAGCGACAGCCTACAGATGGGGAAAAGATCTTCACTAACCCTTCATCTGACAAAGGTCTAATATCCAAAATATATAAAGAACTCAAGAAATTAAGCA